>NW_027116838.1:0-1200000 GCF_024137725.1 Prorops nasuta
ATGGGGTCATTGAGTACTTATATAGGACTAGGGTGGGTCACATGGGGTCATTGAGTACTTATATAGAACTAGGGTGGGTCACAAGGGGTCATTGAGTACATATATAGGACTAGGGGGGGTCACATGGGGTCATTGAGTACTTATATAGGACTAGGGTGGGTCACATTGGGTCATTGAGTACTTATATAGGACTAGGGGGGTCACATGGGGTCATAGAGTACTTATATAGGACATGGGTGGGTCACATGGGGTCATTGAGTACTTATATAGGACTAGGGTGGGTCACATGCGGTCATTGAGTACTTATATAGGACTAGGGGGGTCACATGGGGTCATTGTGTACTTATATAGGACTAGGGTGGGTCATATGGGGTCATTGAGTACTTATATAGGACTAGGGTGGGTCACATGGGGTCATTGAGTACTTATATAGGACTAAGGGGGTCACATTGGGTCATTGTGTACTTATATAGGACTAGGGTGGGTCATATGGGGTCATTGAGTACTTATATAGGACTAGGGTGGGTCACATGGGGTCATTGAGTAATTATATAGGACTAAGGGGGTCACTTAGGGTAATTGAGTACTTATATAGGACATGGGAGGTCACGTGGGGTCATTGAGTACGTATATAGGACTAGGGTGGGTCACATGGGGTCATTGAGTACTTATATAGGACTAGAAGGTGTCACATTGGGTAATTGAGTACTTATATAGGTCTAGGGGGGCCACATGGGGTCATTGAGTACTTATATAGGACTAGGGTGGGTCACATGGGGTCATTGAGTACTTATATAGGACATGGGGGGGTCACGTGGGGTCATTGAGTACTTAAATAGGACTAGGGTGGGTCACATGGGGTCATTGAGTACTTATATAGGACTAGGGGGGGTCACCTGGGGTCATTGAGTACTTATATAGAACTAGGGTGGGTCAAAAGGGGTCATTGAGTACATATATAGGACTAGGGGGGGTCACATGGGGTCATTGAGTACTTATATAGGACTAGGGTGGGTCACATGGGGTCATTGAGTACTTATATAGAACTAGGGTGGGTCACAAGGGGTCATTGAGTACATATATAGGACTAGGGGGGGTCACATGGGGTCATTGAGTACTTATATAGGACTAGGGTGGGTCACATTGGGTCATTGAGTACTTATATAGGACAGGGGGGTCACATGGGGTCATAGAGTACTTATATAGGACATGGGTGGGTCACATGGGGTCATTGAGTACTTATATAGGACTAGGGTGGGTCACATGCGGTCATTGAGTACTTATATAGGACTAGGGGGGTCACATGGGGTCATTGTGTACTTATATAGGACTAGGGTGGGTCATATGGGGTCATTGAGTACTTATATAGGACTAGGGTGGGTCACATGGGGTCATTGAGTACTTATATAGGACTAAGGGGGGTCACTTAGGGTAATTGAGTACTTATATAGGACATGGGAGGTCACGTGGGGTCATTGAGTACGTATATAGGACTAGGGTGGGTCACATGGGGTCATTGAGTACTTATATAGGACTAGGAGGTGTCACATTGGGTAATTGAGTACTTATATAGGTCTAGGGGGGCCACATGGGGTCATTGAGTACTTATATAGGACTAGGGTGGGTCACATGGGGTCATTGAGTACTTATATAGGACTAGGGGGGTCACATGGGGTCATAGAGTACTTATATAGGACATGGGTGGGTCACATGGGGTCATTGAGTACTTATATAGTACTAGGGTGGGTCACATGCGGTCATTGAGTACTTATATAGGACTAGGGGGGTCACATGGGGTCATTGTGTACTTATATAGGACTAGGGTGGGTCATGTGGGGTCATTGAGTACTTATATAGGACTAGGGTGGGTCACATGGGGTCATTGAGTACTTATATAGGACTAAGGGGGTCACTTAGGGTAATTGAGTACTTATATAGGACATGGGAGGTCACGTGGGGTCATTGAGTACGTATATAGGACTAGGGTGGGTCACATGGGGTCATTGAGTACTTATATAGGACATGGGGGGGTCACGTGGGGTCATTGAGTACTTAAATAGGACTAGGGTGGGTCATATGGGGTCATTGAGTACTTATATAGGACTAGGGTGGGTCACATGGGGTCATTGAGTACTTATATAGGACTAAGGGGGTCACTTAGGGTAATTGAGTACTTATATAGGACATGGGAGGTCACGTGGGGTCATTGAGTACGTATATAGGACTAGGGTGGGTCACATGGGGTCATTGAGTACTTATATAGGACTAGGAGGTGTCACATTGGGTAATTGAGTACTTATATAGGTCTAGGGGGGCCACATGGGGTCATTGAGTACTTATATAGGACTAGGGTGGGTCACATGGGGTCATTGAGTACTTATATAGGACATGGGGGGGTCACGTGGGGTCATTGAGTACTTAAATAGGACTAGGGTGGGTCACATGGGGTCATTGAGTACTTATATAGGACTAGGGGGGGTCACATGGGGTCATTGAGTACTTATATAGAACTAGGGTGGGTCAAAAGGGGTCATTGAGTACATATATAGGACTAGGGGGGGTCACATGGGGTCATTGAGTACTTATATAGGACTAGGGTGGGTCACATGGGGTCATTGAGTACTTATATAGAACTAGGGTGGGGCACAAGGGGTCATTGAGTACATATATAGGATTAGGGGGGGTCACATGGGGTCATTGAGTACTTATATAGGACTAGGGTGGGTCACATGGGGTCATTGAGTACTTATATAGGACTAGGGGGGTCACATGGGGTCATAGAGTACTTATATAGGACATGGGTGGGTCACATGGGGTCATTGAGTACTTATATAGGACTAGGGTGGGTCACATGCGGTCATTGAGTACTTATATAGGACTAGGGGGGTCACATGGGGTCATTGTGTACTTATATAGGACTAGGGTGGGTCATATGGGGTCATTGAGTACTTATATAGGACTAGGGTGGGTCACATGGTGTCATTGAGTACTTATATAGGACTAGGGGGGTCACTTGGGGTAATTGAGTACTTATATAGGACATGGGAGGTCACGTGGGGTCATTGAGTACGTATATAGGACTAGGGTGGGTCACATGGGGTCATTGAGTACTTATATAGGACTAGGATGGGTCACATTGGGTAATTGAGTACTTATATAGGACTAGGGAGGTCACATGGGGTCATTGAGTACTTATATAGGACTAGGCTGGGTCACATGGGGTCATTGAGTACTTATATAGGACTAGGAGGTGTCACATTGGGTAATTGAGTACTTATATAGGTCTAGGGGGGCCACATGGGGTCATTGAGTACTTATATAGGACTAGGGTGGGTCACATGGGGTCATTGAGTACTTATATAGGACATGGGGGGGTCACATTGGGTAATTGAGTACTTATATAGGACTAGGGGGGTCACATGGGGTCATTGAGTACTTATATAGGACTAGGGGGGTCACATGGGGACATTGAGTACTTATATAGGACTAGGGTGGGTCACATGGTGTCATTGAGTACTTATATAGGACTAGGGTGGGTCACATGGGGTCATTGAGTACTTATATAGGACTAGGGGGGTCACATGGGGTAATTGAGTACTTATATAGGACATGGGGGGGTCACGTGGTGTCATTGAGTACTTATATAGGACTAGGGTGGGTCACAAGGGGTCGTTGAGTACATATATAGGACTAGGGGGTGTCACATGGGGTCATTGAGTACTTATATAGGACTAGAAGGTGTCACATTGGGTAATTGAGTACTTATATAGGTCTAGGGGGGGCCACATGGGGTCATTGAGTACTTATATAGGACTTGGGTGGGTCACATGGGGTCATTGAGTACTTATATAGGACATGGGGGGGTCACGTGGGGTCATTGAGTACTTAAATAGGACTAGGGTGGGTCACATGGGGTCATTGAGTACTTATATAGGACTAGGGGGGGTCACAAGGGGTCATTGAGTACATATATAGGACTAGGGGGGGTCACATGGGGTCATTGAGTACTTATATAGGACTAGGGTGGGTCACTTAGGGTAATTGAGTACTTATATAGGACATGGGAGGTCACGTGGGGTCATTGAGTACTTATATAGGACTAAGGTGGGTCACATGGGGTCATTGAGTACTTATATAGGACATGGGGGGGTCACGTGGGGTCATTGAGTACTTAAATAGGACTAGGGTGGGTCACATGAAGTCATTGAGTACTTATATAGAACTAGGGTGGGTCACAAGGGGTCATTGAGTACATATATAGGACTAGGGGGGTCACATGGGGTCATTGAGTACTTATATAGGACTAGGGTGGGTCACTTAGGGTAATTGAGTACTTATATAGGACATGGGAGGTCACGTGGGGTCATTGAGTACGTATATAGGACTAGGGTGGGTCACATGGGGTCATTGAGTACTTATATAGGACTAGAAGGTGTCACATTGGGTAATTGAGTACTTATATAGGTCTAGGGGGGCCACATGGGGTCATTGAGTACTTATATAGGACTAGGGTGGGTCACATGGGGTCATTGAGTACTTATATAGGACATGGGGGGGGTCACGTGGGGTCATTGAGTACTTAAATAGGACTAGGGTGGGTCACATGGGGTCATTGAGTACTTATATAGGACTAGGGGGGGTCACCTGGGGTCATTGAGTACTTATATAGAACTAGGGTGGGTCAAAAGGGGTCATTGAGTACATATATAGGACTAGGGGGGGTCACATGGGGTCATTGAGTACTTATATAGGACTAGGGTGGGTCACATGGGGTCATTGAGTACTTATATAGAACTAGGGTGGGTCACAAGGGCTCATTGAGTACATATATAGGACTAGGGGGGGTCACATGGGGTCATTGAGTACTTATATAGGACTAGGGTGGGTCACATGGGGTCATTGAGTACTTATATAGGACTAGGGTGGGTCACATGGTGTCATTGAGTACTTATATAGGACTAGGGTGGGTCACAAGGGGTCATTGAGTACTTATATAGGACTAGGGGGGTCACATGGGGTAATTGAGTACTTATATAGGACATGGGGGGTCACGTGGTGTCATTGAGTACTTATATAGGACTAGGAGGGGTCACATTGGGTAATTGAGTACATATATAGGACTAGGGGGGTCACATGGGGGCATTGAGTACTTATATAGGACATGGGGGGTCACATGGGGTCATTGAGTACTTATATAGGACTAGGGTGGGTCACATGGGGTCATTGAGTACATATATAGGACTAGGGTGGGTCACATGGGGTCATTGAGTACTTATATAAGACTAGGGTGGGTCACATGGGGTTATTGAGTACTTATATAAGAATAGGGTGGGTCACATGGGGTCATTGAGTACTTATATAGGACTAGGGGGGTCACATGGGGTCATTGTGTACTTATATAGGACTAGGGTGGGTCATATGGGGTCATTGAGTACTTATATAGGACTAGGGTGGGTCACATGGGGTCATTGAGTACTTATATAGGAGTAAGGGGGTCACTTAGGGTAATTGAGTACTTATATAGGACATGGGAGGTCACGTGGGGTCATTGAGTACTTAAATAGGACTAGGGTGGGTCACATGGGGTCATTGAGTACTTATATAGGACTAGGGGGGGTCACATGGGGTCATTGAGTACTTATATAGGACTAGGGTGGGTCACATGGGGTCATTGAGTACTTATATAGAACTAGGGTGGGTCACAAGGGGTCATTGAGTACATATATAGGACTAGGGGGGGTCACATGGGGTCATTGAGTACTTATATAGGACTAGGGTGGGTCACATGGGGTCATTGAGTACTTATATAGGACTAGGGTGGGTCACATGGTGTCATTGAGTACTTATATAGGACTAGGGTGGGTCACTAGGGGTCATTGAGTACTTATATAGGACTAGGGGGGTCACATGGGGTAATTGAGTACTTATATAGGACATGGGGGGTCACGTGGTGTCATTGAGTACTTATATAGGACTAGGGTGGGTCATATGGGGTCATTGAGTACTTATATAGGACTAGGGTGGGTCACATGGGGGAATTGAGTACTTATATAGGACATGGGGGGTCACATGGGGTCATTGAGTACTTATATAGGACTAGGGTGGGTCACATGGGGTCATTGAGTACTTATATAGGACTAGGGTGGGTCACATGGGGTCATTGAGTACTTATATAAGACTAGGGTGGGTCACAAGGGGTCATTGAGTACTTATATAGGACTAGGGGGGTCACATGGGGTAATTGAGTACTTATATAGGACATGGGGGGTCACGTGGTGTCATTGAGTACTTATATAGGACTAGGAGGGGTCACATTGGGTAATTGAGTACATATATAGGACTAGGGGGGTCACATGGGGTCATTGAGTTCTTATATAGGACTAGGGTGGGTCACATGGGGGCATTGAGTACTTATATAGGACATGGGGGGTCACATGGGGTCATTGAGTACTTAAATAGGACTAGGGTGGGTCACATGGGGTCATTGAGTACTTATATAGGACTAGGGGGGGTCACATGGGGTCATTGAGTACTTATATAGGACTAGGGTGGGTCACATGGGGTCATTGAGTACTTATATAGAACTAGGGTGGGTCACAAGGGGTCATTGAGTACATATATAGGACTAGGGGGGGTCACATGGGGTCATTGAGTACTTATATAGGACTAGGGTGGGTCACATGGGGTCATTGAGTACTTATATAGGACTAGGGGGGGTCACATGGGGTCATTGAGTACTTATATAGAACTAGGGTGGGTCAAAAGGGGTCATTGAGTACATATATAGGACTAGGGGGGGTCACATGGGGTCATTGAGTACTTATATAGGACTAGGGTGGGTCACATGGGGTCATTGAGTACTTATATAGAACTAGGGTGGGTCACAAGGGGTCATTGAGTACATATATAGGATTAGGGGGGGTCACATGGGGTCATTGAGTACTTATATAGGACATGGGTGGGTCACATGGGGTCATTGAGTACTTATATAGGACTAGGGTGGGTCACATGCGGTCATTGAGTACTTATATAGGACTAGGGGGGTCACATGGGGTCATTGTGTACTTATATAGGACTAGGGTGGGTCATATGGGGTCATTGAGTACTTATATAGGACTAGGGTGGGTCACATGGGGTCATTGAGTACTTATATAGGACTAGGGGGGTCACTTGGGGTAATTGAGTACTTATATAGGACATGGGAGGTCACGTGGGGTCATTGAGTACGTATATAGGACTAGGGTGGGTCACATGGGGTCATTGAGTACTTATATAGGACTAGGATGGGTCACATTGGGTAATTGAGTACTTATATAGGACTAGGGGGGTCACATGGGGTCATTGAGTACTTATATAGGACTAGGCTGGGTCACATGGGGTCATTGAGTACTTATATAGGACTAGGGGGGTCACATTGGGTAATTGAGTACTTATATAGGACTAGGGGGGTCACATGGGGTCATTGAGTACTTATATAGGACTAGGGGGGTCACATGGGGTCATTGAGTACTTATATAGGACTAGGGTGGGTCACATGGTGTCATTGAGTACTTATATAGGACTAGGGTGGGTCACATGGGGTCATTGAGTACTTATATAGGACTAGGGGGGTCACATGGGGTAATTGAGTACTTATATAGGACATGGGGGGTCACGTGGTGTCATTGAGTACTTATATAGGACTAGGGTGGGTCACAAGGGGTCGTTGAGTACATATATAGGACTAGGGGGTGTCACATGGGGTCATTGAGTACTTATATAGGACTAGAAGGTGTCACATTGGGTAATTGAGTACTTATATAGGTCTAGGGGGGCCACATGGGGTCATTGAGTACTTATATAGGACTTGGGTGGGTCACATGGGGTCATTGAGTACTTATATAGGACATGGGGGGGTCACGTGGGGTCATTAAGTACTTAAATAGGACTAGGGTGGGTCACATGGGGTCATTGAGTACTTATATAGGACTAGGGGGGGTCACATGGGGTCATTGAGTACTTATATAGGACTAGGGTGGGTCACATGGGGTCATTGAGTACTTATATAGAACTAGGGTGGGTCACAAGGGGTCATTGAGTACATATATAGGATTAGGGGGGGTCACATGGGGTCATTGAGTACTTATATAGGACTAGGGTGGGTCACATGGGGTCATTGAGTACTTATATAGGACTAGGGGGGTCACATGGGGTCATAGAGTACTTATATAGGACATGGGTGGGTCACATGGGGTCATTGAGTACTTATATAGGACTAGGGTGGGTCACATGCGGTTATTGAGTACTTATATAGGACTAGGGGGGTCACATGGGGTCATTGTGTACTTATATAGGACTAGGGTGGGTCATATGGGGTCATTGAGTACTTATATAGGACTAGGGTGGGTCACATGGGGTCATTGAGTACTTATATAGGACTAGGGGGGTCACTTGGGGTAATTGAGTACTTATATAGGACATGGGAGGTCACGTGGGGTCATTGAGTACGTATATAGGACTAGGGTGGGTCACATGGGGTCATTGAGTACTTATATAGGACTAGGATGGGTCACATTGGGTAATTGAGTACTTATATAGGACTAGGGGGGTCACATGGGGTCATTGAGTACTTATATAGGACTAGGCTGGGTCACATGGGGTCATTGAGTACTTATATAGGACTAGGGGGGTCACATTGGGTAATTGAGTACTTATATAGGACTAGGGGGGTCACATGGGGTCATTGAGTACTTATATAGGACTAGGGGGGTCACATGGGGTCATTGAGTACTTATATAGGACTAGGGTGGGTCACATGGTGTCATTGAGTACTTATATAGGACTAGGGTGGGTCACATGGGGTCATTGAGTACTTATATAGGACTAGGGGGGTCACATGGGGTAATTGAGTACTTATATAGGACATGGGGGGTCACGTGGTGTCATTGAGTACTTATATAGGACTAGGGTGGGTCACAAGGGGTCGTTGAGTACATATATAGGACTAGGGGGTGTCACATGGGGTCATTGAGTACTTATATAGGACTAGAAGGTGTCACATTGGGTAATTGAGTACTTATATAGTTCTAGGGGGGCCACATGGGGTCATTGAGTACTTATATAGGACTTGGGTGGGTCACATGGGGTCATTGAGTACTTATATAGGACATGGGGGGGTCACGTGGGGTCATTAAGTACTTAAATAGGACTAGGGTGGGTCACATGGGGTCATTGAGTACTTATATAGGACTAGGGGGGGTCACAAGGGGTCATTGAGTACATATATAGGACTAGGGGGGGTCACATGGGGTCATTGAGTACTTATATAGGACTAGGGTGGGTCACTTAGGGTAATTGAGTACTTATATAGGACATGGGAGGTCACGTGGGGTCATTGAGTACTTATATAGGACTAAGGTGGGTCACATGGGGTCATTGAGTACTTATATAGGACATGGGGGGGTCACGTGGGGTCATTGAGTACTTATATAGGACTAGGGTGGGTCACATGGGGTCATTGAGTACTTATATAGGACTAGGGGGGTCACATGGGGTAATTGAGTACTTATATAGGACATGGGGGGTCACGTGGTGTCATTGAGTACTTATATAGGACTAGGGTGGGTCACAAGGGGTCGTTGAGTACATATATAGGACTAGGGGGTGTCACATGGGGTCATTGAGTACTTATATAGGACTAGAAGGTGTCACATTGGGTAATTGAGTACTTATATAGGTCTAGGGGGGCCACATGGGGTCATTGAGTACTTATATAGGACTTGGGTGGGTCACATGGGGTCATTGAGTACTTATATAGGACATGGGGGGGTCACGTGGGGTCATTAAGTACTTATATAGGACTAGGGTGGGTCACATGGGGTCATTGAGTACTTATATAGGACTAGGGGGGGTCACATGGGGTCATTGAGTACTTATATAGGACTAGGGTGGGTCACATGGGGTCATTGAGTACTTATATAGAACTAGGGTGGGTCACAAGGGGTCATTGAGTACATATATAGGATTAGGGGGGGTCACATGGGGTCATTGAGTACTTATATAGGACTAGGGTGGGTCACATGGGGTCATTGAGTACTTATATAGGACTAGGGGGGTCACATGGGGTCATAGAATACTTATATAGGACATGGGTGGGTCACATGGGGTCATTGAGTACTTATATAGGACTAGGGTGGGTCACATGCGGTCATTGAGTACTTATATAGGACTAGGGGGGTCACATGGGGTCATTGTGTACTTATATAGGACTAGGGTGGGTCATATGGGGTCATTGAGTACTTATATAGGACTAGGGTGGGTCACATGGGGTCATTGAGTACTTATATAGGACTAGGGGGGTCACTTGGGGTAATTGAGTACTTATATAGGACATGGGAGGTCACGTGGGGTCATTGAGTACGTATATAGGACTAGGGTGGGTCACATGGGGTCATTGAGTACTTATATAGGACTAGGATGGGTCACATTGGGTAATTGAGTACTTATATAGGACTAGGGGGTCACATGGGGTCATTGAGTACTTATATAGGACTAGGCTGGGTCACATGGGGTCATTGAGTACTTATATAGGACTAGGGGGGTCACATTGGGTAATTGAGTACTTATATAGGACTAGGGGGGTCACATGGGGTCATTGAGTACTTATATAGGACTAGGGGGGTCACATGGGGTCATTGAGTACTTATATAGGACTAGGGTGGGTCACATGGTGTCATTGAGTACTTATATAGGACTAGGGTGGGTCACATGGGGTCATTGAGTACTTATATAGGACTAGGGGGGTCACATGGGGTAATTGAGTACTTATATAGGACATGGGGGGTCACGTGGTGTCATTGAGTACTTATATAGGACTAGGGTGGGTCACAAGGGGTCGTTGAGTACATATATAGGACTAGGGGGTGTCACATGGGGTCATTGAGTACTTATATAGGACTAGAAGGTGTCACATTGGGTAATTGAGTACTTATATAGGTCTAGGGGGGCCACATGGGGTCATTGAGTACTTATATAGGACTTGGGTGGGTCACATGGGGTCATTGAGTACTTATATAGGACATGGGGGGGTCACGTGGGGTCATTAAGTACTTAAATAGGACTAGGGTGGGTCACATGGGGTCATTGAGTACTTATATAGGACTAGGGGGGGTCACAAGGGGTCATTGAGTACATATATAGGACTAGGGGGGGTCACATGGGGTCATTGAGTACTTATATAGGACTAGGGTGGGTCACTTAGGGTAATTGAGTACTTATATAGGACATGGGAGGTCACGTGGGGTCATTGAGTACTTATATAGGACTAAGGTGGGTCACATGGGGTCATTGAGTACTTATATAGGACATGGGGGGGTCACGTGGGGTCATTGAGTACTTAAATAGGACTAGGGTGGGTCACATGAAGTCATTGAGTACTTATATAGAACTAGGGTGGGTCACAAGGGGTCATTGAGTACATATATAGGACTAGGGGGGTCACATGGGGTCATTGAGTACTTATATAGGACTAGGGTGGGTCACTTAGGGTAATTGAGTACTTATATAGGCCATGGGAGGTCACGTGGGGTCATTGAGTACGTATATAGGACTAGGGTGGGTCACATGGGGTCATTGAGTACTTATATAGGACTAGAAGGTGTCACATTGGGTAATTGAGTACTTATATAGGTCTAGGGGGGCCACATGGGGTCATTGAGTACTTATATAGGACTAGGGTGGGTCACATGGGGTCATTGAGTACTTATATAGGACATGGGGGGGTCACGTGGGGTCATTGAGTACTTAAATAGGACTAGGGTGGGTCACATGGGGTCATTGAGTACTTATATAGGACTAGGGGGGGTCACCTGGGGTCATTGAGTACTTATATAGAACTAGGGTGGGTCAAAAGGGGTCATTGAGTACATATATAGGACTAGGGGGGGTCACATGGGGTCATTGAGTACTTATATAGGACTAGGGTGGGTCACATGGGGTCATTGAGTACTTATATAGAACTAGGGTGGGTCACAAGGGGTCATTGAGTACATATATAGGACTAGGGGGGGTCACATGGGGTCATTGAGTACTTATATAGGACTAGGGTGGGTCACAAGGGGTCATTGAGTACTTATATAGGACTAGGGTGGGTCACATGGTGTCATTGAGTACTTATATAGGACTAGGGTGGGTCACAAGGGGTCATTGAGTACTTATATAGGACTAGGGGGGTCACATGGGGTAATTGAGTACTTATATAGGACATGGGGGGTCACGTGGTGTCATTGAGTACTTATATAGGACTAGGAGGGGTCACATTGGGTAATTGAGTACATATATAGGACTAGGGGGGTCACATGGGGTCATTGAGTTCTTATATAGGACTAGGGTGGGTCACATGGGGGCATTGAGTACTTATATAGGACATGGGGGGTCACATGGGGTCATTGAGTACTTATATAGGACTAGGGTGGGTCACATGGGGTCATTGAGTACTTATATAGGACTAGGGTGGGTCACATGGGGTCATTGAGTACTTATATAAGACTAGGGTGGGTCACATGGGGTTATTGAGTACTTATATAAGATTAGGGTGGGTCACATGGGGTCATTGAGTACTTATATAGGACTAGGGGGGTCACATGGGGTCATTGTGTACTTATATAGGACTAAGGTGGGTCATATGGGGTCATTGAGTACTTATATAGGACTAGGGTGGGTCACATGGGGTCATTGAGTACTTATATAGGACTAAGGGGGTCACTTAGGGTAATTGAGTACTTATATAGGACATGGGAGGTCACGTGGGGTCATTGAGTACTTAAATAGGACTAGGGTGGGTCACATGGGGTCATTGAGTACTTATATAGGACTAGGGGGGGTCACATGGGGTCATTAAGTACTTATATAGGACTAGGGTGGGTCACATGGGGTCATTGAGTACTTATATAGAACTAGGGTGGGTCACAAGGGGTCATTGAGTACTTATATAGGACTAGGGGGGTCACATGGGGTAATTGAGTACTTATATAGGACATGGGGGGTCACGTGGTGTCATTGAGTACTTATATAGGACTAGGGGGGGTCACATGGGGTCATTGAGTACTTATATAGGACTAGGGTGGGTCACATGGGGTCATTGAGTACTTATATAGGACTAGGGTGGGTCACATGGTGTCATTGAGTACTTATATAGGACTAGGGTGGGTCACAAGGGGTCATTGAGTACTTATATAGGACTAGGGGGGTCACATGGGGTAATTGAGTACTTATATAGGACATGGGGGGTCACGTGGTGTCATTGAGTACTTATATAGGACTAGGGTGGGTCATATGGGGTCATTGAGTACTTATATAGGACTAGGGTGGGTCACATGGGGGCATTGAGTACTTATATAGGACATGGGGGGTCACATGGGGTCATTGAGTACTTATATAGGACTAGGGTGGGTCACATGGGGTCATTGAGTACTTATATAGGACTAGGGTGGGTCACATGGGGTCATTGAGTACTTATATAAGACTAGGGTGGGTCACAAGGGGTCATTGAGTACTTATATAGGACTAGGGGGGTCACATGGGGTAATTGAGTACTTATATAGGACATGGGGGCTCACGTGGTGTCATTGAGTACTTATATAGGACTAGGAGGGGTCACATTGGGTAATTGAGTACATATATAGGACTAGGGGGGTCACATGGGGTCATTGAGTTCTTATATAGGACTAGGGTGGGTCACATGGGGGCATTGAGTACTTATATAGGACATGGGGGGTCACATGGTGTCATTGAGTACTTAAATAGGACTAGGGTGGGTCACATGGGGTCATTGAGTACTTATATAGGACTAGGGGGGGTCACATGGGGTCATTGAGTACTTATATAGGACTAGGGTGGGTCACATGGGGTCATTGAGTACTTATATAGAACTAGGGTGGGTCACAAGGGGTCATTGAGTACATATATAGGACTAGGGGGGGTCACATGGGGTCATTGAGTACTTATATAGGACTAGGGTGGGTCACATGGGGTCATTGAGTACTTATATAGGACTAGGGTGGGTCACATGGTGTCATTGAGTACTTATACAGGACTAGGGTGGGTCACAAGGGGTCATTGAGTACTTATATAGGACTAGGGGGGTCACATGGGGTAATTGAGTACTTATATAGGACATGGGGGGTCACGTGGTGTCATTGAGTACTTATATAGGACTAGGGTGGGTCATATGGGGTCATTGAGTACTTATATAGGACTAGGGTGGGTCACATGGGGTCATTGAGTACTTATATAGGACTAAGGGGGTCACTTAGGGTAATTGAGTACTTATATAGGACATGGGGGGTCACATGGGGTCATTGAGTACTTATATAGGACTAGGGTGGGTCACATGGGGTCATTGAGTACTTATATAGGACTAGGGTGGGTCACATGGGGTCATTGAGTACTTATATAAGACTAGGGTGGGTCACATGGGGTTATTGAGTACTTATATAAGAATAGGGTGGGTCACATGGGGTCATTGAGTACTTATATAGGACTAGGGGGGTCACATGGGGTCATTGTGTACTTATATAGGACTAGGGTGGGTCATATGGGGTCATTGAGTACTTATATAGGACTAGGGTGGGTCACATGGGGTCATTGAGTACTTATATAAGACTAAGGGGGTCACTTAGGGTAATTGAGTACTTATATAGGACATGGGAGGTCACGTGGGGTCATTGAGTACGTATATAGGACTAGGGTGTGTCACATGGGGTCATTGAGTACTTATATAGGACTAGAAGGTGTCACATTGGGTAATTGAGTACTTATATAGGTCTAGGGGGGCCACATGGGGTCATTGAGTACTTATATAGGACTAGGGTGGGTCACATGGGGTCATTGAGTACTTATATAGGACATGGGGGGGTCACGTGGGGTCATTGAGTACTTAAATAGGACTAGGGTGGGTCACATGGGGTCATTGAGTACTTATATAGGACTAGGGGGGGTCACCTGGGGTCATTGAGTACTTATATAGAACTAGGGTGGGTCAAAAGGGGTCATTGAGTACATATATAGGACTAGGGGGGGTCACATGGGGTCATTGAGTACTTATATAGGACTAGGGTGGGTCATATGGGGTCATTGAGTACTTATATAGAACTAGGGTGGGTCACAAGGGGTCATTGAGTACATATATAGGACTAGGGGGGGTCACATGGGGTCATTGAGTACTTATATAGGACTAGGGTGGGTCACATTGGGTCATTGAGTACTTATATAGGACTAGGGGGGTCACATGGGGTCATAGAGTACTTATATAGGACATGGGTGGGTCACATTGGGTCATTGAGTACTTATATAGGACTAGGGGGGTCACATGGGGTCATAGAGTACTTATATAGGACATGGTTGGGTCACATGGGGTCATTGAGTACTTATATAGGACTAGGGTGGGTCACATGCGGTCATTGAGTACTTATATAGGACTAGGGGGGTCACATGGGGTCATTGTGTACTTATATAGGACTAGGGTGGGTCATATGGGGTCATTGAGTACTTATATAGGACTAGGGTGGGTCACATGGGGTCATTGAGTACTTATATAGGACTAAGGGGGTCACTTAGGGTAATTGAGTACTTATATAGGACATGGGAGGTCACGTGGGGTCATTGAGTACGTATATAGGACTAGGGTGGGTCACATGGGGTCATTGAGTACTTATATAGGACTAGGAGGTGTCACATTGGGTAATTGAGTACTTATATAGGTATAGGGGGGCCACATGGGGTCATTGAGTACTTATATAGGACTAGGGTGGGTCACATGGGGTCATTGAGTACTTATATAGGACTAGGGGGGTCACATGGGGTCATAGAGTACTTATATAGGACATGGGTGGGTCACATGGGGTCATTGAGTACTTATATAGTACTAGGGTGGGTCACATGCGGTCATTGAGTACTTATATAGGACTAGGGGGGTCACATGGGGTCATTGTGTACTTATATAGGACTAAGGGGGTCACTTAGGGTAATTGAGTACTTATATAGGACATGGGAGGTCACGTGGGGTCATTGAGTACGTATATAGGACTAGGGTGGGTCACATGGTGTCATTGAGTACTTATATAGGACATGGGGGGGTCACGTGGGGTCATTGAGTACTTAAATAGGACTAGGGTGGGTCACATGGGGTCATTGAGTACTTATATAGGACTAGGGGGGGTCACCTGGGGTCATTGAGTACTTATATAGAACTAGGGTGGGTCAAAAGGGGTCATTGAGTACATATATAGGACTAGGGGGGGTCACATGGGGTCATTGAGTACTTATATAGGACTAGGGTGGGTCACATGGGGTCATTGAGTACTTATATAGAACTAGGGTGGGTCACAAGGGGGCATTGAGTACATATATAGGACTAGGGGGGGTCACATGGGGTCATTGAGTACTTATATAGGACTAGGGTGGGTCACATGGGGTCATTGAGTACTTATATAGGACTAGGGGGGTCACATGGGGTCATAGAGTACTTATATAGGACATGGGTGGGTCACATGGGGTCATTGAGTACTTATATAGGACTAGGGTGGGTCACATGCGGTCATTGAGTACTTATATAGGACTAGGGGGGTCACATGGGGTCATTGTGTACTTATATAGGACTAGGGTGGGTCATATGGGGTCATTGAGTACTTATATAGGACTAGGGTGGGTCACATGGGGTCATTGAGTACTTATATAGGACTAAGGGGGTCACTTAGGGTAATTGAGTACTTATATAGGACATGGGAGGTCACGTGGGGTCATTGAGTACGTATATAGGACTAGGGTGGGTCACATGGGGTCATTGAGTACTTATATAGGACTAGGAGGTGTCACATTGGGTAATTGAGTACTTATATAGGTCTAGGGGGGCCACATGGGGTCATTGAGTACTTATATAGGACTAGGGTGGGTCACATGGGGTCATTGAGTACTTATATAGGACATGGGGGGGTCACGTGGGGTCATTGAGTACTTAAATAGGACTAGGGTGGGTCACATGGGGTCATTGAGTACTTATATAGGACTAGGGGGGGTCACATGGGGTCATTGAGTACTTATATAGAACTAGGGTGGGTCAAAAGGGGTCATTGAGTACATATATAGGACTAGGGGGGGTCACATGGGGTCATTGAGTACTTATATAGGACTAGGGTGGGTCACATGGGGTCATTGAGTACTTATATAGAACTAGGGTGGGTCACAAGGGGTCATTGAGTACATATATAGGATTAGGGGGGGTCACATGGGGTCATTGAGTACTTATATAGGACTAGGGTGGGTCACATGGGGTCATTGAGTACTTATATAGGACTAGGGGGGTCACATGGGGTCATAGAGTACTTATATAGGACATGGGTGGGTCACATGGGGTCATTGAGTACTTATATAGGACTAGGGTGGGTCACATGCGGTCATTGAGTACTTATATAGGACTAGGGGGGTCACATGGGGTCATTGTGTACTTATATAGGACTAGGGTGGGTCATATGGGGTCATTGAGTACTTATATAAGACTAGGGTGGGTCACATGGGGTCATTGAGTACTTATATAGGACTAGGGGGGTCACTTGGGGTAATTGAGTACTTATATAGGACATGGGAGGTCACGTGGGGTCATTGAGTACGTATATAGGACTAGGGTGGGTCACATGGGGTCATTGAGTACTTATATAGGACTAGGATGGGTCACATTGTGTAATTGAGTACTTATATAGGACTAGGGGGGTCACATGGGGTCATTGAGTACTTATATAGGACTAGGCTGGGTCACATGGGGTCATTGAGTACTTATATAGGACTAGGGGGGTCACATTGGGTAATTGAGTACTTATATAGGACTAGGGGGGTCACATGGGGTCATTGAGTACTTATATAGGACTAGGGGGGTCACATGGGGTCATTGAGTACTTATATAGGACTAGGGTGGGTCACATGGTGTCATTGAGTACTTATATAGGACTAGGGTGGGTCACATGGGGTCATTGAGTACTTATATAGGACTAGGGGGGTCACATGGGGTAATTGAGTACTTATATAGGACATGGGGGGTCACGTGGTGTCATTGAGTACTTATATAGGACTAGGAGGGGTCACATTGGGTAATTGAGTACATATATAGGACTAGGGGGGTCACATGGGGTCATTGAGTTCTTATATAGGACTAGGGTGGGTCACATGGGGGCATTGAGTACTTATATAGGACATGGGGGGTCACATGGGGTCATTGAGTACTTATATAGGACTAGGGTGGGTCACATGGGGTCATTGAGTACTTATATAGGACTAGGGTGGGTCACATGGGGTCATTGAGTACTTATATAAGACTAGGGTGGGTCACATGGGGTTATTGAGTACTTATATAAGAATAGGGTGGGTCACATGGGGTCATTGAGTACTTATATAGGACTAGGGGGGTCACATGGGGTCATTGTGTACTTATATAGGACTAGGGTGGGTCATATGGGGTCATTGAGTACTTATATAGGACTAGGGTGGGTCACATGGGGTCATTGAGTACTTATATAAGACTAGGGTGGGTCACATGGGGTTATTGAGTACTTATATAAGAATAGGGTGGGTCACATGGGGTCATTGAGTACTTATATAGGACTAGGGGGGTCACATGGGGTCATTGTGTACTTATATAGGACTAGGGTGGGTCATATGGGGTCATTGAGTACTTATATAGGACTAGGGTGGGTCACATGGGGTCATTGAGTACTTATATAGGACTAAGGGGGTCACTTAGGGTAATTGAGTACTTATATAGGACATGGGAGGTCACGTGGGGTCATTGAGTACGTATATAGGACTAGGGTGGGTCACATGGGGTCATTGAGTACTTATATAGGACTAGAAGGTGTCACATTGGGTAATTGAGTACTTATATAGGTCTAGGGGGGCCACATGGGGTCATTGAGTACTTATATAGGACTAGGGTGGGTCACATGGGGTCATTGAGTACTTATATAGGACATGGGGGGGTTACATGTGGTCATTGAGTATTTATATAGGACTAGGTTGGGTCACATGGGGTCATTGAGTACTTATATGGGACTAGGGGGGACTTTTGGGGTAATTGAGTACTTATAAAGGACATGGGAGGTCACGTGGGGTCATTGAGTACGTATATAGGACTAGGGTGGGTCACATGTGGTCATTGAGTACTTATATAAGACTAAGGTGGGTCACATGGGGTCATTGAGTACTTATATAAGAATAGGGTGGGTCACATGGGGTCATTGAGTACTTATATACGACTAGGAGGGGTCACATGGGGTCATTGAGTACTTATATAGGACTAGGGGGGGGGGTCACATTGGGTAATTGAGTACTTATATAGGACTAGGGGGGGTCACATGGGGTCATTGAGTACTTATATAGGACTATGGTGTGTCACATGGGGTCATTGAGTACTTATATAGGACTAGGGTTGGTCACATGGGGTCATTGAGTACTTATATGGGACTAGGGGGGTCACATGGGGTCATTGAGTATTTATATAGGACTAGGGGGGGTCACATGGGGTCATTGAGTATTTATATAGGACTAGGAGGGGTCACATGGGGTCATTGAGTACTTATATAGGACTAGGGTGGCTGAACTGGGGTCATTGAGTACTTATATAGGACTAGGGGGGTCACATTGGGTAATTGAGTACTTATATAGGACTAGGGGGGTCTCATGGGGTCATTGAGTACTTATATAGGACTAGGGGGGTCACATGGGGTCATTGAGTACTTATATAGGACTAGGGTGGGTCACATGGGGTCATTGAGTACTTATATAGGACTAGGGGGGTCACATGGGGTAATTGAGTACTTATATAGGACATGGGGGGTCACGTGGTGTCATTGAGTACTTATATAGGACTAGGAGGGGTCACATTGGGTAATTGAGTACTTATATAGGACTAGGGGGGTCACATGGGGTCATTGAGTTCTTATATAGGACTAGGGTGGGTCACATGGGGGCATTGAGTACTTATATAGGACATGGGGGGTCACATGGGGTCATTGAGTACTTATATAGGACTAGGGTGGGTCACATGGGGTCATTGAGTACTTATATAGGACTAGGGTGGGTCACATGGGGTCATTGAGTACTTATATAAGACTAGGGTGGGTCACATGGGGTTATTGAGTACTTATATAAGAATAGGGTGTGTCACATGGGGTCATTGAGTACTTATATAGGACTAGGGGGGGGGGGTCACATTGGGTAATTGAGTACTTATATAGGACTAGGGGGGGTCACATGGGGTCATTGAGTACTTATATAGGACTAGGGTGGGTCACATGGGGTCATTGAGTACTTATATAGGACTAAGGGGGTCACTTAGGGTAATTGAGTACTTATATAGGACATGGGAGGTCACGTGGGGTCATTGAGTACGTATATAGGACTAGGGTGGGTCACATGGGGTCATTGAGTACTTATATAGGACTAGGAGGTGTCACATTGGGTAATTGAGTACTTATATAGGTCTAGGGGGGCCACATGGGGTCATTGAGTACTTATATAGAACTAGGGTGGGTCACATGGGGTCATTGAGTACTTATATAGGACATGGGGGGGTCACGTGGGGTCATTGAGTACTTAAATAGGACTAGGGTGGGTCACATGGGGTCATTGAGTACTTATATAGGACTAGGGGGGGTCACATGGGGTCATTGAGTACTTATATAGAACTAGGGTGGGTCAAAAGGGGTCATTGAGTACATATATAGGACTAGGGGGGGTCACATGGGGTCATTGAGTACTTATATAGGACTAGGGGGGTCACATGGGGTCATAGAGTACTTATATAGGACATGGGTGGGTCACATGGGGTCATTGAGTACTTATATAGGACTAGGGTGGGTCACATGCGGTCATTGAGTACTTATATAGGACTAGGGGGGTCACATGGGGTCATTGTGTACTTATATAGGACTAGGGTGGGTCATATGGGGTCATTGAGTACTTATATAGGACTAGGCTGGGTCACATGGGGTCATTGAGTACTTATATAGGAGTAGGGGGGTCACTTGGGGTAATTGAGTACTTATATAGGACATGGGAGGTCACGTGGGGTCATTGAGTACGTATATAGGACTAGGGTGGGTCACATGGGGTCATTGAGTACTTATATAGGACTAGGATGGGTCACATTGGGTAATTGAGTACTTATATAGGACTAGGGGGGTCACATGGGGTCATTGAGTACTTATATAGGACTAGGCTGGGTCACATGGGGTCATTGAGTACTTATATAGGACTAGGGGGGTCACATTGGGTAATTGAGTACTTATATAGGACTAGGGGGGTCACATGGGGTCATTGAGTACTTATATAGGACTAGGGGGGTCACATGGGGTCATTGAGTACTTATATAGGACTAGGGTGGGTCACATGGTGTCATTGAGTACTTATATAGGACTAGGGTGGGTCACATGGGGTCATTGAGTATTTATATAGGACTAGGAGGGGTCACATGGGGTCATTGAGTACTTATATAGGACTAGGGTGGCTGAACTGGGGTCATTGAGTACTTATATAGGACTAGGGGGGTCACATTGGGTAATTGAGTACTTATATAGGACTAGGGGGGTCTCATGGGGTCATTGAGTACTTATATAGGACTAGGGGGGTCACATGGGGTCATTGAGTACTTATATAGGACTAGGGTGGGTCACATGGGGTCATTGAGTACTTATATAGGACTAGGGGGGTCACATGGGGTAATTGAGTACTTATATAGGACATGGGGGGTCACGTGGTGTCATTGAGTACTTATATAGGACTAGGAGGGGTCACATTGGGTAATTGAGTACTTATATAGGACTAGGGGGGTCACATGGGGTCATTGAGTTCTTATATAGGACTAGGGTGGGTCACATGGGGGCATTGAGTACTTATATAGGACATGGGGGGTCACATGGGGTCATTGAGTACTTATATAGGACTAGGGTGGGTCACATGGGGTCATTGAGTACTTATATAGGACTAGGGTGGGTCACATGGGGTCATTGAGTACTTATATAAGACTAGGGTGGGTCACATGGGGTTATTGAGTACTTATATAAGAATAGGGTGGGTCACATGGGGTCATTGAGTACTTATATAGGACTAGGGGGGGGGGGGGGGTCACATTGGGTAATTGAGTACTTATATAGGACTAGGGGGGGTCACATGGGGTCATTGAGTACTTATATAGGACTAGGGTGGGTCACATGGGGTCATTGAGTACTTATATAGGACTAAGGGGGTCACTTAGGGTAATTGAGTACTTATATAGGACATGGGAGGTCACGTGGGGTCATTGAGTACGTATATAGGACTAGGGTGGGTCACATGGGGTCATTGAGTACTTATATAGGACTAGGAGGTGTCACATTGGGTAATTGAGTACTTATATAGGTCTAGGGGGGCCACATGGGGTCATTGAGTACTTATATAGGACTAGGGTGGGTCACATGGGGTCATTGAGTACTTATATAGGACATGGGGGGGTCACGTGGGGTCATTGAGTACTTAAATAGGACTAGGGTGGGTCACATGGGGTCATTGAGTACTTATATAGGACTAGGGGGGGTCACATGGGGTCATTGAGTACTTATATAGAACTAGGGTGGGTCAAAAGGGGTCATTGAGTACATATATAGGACTAGGGGGGGTCACATGGGGTCATTGAGTACTTATATAGGACTAGGGGGGTCACATGGGGTCATAGAGTACTTATATAGGACATGGGTGGGTCACATGGGGTCATTGAGTACTTATATAGGACTAGGGTGGGTCACATGCGGTCATTGAGTACTTATATAGGACTAGGGGGGTCACATGGGGTCATTGTGTACTTATATAGGACTAGGGTGGGTCATATGGGGTCATTGAGTACTTATATAGGACTAGGCTGGGTCACATGGGGTCATTGAGTACTTATATAGGAGTAGGGGGGTCACTTGGGGTAATTGAGTACTTATATAGGACATGGGAGGTCACGTGGGGTCATTGAGTACGTATATAGGACTAGGGTGGGTCACATGGGGTCATTGAGTACTTATATAGGACTAGGATGGGTCACATTGGGTAATTGAGTACTTATATAGGACTAGGGGGGTCACATGGGGTCATTGAGTACTTATATAGGACTAGGCTGGGTCACATGGGGTCATTGAGTACTTATATAGGACTAGGGGGGTCACATTGGGTAATTGAGTACTTATATAGGACTAGGGGGGTCACATGGGGTCATTGAGTACTTATATAGGACTAGGGGGGTCACATGGGGTCATTGAGTACTTATATAGGACTAGGGTGGGTCACATGGTGTCATTGAGTACTTATATAGGACTAGGGTGGGTCACATGGGGTCATTGAGTACTTATATAGGACTAGGGGGGTCACATGGGGTAATTGAGTACTTATATAGGACATGGGGGGTCACGTGGTGTCATTGAGTACTTATATAGGACTAGGAGGGGTCACATTGGGTAATTGAGTACATATATAGGACTAGGGGGGTCACATGGGGTCATTGAGTTCTTATATAGGACTAGGGTGGGTCACATGGGGGCATTGAGTACTTATATAGGACATGGGGGGTCACATGGGGTCATTGAGTACTTATATAGGACTAGGGTGGGTCACATGGGGTCATTGAGTACTTATATAAGACTAAGGTGGGTCACATGGGGTCATTGAGTACTTATATAAGAATAGGGTGGGTCACATGGGGTCATTGAGTACTTATATAGGACTAGGGTGGGTCACATGGGGTCATTGAGTACTTATATAGGACTAGGGGGGTCACATGGGGTAATTGAGTACTTATATAGGACATGGGGGGTCACGTGGTGTCATTGAGTACTTATATAGGACTAGGAGGGGTCACATTGGGTAATTGAGTACATATATAGGACTAGGGGGGTCACATGGGGTCATTGAGTTCTTATATAGGACTAGGGTGGGTCACATGGGGGCATTGAGTACTTATATAGGACATGGGGGGTCACATGTGGTCATTGAGTACTTATATAGGACTAGGGTGGGTCACATGGGGTCATTGAGTACTTATATAGGACTAGGGGGGTCACGTGGGGTCATTGTGTACTTATATAGGACTAGGGTGGGTCATATGGGGTCATTGAGTACTTATATAGGACTAGGGTGGGTCACATGGGGTCATTGAGTACTTATATAGGACTAAGGGGGTCACTTAGGGTAATTGAGTACTTATATAGGACATGGGAGGTCACGTGGGGTCATTGAGTACGTATATAGGACTAGGGTGGGTCACATGGGGTCATTGAGTACTTATATAGGACTAGAAGGTGTCACATTGGGTAATTGAGTACTTATATAGGTCTAGGGGGGCCACATGGGGTCATTGAGTACTTATATAGGACTAGGGTGGGTCACATGGGGTCATTGAGTACTTATATAGGACATGGGGGGGTTACATGTGGTCATTGAGTATTTATATAGGACTAGGTTGGGTCACATGGGGTCATTGAGTACTTATATGGGACTAGGGGGGACTCTTGGGGTAATTGAGTACTTATAAAGGACACGGGAAGTCACGTGGGGTCATTGAGTACGTATATAGGACTAGGGTGTGTCACATGTGGTCATTGAGTACTTATATAAGACTAAGGTGGGTCACATGGGGTCATTGAGTACTTATATAAGAATAGGGTGGGTCACATGGGGTCATTGAGTACTTATATACGACTAGGAGGGGTCACATGGGGTCATTGAGTACTTATATAGGACTAGGGGGGGGGTCACATTGGGTAATTGAGTACTTATATAGGACTAGGGGGGGTCACATGGGGTCATTGAGTACTTATATAGGACTAGGGTGTGTCACATGGGGTCATTGAGTACTTATATAGGACTAGGGTGGGTCACATGGGGTCATTGAGTACTTATATGGGACTAGGGGGGTCACATGGGGTCATTGAGTATTTATATAGGACTAGGGGGGGTCACATGGGGTCATTGAGTATTTATATAGGACTAGGAGGGGTCACATGGGGTCATTGAGTACTTATATAGGACTAGGGTGGCTGAACTGGGGTCATTGAGTACTTATATAGGACTAGGGGGGTCACATTGGGAAATTGAGTACTTATATAGGACTAGGGGGGTCTCATGGGGTCATTGAGTACTTATATAGGACTAGGGGGGTCACATGGGGTCATTGATTACTTATATAGGACTAGGGTGGGTCACATGGGGTCATTGAGTACTTATATAGGACTAGGGGGGTCACATGGGGTAATTGAGTACTTATATAGGACATGGGGGGTCACATGGGGTCATTGAGTTCTTATATAGGACTAGGGTGGGTCACATGGGGGCATTGAGTACTTATATAGGACATGGGGGGTCACATGGGGTCATTGAGTACTTATATAGGAGTAGGGGGGTCACTTGGGGTAATTGAGTACTTATATAGGACATGGGAGGTCACGTGGGGTCATTGAGTACGTATATAGGACTAGGGTGGGTCACATGGGGTCATTGAGTACTTATATAGGACTAGGATGGGTCACATTGGGTAATTGAGTACTTATATAGGACTAGGGGGGTCACATGGGGTCATTGAGTACTTATATAGGACTAGGCTGGGTCACATGGGGTCATTGAGTACTTATATAGGACTAGGGGGGTCACATTGGGTAATTGAGTACTTATATAGGACTAGGGGGGTCACATGGGGTCATTGAGTACTTATATAGGACTAGGGGGGTCACATGGGGTCATTGAGTACTTATATAGGACTAGGGTGGGTCACATGGTGTCATTGAGTACTTATATAGGACTAGGGTGGGTCACATGGGGTCATTGAGTACTTATATAGGACTAGGGGGGTCACATGGGGTAATTGAGTACTTATATAGGACATGGGGGGTCACGTGGTGTCATTGAGTACTTATATAGGACTAGGAGGGGTCACATTGGGTAATTGAGTACATATATAGGACTAGGGGGGTCACATGGGGTCATTGAGTTCTTATATAGGACTAGGGTGGGTCACATGGGGGCATTGAGTACTTATATAGGACATGGGGGGTCACATGGGGTCATTGAGTACTTATATAGGACTAGGGTGGGTCACATGGGGTCATTGAGTACTTATATAAGACTAAGGTGGGTCACATGGGGTCATTGAGTACTTATATAAGAATAGGGTGGGTCACATGGGGTCATTGAGTACTTATATAGGACTAGGGTGGGTCACATGGGGTCATTGAGTACTTATATAGGACTAGGGGGGTCACATGGGGTAATTGAGTACTTATATAGGACATGGGGGGTCACGTGGTGTCATTGAGTACTTATATAGGACTAGGAGGGGTCACATTGGGTAATTGAGTACATATATAGGACTAGGGGGGTCACATGGGGTCATTGAGTTCTTATATAGGACTAGGGTGGGTCACATGGGGGCATTGAGTACTTATATAGGACATGGGGGGTCACATGTGGTCATTGAGTACTTATATAGGACTAGGGTGGGTCACATGGGGTCATTGAGTACTTATATAGGACTAGGGGGGTCACGTGGGGTCATTGTGTACTTATATAGGACTAGGGTGGGTCATATGGGGTCATTGAGTACTTATATAGGACTAGGGTGGGTCACATGGGGTCATTGAGTACTTATATAGGACTAAGGGGGTCACTTAGGGTAATTGAGTACTTATATAGGACATGGGAGGTCACGTGGGGTCATTGAGTACGTATATAGGACTAGGGTGGGTCACATGGGGTCATTGAGTACTTATATAGGACTAGAAGGTGTCACATTGGGTAATTGAGTACTTATATAGGTCTAGGGGGGCCACATGGGGTCATTGAGTACTTATATAGGACTAGGGTGGGTCACATGGGGTCATTGAGTACTTATATAGGACATGGGGGGGTTACATGTGGTCATTGAGTATTTATATAGGACTAGGTTGGGTCACATGGGGTCATTGAGTACTTATATGGGACTAGGGGGGACTCTTGGGGTAATTGAGTACTTATAAAGGACACGGGAAGTCACGTGGGGTCATTGAGTACGTATATAGGACTAGGGTGTGTCACATGTGGTCATTGAGTACTTATATAAGACTAAGGTGGGTCACATGGGGTCATTGAGTACTTATATAAGAATAGGGTGGGTCACATGGGGTCATTGAGTACTTATATACGACTAGGAGGGGTCACATGGGGTCATTGAGTACTTATATAGGACTAGGGGGGGGGTCACATTGGGTAATTGAGTACTTATATAGGACTAGGGGGGGTCACATGGGGTCATTGAGTACTTATATAGGACTAGGGTGTGTCACATGGGGTCATTGAGTACTTATATAGGACTAGGGTGGGTCACATGGGGTCATTGAGTACTTATATGGGACTAGGGGGGTCACATGGGGTCATTGAGTATTTATATAGGACTAGGGGGGGTCACATGGGGTCATTGAGTATTTATATAGGACTAGGAGGGGTCACATGGGGTCATTGAGTACTTATATAGGACTAGGGTGGCTGAACTGGGGTCATTGAGTACTTATATAGGACTAGGGGGGTCACATTGGGAAATTGAGTACTTATATAGGACTAGGGGGGTCTCATGGGGTCATTGAGTACTTATATAGGACTAGGGGGGTCACATGGGGTCATTGATTACTTATATAGGACTAGGGTGGGTCACATGGGGTCATTGAGTACTTATATAGGACTAGGGGGGTCACATGGGGTAATTGAGTACTTATATAGGACATGGGGGGTCACATGGGGTCATTGAGTTCTTATATAGGACTAGGGTGGGTCACATGGGGGCATTGAGTACTTATATAGGACATGGGGGGTCACATGGGGTCATTGAGTACTTATATAGGACTAGGGTGGGTCACATGGGGTCATTGAGTACTTATATAGGACTAGGGTGGGTCACATGGGGTCATTGAGTACTTATATAAGACTAGGGTGGGTCACATGGGGTTATTGAGTACTTATATAAGAATAGGGTGGGTCACATGGGGTCATTGAGTACTTATATAGGACTAGGGGGGTCACATGGGGTAATTGAGTACATATATAGGACTAGGGGGGTCACATGGGGTCATTGAGTTCTTATATAGGACTAGGGTGGGTCACATGGGGGCATTGAGTACTTATATAGGACATGGGGGGTCACATGTGGTCATTGAGTACTTATATAGGACTAGGGTGGGTCACATGTGGTCATTGAGTACTTATATAGGACTAGGGGGGTCACGTGGGGTCATTGTGTACTTATATAGGACTAGGGTGGGTCATATGGGGTCATTGAGTACTTATATAGGACTAGGGTGGGTCACATGGGGTCATTGAGTACTTATATAGGACTAAGGGGGTCACTTAGGGTAATTGAGTACTTATATAGGACATGGGAGGTCACGTGGGGTCATTGAGTACGTATATAGGACTAGGGTGGGTCACATGGGGTCATTGAGTACTTATATAGGACTAGAAGGTGTCACATTGGGTAATTGAGTACTTATATAGGTCTAGGGGGGCCACATGGGGTCATTGAGTACTTATATAGGACTAGGGTGGGTCACATGGGGTAATTGAGTACTTATATAGGACATGGGGGGGTTACATGTGGTCATTGAGTATTTATATAGGACTAGGTTGGGTCACATGGGGTCATTGAGTACTTATATGGGACTAGGGGGGACTCTTGGGGTAATTGAGTACTTATAAAGGACATGGGAAGTCACGTGGGGTCATTGAGTACGTATATAGGACTAGGGTGTGTCACATGTGGTCATTGAGTACTTATATAAGACTAAGGTGGGTCACATGGGGTCATTTAGTACTTATATAAGAATAGGGTGGGTCACATGGGGTTATTGAGTACTTATATAAGAATAGGGTGGGTCACATGGGGTCATTGAGTACTTATATAGGACTAGGGGGGGGGGTCACATTGGGTAATTGAGTACTTATATAGGACTAGGGGGGGTCACATGGGGTCATTGAGTACTTATATAGGACTAGGGTGGGTCACATGGGGTCATTGAGTACTTATATAGGACTAAGGGGGTCACTTAGGGTAATTGAGTACTTATATAGGACATGGGAGGTCACGTGGGGTCATTGAGTACGTATATAGGACTAGGGTGGGTCACATGGGGTCATTGAGTACTTATATAGGACTAGGGTGGGTCACATGGGGTCATTGAGTACTTATATAAGACTAGGGTGGGTCACATGGGGTTATTGAGTACTTATATAAGAATAGGGTGGGTCACATGGGGTCATTGAGTACTTATATAGGACTAGGGGGGTCACATGGGGTAATTGAGTACATATATAGGACTAGGGGGGTCACATGGGGTCATTGAGTTCTTATATAGGACTAGGGTGGGTCACATGGGGGCATTGAGTACTTATATAGGACATGGGGGGTCACATGTGGTCATTGAGTACTTATATAGGACTAGGGTGGGTCACATGGGGTCATTGAGTACTTATATAGGACTAGGGGGGTCACGTGGGGTCATTGTGTACTTATATAGGACTAGGGTGGGTCATATGGGGTCATTGAGTACTTATATAGGACTAGGGTGGGTCACATGGGGTCATTGAGTACTTATATAGGACTAAGGGGGTCACTTAGGGTAATTGAGTACTTATATAGGACATGGGAGGTCACGTGGGGTCATTGAGTACGTATATAGGACTAGGGTGGATCACATGGGGTCATTGAGTACTTATATAGGACTAGAAGGTGTCACATTGGGTAATTGAGTACTTATATAGGTCTAGGGGGGCCACATGGGGTCATTGAGTACTTATATAGGACTAGGGTGGGTCACATGGGGTCATTGAGTACTTATATAGGACATGGGGGGGTTACATGTGGTCATTGAGTATTTATATAGGACTAGGTTGGGTCACATGGGGTCATTGAGTACTTATATGGGACTAGGGGGGACTCTTGGGGTAATTGAGTACTTATAAAGGACATGGGAAGTCACGTGGGGTCATTGAGTACGTATATAGGACTAGGGTGTGTCACATGTGGTCATTGAGTACTTATATAAGACTAAGGTGGGTCACATGGGGTCATTGAGTACTTATATAAGAATAGGGTGGGTCACATGGGGTCATTGAGTACTTATATACGACTAGGAGGGGTCACATGGGGTCATTGAGTACTTATATAGGACTAGGGGGGGGGTCACATTGGGTAATTGAGTACTTATATAGGACTAGGGGGGGTCACATGGGGTCATTGAGTACTTATATAGGACTAGGGTGTGTCACATGGGGTCATTGAGTACTTATATAGGACTAGGGTGGGTCACATGGGGTCATTGAGTACTTATATGGGACTAGGGGGGTCACATGGGGTCATTGAGTATTTATATAGGACTAGGGGGGGTCACATGGGGTCATTGAGTATTTATATAGGACTAGGAGGGGTCACATGGGGTCATTGAGTACTTATATAGGACTAGGGTGGCTGAACTGGGGTCATTGAGTACTTATATAGGACTAGGGGGGTCACATTGGGAAATTGAGTACTTATATACGACTAGGGGGGTCTCATGGGGTCATTGAGTACTTATATAGGACTAGGGGGGTCACATGGTGTCATTGATTACTTATATAGGACTAGGGTGGGTCACATGGGGTCATTGAGTACTTATATAGGACTAGGGGGGTCACATGGGGTCATTGAGTACTTATATAGGACTAGGGTGGGTCACATGGGGTCATTGAGTACTTATATAAGACTAGGGTGGGTCACATGGGGTTATTGAGTACTTATATAAGAATAGGGTGGGTCACATGGGGTCATTGAGTACTTATATAGGACTAGGGGGGGGGGGTCACATTGGGTAATTGAGTACTTATATAGGACTAGGGGGGGTCACATGGGGTCATTGAGTACTTATATAGGACTAGGGTGGGTCACATGGGGTCATTGAGTACTTATATAGGACTAAGGGGGTCACTTAGGGTAATTGAGTACTTATATAGGACATGGGAGGTCACGTGGGGTCATTGAGTACGTATATAGGACTAGGGTGGGTCACATGGGGTCATTGAGTACTTATATAGGACTAGGAGGTGTCACATTGGGTAATTGAGTACTTATATAGGTCTAGGGGGGCCACATGGGGTCATTGAGTACTTATATAGGACTAGGGTGGGTCACATGGGGTCATTGAGTACTTATATAGGACTAGGGGGGTCACATGGGGTCATAGAGTACTTATATAGGACATGGGTGGGTCACATGGGGTCATTGAGTACTTATATAGGACTAGGGTGGGTCACATGCGGTCATTGAGTACTTATATAGGACTAGGGGGGTCACATGGGGTCATTGTGTACTTATATAGGACTAGGGTGGGTCATATGGGGTCATTGAGTACTTATATAGGACTAGGGTGGGTTACATGGGGTCATTGAGTACTTATATAGGACTAGGGGGGTCACTTGGGGTAATTGAGTACTTATATAGGACATGGGAGGTCACGTGGGGTCATTGAGTACGTATATAGGACTAGGGTGGGTCACATGGGGTCATTGAGTACTTATATAGGACTAGGATGGGTCACATTGGGTAATTGAGTACTTATATAGGACTAGGGGGGTCACATGGGGTCATTGAGTACTTATATAGGACTAGGCTGGGTCACATGGGGTCATTGAGTACTTATATAGGACTAGGGTGGGTCACATGGTGTCATTGAGTACTTATATAGGACTAGGGTGGGTCACATGGGGTCATTGAGTACTTATATAGGACTAGGGGGGTCACATGGGGTAATTGAGTACTTATATAGGACATGGGGGGTCACGTGGTGTCATTGAGTACTTATATAGGACTAGGAGGGGTCACATTGGGTAATTGAGTACATATATAGGACTAGGGGGGTCACATGGGGTCATTGAGTTCTTATATAGGACTAGGGTGGGTCACATGGGGGCATTGAGTACTTATATAGGACATGGGGGGTCACATGGGGTCATTGAGTACTTATATAGGACTAGGGTGGGTCACATGGTGTCATTGAGTACTTATATAGGACTAGGGTGGGTCACATGGGGTCATTGAGTACTTATATAAGACTAGGGTGGGTCACATGGGGTTATTGAGTACTTATATAAGAATAGGGTGGGTCACATGGGGTCATTGAGTACTTATATAGGACTAGGGGGGTCACATGGGGTCATTGTGTACTTATATAGGACTAGGGTGGGTCACATGGTGTCATTGAGTACTTATATAGGACTAGGGTGGGTCACATGGGGTCATTGAGTACTTATATAGGACTAGGGGGGTCACATGGGGTAATTGAGTACTTATATAGGACATGGGGGGTCACGTGGTGTCATTGAGTACTTATATAGGACTAGGAGGGGTCACATTGGGTAATTGAGTACATATATAGGACTAGGGGGGTCACATGGGGTCATTGAGTTCTTATATAGGACTAGGGTGGGTCACATGTGGGCATTGAGTACTTATATAGGACATGGGGGGTCACATGGGGTCATTGAGTACTTATATAGGACTAGGGTGGGTCACATGGGGTCATTGAGTACTTATATAGGACTAGGGTGGGTCACATGGGGTAATTGAGTACTTATATAGGACATGGGAGGTCACGTGGGGTCATTGAGTACGTATATAGGACTAGGGTGGGTCACATGGGGTCATTGAGTACTTATATAGGACTAGGAGGTGTCACATTGGGTAATTGAGTACTTATATAGGTCTAGGGGGGCCACATGGGGTCATTGAGTACTTATATAGGACTAGGGTGGGTCACATGGGGTCATTGAGTACATATATAGGACTAGGGGGGGTCACATGGGGTCATTGAGTACTTATATAGGACTAGGGTGGGTCACATGGGGTCATTGAGTACTTATATAGGACTAGGGTGGGTCACATGGGGTCATTGAGTACTTATATAAGACTAGGGTGGGTCACATGGGGTTATTGAGTACTTATATAAGAATAGGGTGGGTCACATGGGGTCATTGAGTACTTATATAGGACTAGGGGTGTCACATGGGGTCATTGTGTACTTATATAGGACTAGGGTGGGTCACATGGGGTCATTGAGTACTTATATAGGACTAAGGGGGTCACTTAGGGTAATTGAGTACTTATATAGGACATGGGAGGTCACGTGGGGTCATTGAGTACGTATATAGGACTAGGGTGGGTCACATGGGGTCATTGAGTACTTATATAGGACTAGAAGGTGTCACATTGGGTAATTGAGTACTTATATAGGTCTAGGGGGGCCACATGGGGTCATTGAGTACTTATATAGGACTAGGGTGGGTCACATGGGGTCATTGAGTACTTATATAGGACATGGGGGGGTCACGTGGGGTCATTGAGTACTTAAATAGGACTAGGGTGGGTCACATGGGGTCATTGAGTACTTATATAGGACTAGAGGGGGTCACCTGGGGTCATTGAGTACTTATATAGAACTAGGGTGGGTCAAAAGGGGTCATTGAGTACATATATAGGACTAGGGGGGGTCACATGGGGTCATTGAGTACTTATATAGGACTAGGGTGGGTCACATGGGGTCATTGAGTACTTATATAGAACTAGGGTGGGTCACAAGGGGTCATTGAGTACATATATAGGACTAGGGGGGGTCACATGGGGTCATTGAGTACTTATATAGGACTAGGGTGGTTCACATGGGGTCATTGAGTACTTATATAGGACTAGGGGGGTCACATGGGGTCATAGAGTACTTATATAGGACATGGGTGGGTCACATGGGGTCATTGAGTACTTATATAGGACTAGGGGGGGTCACATGGGGTCATTGAGTACTTATATAGGACTAGGGTGGGTCACATGGGGTCATTGAGTACTTATATAGGACTAAGGGGGTCACTTAGGGTAATTGAGTACTTATATAGGACATGGGAGGTCACGTGGGGTCATTGAGTACGTATATAGGACTAGGGTGGGTCACATGGGGTCATTGAGTACTTATATAGGACTAGGGTGGGTCACATGGGGTCATTGAGTACTTATATAAGACTAGGGTGGGTCACATGGGGTTATTGAGTACTTATATAAGAATAGGGTGGGTCACATGGGGTCATTGAGTACTTATATAGGACTAGGGGGGTCACATGGGGTAATTGAGTACATATATAGGACTAGGGGGGTCACATGGGGTCATTGAGTTCTTATATAGGACTAGGGTGGGTCACATGGGGGCATTGAGTACTTATATAGGACATGGGGGGTCACATGTGGTCATTGAGTACTTATATAGGACTAGGGTGGGTCACATGGGGTCATTGAGTACTTATATAGGACTAGGGGGGTCACGTGGGGTCATTGTGTACTTATATAGGACTAGGGTGGGTCATATGGGGTCATTGAGTACTTATATAGGACTAGGGTGGGTCACATGGGGTCATTGAGTACTTATATAGGACTAAGGGGGTCACTTAGGGTAATTGAGTACTTATATAGGACATGGGAGGTCACGTGGGGTCATTGAGTACGTATATAGGACTAGGGTGGATCACATGGGGTCATTGAGTACTTATATAGGACTAGAAGGTGTCACATTGGGTAATTGAGTACTTATATAGGTCTAGGGGGGCCACATGGGGTCATTGAGTACTTATATAGGACTAGGGTGGGTCACATGGGGTCATTGAGTACTTATATAGGACATGGGGGGGTTACATGTGGTCATTGAGTATTTATATAGGACTAGGTTGGGTCACATGGGGTCATTGAGTACTTATATGGGACTAGGGGGGACTCTTGGGGTAATTGAGTACTTATAAAGGACATGGGAAGTCACGTGGGGTCATTGAGTACGTATATAGGACTAGGGTGTGTCACATGTGGTCATTGAGTACTTATATAAGACTAAGGTGGGTCACATGGGGTCATTGAGTACTTATATAAGAATAGGGTGGGTCACATGGGGTCATTGAGTACTTATATACGACTAGGAGGGGTCACATGGGGTCATTGAGTACTTATATAGGACTAGGGGGGGGGTCACATTGGGTAATTGAGTACTTATATAGGACTAGGGGGGGTCACATGGGGTCATTGAGTACTTATATAGGACTAGGGTGTGTCACATGGGGTCATTGAGTACTTATATAGGACTAGGGTGGGTCACATGGGGTCATTGAGTACTTATATGGGACTAGGGGGGTCACATGGGGTCATTGAGTATTTATATAGGACTAGGGGGGGTCACATGGGGTCATTGAGTATTTATATAGGACTAGGAGGGGTCACATGGGGTCATTGAGTACTTATATAGGACTAGGGTGGCTGAACTGGGGTCATTGAGTACTTATATAGGACTAGGGGGGTCACATTGGGAAATTGAGTACTTATATACGACTAGGGGGGTCTCATGGGGTCATTGAGTACTTATATAGGACTAGGGGGGTCACATGGTGTCATTGATTACTTATATAGGACTAGGGTGGGTCACATGGGGTCATTGAGTACTTATATAGGACTAGGGGGGTCACATGGGGTCATTGAGTACTTATATAGGACTAGGGTGGGTCACATGGGGTCATTGAGTACTTATATAAGACTAGGGTGGGTCACATGGGGTTATTGAGTACTTATATAAGAATAGGGTGGGTCACATGGGGTCATTGAGTACTTATATAGGACTAGGGGGGGGGGGTCACATTGGGTAATTGAGTACTTATATAGGACTAGGGGGGGTCACATGGGGTCATTGAGTACTTATATAGGACTAGGGTGGGTCACATGGGGTCATTGAGTACTTATATAGGACTAAGGGGGTCACTTAGGGTAATTGAGTACTTATATAGGACATGGGAGGTCACGTGGGGTCATTGAGTACGTATATAGGACTAGGGTGGGTCACATGGGGTCATTGAGTACTTATATAGGACTAGGAGGTGTCACATTGGGTAATTGAGTACTTATATAGGTCTAGGGGGGCCACATGGGGTCATTGAGTACTTATATAGGACTAGGGTGGGTCACATGGGGTCATTGAGTACTTATATAGGACTAGGGGGGTCACATGGGGTCATAGAGTACTTATATAGGACATGGGTGGGTCACATGGGGTCATTGAGTACTTATATAGGACTAGGGTGGGTCACATGCGGTCATTGAGTACTTATATAGGACTAGGGGGGTCACATGGGGTCATTGTGTACTTATATAGGACTAGGGTGGGTCATATGGGGTCATTGAGTACTTATATAGGACTAGGGTGGGTTACATGGGGTCATTGAGTACTTATATAGGACTAGGGGGGTCACTTGGGGTAATTGAGTACTTATATAGGACATGGGAGGTCACGTGGGGTCATTGAGTACGTATATAGGACTAGGGTGGGTCACATGGGGTCATTGAGTACTTATATAGGACTAGGATGGGTCACATTGGGTAATTGAGTACTTATATAGGACTAGGGGGGTCACATGGGGTCATTGAGTACTTATATAGGACTAGGCTGGGTCACATGGGGTCATTGAGTACTTATATAGGACTAGGGTGGGTCACATGGTGTCATTGAGTACTTATATAGGACTAGGGTGGGTCACATGGGGTCATTGAGTACTTATATAGGACTAGGGGGGTCACATGGGGTAATTGAGTACTTATATAGGACATGGGGGGTCACGTGGTGTCATTGAGTACTTATATAGGACTAGGAGGGGTCACATTGGGTAATTGAGTACATATATAGGACTAGGGGGGTCACATGGGGTCATTGAGTTCTTATATAGGACTAGGGTGGGTCACATGGGGGCATTGAGTACTTATATAGGACATGGGGGGTCACATGGGGTCATTGAGTACTTATATAGGACTAGGGTGGGTCACATGGGGTCATTGAGTACTTATATAGGACTAGGGTGGGTCACATGGGGTCATTGAGTACTTATATAAGACTAGGGTGGGTCACATGGGGTTATTGAGTACTTATATAAGAATAGGGTGGGTCACATGGGGTCATTGAGTACTTATATAGGACTAGGGGGGTCACATGGGGTCATTGTGTACTTATATAGGACTAGGGTGGGTCACATGGTGTCATTGAGTACTTATATAGGACTAGGGTGGGTCACATGGGGTCATTGAGTACTTATATAGGACTAGGGGGGTCACATGGGGTAATTGAGTACTTATATAGGACATGGGGGGTCACGTGGTGTCATTGAGTACTTATATAGGACTAGGAGGGGTCACATTGGGTAATTGAGTACATATATAGGACTAGGGGGGTCACATGGGGTCATTGAGTTCTTATATAGGACTAGGGTGGGTCACATGTGGGCATTGAGTACTTATATAGGACATGGGGGGTCACATGGGGTCATTGAGTACTTATATAGGACTAGGGTGGGTCACATGGGGTCATTGAGTACTTATATAGGACTAGGGTGGGTCACATGGGGTAATTGAGTACTTATATAGGACATGGGAGGTCACGTGGGGTCATTGAGTACGTATATAGGACTAGGGTGGGTCACATGGGGTCATTGAGTACTTATATAGGACTAGGAGGTGTCACATTGGGTAATTGAGTACTTATATAGGTCTAGGGGGGCCACATGGGGTCATTGAGTACTTATATAGGACTAGGGTGGGTCACATGGGGTCATTGAGTACATATATAGGACTAGGGGGGGTCACATGGGGTCATTGAGTACTTATATAGGACTAGGGTGGGTCACATGGGGTCATTGAGTACTTATATAGGACTAGGGTGGGTCACATGGGGTCATTGAGTACTTATATAAGACTAGGGTGGGTCACATGGGGTTATTGAGTACTTATATAAGAATAGGGTGGGTCACATGGGGTCATTGAGTACTTGTATAGGACTAGGGGTGTCACATGGGGTCATTGTGTACTTATATAGGACTAGGGTGGGTCACATGGGGTCATTGAGTACTTATATAGGACTAAGGGGGTCACTTAGGGTAATTGAGTACTTATATAGAACTAGGGTGGGTCAAAAGGGGTCATTGAGTACATATATAGGACTAGGGGGGGTCACATGGGGTCATTGAGTACTTATATAGGACTAGGGTGGGTCACATGGGGTCATTGAGTACTTATATAGAACTAGGGTGGGTCACAAGGGGTCATTGAGTACATATATAGGACTAGGGGGGGTCACATGGGGTCATTGAGTACTTATATAGGACTAGGGTGGTTCACATGGGGTCATTGAGTACTTATATAGGACTAGGGGGGTCACATGGGGTCATAGAGTACTTATATAGGACATGGGTGGGTCACATGGGGTCATTGAGTACTTATATAGGACTAGGGTGGGTCACATGCGGTCATTGAGTACTTATATAGGACTAGGGGGGTCACATGGGGTCATTGTGTACTTATATAGGACTAGGGTGGGTCATATGGGGTCATTGAGTACTTATATAGGACTAGGGTGGGTCACATGGGGTCATTGAGTACTTATATAGGACTAAGGGGGTCACTTAGGGTAATTGAGTACTTATATAGGACATGGGAGGTCACGTGGGGTCATTGAGTACGTATATAGGACTAGGGTGGGTCACATGGGGTCTTTGAGTACTTATATAGGACTAGCAGGTGTCACATTGGGTAATTGAGTACTTATATAGGTCTAGGGGGGCCACATGGGGTCATTGAGTACTTATATAGGACTAGGGTGGGTCACATGGGGTCATTGAGTACTTATATAGGACTAGGGGGGGTCACATGGGGTCATTGAGTACTTATATAGAACTAGGGTGGGTCAAAAGAGGTCATTGAGTACTTATATAGGACTAGGGGGGTCACATGGGGTCATTGAGTACTTATATAGGACTAGGGGGGTCACATGGGGTCATAGAGTACTTATATAGGACATGGGTGGGTCACGTGGGGTCATTGAGTACTTAAATAGGACTAGGGTGGGTCACATGGGGTCATTGAGTACTTATATAGGACATGGGTGGGTCACATGGGGTCATTGAGTACTTATATAGTACTAGGGTGGGTCACATGCGGTCATTGAGTACTTATATAGGACTAGGGGGGTCACATGGGGTCATTGTGTACTTATATAGGACTAGGGTGGGTCATATGGGGTCATTGAGTACTTATATAGGACTAGGGTGGGTCACATGGGGTCATTGAGTACTTATATAGGACTAAGGGGGTCACTTAGGGTAATTGAGTACTTATATAGGACATGGGAGGTCACGTGGGGTCATTGAGTACGTATATAGGACTAGGGTGGGTCACATGGGGTAATTGAGTACTTATATAGGACATGGGGGGGTCACGTGGGGTCATTGAGTACTTAAATAGGACTAGGGTGGGTCACATGGGGTCATTGAGTACTTATATAGGACTAGGGGGGGTCACCTGGGGTCATTGAGTACTTATATAGAACTAGGGTGGGTCAAAAGGGGTCATTGAGTACATATATAGGACTAGGGGGGGTCACATGGGGTCATTGAGTACTTATATAGGACTAGGGTGGGTCACATGGGGTCATTGAGTACTTATATAGAACTAGGGTGGGTCACAAGGGGTCATTGAGTACATATATAGGACTAGGGGGGGTCACATGGGGTCATTGAGTACTTATATAGGACTAGGGTGGGTCACATGGGGTCATTGAGTACTTATATAGGACTAGGGGGGTCACATGGGGTCATAGAGTACTTATATAGGACATGGGTGGGTCACATGGGGTCATTGAGTACTTATATAGGACTAGGGTGGGTCACATGCGGTCATTGAGTACTTATATAGGACTAGGGGGGCCACATGGGGTCATTGTGTACTTATATAGGACTAGGGTGGGTCATATGGGGTCATTGAGTACTTATATAGGACTAGGGTGGGTCACATGGGGTCATTGAGTACTTATATAGGACTAAGGGGGTCACTTAGGGTAATTGAGTACTTATATAGGACATGGGAGGTCACGTGGGGTCATTGAGTACGTATATAGGACTAGGGTGGGTCACATGGGGTCATTGAGTACTTATATAGGACTAGGAGGTGTCAGATTGGGTAATTGAGTACTTATATAGGTCTAGGGGGGCCACATGGGGTCATTGAGTACTTATATAGGACTAGGGTGGGTCACATGGGGTCATTGAGTACTTATATAGGACATGGGGGGGTCACGTGGGGTCATTGAGTACTTAAATAGGACTAGGGTGGGTCACATGGGGTCATTGAGTACTTATATAGGACTAGGGGGGGTCACATGGGGTCATTGAGTACTTATATAGAACTAGGGTGGGTCAAAAGAGGTCATTGAGTACATATATAGGACTAGGGGGGGTCACATGGGGTCATTGAGTACTTATATAGGACTAGGGTGGGTCACATGGGGTCATTGAGTACTTATATAGAACTAGGGTGGGTCACAAGGGGTCATTGAGTACATATATAGGACTAGGGGGGGTCACATGGGGTCATTGAGTACTTATATAGGACTAGGGTGGGTCACATGGGGTCATTGAGTACTTATATAGGACTAGAGGGGTCACATGGGGTCATAGAGTACTTATATAGGACATGGGTGGGTCACATGGGGTCATTGAGTACTTATATAGGACTAGGGTGGGTCACATGCGGTCATTGAGTACTTATATAGGACTAGGGGGGTCACATGGGGTCATTGTGTACTTATATAGGTCTAGGGTGGGTCATATGGGGTCATTGAGTACTTATATAGGACTAGGGTGGGTCACATGGGGTCATTGAGTACTTACATAGGACTAGGGGGGTCACTTGGGGTAATTGAGTACTTATATAGGACATGGGATGTCACGTGGGGTCATTGAGTACGTATATAGGACTAGGGTGGGTCACATGGGGTCATTGAGTACTTATATAGGACTAGGATGGGTCACATTGGGTAATTGAGTACTTATATAGGACTAGGGGGGTCACATGGGGTCATTGAGTACTTATATAGGACTAGGGTGGGTCACATGGGGTCATTGAGTACTTATATAGGACTAGGGTGGCTGAACTGGGGTCATTGAGTACTTATATAGGACTAGGGGGGTCACATTGGGTAATTGAGTACTTATATAGGACTAGGGGGGTCACATGGGGTCATTGAGTACTTATATAGGACTAGGGGGGTCACATGGGGTCATTGAGTACTTATATAGGACTAGGGTGGGTCACATGGGGTCATTGAGGACTTATATAGGACTAGGGTGTGTCACATGGGGTCATTGAGTACTTATATAGGACTAGGGGGGTCACATGGGGTAATTGAGTACTTATATAGGACATGGGGGGTCACGTGGTGTCATTGAGTACTTATATAGGACTAGGAGGGGTCACATTGGGTAATTGAGTACATATATAGGACTAGGGGGGTCACATGGGGTCATTGAGTTCTTATATAGGACTAGGGTGGGTCACATGGGGGCATTGAGTACTTATATAGGACATGGGGGGTCACATGGGGTCATTGAGTACTTATATAGGACTAGGGTGGGTCACATGGGGTCATTGAGTACTTATATAGGACTAGGGTGGGTCACATGGGGTCATTGAGTACTTATATAGAACTAGGGTGGGTCGAAAGGGGTCATTGAGTACATATATAGGACTAGGGGGGGTCACATGGGGTCATTGAGTACTTATATAGGACTAGGGTGGGTCACATGGGGTCATTGAGTACTTATATAGGACTAGGGGGGTCACATGCGGTCATTATGTACTTATATAGGACTAGGGTGGGTCATATGGGGTCATTGAGTACTTATATAGGACTAGGGTGGGTCACATGGGGTCATTGAGTACTTATATAGGACTAGGGGGGTCACTTGGGGTAATTGAGTACTTATATAGGACATGGGAGGTCACGTGGGGTCATTGAGTACGTATATAGGACTAGGGTGGGTCACATGGGGTCATTGAGTACTTATATAGGACTAGGATGGGTCACATTGGGTAATTGAGTACTTATATAGGACTAGGGGGGTCACATGGGGTCATTGAGTACTTATATAGGACTAGGGTGGGTCACATGGGGTCATTGAGTACTTATATAGGACTAGGGTAGCTGAACTGGGGTCATTGAGTACTTATATAGGACTAGGGAGGTCACATTGGGTAATTGAGTACTTATATAGGACGGGGGGGGGGTCACATGTGGTCATTGAGTACTTATATAGGACTAGGGTGGGTCACATGGGGTCATTGAGTACTTATATAGGACTAGGGTGGGTCACATGGGGTCATTGAGTAATTATATAAGACTAGGGTGGGTCACATGGGGTTATTGAGTACTTATATAAGAATAGGGTGGGTCACATGGGGTCATTGAGTACTTATATAGGACTAGGGTGGGTCATATGGGGTCATTGAGTACTTATATAGGACTAGGGTGGGTCATATGGGGTCATTGAGTACTTATATAGGACTAGGGTGGGTCACATGGGGTCATTGAGTACTTATATAGGACTAAGGGGGTCACTTAGGGTAATTGAGTACTTATATAGGACATGGGAGGTCACGTGGGGTCATTGAGTACGTATATAGGACTAGGGTGGGTCACATGGGGTCATTGAGTACTTATATAGGACTAGGAGGTGTCACATTGGGTAATTTAGTACTTATATAGGTCTAGGGGGGCCACATGGGGTCATTGAGTACTTATATAGGACTAGGGTGGGTCACATGGGGTCATTGAGTACTTATATAGGACATGGGGGGGTCACGTGTGGTCATTGAGTCATATATAGGACTAGGGGGGGTCACATGGGGTCATTGAGTACTTATATATGACTAGGGTGGGTCACATGGGGTCATTGAGTACTTATATAGAACTAGGGTGGGTCACAAGGGGTCATTGAGTACATATATAGGACTAGGGGGGGTCACATGGGGTCATTGAGTACTTATATAGGACTAGGGTGGGTCACATGGGGTCATTGAGTACTTATATAGGACTAGGGGGGTCACATGGGGTAATAGAGTACTTATATAGGACATGGGTGTGTCACATGGGGTCATTGAGTACTTATATAGGACTAGGGTGGGTCACATGCGGTCATTGAGTACTTATATAGGACTAGGGAGGTCACATGGGGTCATTGTGTACTTATATAGGACTAGGGTGGGTCATAAGGGGTCATTGAGTACTTATATAGGACTAGGGTGGGTCACATGGGGTCATTGAGTACTTATATAGGACTAGGGGGGTCACTTGGGGTAATTGAGTACTTATATAGGACATGGGAGGTCACGTGGGGTCATTGAGTACGTATATAGGACTAGGGGGGGTCACATGGGGTCATTGAGTACTTATATAGGACTAGGAGGTGTCACATTGGGTAATTTAGTACTTATATAGGTCTAGGGGGGCCACATGGGGTCATTGAGTACTTATATAGGACTAGGGTGGGCCACATGGGGTCATTGAGTACTTATATAGGACATGGGGGGGTCACGTGTGGTCATTGAGTCATATATAGGACTAGGGGGGGTCACATGGGGTCATTGAGTACTTATATATGACTAGGGTGGGTCACATGGGGTCATTGAGTACTTATATAGAACTAGGGTGGGTCACAAGGGGTCATTGAGTACATATATAGGACTAGGGGGGGTCACATGGGGTCATTGAGTACTTATATAGGACTAGGGTGGGTCACATGGGGTCATTGAGTACTTATATAGGACTAGGGGGGTCACTTGGGGTAATTGAGTACTTATATAGGACATGGGAGGTCACGTGGGGTCATTGAGTACGTATATAGGACTAGGGGGGGTCACATGGGGTCATTGAGTACTTATATAGGACTAGGAGGTGTCACATTGGGTAATTTAGTACTTATATAGGTCTAGGGGGGCCACATGGGGTCATTGAGTACTTATATAGGACTAGGGTGGGTCACATGGGGTCATTGAGTACTTATATAGGACTAGGGTAGCTGAACTGGGGTCATTGAGTACTTATATAGGACTAGGGAGGTCACATTGGGTAATTGAGTACTTATATAGGACGGGGGGGGGGGTCACATGTGGTCATTGAGTACTTATATAGGACTAGGGTGGGTCACATGGGGTCATTGAGTACTTATATAGGACTAGGGTGGGTCACATGGGGTCATTGAGTAATTATATAAGACTAGGGTGGGTCACATGGGGTTATTGAGTACTTATATAAGAATAGGGTGGGTCACATGGGGTCATTGAGTACTTATATAGGACTAGGGTGGGTCATATGGGGTCATTGAGTACTTATATAGGACTAGGGTGGGTCATATGGGGTCATTGAGTACTTATATAGGACTAGGGTGGGTCACATGGGGTCATTGAGTACTTATATAGGACTAAGGGGGTCACTTAGGGTAATTGAGTACTTATATAGGACATGGGAGGTCACGTGGGGTCATTGAGTACGTATATAGGACTAGGGTGGGTCACATGGGGTCATTGAGTACTTATATAGGACTAGGAGGTGTCACATTGGGTAATTTAGTACTTATATAGGTCTAGGGGGGCCACATGGGGTCATTGAGTACTTATATAGGACTAGGGTGGGTCACATGGGGTCATTGAGTACTTATATAGGACATGGGGGGGTCACGTGTGGTCATTGAGTCATATATAGGACTAGGGGGGTCACATGGGGTCATTGAGTACTTATATATGACTAGGGTGGGTCACATGGGGTCATTGAGTACTTATATAGAACTAGGGTGGGTCACAAGGGGTCATTGAGTACATATATAGGACTAGGGGGGGTCACATGGGGTCATTGAGTACTTATATAGGACTAGGATGGGTCACATTGGGTAATTGAGTACTTATATAGGACTAGGGGGGTCACATGGGGTCATTGAGTACTTATATAGGACTAGGCTGGGTCACATGGGGTCATTGAGTACTTATATAGGACTAGGGTGGGTCACATGGTGTCATTGAGTACTTATATAGGACTAGGGTGGGTCACATGGGGTCATTGAGTACTTATATAGGACTAGGGGGGTCACATGGGGTAATTGAGTACTTATATAGGACATGGGGGGTCACGTGGTGTCATTGAGTACTTATATAGGACTAGGAGGGGTCACATTGGGTAATTGAGTACATATATAGGACTAGGGGGGTCACATGGGGTCATTGAGTTCTTATATAGGACTAGGGTGGGTCACATGGGGGCATTGAGTACTTATATAGGACATGGGGGGTCACATGGGGTCATTGAGTACTTATATAGGACTAGGGTGGGTCACATGGGGTCATTGAGTACTTATATAGGACTAGGGTGGGTCACATGGGGTCATTGAGTACTTATATAAGACTAGGGTGGGTCACATGGGGTTATTGAGTACTTATATAAGAATAGGGTGGGTCACATGGGGTCATTGAGTACTTATATAGGACTAGGGGGGTCACATGGGGTCATTGTGTACTTATATAGGACTAGGGTGGGTCACATGGTGTCATTGAGTACTTATATAGGACTAGGGTGGGTCACATGGGGTCATTGAGTACTTATATAGGACTAGGGGGGTCACATGGGGTAATTGAGTACTTATATAGGACATGGGGGGTCACGTGGTGTCATTGAGTACTTATATAGGACTAGGAGGGGTCACATTGGGTAATTGAGTACATATATAGGACTAGGGGGGTCACATGGGGTCATTGAGTTCTTATATAGGACTAGGGTGGGTCACATGTGGGCATTGAGTACTTATATAGGACATGGGGGGTCACATGGGGTCATTGAGTACTTATATAGGACTAGGGTGGGTCACATGGGGTCATTGAGTACTTATATAGGACTAGGGTGGGTCACATGGGGTAATTGAGTACTTATATAGGACATGGGAGGTCACGTGGGGTCATTGAGTACGTATATAGGACTAGGGTGGGTCACATGGGGTCATTGAGTACTTATATAGGACTAGGAGGTGTCACATTGGGTAATTGAGTACTTATATAGGTCTAGGGGGGCCACATGGGGTCATTGAGTACTTATATAGGACTAGGGTGGGTCACATGGGGTCATTGAGTACATATATAGGACTAGGGGGGGTCACATGGGGTCATTGAGTACTTATATAGGACTAGGGTGGGTCACATGGGGTCATTGAGTACTTATATAGGACTAGGGTGGGTCACATGGGGTCATTGAGTACTTATATAAGACTAGGGTGGGTCACATGGGGTTATTGAGTACTTATATAAGAATAGGGTGGGTCACATGGGGTCATTGAGTACTTGTATAGGACTAGGGGTGTCACATGGGGTCATTGTGTACTTATATAGGACTAGGGTGGGTCACATGGGGTCATTGAGTACTTATATAGGACTAAGGGGGTCACTTAGGGTAATTGAGTACTTATATAGAACTAGGGTGGGTCAAAAGGGGTCATTGAGTACATATATAGGACTAGGGGGGGTCACATGGGGTCATTGAGTACTTATATAGGACTAGGGTGGGTCACATGGGGTCATTGAGTACTTATATAGAACTAGGGTGGGTCACAAGGGGTCATTGAGTACATATATAGGACTAGGGGGGGTCACATGGGGTCATTGAGTACTTATATAGGACTAGGGTGGTTCACATGGGGTCATTGAGTACTTATATAGGACTAGGGGGGTCACATGGGGTCATAGAGTACTTATATAGGACATGGGTGGGTCACATGGGGTCATTGAGTACTTATATAGGACTAGGGTGGGTCACATGCGGTCATTGAGTACTTATATAGGACTAGGGGGGTCACATGGGGTCATTGTGTACTTATATAGGACTAGGGTGGGTCATATGGGGTCATTGAGTACTTATATAGGACTAGGGTGGGTCACATGGGGTCATTGAGTACTTATATAGGACTAAGGGGGTCACTTAGGGTAATTGAGTACTTATATAGGACATGGGAGGTCACGTGGGGTCATTGAGTACGTATATAGGACTAGGGTGGGTCACATGGGGTCTTTGAGTACTTATATAGGACTAGCAGGTGTCACATTGGGTAATTGAGTACTTATATAGGTCTAGGGGGGCCACATGGGGTCATTGAGTACTTATATAGGACTAGGGTGGGTCACATGGGGTCATTGAGTACTTATATAGGACTAGGGGGGGTCACATGGGGTCATTGAGTACTTATATAGAACTAGGGTGGGTCAAAAGAGGTCATTGAGTACTTATATAGGACTAGGGGGGTCACATGGGGTCATTGAGTACTTATATAGGACTAGGGGGGTCACATGGGGTCATAGAGTACTTATATAGGACATGGGTGGGTCACGTGGGGTCATTGAGTACTTAAATAGGACTAGGGTGGGTCACATGGGGTCATTGAGTACTTATATAGGACATGGGTGGGTCACATGGGGTCATTGAGTACTTATATAGTACTAGGGTGGGTCACATGCGGTCATTGAGTACTTATATAGGACTAGGGGGGTCACATGGGGTCATTGTGTACTTATATAGGACTAGGGTGGGTCATATGGGGTCATTGAGTACTTATATAGGACTAGGGTGGGTCACATGGGGTCATTGAGTACTTATATAGGACTAAGGGGGTCACTTAGGGTAATTGAGTACTTATATAGGACATGGGAGGTCACGTGGGGTCATTGAGTACGTATATAGGACTAGGGTGGGTCACATGGGGTAATTGAGTACTTATATAGGACATGGGGGGGTCACGTGGGGTCATTGAGTACTTAAATAGGACTAGGGTGGGTCACATGGGGTCATTGAGTACTTATATAGGACTAGGGGGGGTCACCTGGGGTCATTGAGTACTTATATAGAACTAGGGTGGGTCAAAAGGGGTCATTGAGTACATATATAGGACTAGGGGGGGTCACATGGGGTCATTGAGTACTTATATAGGACTAGGGTGGGTCACATGGGGTCATTGAGTACTTATATAGAACTAGGGTGGGTCACAAGGGGTCATTGAGTACATATATAGGACTAGGGGGGGTCACATGGGGTCATTGAGTACTTATATAGGACTAGGGTGGGTCACATGGGGTCATTGAGTACTTATATAGGACTAGGGGGGTCACATGGGGTCATAGAGTACTTATATAGGACATGGGTGGGTCACATGGGGTCATTGAGTACTTATATAGGACTAGGGTGGGTCACATGCGGTCATTGAGTACTTATATAGGACTAGGGGGGCCACATGGGGTCATTGTGTACTTATATAGGACTAGGGTGGGTCATATGGGGTCATTGAGTACTTATATAGGACTAGGGTGGGTCACATGGGGTCATTGAGTACTTATATAGGACTAAGGGGGTCACTTAGGGTAATTGAGTACTTATATAGGACATGGGAGGTCACGTGGGGTCATTGAGTACGTATATAGGACTAGGGTGGGTCACATGGGGTCATTGAGTACTTATATAGGACTAGGAGGTGTCAGATTGGGTAATTGAGTACTTATATAGGTCTAGGGGGGCCACATGGGGTCATTGAGTACTTATATAGGACTAGGGTGGGTCACATGGGGTCATTGAGTACTTATATAGGACATGGGGGGGTCACGTGGGGTCATTGAGTACTTAAATAGGACTAGGGTGGGTCACATGGGGTCATTGAGTACTTATATAGGACTAGGGGGGGTCACATGGGGTCATTGAGTACTTATATAGAACTAGGGTGGGTCAAAAGAGGTCATTGAGTACATATATAGGACTAGGGGGGGTCACATGGGGTCATTGAGTACTTATATAGGACTAGGGTGGGTCACATGGGGTCATTGAGTACTTATATAGAACTAGGGTGGGTCACAAGGGGTCATTGAGTACATATATAGGACTAGGGGGGGTCACATGGGGTCATTGAGTACTTATATAGGACTAGGGTGGGTCACATGGGGTCATTGAGTACTTATATAGGACTAGAGGGGTCACATGGGGTCATAGAGTACTTATATAGGACATGGGTGGGTCACATGGGGTCATTGAGTACTTATATAGGACTAGGGTGGGTCACATGCGGTCATTGAGTACTTATATAGGACTAGGGGGGTCACATGGGGTCATTGTGTACTTATATAGGTCTAGGGTGGGTCATATGGGGTCATTGAGTACTTATATAGGACTAGGGTGGGTCACATGGGGTCATTGAGTACTTACATAGGACTAGGGGGGTCACTTGGGGTAATTGAGTACTTATATAGGACATGGGATGTCACGTGGGGTCATTGAGTACGTATATAGGACTAGGGTGGGTCACATGGGGTCATTGAGTACTTATATAGGACTAGGATGGGTCACATTGGGTAATTGAGTACTTATATAGGACTAGGGGGGTCACATGGGGTCATTGAGTACTTATATAGGACTAGGGTGGGTCACATGGGGTCATTGAGTACTTATATAGGACTAGGGTGGCTGAACTGGGGTCATTGAGTACTTATATAGGACTAGGGGGGTCACATTGGGTAATTGAGTACTTATATAGGACTAGGGGGGTCACATGGGGTCATTGAGTACTTATATAGGACTAGGGGGGTCACATGGGGTCATTGAGTACTTATATAGGACTAGGGTGGGTCACATGGGGTCATTGAGGACTTATATAGGACTAGGGTGTGTCACATGGGGTCATTGAGTACTTATATAGGACTAGGGGGGTCACATGGGGTAATTGAGTACTTATATAGGACATGGGGGGTCACGTGGTGTCATTGAGTACTTATATAGGACTAGGAGGGGTCACATTGGGTAATTGAGTACATATATAGGACTAGGGGGGTCACATGGGGTCATTGAGTTCTTATATAGGACTAGGGTGGGTCACATGGGGGCATTGAGTACTTATATAGGACATGGGGGGTCACATGGGGTCATTGAGTACTTATATAGGACTAGGGTGGGTCACATGGGGTCATTGAGTACTTATATAGGACTAGGGTGGGTCACATGGGGTCATTGAGTACTTATATAGAACTAGGGTGGGTCGAAAGGGGTCATTGAGTACATATATAGGACTAGGGGGGGTCACATGGGGTCATTGAGTACTTATATAGGACTAGGGTGGGTCACATGGGGTCATTGAGTACTTATATAGGACTAGGGGGGTCACATGCGGTCATTATGTACTTATATAGGACTAGGGTGGGTCATATGGGGTCATTGAGTACTTATATAGGACTAGGGTGGGTCACATGGGGTCATTGAGTACTTATATAGGACTAGGGGGGTCACTTGGGGTAATTGAGTACTTATATAGGACATGGGAGGTCACGTGGGGTCATTGAGTACGTATATAGGACTAGGGTGGGTCACATGGGGTCATTGAGTACTTATATAGGACTAGGATGGGTCACATTGGGTAATTGAGTACTTATATAGGACTAGGGGGGTCACATGGGGTCATTGAGTACTTATATAGGACTAGGGTGGGTCACATGGGGTCATTGAGTACTTATATAGGACTAGGGTAGCTGAACTGGGGTCATTGAGTACTTATATAGGACTAGGGAGGTCACATTGGGTAATTGAGTACTTATATAGGACGGGGGGGGGGTCACATGTGGTCATTGAGTACTTATATAGGACTAGGGTGGGTCACATGGGGTCATTGAGTACTTATATAGGACTAGGGTGGGTCACATGGGGTCATTGAGTAATTATATAAGACTAGGGTGGGTCACATGGGGTTATTGAGTACTTATATAAGAATAGGGTGGGTCACATGGGGTCATTGAGTACTTATATAGGACTAGGGTGGGTCATATGGGGTCATTGAGTACTTATATAGGACTAGGGTGGGTCATATGGGGTCATTGAGTACTTATATAGGACTAGGGTGGGTCACATGGGGTCATTGAGTACTTATATAGGACTAAGGGGGTCACTTAGGGTAATTGAGTACTTATATAGGACATGGGAGGTCACGTGGGGTCATTGAGTACGTATATAGGACTAGGGTGGGTCACATGGGGTCATTGAGTACTTATATAGGACTAGGAGGTGTCACATTGGGTAATTTAGTACTTATATAGGTCTAGGGGGGCCACATGGGGTCATTGAGTACTTATATAGGACTAGGGTGGGTCACATGGGGTCATTGAGTACTTATATAGGACATGGGGGGGTCACGTGTGGTCATTGAGTCATATATAGGACTAGGGGGGGTCACATGGGGTCATTGAGTACTTATATATGACTAGGGTGGGTCACATGGGGTCATTGAGTACTTATATAGAACTAGGGTGGGTCACAAGGGGTCATTGAGTACATATATAGGACTAGGGGGGGTCACATGGGGTCATTGAGTACTTATATAGGACTAGGGTGGGTCACATGGGGTCATTGAGTACTTATATAGGACTAGGGGGGTCACATGGGGTAATAGAGTACTTATATAGGACATGGGTGTGTCACATGGGGTCATTGAGTACTTATATAGGACTAGGGTGGGTCACATGCGGTCATTGAGTACTTATATAGGACTAGGGAGGTCACATGGGGTCATTGTGTACTTATATAGGACTAGGGTGGGTCATAAGGGGTCATTGAGTACTTATATAGGACTAGGGTGGGTCACATGGGGTCATTGAGTACTTATATAGGACTAGGGGGGTCACTTGGGGTAATTGAGTACTTATATAGGACATGGGAGGTCACGTGGGGTCATTGAGTACGTATATAGGACTAGGGGGGGTCACATGGGGTCATTGAGTACTTATATAGGACTAGGAGGTGTCACATTGGGTAATTTAGTACTTATATAGGTCTAGGGGGGCCACATGGGGTCATTGAGTACTTATATAGGACTAGGGTGGGCCACATGGGGTCATTGAGTACTTATATAGGACATGGGGGGGTCACGTGTGGTCATTGAGTCATATATAGGACTAGGGGGGGTCACATGGGGTCATTGAGTACTTATATATGACTAGGGTGGGTCACATGGGGTCATTGAGTACTTATATAGAACTAGGGTGGGTCACAAGGGGTCATTGAGTACATATATAGGACTAGGGGGGGTCACATGGGGTCATTGAGTACTTATATAGGACTAGGGTGGGTCACATGGGGTCATTGAGTACTTATATAGGACTAGGGGGGTCACTTGGGGTAATTGAGTACTTATATAGGACATGGGAGGTCACGTGGGGTCATTGAGTACGTATATAGGACTAGGGGGGGTCACATGGGGTCATTGAGTACTTATATAGGACTAGGAGGTGTCACATTGGGTAATTTAGTACTTATATAGGTCTAGGGGGGCCACATGGGGTCATTGAGTACTTATATAGGACTAGGGTGGGTCACATGGGGTCATTGAGTACTTATATAGGACTAGGGTAGCTGAACTGGGGTCATTGAGTACTTATATAGGACTAGGGAGGTCACATTGGGTAATTGAGTACTTATATAGGACGGGGGGGGGGGGTCACATGTGGTCATTGAGTACTTATATAGGACTAGGGTGGGTCACATGGGGTCATTGAGTACTTATATAGGACTAGGGTGGGTCACATGGGGTCATTGAGTAATTATATAAGACTAGGGTGGGTCACATGGGGTTATTGAGTACTTATATAAGAATAGGGTGGGTCACATGGGGTCATTGAGTACTTATATAGGACTAGGGTGGGTCATATGGGGTCATTGAGTACTTATATAGGACTAGGGTGGGTCATATGGGGTCATTGAGTACTTATATAGGACTAGGGTGGGTCACATGGGGTCATTGAGTACTTATATAGGACTAAGGGGGTCACTTAGGGTAATTGAGTACTTATATAGGACATGGGAGGTCACGTGGGGTCATTGAGTACGTATATAGGACTAGGGTGGGTCACATGGGGTCATTGAGTACTTATATAGGACTAGGAGGTGTCACATTGGGTAATTTAGTACTTATATAGGTCTAGGGGGGCCACATGGGGTCATTGAGTACTTATATAGGACTAGGGTGGGTCACATGGGGTCATTGAGTACTTATATAGGACATGGGGGGGTCACGTGTGGTCATTGAGTCATATATAGGACTAGGGGGGTCACATGGGGTCATTGAGTACTTATATATGACTAGGGTGGGTCACATGGGGTCATTGAGTACTTATATAGAACTAGGGTGGGTCACAAGGGGTCATTGAGTACATATATAGGACTAGGGGGGGTCACATGGGGTCATTGAGTACTTATATAGGACTAGGGTGGGTCACATGGGGTCATTGAGTACTTATATAGGACTAGGGGGGTCACATGGGGTAATAGAGTACTTATATAGGACATGGGTGTGTCACATGGTGTCATTGAGTACTTATATAGGACTAGGGTGGGTCACATGCGGTCATTGAGTACTTATATAGGACTAGGGAGGTCACATGGGGTCATTGTGTACTTATATAGGACTAGGGTGGGTCATAAGGGGTCATTGAGTACTTATATAGGACTAGGGTGGGTCACATGGGGTCATTGAGTACTTATATAGGACTAGGGGGGTCACTTGGGGTAATTGAGTACTTATATAGGACATGGGAGGTCACGTGGGGTCATTGAGTACGTATATAGGACTAGGGGGGGTCACATGGGGTCATTGAGTACTTATATAGGACTAGGAGGTGTCACATTGGGTAATTTAGTACTTATATAGGTCTAGGGGGGCCACATGGGGTCATTGAGTACTTATATAGGACTAGGGTGGGTCACATGGGGTCATTGAGTACTTATATAGGACATGGGGGGGTCACGTGTGGTCATTGAGTCATATATAGGACTAGGGGGGGTCACATGGGGTCATTGAGTACTTATATATGACTAGGGTGGGTCACATGGGGTCATTGAGTACTTATATAGAACTAGGGTGGGTCACAAGGGGTCATTGAGTACATATATAGGACTAGGGGGGGTCACATGGGGTCATTGAGTACTTATATAGGACTAGGGTGGGTCACATGGGGTCATTGAGTACTTATATAGGACTAGGGGGGTCACATGGGGTAATAGAGTACTTATATAGGACATGGGTGTGTCACATGGGGTCATTGAGTACTTATATAGGACTAGGGTGGGTCACATGCGGTCATTGAGTACTTATATAGGACTAGGGAGGTCACATGGGGTCATTTTGTACTTATATAGGACTAGGGTGGGTCATAAGGGGTCATTGAGTACTTATATAGGACTAGGGTGGGTCACATGGGGTCATTGAGTACTTATATAGGACTAGGGGGGTCACTTGGGGTAATTGAGTACTTAAATAGGACATGGGAGGTCACGTGGGGTCATTGAGTACGTATATAGGACTAGGGGGGGTCACATGGGGTCATTGAGTACTTATATAGGACTAGGAGGGGTCACATTGGGTAATTGAGTACTTATATAGGACTAGGGGGGTCACATGTGGTCATTGAGTACTTATATAGGACTAGGGTGGGTCACATGGGGTCATTGAGTACTTATATAGGACATGGGGGGGTCACGTGGGGTCATTGAGTACTTATATAGGACTAGGGTGGGTCACATGGGGTCATTGAGTACTTATATAGGACTAGGGGGGGTCACATGGGGTCATTGAGTACTTATATAGGACATGGGGGGGTCACGTGTGGTCATTGAGTCATATATAGGACTAGGGGGGGTCACATGGGGTCATTGAGTACTTATATATGACTAGGGTGGGTCACATGGGGTCATTGAGTACTTATATAGAACTAGGGTGGGTCACAAGGGGTCATTGAGTACATATATAGGACTAGGGGGGGTCACATGGGGTCATTGAGTACTTATATAAGACTAGGGTGGGTCACATGGGGTCATTGAGTACTTATATAGGACTAGGGGGATCACATGGGGTAATAGAGTACTTATATAGGACATGGGTGGGTCACATGGGGTCATTGAGTACTTATATAGGACTAGGGTGGGTCACATGCGGTCATTGAGTACTTATATAGGACTAGGGAGGTCACATGGGGTCATTGTGTACTTATATAGGACTAGGGTGGGTCATAAGGGGTCATTGAGTACTTATATAGGACTAGGGTGGGTCACATGGGGTCATTGAGTACTTATATAGGACTACGGGGGTCACTTGGGGTAATTGAGTACTTATATAGGACATGGGAGGTCACGTGGGGTCATTGAGTACGTATATAGGACTAGGGGGGGTCACATGGGGTCATTGAGTACTTATATAGGACTAGGAGGGGTCACATTGGGTAATTGAGTACTTATATAGGACTAGGGGGGTCACATGTGGTCATTGAGTACTTATATAGGACTAGGGTGGGTCACATGGGGTCATTGAGTACTTATATAGGACATGGGGGGGTCACGTGGGGTCATTGAGTACTTATATAGGACTAGGGTGGGTCACATGGGGTCATTGAGTACTTATATAGGACTAGGGGGGGTCACATGGGGTCATTGAGTACTTATATAGGACTAGGGTGGGTCATATGGTGTCATTGAGTACTTATATAGGACTAGGGTGGGTCACATGGGGTCATTGAGTACTTATATAGGACTAGGGGGGGTCACATTGGGTAATTGAGTACTTATATAGGACTAGGGGGGTCACATGGGGTAATTGAGTACTTATATAGGACGAGGGTGGGTCACATGGGGTCATTGAGTACTTATATAGGACTAGGGTGGGTCACATGGGGTCATTGAGTAATTATATAGGACATGGGGGGGTCACGTGGGGTCATTGAGTACTTATATAGGACTAGGGTGGGTCACATGGTGTCATTGAGTACTTATATAGGACTAGGGGGGGTCACATGGGGTCATTGAGTACTTATATAGAACTACGGTGGGTCACAAGGGGTCATTGAGTACATATATAGGACTAGGGGGGGTCACATGGGGTCATTGAGTACTTATATAGGACTAGGGTGGGTCACATGGGGTCATTGAGTACTTATATTGAACTAGGGTGGGTCACAAGGGGTCATTGAGTACATATATAGGACTAGGGGGGGTCACATGGGGTCATTGAGTACTTATATAGGACTAGGGTGGGTCACATGGGGTCATTGAGTACTTATATAGGACTAAGGGGGTCACTTAGGGTAATTGAGTACTTATATAGGACATGGGAGGTCACGTGGGGTCATTGAGTACGTATATAGGACTAGGGTGGGTCACATGGGGTCATTGAGTACTTATATAGGACTAGGAGGTGTCACATTGGGTAATTTAGTACTTATATAGGTCTAGGGGGGCCACATGGGGTCATTGAGTACTTATATAGGACTAGGGTGGGTCACATGGGGTCATTGAGTACTTATATAGGACATGGGGGGGTCACGTGTGGTCATTGAGTCATATATAGGACTAGGGGGGGTCACATGGGGTCATTGAGTACTTATATATGACTAGGGTGGGTCACATGGGGTCATTGAGTACTTATATAGAACTAGGGTGGGTCACAAGGGGTCATTGAGTACATATATAGGACTAGGGGGGGTCACATGGGGTCATTGAGTACTTATATAGGACTAGGGTGGGTCACATGGGGTCATTGAGTACTTATATAGGACTAAGGGGGTCACATGGGGTCATTGAGTACTTATATAGGACTAGGGTGGGTCACATGCGGTCATTGAGTACTTATATAGGACTAGGGAGGTCACATGGGGTCATTTTGTACTTATATAGGACTAGGGTGGGTCATAAGGGGTCATTGAGTACTTATATAGGACTAGGGTGGGTCACATGGGGTCATTGAGTACTTATATAGGACTAGGGGGGTCACTTGGGGTAATTGAGTACTTATATAGGACATGGGAGGTCACGTGGGGTCATTGAGTACGTATATAGGACTAGGGGGGGTCACATGGGGTCATTGAGTACTTATATAGGACTAGGAGGGGTCACATTGGGTAATTGAGTACTTATATAGGACTAGGGGGGTCACATGTGGTCATTGAGTACTTATATAGGACTAGGGTGGGTCACATGGGGTCATTGAGTACTTATATAGGACATGGGGGGGTCACGTGGGGTCATTGAGTACTTATATAGGACTAGGGTGGGTCACATGGGGTCATTGAGTACTTATATAGGACTAGGGGGGGTCACATGGGGTCATTGAGTACTTATATAGGACATGGGGGGGTCACGTGTGGTCATTGAGTCATATATAGGACTAGGGGGGGTCACATGGGGTCATTGAGTACTTATATATGACTAGGGTGGGTCACATGGGGTCATTGAGTACTTATATAGAACTAGGGTGGGTCACAAGGGGTCATTGAGTACATATATAGGACTAGGGGGGGTCACATGGGGTCATTGAGTACTTATATAAGACTAGGGTGGGTCACATGGGGTCATTGAGTACTTATATAGGACTAGGGGGATCACATGGGGTAATAGAGTACTTATATAGGACATGGGTGGGTCACATGGGGTCATTGAGTACTTATATAGGACTAGGGTGGGTCACATGCGGTCATTGAGTACTTATATAGGACTAGGGAGGTCACATGGGGTCATTGTGTACTTATATAGGACTAGGGTGGGTCATAAGGGGTCATTGAGTACTTATATAGGACTAGGGTGGGTCACATGGGGTCATTGAGTACTTATATAGAACTAGGGTGGGTCACAAGGGGTCATTGAGTACATATATAGGACTAGGGGGGGTCACATGGGGTCATTGAGTACTTATATAAGACTAGGGTGGGTCACATGGGGTCATTGAGTACTTATATAGGACTAGGGGGATCACATGGGGTAATAGAGTACTTATATAGGACATGGGTGGGTCACATGGGGTCATTGAGTACTTATATAGGACTAGGGTGGGTCACATGCGGTCATTGAGTACTTATATAGGACTAGGGAGGTCACATGGGGTCATTGTGTACTTATATAGGACTAGGGTGGGTCATAAGGGGTCATTGAGTACTTATATAGGACTAGGGTGGGTCACTTGGGGTAATTGAGTACTTATATAGGACATGGGAGGTCACGTGGGGTCATTGAGTACGTATATAGGACTAGGGGGATCACATGGGGTAATAGAGTACTTATATAGGACTAGGGTGGGTCACATGGGGTCATTGAGTACTTATATAGGACTAGGGGGGGTCACATGGGGTCATTGAGTACTTATATAGGACATGGGGGGGTCACGTGTGGTCATTGAGTCATATATAGGACTAGGGGGGGTCACATGGGGTCATTGAGTACTTATATATGACTAGGGTGGGTCACATGGGGTCATTGAGTACTTATATAGAACTAGGGTGGGTCACAAGGGGTCATTGAGTACATATATAGGACTAGGGGGGGTCACATGGGGTCATTGAGTACTTATATAGAACTAGGGTGGGTCACAAGGGGTCATTGAGTACATATATAGGACTAGGGGGGGTCACATGGGGTCATTGAGTACTTATATAAGACTAGGGTGGGTCACATGGGGTCATTGAGTACTTATATAGGACTAGGGTGGGTCACATGGGGTCATTGAGTACTTATATAGGACTAGGGGGGGTCACATGGGGTCATTGAGTACTTATATAGGACTAGGGTGGGTCATATGGTGTCATTGAGTACTTATATAGGACTAGGGTGGGTCACATGGGGTCATTGAGTACTTATATAGGACTAGGGGGGGTCACATTGGGTCATTGAGTACTTATATAGGACATGGGGGGGTCACGTGTGGTCATTGAGTCATATATAGGACTAGGGGGGGTCACATGGGGTCATTGAGTACTTATATAAGACTAGGGTGGGTCACATGGGGTCATTGAGTACTTATATAAGACTAGGGTGGGTCACATGGGGTCATTGAGTACTTATATAGGACTAGGGGGGGTCACATGGGGTCATTGAGTACTTATATAGGACATGGGGGGGTCACGTGTGGTCATTGAGTCATATATAGGACTAGGGGGGGTCACATGGGGTCATTGAGTACTTATATATGACTAGGGTGGGTCACATGGGGTCATTGAGTACTTATATAGAACTAGGGTGGGTCACAAGGGGTCATTGAGTACATATATAGGACTAGGGGGGGTCACATGGGGTCATTGAGTACTTATATAAGACTAGGGTGGGTCACATGGGGTCATTGAGTACTTATATAGGACTAGGGGGATCACATGGGGTAATAGAGTACTTATATAGGACTAGGGTGGGTCACATGGGGTCATTGAGTACTTATATAGGACTAGGGGGGGTCACATGGGGTCATTGAGTACTTATATAGGACATGGGGGGGTCACGTGTGGTCATTGAGTCATATATAGGACTAGGGGGGGTCACATGGGGTCATTGAGTACTTATATATGACTAGGGTGGGTCACATGGGGTCATTGAGTACTTATATAGAACTAGGGTGGGTCACAAGGGGTCATTGAGTACATATATAGGACTAGGGGGGGTCACATGGGGTCATTGAGTACTTATATAAGACTAGGGTGGGTCACATGGGGTCATTGAGTACTTATATAGGACTAGGGGGATCACATGGGGTAATAGAGTACTTATATAGGACATGGGTGGGTCACATGGGGTCATTGAGTACTTATATAGGACTAGGGTGGGTCACATGCGGTCATTGAGTACTTATATAGGACTAGGGAGGTCACATGGGGTCATTGTGTACTTATATAGGACTAGGGTGGGTCATAAGGGGTCATTGAGTACTTATATAGGACTAGGGTGGGTCACTTGGGGTAATTGAGTACTTATATAGGACATGGGAGGTCACGTGGGGTCATTGAGTACGTATATAGGACTAGGGGGGGTCACATGGGGTCATTGAGTACTTATATAGGACTAGGAGGGGTCACATTGGGTAATTGAGTACTTATATAGGACTAGGGTGGGTCACATGGGGTCATTGAGTACTTATATAGGACATGGGGGGGTCACGTGGGGTCATTGAGTACTTATATAGGACTAGGGTGGGTCACATGGGGTCATTGAGTACTTATATAGGACTAGGGGGGGTCACATGGGGTCATTGAGTACTTATATAGGACTAGGGTGGGTCATATGGTGTCATTGAGTACTTATATAGGACTAGGGGGGTCACATGTGGTCATTGAGTACTTATATAGGACTAGGGTGGGTCACATGGGGTCATTGAGTACTTATATAGGACATGGGGGGGTCACGTGGGGTCATTGAGTACTTATATAGGACTAGGGTGGGTCACATGGGGTCATTGAGTACTTATATAGGACTAGGGGGGGTCACATGGGGTCATTGAGTACTTATATAGGACTAGGGTGGGTCATATGGTGTCATTGAGTACTTATATAGGACTAGGGTGGGTCACATGGGGTCATTGAGTACTTATATAGGACTAGGGGGGGTCACATTGGGTAATTGAGTACTTATATAGGACTAGGGGGGTCACATGGGGTAATTGAGTACTTATATAGGACGAGGGTGGGTCACATGGGGTCATTGAGTACTTATATAGGACTAGGGTGGGTCACATGGGGTCATTGAGTAATTATATAGGACATGGGGGGGTCACGTGGGGTCATTGAGTACTTATATAGGACTAGGGTGGGTCACATGGTGTCATTGAGTACTTATATAGGACTAGGGGGGGTCACATGGGGTCATTGAGTACTTATATAGAACTACGGTGGGTCACAAGGGGTCATTGAGTACATATATAGGACTAGGGGGGGTCACATGGGGTCATTGAGTACTTATATAGGACTAGGGTGGGTCACATGGGGTCATTGAGTACTTATATTGAACTAGGGTGGGTCACAAGGGGTCATTGAGTACATATATAGGACTAGGGGGGGTCACATGGGGTCATTGAGTAGTTATATAGGACTAGGGTGGGTCACATGGGGTCATTGAGTACTTATATAGGACTAGGGGGGTCACATGGGGTCATAGAGTACTTATATAGGACATGGGTGGGTCACATGGGGTCATTGAATACTTATATAGGACTAGGGTGGGTCACATGGGGTCATTGAGTACTTATATAGGACTAGGGGGGTCACATGGGGTCATTGTGTACTTATATAGGACTAGGGTGGGTCATATGGGGTCATTGAGTACTTATATAGGACTAGGGTGGGTCACATGGGGACATTGAGTACTTATTAGGACTAGGGGGGTCACTTGGGGTAATTGAGTACTTATATAGGACATGGGAGGTCACGTGGGGTCATTGAGTACGTATATAGGACTAGGGTGGGTCACATGGGGTCATTGAGTACTTATATATGACTAGGAGGGGTCACATTGGGTAATTGAGTACTTATATAGGACTAGGGGGGTCACATGGGGTCATTGAGTACTTATATAGGACTAGTGTGGGACACATGGGGTCATTGAGTACTTATATAGGACATGGGGGGTCACGTGGGGTCATTGAGTACTTATATAGGACTAGGGTCGGTCACATGGGGTCATTGAGTACTTATATAGGAGTAGGGGGGGTCACGTGGGGTCATTGAGTACTTATATAGGACTAGGGTGGGTCATATGGTGTCATTGAGTACTTATATAGGACTAGGGTGGGTCACATGGGGTCATTGAGTACTTATATAGGACTAGGGGGGGTCACATTGGGTAATTGAGTACTTATATAGGACTAGGGGGGTCACATGGGGTCATTGAGTACTTATATAGGACTAGGGGGGTCACATGGGGTCATTGAGTACTTATATAGGACATGGGGGGGGGGTCACGTGGTGTCATTGAGTACTTATATAGGACTAGGGGGGGTCACATTGGGTCATTGAGTACTTATATAGGACTAGGAGAGGTCACATAGGGTAATTGAGTACTTATATAGGACTAGGGGGTCACATGGTGTCATTGAGTACTAATCTAAGACTTGGGTGGGTCACATGGGTTCATTGAGTACTTATATAGGACTAGGGTGGGTCACATGCGGTCATTGAGTACTTATATAGGACTAGGGGGGTCACATGGGGTCATTGTGTACTTATATAGGACTAGGGTGGGTCATAAGGGGTCATTGAGTACTTATATAGGACTAGGGTGGGTCACATGGGGTCATTGAGTACTTATATAGGACTAGGGGGGTCACTTGGGGTAATTGAGTACTTATATAGGACATGGGAGGTCACATGGGGTCATTGAGTACTTATATAGGACTAGGGTGGCTGACCTGGGGTCATTGAGTACTTATATAGGCGTAGGGGGGTCACATTGGGTAATTCAGTACTTATATAGGACTAGGGGGGTCACATGGGGTCATTGAGTACTTATATAGGACTAGGGTGGGTCACATGGGGTCATTGAGTACTTATATTGGACTAGGGTGGGTCACATGGGGTCATTGAGTACTTATATAGGACTAGGGGGGTCACATGGGGTAATTGAGTACTTATATAGGACATGGGGGGTCACGTGGGGTCATTGAGTACTTATATAGGACTAGGAGGGGTCACATTGGGTAATTGAGTACTTATATAGGACTAGGGGGGTCACATGGGGTCATTGAGTACTTATAAAGGACTAGGGTGGGTCACATGGGGGCATTGAGTACTTATATAGGACTAGGGTGGGTCACATGGGGTCATTGAGTACTTATATAGGACTAGGGGGGTCACATGGGGTAATTGAGTACTTATTTGGACATGGGGAGTCACGTGGTGTCATTGAGTACTTATATAGGACTAGGAGGGGTCACATTGGGTAATTGAGTACTTATATAGGACTAGGGGGGTCACATGGGGTCATTGAGTTCTTATATAGGACTAGGGTGAGTCACATGGGGGCATTAAGTACTTATATAGGACATGGCGGGTCACGTGGGGTCATTGAGTACTTATATAGGACTAGGGTGGGTCACATGGGGTCATTGAGTACTTATATAGAACTAGGGTGGGTCACAAGGGGTCATTGAGTACATGTATAGGACTAGGGGGGGTCACATGGGGTCATTGAGTACTTATATAGGACTAGGGTGGGTCACATGGGGCCATTGAGTACTTATATAGGACTAGGGTGGGTCACATGGGGTCATTGAGTACTTATATAAGACTAGGGTGGGTCACATGGGGTTATTGAGTACATATATAAGAATAGGGTGGGTCACATGGGGTCATTGAGTACTTATATAGGACTAGGGGGGTCACATGGGGTCATTGTGTACTTATATAGGACTAGAGGGGGGGATTACATTGGGTAATTGAGTACTTATATAGGACTAGGGGGGTCACATGGGGTCATTGAGTACTTATATAGGACTAGGGTGGGTCACATGGGGTCATTGAGTACTTATATAGGACTAGGGTGGGTCACATGGGGTCATTGAGTACTTATATAGAACTATGGGGGTCACATGGGGTTATAGAGTACTTATATAGGACATGGGGGGGTTACATGTGGTCATTGAGTATTTATATAGGACTAGGTTGGGTCACATGGGGTCATTGAGTACTTATATGGGACTAGGGGGGTCACATGGGGTCATTGAGTACTTATATAGGACATGGGTGGGTCACATGGTGTCATTGAGTACTTATATCGGACTAGGGTGGTTCACATGGGGTCAGTGAGTATTTATATAGGACTAGATTGGGTCACATGGGGTCATTGAGTACTTATATGGGACTAGGGGGGTCACATGGGGTCATTGAGTATTTATATAGGACTAGGGGGGGTCACATGGGGTCATTGAGTACTTATATAGGACTAGGAGGGGTCACATGGGGTCATTGAGTACTTATATAGGACTAGGGGGGTCACATTGGGTAATTGAGTACTTATATAGGACTAGGGGGGTCACATGGGGTCATTGAGTACTTATATAGGACTAGGGGGGTCACATGGGGTCATTGAGTACTTATATAGGACTAGGGTGGGTCACATGGGGTCATTGAGTACTTATATAGGACTAGGAGGGGTCACATTGGGTAATTGAGTACTTATATAGGACTAGGGGGGTCACATGTGGTCATTGAGTACTTATATAGGACTAGGGTGGGTCACATGGGGTCATTGAGTACTTATATAGGACATGGGGGGGTCACGTGGGGTCATTGAGTACTTATATAGGACTAGGGTGGGTCACATGGGGTCATTGAGTACTTATATAGGACTAGGGGGTGTCACATGGGGTCATTGAGTACTTATATAGGACATGGGGGGGTCACGTGTGGTCATTGAGTCATATATAGGACTAGGGTGGGTCACATGGGGTTATTGAGTACTTATATAAGAATAGGGTGGGTCACATGGGGTCATTGAGTACTTATATAGGACTAGGGTGGGTCATATGGGGTCATTGAGTACTTATATAGGACTAGGGTGGGTCATATGGGGTCATTGAGTACTTATATAGGACTAGGGTGGGTCACATGGGGTCATTGAGTACTTATATAGGACTAAGGGGGTCACTTAGGGTAATTGAGTACTTATATAGGACATGTGAGGTCACGTGGTGTCATTGAGTACGTATATAGGACTAGGGTGGGTCACATGGGGTCATTGAGTACTTATATAGGACTAGGAGGGGTCACATTGGGTAATTGAGTACTTATATAGGACTAGGGGGGTCACATGGGGTCATTGAGTACTTATATAGGACTAGGGTGGGTCACAAGGTGTCATTGAGTACATATATAGGACTAGGGGGGGTCACATGGGGTAATTGAGTACTTATATAGGACATGGGGGGTCACGTGGGGTCATTGAGTACTTATATAGGACTAGGAGGGGTCACATTGGGTAATTGAGTACTTATATAGGACTAGGGGGGTCACATGGGGTCATTGAGTACTTATAAAGGACTAGGGTGGGTCACATGGGGTCATTGAGTACTTATATAGGACTAGGGGCGTCACATGTGGTAATTGAGTACTTATATAGGACATGGGGGGTCACGTGGGATCATTGAGTACTTATATAGGACTAGGAGGGGTCACATTGGGTAATTGAGTACTTATATAGGACTAGGGGGGTCACATGGGGTCATTGAGTACTTATAAAGGACTAGGGTGGGTCACATGGGGGCATTGAGTACTTATATAGGACATGGGAGGTCACGTGGGGTCATTGAGTACGTATATAGGACTAGGGTGGGTCACATGGGGTCATTGAGTACTTATATAGGACTAGGAGGGGTCACATTGGGTAATTGAGTACTTATATAGGACTAGGGGGGTCACATGGGGTCATTGAGTACTTATATAGGACTAGGGTGGGACACATGGGGTCATTGAGTACTTATATAGGACATGGGGGGTCACGTGGGGTCATTGAGTACTTATATAGGACTAGGGTCGGTCACATGGGGTCATTGAGTACTTATATAGGAGTAGGGGGGGTCACATGGGGTCATTGAGTACTTATATAGGACTAGGGTGGGTCATATGGTGTCATTGAGTACTTATATAGGACTAGGGTGGGTCACATGGGGTCATTGAGTACTTATATAGGACTAGGGGGGGTCACATTGGGTAATTGAGTACTTATATAGGACTAGGGGGGTCACATGGGGTCATTGAGTACTTATATAGGACTAGGGGGGTCACATGGGGTCATTGAGTACTTATATAGGACATGGGGGGGGGGGGTCACGTGGTGTCATTGAGTACTTATATAGGACTAGGGGGGGTCACATTGGGTCATTGAGTACTTATATAGGACTAGGAGAGGTCACATAGGGTAATTGAGTACTTATATAGGACTAGGGGGTCACATGGTGTCATTGAGTACTTATCTAAGACTTGGGTGGGTCACATGGGTTCATTGAGTACTTATATAGGACTAGGGTGGGTCACATGCGGTCATTGAGTACTTATATAGGACTAGGGGGGTCACATGGGGTCATTGTGTACTTATATAGGACTAGGGTGGGTCATAAGGGGTCATTGAGTACTTATATAGGACTAGGGTGGGTCACATGGGGTCATTGAGTACTTATATAGGACTAGGGGGGTCACTTGGGGTAATTGAGTACTTATATAGGACATGGGAGGTCACATGGGGTCATTGAGTACTTATATAGGACTAGGGTGGCTGACCTGGGGTCATTGAGTACTTATATAGGAGTAGGGGGGGTCACATTGGGTAATTCAGTACTTATATAGGACTAGAGGGGTCACATGGGGTCATTGAGTACTTATATAGGACTAGGGTGGGTCACATGGGGTCATTGAGTACTTATATTGGACTAGGGTGGGTCACATGGGGTCATTGAGTACTTATATAGGACTAGGGGGGTCACATGGGGTAATTGAGTACTTATATAGGACATGGGGGGTCACGTGGGGTCATTGAGTACTTATATAGGACTAGGAGGGGTCACATTGGGTAATTGAGTACTTATATAGGACTAGGGGGGTCACATGGGGTCATTGAGTACTTATAAAGGACTAGGGTGGGTCACATGGGGGCATTGAGTACTTATATAGGACTAGGGTGGGTCACATGGGGTCATTGAATACTTATATAGGACTAGGGGGGTCACATGGGGTAATTGAGTACTTATTTGGACATGGGGAGTCACGTGGTGTCATTGAGTACTTATATAGGACTAGGAGGGGTCACATTGGGTAATTGAGTACTTATATAGGACTAGGGGGGTCACATGGGGTCATTGAGTTCTTATATAGGACTAGGGTGAGTCACATGGGGGCATTAAGTACTTATATAGGACATGGCGGGTCACGTGGGGTCATTGAGTACTTATATAGGACTAGGGTGGGTCACATGGGGTCATTGAGTACTTATATAGAACTAGGGTGGGTCACAAGGGGTCATTGAGTACATGTATAGGACTAGGGGGGGTCACATGGGGTCATTGAGTACTTATATAGGACTAGGGTGGGTCACAAGGGGTCATTGAGTACTTATATAGGACTAGGGTGGGTCACATGGGGTCATTGAGTACTTATATTGAACTAGGGTGGGTCACAAGGGGTCATTGAGTACATATATAGGACTAGGGGGGGTCACATGGGGTCATTGAGTAGTTATATAGGACTAGGGTGGGTCACATGGGGTCATTGAGTACTTATATAGGACTAGGGGGGTCACATGGGGTCATAGAGTACTTATATAGGACATGGGTGGGTCACATGGGGTCATTGAATACTTATATAGGACTAGGGTGGGTCACATGGGGTCATTGAGTACTTATATAGGACTAGGGGGGTCACATGGGGTCATTGTGTACTTATATAGGACTAGGGTGGGTCATATGGGGTCATTGAGTACTTATATAGGACTAGGGTGGGTCACATGGGGACATTGAGTACTTATTAGGACTAGGGGGGTCACTTGGGGTAATTGAGTACTTATATAGGACATGGGAGGTCACGTGGGGTCATTGAGTACGTATATAGGACTAGGGTGGGTCACATGGGGTCATTGAGTACTTATATATGACTAGGAGGGGTCACATTGGGTAATTGAGTACTTATATAGGACTAGGGGGGTCACATGGGGTCATTGAGTACTTATATAGGACTAGGGTGGGACACATGGGGTCATTGAGTACTTATATAGGACATGGGGGGTCACGTGGGGTCATTGAGTACTTATATAGGACTAGGGTCGGTCACATGGGGTCATTGAGTACTTATATAGGAGTAGGGGGGGTCACATGGGGTCATTGAGTACTTATATAGGACTAGGGTGGGTCATATGGTGTCATTGAGTACTTATATAGGACTAGGGTGGGTCACATGGGGTCATTGAGTACTTATATAGGACTAGGGGGGGTCACATTGGGTAATTGAGTACTTATATAGGACTAGGGGGGTCACATGGGGTCATTGAGTACTTATATAGGACTAGGGGGGTCACATGGGGTCATTGAGTACTTATATAGGACATGGGGGGGGGTCACGTGGTGTCATTGAGTACTTATATAGGACTAGGGGGGGTCACATTGGGTCATTGAGTACTTATATAGGACTAGGAGAGGTCACATAGGGTAATTGAGTACTTATATAGGACTAGGGGGTCACATGGTGTCATTGAGTACTAATCTAAGACTTGGGTGGGTCACATGGGTTCATTGAGTACTTATATAGGACTAGGGTGGGTCACATGCGGTCATTGAGTACTTATATAGGACTAGGGGGGTCACATGGGGTCATTGTGTACTTATATAGGACTAGGGTGGGTCATAAGGGGTCATTGAGTACTTATATAGGACTAGGGTGGGTCACATGGGGTCATTGAGTACTTATATAGGACTAGGGGGGTCACTTGGGGTAATTGAGTACTTATATAGGACATGGGAGGTCACATGGGGTCATTGAGTACTTATATAGGACTAGGGTGGCTGACCTGGGGTCATTGAGTACTTATATAGGAGTAGGGGGGTCACATTGGGTAATTCAGTACTTATATAGGACTAGGGGGGTCACATGGGGTCATTGAGTACTTATATAGGACTAGGGTGGGTCACATGGGGTCATTGAGTACTTATATTGGACTAGGGTGGGTCACATGGGGTCATTGAGTACTTATATAGGACTAGGGGGGTCACATGGGGTAATTGAGTACTTATATAGGACATGGGGGGTCACGTGGGGTCATTGAGTACTTATATAGGACTAGGAGGGGTCACATTGGGTAATTGAGTACTTATATAGGACTAGGGGGGTCACATGGGGTCATTGAGTACTTATAAAGGACTAGGGTGGGTCACATGGGGGCATTGAGTACTTATATAGGACTAGGGTGGGTCACATGGGGTCATTGAGTACTTATATAGGACTAGGGGGGTCACATGGGGTAATTGAGTACTTATTTGGACATGGGGAGTCACGTGGTGTCATTGAGTACTTATATAGGACTAGGAGGGGTCACATTGGGTAATTGAGTACTTATATAGGACTAGGGGGGTCACATGGGGTCATTGAGTTCTTATATAGGACTAGGGTGAGTCACATGGGGGCATTAAGTACTTATATAGGACATGGCGGGTCACGTGGGGTCATTGAGTACTTATATAGGACTAGGGTGGGTCACATGGGGTCATTGAGTACTTATATAGGACTAGGGTGGGTCACATGGGGTCATTGAGTACTTATATAGGACTAGGATGGGTCACATGGGGTCATTGAGTACTTATATAAGACTAGGGTGGGTCACATGGGGTTATTGAGTACATATATAAGAATAGGGTGGGTCACATGGGGTCATTGAGTACTTATATAGGACTAGGGGGGTCACATGGGGTCATTGTGTACTTATATAGGACTAGAGGGGGGGATTACATTGGGTAATTGAGTACTTATATAGGACTAGGGGGGTCACATGGGGTCATTGAGTACTTATATAGGACTAGGGTGGGTCACATGGGGTCATTGAGTACTTATATAGGACTAGGGTGGGTCACATGGGGTCATTGAGTACTTATATAGAACTATGGGGGTCACATGGGGTTATAGAGTACTTATATAGGACATGGGGGGGTTACATGTGGTCATTGAGTATTTATATAGGACTAGGTTGGGTCACATGGGGTCATTGAGTACTTATATGGGACTAGGGGGGTCACATGGGGTCATTGAGTACTTATATAGGACATGGGTGGGTCACATGGTGTCATTGAGTACTTATATCGGACTAGGGTGGTTCACATGGGGTCAGTGAGTATTTATATAGGACTAGATTGGGTCACATGGGGTCATTGAGTACTTATATGGGACTAGGGGGGTCACATGGGGTCATTGAGTATTTATATAGGACTAGGGGGGGTCACATGGGGTCATTGAGTACTTATATAGGACTAGGAGGGGTCACATGGGGTCATTGAGTACTTATATAGGACTAGGGGGGTCACATTGGGTAATTGAGTACTTATATAGGACTAGGAGGGGTCACATTGGGTAATTGAGTACTTATATAGGACTAGGGGGGTCACATGGGGTCATTGAGTTCTTATATAGGACTAGGGTGAGTCACATGGGGGCATTAAGTACTTATATAGGACATGGCGGGTCACGTGGGGTCATTGAGTACTTATATAGGACTAGGGTGGGTCACATGGGGTCATTGAGTACTTATATAGAACTAGGGTGGGTCACAAGGGGTCATTGAGTACATGTATAGGACTAGGGGGGGTCACATGGGGTCATTGAGTACTTATATAGGACTAGGGTGGGTCACATGGGGTCATTGAGTACTTATATAGGACTAGGGTGGGTCACATGGGGTCATTGAGTACTTATATTGAACTAGGGTGGGTCACAAGGGGTCATTGAGTACATATATAGGACTAGGGGGGGTCACATGGGGTCATTGAGTAGTTATATAGGACTAGGGTGGGTCACATGGGGTCATTGAGTACTTATATAGGACTAGGGGGGTCACATGGGGTCATAGAGTACTTATATAGGACATGGGTGGGTCACATGGGGTCATTGAATACTTATATAGGACTAGGGTGGGTCACATGGGGTCATTGAGTACTTATATAGGACTAGGGGGGTCACATGGGGTCATTGTGTACTTATATAGGACTAGGGTGGGTCATATGGGGTCATTGAGTACTTATATAGGACTAGGGTGGGTCACATGGGGACATTGAGTACTTATTAGGACTAGGGGGGTCACTTGGGGTAATTGAGTACTTATATAGGACATGGGAGGTCACGTGGGGTCATTGAGTACGTATATAGGACTAGGGTGGGTCACATGGGGTCATTGAGTACTTATATATGACTAGGAGGGGTCACATTGGGTAATTGAGTACTTATATAGGACTAGGGGGGTCACATGGGGTCATTGAGTACTTATATAGGACTAGGGTGGGACACATGGGGTCATTGAGTACTTATATAGGACATGGGGGGTCACGTGGGGTCATTGAGTACTTATATAGGACTAGGGTCGGTCACATGGGGTCATTGAGTACTTATATAGGAGTAGGGGGGGTCACATGGGGTCATTGAGTACTTATATAGGACTAGGGTGGGTCATATGGTGTCATTGAGTACTTATATAGGACTAGGGTGGGTCACATGGGGTCATTGAGTACTTATATAGGACTAGGGGGGGTCACATTGGGTAATTGAGTACTTATATAGGACTAGGGGGGTCACATGGGGTCATTGAGTACTTATATAGGACTAGGGGGGTCACATGGGGTCATTGAGTACTTATATAGGACATGGGGGGGGGGGTCACGTGGTGTCATTGAGTACTTATATAGGACTAGGGGGGGTCACATTGGGTCATTGAGTACTTATATAGGACTAGGAGAGGTCACATAGGGTAATTGAGTACTTATATAGGACTAGGGGGTCACATGGTGTCATTGAGTACTAATCTAAGACTTGGGTGGGTCACATGGGTTCATTGAGTACTTATATAGGACTAGGGTGGGTCACATGCGGTCATTGAGTACTTATATAGGACTAGGGGGGTCACATGGGGTCATTGTGTACTTATATAGGACTAGGGTGGGTCATAAGGGGTCATTGAGTACTTATATAGGACTAGGGTGGGTCACATGGGGTCATTGAGTACTTATATAGGACTAGGGGGGTCACTTGGGGTAATTGAGTACTTATATAGGACATGGGAGGTCACATGGGGTCATTGAGTACTTATATAGGACTAGGGTGGCTGACCTGGGGTCATTGAGTACTTATATAGGAGTAGGGGGGTCACATTGGGTAATTCAGTACTTATATAGGACTAGGGGGGTCACATGGGGTCATTGAGTACTTATATAGGACTAGGGTGGGTCACATGGGGTCATTGAGTACTTATATTGGACTAGGGTGGGTCACATGGGGTCATTGAGTACTTATATAGGACTAGGGGGGTCACATGGGGTAATTGAGTACTTATATAGGACATGGGGGGTCACGTGGGGTCATTGAGTACTTATATAGGACTAGGAGGGGTCACATTGGGTAATTGAGTACTTATATAGGACTAGGGGGGTCACATGGGGTCATTGAGTACTTATAAAGGACTAGGGTGGGTCACATGGGGGCATTGAGTACTTATATAGGACTAGGGTGGGTCACATGGGGTCATTGAGTACTTATATAGGACTAGGGGGGTCACATGGGGTAATTGAGTACTTATTTGGACATGGGGAGTCACGTGGTGTCATTGAGTACTTATATAGGACTAGGAGGGGTCACATTGGGTAATTGAGTACTTATATAGGACTAGGGGGGTCACATGGGGTCATTGAGTTCTTATATAGGACTAGGGTGAGTCACATGGGGGCATTAAGTACTTATATAGGACATGGCGGGTCACGTGGGGTCATTGAGTACTTATATAGGACTAGGGTGGGTCACATGGGGTCATTGAGTACTTATATAGGACTAGGGTGGGTCACATGGGGTCATTGAGTACTTATATAGGACTAGGATGGGTCACATGGGGTCATTGAGTACTTATATAAGACTAGGGTGGGTCACATGGGGTTATTGAGTACATATATAAGAATAGGGTGGGTCACATGGGGTCATTGAGTACTTATATAGGACTAGGGGGGTCACATGGGGTCATTGTGTACTTATATAGGACTAGAGGGGGGGATTACATTGGGTAATTGAGTACTTATATAGGACTAGGGGGGTCACATGGGGTCATTGAGTACTTATATAGGACTAGGGTGGGTCACATGGGGTCATTGAGTACTTATATAGGACTAGGGTGGGTCACATGGGGTCATTGAGTACTTATATAGAACTATGGGGGTCACATGGGGTTATAGAGTACTTATATAGGACATGGGGGGGTTACATGTGGTCATTGAGTATTTATATAGGACTAGGTTGGGTCACATGGGGTCATTGAGTACTTATATGGGACTAGGGGGGTCACATGGGGTCATTGAGTACTTATATAGGACATGGGTGGGTCACATGGTGTCATTGAGTACTTATATCGGACTAGGGTGGTTCACATGGGGTCAGTGAGTATTTATATAGGACTAGATTGGGTCACATGGGGTCATTGAGTACTTATATGGGACTAGGGGGGTCACATGGGGTCATTGAGTATTTATATAGGACTAGGGGGGGTCACATGGGGTCATTGAGTACTTATATAGGACATGGGGGGGGGTCACGTGGTGTCATTGAGTACTTATATAGGACTAGGGGGGGTCACATTGGGTCATTGAGTACTTATATAGGACTAGGAGAGGTCACATAGGGTAATTGAGTACTTACATAGGACTAGGGGGTCACATGGTGTCATTGAGTACTAATCTAAGACTTGGGTGGGTCACATGGGTTCATTGAGTACTTATATAGGACTAGGGTGGGTCACATGCGGTCATTGAGTACTTATATAGGACTAGGGGGGTCACATGGGGTCATTGTGTACTTATATAGGACTAGGGTGGGTCATAAGGGGTCATTGAGTACTTATATAGGACTAGGGTGGGTCACATGGGGTCATTGAGTACTTATATAGGACTAGGGGGGTCACTTGGGGTAATTGAGTACTTATATAGGACATGGGAGGTCACATGGGGTCATTGAGTACTTATATAGGACTAGGGTGGCTGACCTGGGGTCATTGAGTACTTATATAGGAGTAGGGGGGTCACATTGGGTAATTCAGTACTTATATAGGACTAGGGGGGTCACATGGGGTCATTGAGTACTTATATAGGACTAGGGTGGGTCACATGGGGTCATTGAGTACTTATATTGGACTAGGGTGGGTCACATGGGGTCATTGAGTACTTATATAGGACTAGGGGGGTCACATGGGGTAATTGAGTACTTATATAGGACATGGGGGGTCACGTGGGGTCATTGAGTACTTATATAGGACTAGGAGGGGTCACATTGGGTAATTGAGTACTTATATAGGACTAGGGGGGTCACATGGGGTCATTGAGTACTTATAAAGGACTAGGGTGGGTCACATGGGGGCATTGAGTACTTATATAGGACTAGGGTGGGTCACATGGGGTCATTGAGTACTTATATAGGACTAGGGGGGTCACATGGGGTAATTGAGTACTTATTTGGACATGGGGAGTCACGTGGTGTCATTGAGTACTTATATAGGACTAGGAGGGGTCACATTGGGTAATTGAGTACTTATATAGGACTAGGGGGGTCACATGGGGTCATTGAGTTCTTATATAGGACTAGGGTGAGTCACATGGGGGCATTAAGTACTTATATAGGACATGGCGGGTCACGTGGGGTCATTGAGTACTTATATAGGACTAGGGTGGGTCACATGGGGTCATTGAGTACTTATATAGGACTAGGGTGGGTCACATGGGGTCATTGAGTACTTATATAGGACTAGGATGGGTCACATGGGGTCATTGAGTACTTATATAAGACTAGGGTGGGTCACATGGGGTTATTGAGTACATATATAAGAATAGGGTGGGTCACATGGGGTCATTGAGTACTTATATAGGACTAGGGGGGTCACATGGGGTCATTGTGTACTTATATAGGACTAGAGGGGGGGATTACATTGGGTAATTGAGTACTTATATAGGACTAGGGGGGTCACATGGGGTCATTGAGTACTTATATAGGACTAGGGTGGGTCACATGGGGTCATTGAGTACTTATATAGGACTAGGGTGGGTCACATGGGGTCATTGAGTACTTATATAGAACTATGGGGGTCACATGGGGTTATAGAGTACTTATATAGGACATGGGGGGGTTACATGTGGTCATTGAGTATTTATATAGGACTAGGTTGGGTCACATGGGGTCATTGAGTACTTATATGGGACTAGGGGGGTCACATGGGGTCATTGAGTACTTATATAGGACATGGGTGGGTCACATGGTGTCATTGAGTACTTATATCGGACTAGGGTGGTTCACATGGGGTCAGTGAGTATTTATATAGGACTAGATTGGGTCACATGGGGTCATTGAGTACTTATATGGGACTAGGGGGGTCACATGGGGTCATTGAGTATTTATATAGGACTAGGGGGGGTCACATGGGGTCATTGAGTACTTATATAGGACTAGGAGGGGTCACATGGGGTCATTGAGTACTTATATAGGACTAGGGGGGTCACATTGGGTAATTGAGTACTTATATAGGACTAGGAGGGGTCACATTGGGTAATTGAGTACTTATATAGGACTAGGGGGGTCACATGGGGTCATTGAGTTCTTATATAGGACTAGGGTGAGTCACATGGGGGCATTAAGTACTTATATAGGACATGGCGGGTCACGTGGGGTCATTGAGTACTTATATAGGACTAGGGTGGGTCACATGGGGTCATTGAGTACTTATATAGAACTAGGGTGGGTCACAAGGGGTCATTGAGTACATGTATAGGACTAGGGGGGGTCACATGGGGTCATTGAGTACTTATATAGGACTAGGGTGGGTCACATGGGGTCATTGAGTACTTATATAGGACTAGGGTGGGTCACATGGGGTCATTGAGTACTTATATTGAACTAGGGTGGGTCACAAGGGGTCATTGAGTACATATATAGGACTAGGGGGGGTCACATGGGGTCATTGAGTAGTTATATAGGACTAGGGTGGGTCACATGGGGTCATTGAGTACTTATATAGGACTAGGGGGGTCACATGGGGTCATAGAGTACTTATATAGGACATGGGTGGGTCACATGGGGTCATTGAATACTTATATAGGACTAGGGTGGGTCACATGGGGTCATTGAGTACTTATATAGGACTAGGGGGGTCACATGGGGTCATTGTGTACTTATATAGGACTAGGGTGGGTCATATGGGGTCATTGAGTACTTATATAGGACTAGGGTGGGTCACATGGGGACATTGAGTACTTATTAGGACTAGGGGGGTCACTTGGGGTAATTGAGTACTTATATAGGACATGGGAGGTCACGTGGGGTCATTGAGTACGTATATAGGACTAGGGTGGGTCACATGGGGTCATTGAGTACTTATATATGACTAGGAGGGGTCACATTGGGTAATTGAGTACTTATATAGGACTAGGGGGGTCACATGGGGTCATTGAGTACTTATATAGGACTAGGGTGGGACACATGGGGTCATTGAGTACTTATATAGGACATGGGGGGTCACGTGGGGTCATTGAGTACTTATATAGGACTAGGGTCGGTCACATGGGGTCATTGAGTACTTATATAGGAGTAGGGGGGGTCACATGGGGTCATTGAGTACTTATATAGGACTAGGGTGGGTCATATGGTGTCATTGAGTACTTATATAGGACTAGGGTGGGTCACATGGGGTCATTGAGTACTTATATAGGACTAGGGGGGGTCACATTGGGTAATTGAGTACTTATATAGGACTAGGGGGGTCACATGGGGTCATTGAGTACTTATATAGGACTAGGGTGGGTCACATGGGGCCATTGAGTACTTATATAGGACTAGGGTGGGTCACATGGGGTCATTGAGTACTTATATAAGACTAGGGTGGGTCACATGGGGTTATTGAGTACTTATATAGGACTAGGGGGGTCACATGGGGTCATTGTGTACTTATATAGGACTAGGGTGGGTCACATGGGGTCATTGAGTACTTATATAAGACTAGGGTGGGTCACATGGGGTTATTGAGTACATATATAAGAATAGGGTGGGTCACATGGGGTCATTGAGTACTTATATAGGACTAGGGGGGTCACATGGGGTCATTGTGTACTTATATAGGACTAGAGGGGGGGATTACATTGGGTAATTGAGTACTTATATAGGACTAGGGGGGTCACATGGGGTCATTGAGTACTTATATAGGACTAGGGTGGGTCACATGGGGTCATTGAGTACTTATATAGGACTAGGGTGGGTCACATGGGGTCATTGAGTACTTATATAGAACTATGGGGGTCACATGGGGTTATAGAGTACTTATATAGGACATGGGGGGGTTACATGTGGTCATTGAGTATTTATATAGGACTAGGTTGGGTCACATGGGGTCATTGAGTACTTATATGGGACTAGGGGGGTCACATGGGGTCATTGAGTACTTATATAGGACATGGGTGGGTCACATGGTGTCATTGAGTACTTATATCGGACTAGGGTGGTTCACATGGGGTCAGTGAGTATTTATATAGGACTAGATTGGGTCACATGGGGTCATTGAGTACTTATATGGGACTAGGGGGGTCACATGGGGTCATTGAGTATTTATATAGGACTAGGGGGGGTCACATGGGGTCATTGAGTACTTATATAGGACTAGGAGGGGTCACATGGGGTCATTGAGTACTTATATAGGACTAGGGGGGTCACATTGGGTAATTGAGTACTTATATAGGACTAGGGGGGTCACATGGGGTCATTGAGTACTTATATAGGACTAGGGGGGTCACATGGGGTCATTGAGTACTTATATAGGACTAGGGTGGGTCACATGGGGTCATTGAGTACTTATATAGGACTAGGAGGGGTCACATTGGGTAATTGAGTACTTATATAGGACTAGGGGGGTCACATGTGGTCATTGAGTACTTATATAGGACTAGGGTGGGTCACATGGGGTCATTGAGTACTTATATAGGACATGGGGGGGTCACGTGGGGTCATTGAGTACTTATATAGGACTAGGGTGGGTCACATGGGGTCATTGAGTACTTATATAGGACTAGGGGGTGTCACATGGGGTCATTGAGTACTTATATAGGACATGGGGGGGTCACGTGTGGTCATTGAGTCATATATAGGACTAGGGTGGGTCACATGGGGTTATTGAGTACTTATATAAGAATAGGGTGGGTCACATGGGGTCATTGAGTACTTATATAGGACTAGGGTGGGTCATATGGGGTCATTGAGTACTTATATAGGACTAGGGTGGGTCATATGGGGTCATTGAGTACTTATATAGGACTAGGGTGGGTCACATGGGGTCATTGAGTACTTATATAGGACTAAGGGGGTCACTTAGGGTAATTGAGTACTTATATAGGACATGTGAGGTCACGTGGTGTCATTGAGTACGTATATAGGACTAGGGTGGGTCACATGGGGTCATTGAGTACTTATATAGGACTAGGAGGGGTCACATTGGGTAATTGAGTACTTATATAGGACTAGGGGGGTCACATGGGGTCATTGAGTACTTATATAGGACTAGGGTGGGTCACAAGGTGTCATTGAGTACATATATAGGACTAGGGGGGGTCACATGGGGTAATTGAGTACTTATATAGGACATGGGGGGTCACGTGGGGTCATTGAGTACTTATATAGGACTAGGAGGGGTCACATTGGGTAATTGAGTACTTATATAGGACTAGGGGGGTCACATGGGGTCATTGAGTACTTATAAAGGACTAGGGTGGGTCACATGGGGTCATTGAGTACTTATATAGGACTAGGGGCGTCACATGTGGTAATTGAGTACTTATATAGGACATGGGGGGTCACGTGGGATCATTGAGTACTTATATAGGACTAGGAGGGGTCACATTGGGTAATTGAGTACTTATATAGGACTAGGGGGGTCACATGGGGTCATTGAGTACTTATAAAGGACTAGGGTGGGTCACATGGGGGCATTGAGTACTTATATAGGACATGGGAGGTCACGTGGGGTCATTGAGTACGTATATAGGACTAGGGTGGGTCACATGGGGTCATTGAGTACTTATATAGGACTAGGAGGGGTCACATTGGGTAATTGAGTACTTATATAGGACTAGGGGGGTCACATGGGGTCATTGAGTACTTATATAGGACTAGGGTGGGACACATGGGGTCATTGAGTACTTATATAGGACATGGGGGGTCACGTGGGGTCATTGAGTACTTATATAGGACTAGGGTCGGTCACATGGGGTCATTGAGTACTTATATAGGAGTAGGGGGGGTCACATGGGGTCATTGAGTACTTATATAGGACTAGGGTGGGTCATATGGTGTCATTGAGTACTTATATAGGACTAGGGTGGGTCACATGGGGTCATTGAGTACTTATATAGGACTAGGGGGGGTCACATTGGGTAATTGAGTACTTATATAGGACTAGGGGGGTCACATGGGGTCATTGAGTACTTATATAGGACTAGGGGGGTCACATGGGGTCATTGAGTACTTATATAGGACATGGGGGGGGGGGTCACGTGGTGTCATTGAGTACTTATATAGGACTAGGGGGGGTCACATTGGGTCATTGAGTACTTATATAGGACTAGGAGAGGTCACATAGGGTAATTGAGTACTTATATAGGACTAGGGGGTCACATGGTGTCATTGAGTACTTATCTAAGACTTGGGTGGGTCACATGGGTTCATTGAGTACTTATATAGGACTAGGGTGGGTCACATGCGGTCATTGAGTACTTATATAGGACTAGGGGGGTCACATGGGGTCATTGTGTACTTATATAGGACTAGGGTGGGTCATAAGGGGTCATTGAGTACTTATATAGGACTAGGGTGGGTCACATGGGGTCATTGAGTACTTATATAGGACTAGGGGGGTCACTTGGGGTAATTGAGTACTTATATAGGACATGGGAGGTCACATGGGGTCATTGAGTACTTATATAGGACTAGGGTGGCTGACCTGGGGTCATTGAGTACTTATATAGGAGTAGGGGGGGTCACATTGGGTAATTCAGTACTTATATAGGACTAGAGGGGTCACATGGGGTCATTGAGTACTTATATAGGACTAGGGTGGGTCACATGGGGTCATTGAGTACTTATATTGGACTAGGGTGGGTCACATGGGGTCATTGAGTACTTATATAGGACTAGGGGGGTCACATGGGGTAATTGAGTACTTATATAGGACATGGGGGGTCACGTGGGGTCATTGAGTACTTATATAGGACTAGGAGGGGTCACATTGGGTAATTGAGTACTTATATAGGACTAGGGGGGTCACATGGGGTCATTGAGTACTTATAAAGGACTAGGGTGGGTCACATGGGGGCATTGAGTACTTATATAGGACTAGGGTGGGTCACATGGGGTCATTGAATACTTATATAGGACTAGGGGGGTCACATGGGGTAATTGAGTACTTATTTGGACATGGGGAGTCACGTGGTGTCATTGAGTACTTATATAGGACTAGGAGGGGTCACATTGGGTAATTGAGTACTTATATAGGACTAGGGGGGTCACATGGGGTCATTGAGTACTTATATAGGACTAGGGGGGTCACATGGGGTCATAGAGTACTTATATAGGACATGGGTGGGTCACATGGGGTCATTGAATACTTATATAGGACTAGGGTGGGTCACATGGGGTCATTGAGTACTTATATAGGACTAGGGGGGTCACATGGGGTCATTGTGTACTTATATAGGACTAGGGTGGGTCATATGGGGTCATTGAGTACTTATATAGGACTAGGGTGGGTCACATGGGGACATTGAGTACTTATTAGGACTAGGGGGGTCACTTGGGGTAATTGAGTACTTATATAGGACATGGGAGGTCACGTGGGGTCATTGAGTACGTATATAGGACTAGGGTGGGTCACATGGGGTCATTGAGTACTTATATATGACTAGGAGGGGTCACATTGGGTAATTGAGTACTTATATAGGACTAGGGGGGTCACATGGGGTCATTGAGTACTTATATAGGACTAGGGTGGGTCACATGGGGTCATTGAATACTTATATAGGACTAGGGGGGTCACATGGGGTAATTGAGTACTTATTTGGACATGGGGAGTCACGTGGTGTCATTGAGTACTTATATAGGACTAGGAGGGGTCACATTGGGTAATTGAGTACTTATATAGGACTAGGGGGGTCACATGGGGTCATTGAGTACTTATATAGGACTAGGGGGGTCACATGGGGTCATAGAGTACTTATATAGGACATGGGTGGGTCACATGGGGTCATTGAATACTTATATAGGACTAGGGTGGGTCACATGGGGTCATTGAGTACTTATATAGGACTAGGGGGGTCACATGGGGTCATTGTGTACTTATATAGGACTAGGGTGGGTCATATGGGGTCATTGAGTACTTATATAGGACTAGGGTGGGTCACATGGGGACATTGAGTACTTATTAGGACTAGGGGGGTCACTTGGGGTAATTGAGTACTTATATAGGACATGGGAGGTCACGTGGGGTCATTGAGTACGTATATAGGACTAGGGTGGGTCACATGGGGTCATTGAGTACTTATATATGACTAGGAGGGGTCACATTGGGTAATTGAGTACTTATATAGGACTAGGGGGGTCACATGGGGTCATTGAGTACTTATATAGGACTAGGGTGGGACACATGGGGTCATTGAGTACTTATATAGGACATGGGGGGTCACGTGGGGTCATTGAGTACTTATATAGGACTAGGGTCGGTCACATGGGGTCATTGAGTACTTATATAGGAGTAGGGGGGGTCACATGGGGTCATTGAGTACTTATATAGGACTAGGGTGGGTCATATGGTGTCATTGAGTACTTATATAGGACTAGGGTGGGTCACATGGGGTCATTGAGTACTTATATAGGACTAGGGGGGGTCACATTGGGTAATTGAGTACTTATATAGGACTAGGGGGGTCACATGGGGTCATTGAGTACTTATATAGGACTAGGGGGGTCACATGGGGTCATTGAGTACTTATATAGGACATGGGGGGGGGTCACGTGGTGTCATTGAGTACTTATATAGGACTAGGGGGGGTCACATTGGGTCATTGAGTACTTATATAGGACTAGGAGAGGTCACATAGGGTAATTGAGTACTTATATAGGACTAGGGGGTCACATGGTGTCATTGAGTACTAATCTAAGACTTGGGTGGGTCACATGGGTTCATTGAGTACTTATATAGGACTAGGGTGGGTCACATGCGGTCATTGAGTACTTATATAGGACTAGGGGGGTCACATGGGGTCATTGTGTACTTATATAGGACTAGGGTGGGTCATAAGGGGTCATTGAGTACTTATATAGGACTAGGGTGGGTCACATGGGGTCATTGAGTACTTATATAGGACTAGGGGGGTCACTTGGGGTAATTGAGTACTTATATAGGACATGGGAGGTCACATGGGGTCATTGAGTACTTATATAGGACTAGGGTGGCTGACCTGGGGTCATTGAGTACTTATATAGGAGTAGGGGGGTCACATTGGGTAATTCAGTACTTATATAGGACTAGGGGGGTCACATGGGGTCATTGAGTACTTATATAGGACTAGGGTGGGTCACATGGGGTCATTGAGTACTTATATTGGACTAGGGTGGGTCACATGGGGTCATTGAGTACTTATATAGGACTAGGGGGGTCACATGGGGTAATTGAGTACTTATATAGGACATGGGGGGTCACGTGGGGTCATTGAGTACTTATATAGGACTAGGAGGGGTCACATTGGGTAATTGAGTACTTATATAGGACTAGGGGGGTCACATGGGGTCATTGAGTACTTATAAAGGACTAGGGTGGGTCACATGGGGGCATTGAGTACTTATATAGGACTAGGGTGGGTCACATGGGGTCATTGAGTACTTATATAGGACTAGGGGGGTCACATGGGGTAATTGAGTACTTATTTGGACATGGGGAGTCACGTGGTGTCATTGAGTACTTATATAGGACTAGGAGGGGTCACATTGGGTAATTGAGTACTTATATAGGACTAGGGGGGTCACATGGGGTCATTGAGTTCTTATATAGGACTAGGGTGAGTCACATGGGGGCATTAAGTACTTATATAGGACATGGCGGGTCACGTGGGGTCATTGAGTACTTATATAGGACTAGGGTGGGTCACATGGGGTCATTGAGTACTTATATAGGACTAGGGTGGGTCACATGGGGTCATTGAGTACTTATATAGGACTAGGATGGGTCACATGGGGTCATTGAGTACTTATATAAGACTAGGGTGGGTCACATGGGGTTATTGAGTACATATATAAGAATAGGGTGGGTCACATGGGGTCATTGAGTACTTATATAGGACTAGGGGGGTCACATGGGGTCATTGTGTACTTATATAGGACTAGAGGGGGGGATTACATTGGGTAATTGAGTACTTATATAGGACTAGGGGGGTCACATGGGGTCATTGAGTACTTATATAGGACTAGGGTGGGTCACATGGGGTCATTGAGTACTTATATAGGACTAGGGTGGGTCACATGGGGTCATTGAGTACTTATATAGAACTATGGGGGTCACATGGGGTTATAGAGTACTTATATAGGACATGGGGGGGTTACATGTGGTCATTGAGTATTTATATAGGACTAGGTTGGGTCACATGGGGTCATTGAGTACTTATATGGGACTAGGGGGGTCACATGGGGTCATTGAGTACTTATATAGGACATGGGTGGGTCACATGGTGTCATTGAGTACTTATATCGGACTAGGGTGGTTCACATGGGGTCAGTGAGTATTTATATAGGACTAGATTGGGTCACATGGGGTCATTGAGTACTTATATGGGACTAGGGGGGTCACATGGGGTCATTGAGTATTTATATAGGACTAGGGGGGGTCACATGGGGTCATTGAGTACTTATATAGGACTAGGAGGGGTCACATGGGGTCATTGAGTACTTATATAGGACTAGGGGGGTCACATTGGGTAATTGAGTACTTATATAGGACTAGGAGGGGTCACATTGGGTAATTGAGTACTTATATAGGACTAGGGGGGTCACATGGGGTCATTGAGTTCTTATATAGGACTAGGGTGAGTCACATGGGGGCATTAAGTACTTATATAGGACATGGCGGGTCACGTGGGGTCATTGAGTACTTATATAGGACTAGGGTGGGTCACATGGGGTCATTGAGTACTTATATAGAACTAGGGTGGGTCACAAGGGGTCATTGAGTACATGTATAGGACTAGGGGGGGTCACATGGGGTCATTGAGTACTTATATAGGACTAGGGTGGGTCACATGGGGTCATTGAGTACTTATATAGGACTAGGGTGGGTCACATGGGGTCATTGAGTACTTATATTGAACTAGGGTGGGTCACAAGGGGTCATTGAGTACATATATAGGACTAGGGGGGGTCACATGGGGTCATTGAGTAGTTATATAGGACTAGGGTGGGTCACATGGGGTCATTGAGTACTTATATAGGACTAGGGGGGTCACATGGGGTCATAGAGTACTTATATAGGACATGGGTGGGTCACATGGGGTCATTGAATACTTATATAGGACTAGGGTGGGTCACATGGGGTCATTGAGTACTTATATAGGACTAGGGGGGTCACATGGGGTCATTGTGTACTTATATAGGACTAGGGTGGGTCATATGGGGTCATTGAGTACTTATATAGGACTAGGGTGGGTCACATGGGGACATTGAGTACTTATTAGGACTAGGGGGGTCACTTGGGGTAATTGAGTACTTATATAGGACATGGGAGGTCACGTGGGGTCATTGAGTACGTATATAGGACTAGGGTGGGTCACATGGGGTCATTGAGTACTTATATATGACTAGGAGGGGTCACATTGGGTAATTGAGTACTTATATAGGACTAGGGGGGTCACATGGGGTCATTGAGTACTTATATAGGACTAGGGTGGGACACATGGGGTCATTGAGTACTTATATAGGACATGGGGGGTCACGTGGGGTCATTGAGTACTTATATAGGACTAGGGTCGGTCACATGGGGTCATTGAGTACTTATATAGGAGTAGGGGGGGTCACATGGGGTCATTGAGTACTTATATAGGACTAGGGTGGGTCATATGGTGTCATTGAGTACTTATATAGGACTAGGGTGGGTCACATGGGGTCATTGAGTACTTATATAGGACTAGGGGGGGTCACATTGGGTAATTGAGTACTTATATAGGACTAGGGGGGTCACATGGGGTCATTGAGTACTTATATAGGACTAGGGGGGTCACATGGGGTCATTGAGTACTTATATAGGACATGGGGGGGGGGGTCACGTGGTGTCATTGAGTACTTATATAGGACTAGGGGGGGTCACATTGGGTCATTGAGTACTTATATAGGACTAGGAGAGGTCACATAGGGTAATTGAGTACTTATATAGGACTAGGGGGTCACATGGTGTCATTGAGTACTAATCTAAGACTTGGGTGGGTCACATGGGTTCATTGAGTACTTATATAGGACTAGGGTGGGTCACATGCGGTCATTGAGTACTTATATAGGACTAGGGGGGTCACATGGGGTCATTGTGTACTTATATAGGACTAGGGTGGGTCATAAGGGGTCATTGAGTACTTATATAGGACTAGGGTGGGTCACATGGGGTCATTGAGTACTTATATAGGACTAGGGGGGTCACTTGGGGTAATTGAGTACTTATATAGGACATGGGAGGTCACATGGGGTCATTGAGTACTTATATAGGACTAGGGTGGCTGACCTGGGGTCATTGAGTACTTATATAGGAGTAGGGGGGTCACATTGGGTAATTCAGTACTTATATAGGACTAGGGGGGTCACATGGGGTCATTGAGTACTTATATAGGACTAGGGTGGGTCACATGGGGTCATTGAGTACTTATATTGGACTAGGGTGGGTCACATGGGGTCATTGAGTACTTATATAGGACTAGGGGGGTCACATGGGGTAATTGAGTACTTATATAGGACATGGGGGGTCACGTGGGGTCATTGAGTACTTATATAGGACTAGGAGGGGTCACATTGGGTAATTGAGTACTTATATAGGACTAGGGGGGTCACATGGGGTCATTGAGTACTTATAAAGGACTAGGGTGGGTCACATGGGGGCATTGAGTACTTATATAGGACTAGGGTGGGTCACATGGGGTCATTGAGTACTTATATAGGACTAGGGGGGTCACATGGGGTAATTGAGTACTTATTTGGACATGGGGAGTCACGTGGTGTCATTGAGTACTTATATAGGACTAGGAGGGGTCACATTGGGTAATTGAGTACTTATATAGGACTAGGGGGGTCACATGGGGTCATTGAGTTCTTATATAGGACTAGGGTGAGTCACATGGGGGCATTAAGTACTTATATAGGACATGGCGGGTCACGTGGGGTCATTGAGTACTTATATAGGACTAGGGTGGGTCACATGGGGTCATTGAGTACTTATATAGGACTAGGGTGGGTCACATGGGGTCATTGAGTACTTATATAGGACTAGGATGGGTCACATGGGGTCATTGAGTACTTATATAAGACTAGGGTGGGTCACATGGGGTTATTGAGTACATATATAAGAATAGGGTGGGTCACATGGGGTCATTGAGTACTTATATAGGACTAGGGGGGTCACATGGGGTCATTGTGTACTTATATAGGACTAGAGGGGGGGATTACATTGGGTAATTGAGTACTTATATAGGACTAGGGGGGTCACATGGGGTCATTGAGTACTTATATAGGACTAGGGTGGGTCACATGGGGTCATTGAGTACTTATATAGGACTAGGGTGGGTCACATGGGGTCATTGAGTACTTATATAGAACTATGGGGGTCACATGGGGTTATAGAGTACTTATATAGGACATGGGGGGGTTACATGTGGTCATTGAGTATTTATATAGGACTAGGTTGGGTCACATGGGGTCATTGAGTACTTATATGGGACTAGGGGGGTCACATGGGGTCATTGAGTACTTATATAGGACATGGGTGGGTCACATGGTGTCATTGAGTACTTATATCGGACTAGGGTGGTTCACATGGGGTCAGTGAGTATTTATATAGGACTAGATTGGGTCACATGGGGTCATTGAGTACTTATATGGGACTAGGGGGGTCACATGGGGTCATTGAGTATTTATATAGGACTAGGGGGGGTCACATGGGGTCATTGAGTACTTATATAGGACATGGGGGGGGGTCACGTGGTGTCATTGAGTACTTATATAGGACTAGGGGGGGTCACATTGGGTCATTGAGTACTTATATAGGACTAGGAGAGGTCACATAGGGTAATTGAGTACTTACATAGGACTAGGGGGTCACATGGTGTCATTGAGTACTAATCTAAGACTTGGGTGGGTCACATGGGTTCATTGAGTACTTATATAGGACTAGGGTGGGTCACATGCGGTCATTGAGTACTTATATAGGACTAGGGGGGTCACATGGGGTCATTGTGTACTTATATAGGACTAGGGTGGGTCATAAGGGGTCATTGAGTACTTATATAGGACTAGGGTGGGTCACATGGGGTCATTGAGTACTTATATAGGACTAGGGGGGTCACTTGGGGTAATTGAGTACTTATATAGGACATGGGAGGTCACATGGGGTCATTGAGTACTTATATAGGACTAGGGTGGCTGACCTGGGGTCATTGAGTACTTATATAGGAGTAGGGGGGTCACATTGGGTAATTCAGTACTTATATAGGACTAGGGGGGTCACATGGGGTCATTGAGTACTTATATAGGACTAGGGTGGGTCACATGGGGTCATTGAGTACTTATATTGGACTAGGGTGGGTCACATGGGGTCATTGAGTACTTATATAGGACTAGGGGGGTCACATGGGGTAATTGAGTACTTATATAGGACATGGGGGGTCACGTGGGGTCATTGAGTACTTATATAGGACTAGGAGGGGTCACATTGGGTAATTGAGTACTTATATAGGACTAGGGGGGTCACATGGGGTCATTGAGTACTTATAAAGGACTAGGGTGGGTCACATGGGGGCATTGAGTACTTATATAGGACTAGGGTGGGTCACATGGGGTCATTGAGTACTTATATAGGACTAGGGGGGTCACATGGGGTAATTGAGTACTTATTTGGACATGGGGAGTCACGTGGTGTCATTGAGTACTTATATAGGACTAGGAGGGGTCACATTGGGTAATTGAGTACTTATATAGGACTAGGGGGGTCACATGGGGTCATTGAGTTCTTATATAGGACTAGGGTGAGTCACATGGGGGCATTAAGTACTTATATAGGACATGGCGGGTCACGTGGGGTCATTGAGTACTTATATAGGACTAGGGTGGGTCACATGGGGTCATTGAGTACTTATATAGGACTAGGGTGGGTCACATGGGGTCATTGAGTACTTATATAGGACTAGGATGGGTCACATGGGGTCATTGAGTACTTATATAAGACTAGGGTGGGTCACATGGGGTTATTGAGTACATATATAAGAATAGGGTGGGTCACATGGGGTCATTGAGTACTTATATAGGACTAGGGGGGTCACATGGGGTCATTGTGTACTTATATAGGACTAGAGGGGGGGATTACATTGGGTAATTGAGTACTTATATAGGACTAGGGGGGTCACATGGGGTCATTGAGTACTTATATAGGACTAGGGTGGGTCACATGGGGTCATTGAGTACTTATATAGGACTAGGGTGGGTCACATGGGGTCATTGAGTACTTATATAGAACTATGGGGGTCACATGGGGTTATAGAGTACTTATATAGGACATGGGGGGGTTACATGTGGTCATTGAGTATTTATATAGGACTAGGTTGGGTCACATGGGGTCATTGAGTACTTATATGGGACTAGGGGGGTCACATGGGGTCATTGAGTACTTATATAGGACATGGGTGGGTCACATGGTGTCATTGAGTACTTATATCGGACTAGGGTGGTTCACATGGGGTCAGTGAGTATTTATATAGGACTAGATTGGGTCACATGGGGTCATTGAGTACTTATATGGGACTAGGGGGGTCACATGGGGTCATTGAGTATTTATATAGGACTAGGGGGGGTCACATGGGGTCATTGAGTACTTATATAGGACTAGGAGGGGTCACATGGGGTCATTGAGTACTTATATAGGACTAGGGGGGTCACATTGGGTAATTGAGTACTTATATAGGACTAGGAGGGGTCACATTGGGTAATTGAGTACTTATATAGGACTAGGGGGGTCACATGGGGTCATTGAGTTCTTATATAGGACTAGGGTGAGTCACATGGGGGCATTAAGTACTTATATAGGACATGGCGGGTCACGTGGGGTCATTGAGTACTTATATAGGACTAGGGTGGGTCACATGGGGTCATTGAGTACTTATATAGAACTAGGGTGGGTCACAAGGGGTCATTGAGTACATGTATAGGACTAGGGGGGGTCACATGGGGTCATTGAGTACTTATATAGGACTAGGGTGGGTCACATGGGGTCATTGAGTACTTATATAGGACTAGGGTGGGTCACATGGGGTCATTGAGTACTTATATTGAACTAGGGTGGGTCACAAGGGGTCATTGAGTACATATATAGGACTAGGGGGGGTCACATGGGGTCATTGAGTAGTTATATAGGACTAGGGTGGGTCACATGGGGTCATTGAGTACTTATATAGGACTAGGGGGGTCACATGGGGTCATAGAGTACTTATATAGGACATGGGTGGGTCACATGGGGTCATTGAATACTTATATAGGACTAGGGTGGGTCACATGGGGTCATTGAGTACTTATATAGGACTAGGGGGGTCACATGGGGTCATTGTGTACTTATATAGGACTAGGGTGGGTCATATGGGGTCATTGAGTACTTATATAGGACTAGGGTGGGTCACATGGGGACATTGAGTACTTATTAGGACTAGGGGGGTCACTTGGGGTAATTGAGTACTTATATAGGACATGGGAGGTCACGTGGGGTCATTGAGTACGTATATAGGACTAGGGTGGGTCACATGGGGTCATTGAGTACTTATATATGACTAGGAGGGGTCACATTGGGTAATTGAGTACTTATATAGGACTAGGGGGGTCACATGGGGTCATTGAGTACTTATATAGGACTAGGGTGGGACACATGGGGTCATTGAGTACTTATATAGGACATGGGGGGTCACGTGGGGTCATTGAGTACTTATATAGGACTAGGGTCGGTCACATGGGGTCATTGAGTACTTATATAGGAGTAGGGGGGGTCACATGGGGTCATTGAGTACTTATATAGGACTAGGGTGGGTCATATGGTGTCATTGAGTACTTATATAGGACTAGGGTGGGTCACATGGGGTCATTGAGTACTTATATAGGACTAGGGGGGGTCACATTGGGTAATTGAGTACTTATATAGGACTAGGGGGGTCACATGGGGTCATTGAGTACTTATATAGGACTAGGGGGGTCACATGGGGTCATTGAGTACTTATATAGGACATGGGGGGGGGGGGTCACGTGGTGTCATTGAGTACTTATATAGGACTAGGGGGGGTCACATTGGGTCATTGAGTACTTATATAGGACTAGGAGAGGTCACATAGGGTAATTGAGTACTTATATAGGACTAGGGGGTCACATGGTGTCATTGAGTACTAATCTAAGACTTGGGTGGGTCACATGGGTTCATTGAGTACTTATATAGGACTAGGGTGGGTCACATGCGGTCATTGAGTACTTATATAGGACTAGGGGGGTCACATGGGGTCATTGTGTACTTATATAGGACTAGGGTGGGTCATAAGGGGTCATTGAGTACTTATATAGGACTAGGGTGGGTCACATGGGGTCATTGAGTACTTATATAGGACTAGGGGGGTCACTTGGGGTAATTGAGTACTTATATAGGACATGGGAGGTCACATGGGGTCATTGAGTACTTATATAGGACTAGGGTGGCTGACCTGGGGTCATTGAGTACTTATATAGGAGTAGGGGGGTCACATTGGGTAATTCAGTACTTATATAGGACTAGGGGGGTCACATGGGGTCATTGAGTACTTATATAGGACTAGGGTGGGTCACATGGGGACATTGAGTACTTATATTGGACTAGGGTGGGTCACATGGGGTCATTGAGTACTTATATAGGACTAGGGGGGTCACATGGGGTAATTGAGTACTTATATAGGACATGGGGGGTCACGTGGGGTCATTGAGTACTTATATAGGACTAGGAGGGGTCACATTGGGTAATTGAGTACTTATATAGGACTAGGGGGGTCACATGGGGTCATTGAGTACTTATAAAGGACTAGGGTGGGTCACATGGGGGCATTGAGTACTTATATAGGACTAGGGTGGGTCACATGGGGTCATTGAGTACTTATATAGGACTAGGGGGGTCACATGGGGTAATTGAGTACTTATTTGGACATGGGGAGTCACGTGGTGTCATTGAGTACTTATATAGGACTAGGAGGGGTTACATTGGGTAATTGAGTACTTATATAGGACTAGGGGGGTCACATGGGGTCATTGAGTTCTTATATAGGACTAGGGTGAGTCACATGGGGGCATTAAGTACTTATATAGGACATGGCGGGTCACGTGGGGTCATTGAGTACTTATATAGGACTAGGGTGGGTCACATGGGGTCATTGAGTACTTATATAGGACTAGGGTGGGTCACATGGGGTCATTGAGTACTTATATAGGACTAGGATGGGTCACATGGGGTCATTGAGTACTTATATAAGACTAGGGTGGGTCACATGGGGTTATTGAGTACATATATAAGAATAGGGTGGGTCACATGGGGTCATTGAGTACTTATATAGGACTAGGGGGGTCACATGGGGTCATTGTGTACTTATATAGGACTAGAGGGGGGGATTACATTGGGTAATTGAGTACTTATATAGGACTAGGGGGGTCACATGGGGTCATTGAGTACTTATATAGGACTAGGGTGGGTCACATGGGGTCATTGAGTACTTATATAGGACTAGGGTGGGTCACATGGGGTCATTGAGTACTTATATAGAACTATGGGGGTCACATGGGGTTATAGAGTACTTATATAGGACATGGGGGGGTTACATGTGGTCATTGAGTATTTATATAGGACTAGGTTGGGTCACATGGGGTCATTGAGTACTTATATGGGACTAGGGGGGTCACATGGGGTCATTGAGTACTTATATAGGACATGGGTGGGTCACATGGTGTCATTGAGTACTTATATCGGACTAGGGTGGTTCACATGGGGTCAGTGAGTATTTATATAGGACTAGATTGGGTCACATGGGGTCATTGAGTACTTATATGGGACTAGGGGGGTCACATGGGGTCATTGAGTATTTATATAGGACTAGGGGGGGTCACATGGGGTCATTGAGTACTTATATAGGACTAGGAGGGGTCACATGGGGTCATTGAGTACTTATATAGGACTAGGGGGGTCACATTGGGTAATTGAGTACTTATATAGGACTAGGGGGGTCACATGGGGTCATTGAGTACTTATATAGGACTAGGGGGGTCACATGGGGTCATTGAGTACTTATATAGGACTAGGGTGGGTCACATGGGGTCATTGAGTACTTATATAGGACTAGAAGGGGTCACATTGGGTAATTGAGTACTTATATAGGACTAGGGGGGTCACATGTGGTCATTGAGTACTTATATAGGACTAGGGTGGGTCACATGGGGTCATTGAGTACTTATATAGGACATGGGGGGGTCACGTGGGGTCATTGAGTACTTATATAGGACTAGGGTGGGTCACATGGGGTCATTGAGTACTTATATAGGACTAGGGGGGGTCACATGGGGTCATTGAGTACTTATATAGGACATGGGGGGGTCACGTGTGGTCATTGAGTCATATATAGGACTAGGGTGGGTCACATGGGGTTATTGAGTACTTATATAAGAATAGGGTGGGTCACATGGGGTCATTGAGTACTTATATAGGACTAGGGTGGGTCATATGGGGTCATTGAGTACTTATATAGGACTAGGGTGGGTCATATGGGGTCATTGAGTACTTATATAGGACTAGGGTGGGTCACATGGGGTCATTGAGTACTTATATAGGACTAAGGGGGTCACTTAGGGTAATTGAGTACTTATATAGGACATGTGAGGTCACGTGGGGTCATTGAGTACGTATATAGGACTAGGGTGGGTCACATGGGGTCATTGAGTACTTATATAGGACTAGGAGGGGTCACATTGGGTAATTGAGTACTTATATAGGACTAGGGGGGTCACATGGGGTCATTGAGTACTTATATAGGACTAGGGTGGGTCACAAGGTGTCATTGAGTACATATATAGGACTAGGGGGGGTCACATGGGGTAATTGAGTACTTATATAGGACATGGGGGGTCACGTGGGGTCATTGAGTACTTATATAGGACTAGGAGGGGTCACATTGGGTAATTGAGTACTTATATAGGACTAGGGGGGTCACATGGGGTCATTGAGTACTTATAAAGGACTAGGGTGGGTCACATGGGGTCATTGAGTACTTATATAGGACTAGGGGGGTCACATGTGGTAATTGAGTACTTATATAGGACATGGGGGGTCACGTGGGGTCATTGAGTACTTATATAGGACTAGGAGGGGTCACATTGGGTAATTGAGTACTTATATAGGACTAGGGGGGTCACATGGGGTCATTGAGTACTTATAAAGGACTAGGGTGGGTCACATGGGGGCATTGAGTACTTATATAGGACATGGGAGGTCACGTGGGGTCATTGAGTACGTATATAGGACTAGGGTGGGTCACATGGGGTCATTGAGTACTTATATAGGACTAGGAGGGGTCACATTGGGTAATTGAGTACTTATATAGGACTAGGGGGGTCACATGGGGTCATTGAGTACTTATATAGGACTAGGGTGGGACACATGGGGTCATTGAGTACTTATATAGGACATGGGGGGTCACGTGGGGTCATTGAGTACTTATATAGGACTAGGGTCGGTCACATGGGGTCATTGAGTACTTATATAGGAGTAGGGGGGGTCACATGGGGTCATTGAGTACTTATATAGGACTAGGGTGGGTCATATGGTGTCATTGAGTACTTATATAGGACTAGGGTGGGTCACATGGGGTCATTGAGTACTTATATAGGACTAGGGGGGGTCACATTGGGTAATTGAGTACTTATATAGGACTAGGGGGGTCACATGGGGTCATTGAGTACTTATATAGGACTAGGGGGGTCACATGGGGTCATTGAGTACTTATATAGGACATGGGGGGGGGGTCACGTGGTGTCATTGAGTACTTATATAGGACTAGGGGGGGTCACATTGGGTCATTGAGTACTTATATAGGACTAGGAGAGGTCACATAGGGTAATTGAGTACTTATATAGGACTAGGGGGTCACATGGTGTCATTGAGTACTTATCTAAGACTTGGGTGGGTCACATGGGTTCATTGAGTACTTATATAGGACTAGGGTGGGTCACATGCGGTCATTGAGTACTTATATAGGACTAGGGGGGTCACATGGGGTCATTGTGTACTTATATAGGACTAGGGTGGGTCATAAGGGGTCATTGAGTACTTATATAGGACTAGGGTGGGTCACATGGGGTCATTGAGTTCTTATATAGGACTAGGGGGGTCACTTGGGGTAATTGAGTACTTATATAGGACATGGGAGGTCACATGGGGTCATTGAGTACTTATATAGGACTAGGGTGGCTGACCTGGGGTCATTGAGTACTTATATAGGAGTAGGGGGGGTCACATTGGGTAATTCAGTACTTATATAGGACTAGAGGGGTCACATGGGGTCATTGAGTACTTATATAGGACTAGGGTGGGTCACATGGGGTCATTGAGTACTTATATTGGACTAGGGTGGGTCACATGGGGTCATTGAGTACTTATATAGGACTAGGGGGGTCACATGGGGTAATTGAGTACTTATATAGGACATGGGGGGTCACGTGGTGTCATTGAGTACTTATATAGGACTAGGAGGGGTCACATTGGGTAATTGAGTACTTATATAGGACTAGGGGGGTCACATGGGGTCATTGAGTACTTATAAAGGACTAGGGTGGGTCACATGGGGGCATTGAGTACTTATATAGGACTAGGGTGGGTCACATGGGGTCATTGAATACTTATATAGGACTAGGGGGGTCACATGGGGTAATTGAGTACTTATTTGGACATGGGGAGTCACGTGGTGTCATTGAGTACTTATATAGGACTAGGAGGGTTCACATTGGGTAATTGAGTACTTATATAGGACTAGGGGGGTCACATGGGGTCATTGAGTTCTTATATAGGACTAGGGTGAGTCACATGGGGGCATTAAGTACTTATATAGGACATGGCGGGTCACGTGGGGTCATTGAGTACTTATATAGGACTAGGGTGGGTCACATGGGGTCATTGAGTACTTATATAGAACTAGGGTGGGTCACAAGGGGTCATTGAGTACATGTATAGGACTAGGGGGGGTTACATGGGGTCATTGAGTACTTATATAGGACTAGGGTGGGTCACATGGGGTCATTGAGTACTTATATAGGACTAGGGTGGGTCACATGGGGTCATTGAGTACTTATATAAGACTAGGGTGGGTCACATGGGGTTATTGAGTACATATATAAGAATAGGGTGGGTCACATGGGGTCATTGAGTACTTATATAGGACTAGGGGGGTCACATGGGGTCATTGTGTACTTATATAGGACTAGGGGGGGACACATGGGGTCATTGAGTACTTATATAGGACTAGGGTGGGTAACATGTGGTCATTGAGTACTTATATAAGACTAAGGTGGGTCACATGGGGTCATTGAGTACTTATATAAGAATAGGGTGGGTCACATGGGGTCATTGAGTACTTATATACGACTAGGAGGGGTCACATGGGGTCATTGAGTACTTATATAGGACTAGAGGGGGGGATCACATTGGGTAATTGAGTACTTATATAGGACTAGGGGGGTCACATGGGGTCATTGAGTACTTATATAGGACTAGGGTGGGTCACATGGGGTCATTGAGTACTTATATAGGACTAGGGTGGGTCACATGGGGTCATTGAGTACTTATATAGAACTATGGGGGTCACATGGGGTTATAGAGTACTTATATAGGACATGGGGGGGTTACATGTGGTCATTGAGTATTTATATAGGACTAGGTTGGGTCACATGGGGTCATTGAGTACTTATATGGGACTAGGGGGGTCACATGGGGTCATTGAGTACTTATATAGGACATGGGTGGGTCACATGGTGTCATTGAGTACTTATATCGGACTAGGGTGGTTCACATGGGGTAAGTGAGTATTTATATAGGACTAGATTGGGTCACATGGGGTCATTGAGTACTTATATGGGACTAGGGGGGTCACATGGGGTCATTGAGTATTTATATAGGACTAGGGGGGGTCACATGGGGTCATTGAGTACTTATATAGGACTAGGAGGGGTCACATGGGGTCATTGAGTACTTATATAGGACTAGGGTGGCTGAACTGGGGTCATTGAGTACTTATATAGGACTAGGGGGGTCACATTGGGTAATTGAGTACTTATATAGGACTAGGGGGGTCACATGGGGTCATTGAGTACTTATATAGGACTAGGGGGGTCACATGGGGTCATTGAGTACTTATATAGGACTAGGGTGGGTCACATGGGGTCATTGAGTACTTATATAGGACTAGGGGGGTCACATGGGGTCATTGAGTACTTATATAGGACTAGGGTGGGTCACATGGGGTCATTGAGTACTTATATAGGACTAGGAGGGGTCACATTGGGTAATTGAGTACTTATATAGGACTAGGGGGGTCACATGTGGTCATTGAGTACTTATATAGGACTAGGGTGGGTCACATGGGGTCATTGAGTACTTATATAGGACATGGGGGGGTCACGTGGGGTCATTGAGTACTTATATAGGACTAGGGTGGGTCACATGGGGTCATTGAGTACTTATATAGGACTAGGGGGGGTCACATGGGGTCATTGAGTACTTATATAGGACTAGGAGGGGTCACATTGGGTAATTGAGTACTTATATAGGACTAGGGGGGTCACATGTGGTCATTGAGTACTTATATAGGACTAGGGTGGGTCACATGGGGTCATTGAGTACTTATATAGGACATGGGGGGGTCACGTGGGGTCATTGAGTACTTATATAGGACTAGGGTGGGTCACATGGGGTCATTGAGTACTTATATAGGACTAGGGGGGGTCACATGGGGTCATTGAGTACTTATATAGGACATGGGGGGGTCACGTGTGGTCATTGAGTCATATATAGGACTAGGGTGGGTCACATGGGGTTATTGAGTACTTATATAAGAATAGGGTGGGTCACATGGGGTCATTGAGTACTTATATAGGACTAGGGTGGGTCATATGGGGTCATTGAGTACTTATATAGGACTAGGGTGGGTCATATGGGGTCATTGAGTACTTATATAGGACTAGGGTGGGTCACATGGGGTCATTGAGTACTTATATAGGACTAAGGGGGTCACTTAGGGTAATTGAGTACTTTTATAGGACATGGGAGGTCACGTGGGGTCATTGAGTACGTATATAGGACTAGGGTGGGTCACATGGGGTCATTGAGTACTTATATAGGACTAGGAGGGGTCACATTGGGTAATTGAGTACTTATATAGGACTAGGGGGGTCACATGGGGTCATTGAGTACTTATATAGGACTAGGGTGGGTCACAAGGTGTCATTGAGTACATATATAGGACTAGGGGGGGTCACATGGGGTCATTGAGTAGTTATATAGGACTAGGGTGGGTCACATGGGGTCATTGAGTACTTATATAGGACTAGGGGGGTCACATGGGGTCATAGAGTACTTATATAGGACATGGGTGGGTCACATGGGGTCATTGAGTACTTATATAGGACTAGGGTGGGTCACATGGGGTCATTGAGTACTTTAATAGGACTAGGGGGGTCACATGGGGTCATTGTGTACTTATATAGGACTAGGGTGGGTCATATGGGGTCATTGAGTACTTATATAGGACTAGGGTGGGTCACATGGGGACATTGAGTACTTATTAGGACTAGGGGGGTCACTTGGGGTAATTGAGTACTTATATAGGACATGGGAGGTCACGTGGGGTCATTGAGTACGTATATAGGACTAGGGTGGGTCACATGGGGTCATTGAGTACTTATATAGGACTAGGAGGGGTCACATTGGGTAATTGAGTACTTATATAGGACTAGGGGGGTCACATGGGGTCATTGAGTACTTATATAGGACTAGGGTGGGACACATGGGGTCATTGAGTACTTATATAGGACATGGGGGGTCACGTGGGGTCATTGAGTACTTATATAGGACTAGGGGGGGTCACATTGGGTCATTGAGTACTTATATAGGACTAGGAGAGGTCACATAGGGTAATTGAGTACTTATATAGGACTAGGGGGGTCACATGGGGTCATTGAGTACTTATATAGGACTAGGGGGGTCACATGGGGTCATTGAGTACTTATATAGGACTAGGGTGGGTCACATGGGGTCATTGAGTACTTATATAGGACTAGGGGGGTCACATGGGGTCATTGAGTACTTATATAGGACTAGGGTGGGTCACATGGGGTCATTGAGTACTTATATAGGACTAGGAGGGGTCACATTGGGTAATTGAGTACTTATATAGGACTAGGGGGGTCACATGTGGTCATTGAGTACTTATATAGGACTAGGGTGGGTCACATGGGGTCATTGAGTACTTATATAGGACATGGGGGGGTCACGTGGGGTCATTGAGTACTTATATAGGACTAGGGTGGGTCACATGGGGTCATTGAGTACTTATATAGGACTAGGGGGGGTCACATGGGGTCATTGAGTACTTATATAGGACTAGGAGGGGTCACATTGGGTAATTGAGTACTTATATAGGACTAGGGGGGTCACATGTGGTCATTGAGTACTTATATAGGACTAGGGTGGGTCACATGGGGTCATTGAGTACTTATATAGGACATGGGGGGGTCACGTGGGGTCATTGAGTACTTATATAGGACTAGGGTGGGTCACATGGGGTCATTGAGTACTTATATAGGACTAGGGGGGGTCACATGGGGTCATTGAGTACTTATATAGGACATGGGGGGGTCACGTGTGGTCATTGAGTCATATATAGGACTAGGGTGGGTCACATGGGGTTATTGAGTACTTATATAAGAATAGGGTGGGTCACATGGGGTCATTGAGTACTTATATAGGACTAGGGTGGGTCATATGGGGTCATTGAGTACTTATATAGGACTAGGGTGGGTCATATGGGGTCATTGAGTACTTATATAGGACTAGGGTGGGTCACATGGGGTCATTGAGTACTTATATAGGACTAAGGGGGTCACTTAGTGTAATTGAGTACTTTTATAGGACATGGGAGGTCACGTGGGGTCATTGAGTACGTATATAGGACTAGGGTGGGTCACATGGGGTCATTGAGTACTTATATAGGACTAGGAGGGGTCACATTGGGTAATTGAGTACTTATATAGGACTAGGGGGGTCACATGGGGTCATTGAGTACTTATATAGGACTAGGGTGGGTCACAAGGTGTCATTGAGTACATATATAGGACTAGGGGGGGTCACATGGGGTCATTGAGTAGTTATATAGGACTAGGGTGGGTCACATGGGGTCATTGAGTACTTATATAGGACTAGGGGGGTCACATGGGGTCATAGAGTACTTATATAGGACATGGGTGGGTCACATGGGGTCATTGAGTACTTATATAGGACTAGGGTGGGTCACATGGGGTCATTGAGTACTTATATAGGACTAGGGGGGTCACATGGGGTCATTGTGTACTTATATAGGACTAGGGTGGGTCATATGGGGTCATTGAGTACTTATATAGGACTAGGGTGGGTCACATGGGGACATTGAGTACTTATTAGGACTAGGGGGGTCACTTGGGGTAATTGAGTACTTATATAGGACATGGGAGGTCACGTGGGGTCATTGAGTACGTATATAGGACTAGGGTGGGTCACATGGGGTCATTGAGTACTTATATAGGACTAGGAGGGGTCACATTGGGTAATTGAGTACTTATATAGGACTAGGGGGGTCACATGGGGTCATTGAGTACTTATATAGGACTAGGGTGGGACACATGGGGTCATTGAGTACTTATATAGGACATGGGGGGTCACGTGGGGTCATTGAGTACTTATATAGGACTAGGGTCGGTCACATGGGGTCATTGAGTACTTATATAGGAGTAGGGGGGGTCACATGGGGTCATTGAGTACTTATATAGGACTAGGGTGGGTCATATGGTGTCATTGAGTACTTATATAGGACTAGGGTGGGTCACATGGGGTCATTGAGTACTTATATAGGACTAGGGGGGGTCACATTGGGTAATTGAGTACTTATATAGGACTAGGGGGGTCACATGGGGTCATTGAGTACTTATATAGGACTAGGGGGGTCACATGGGGTCATTGAGTACTTATATAGGACATGGGGGGGGGGTCACGTGGTGTCATTGAGTACTTATATAGGACTAGGGGGGGTCACATTGGGTCATTGAGTACTTATATAGGACTAGGAGAGGTCACATAGGGTAATTGAGTACTTATATAGGACTAGGGGGTCACATGGTGTCATTGAGTACTTATCTAAGACTTGGGTGGGTCACATGGGTTCATTGAGTACTTATATAGGACTAGGGTGGGTCACATGCGGTCATTGAGTACTTATATAGGACTAGGGGGGTCACATGGGGTCATTGTGTACTTATATAGGACTAGGGTGGGTCATAAGGGGTCATTGAGTACTTATATAGGACTAGGGTGGGTCACATGGGGTCATTGAGTACTTATATAGGACTAGGGGGGTCACTTGGGGTAATTGAGTACTTATATAGGACATGGGAGGTCACATGGGGTCATTGAGTACTTATATAGGACTAGGGTGGCTGACCTGGGGTCATTGAGTACTTATATAGGAGTAGGGGGGGTCACATTGGGTAATTCAGTACTTATATAGGACTAGGGGGTTCACATGGGGTCATTGAGTACTTATATAGGACTAGGGTGGGTCACATGGGGTCATTGAGTACTTATATAGGACTAGGGTGGGTCACATGGGGTCATTGAGTACTTATATAGGACTAGGGTGGGTCACATGGGGTCATTGAGTACTTATATAAGACTAGGGTGGGTCACATGGGGTTATTGAGTACATATATAAGAATAGGGTGGGTCACATGGGGTCATTGAGTACTTATATAGGACTAGAGGGGGGGATCACATTGGGTAATTGAGTACTTATATAGGACTAGGGGGGTCACATGGGGTCATTGAGTACTTATATAGGACTAGGGTGGGTCACATGGGGTCATTGAGTACTTATATAGGACTAGGGTGGGTCACATGGGGTCATTGAGTACTTATATAGAACTAGGGGGGTCACATGGGGTTATAGAGTACTTATATAGGACATGGGGGGGTTACATGTGGTCATTGAGTATTTATATAGGACTAGGTTGGGTCACATGGGGTCATTGAGTACTTATATGGGACTAGGGGGGTCACATGGGGTCATTGAGTACTTATATAGGACATGGGTGGGTCACATGGTGTCATTGAGTACTTATATCGGACTAGGGTGGTTCACATGGGGTCAGTGAGTATTTATATAGGACTAGATTGGGTCACATGGGGTCATTGAGTACTTATATGGGACTAGGGGGGTCACATGGGGTCATTGAGTACATATATAGGACTAGGGGGGGTCACATGGGGTCATTGAGTAGTTATATAGGACTAGGGTGGGTCACATGGGGTCATTGAGTACTTATATAGGACTAGGGGGGTCACATGGGGTCATAGAGTACTTATATAGGACATGGGTGGGTCACATGGGGTCATTGAGTACTTATATAGGACTAGGGTGGGTCACATGGGGTCATTGAGTACTTATATAGGACTAGGGGGGTCACATGGGGTCATTGTGTACTTATATAGGACTAGGGTGGGTCATATGGGGTCATTGAGTACTTATATAGGACTAGGGTGGGTCACATGGGGACATTGAGTACTTATATAGGACTAGGGGGGTCACTTGGGGTAATTGAGTACTTATATAGGACATGGGAGGTCACGTGGGGTCATTGAGTACGTATATAGGACTAGGGTGGGTCACATGGGGTCATTGAGTACTTATATAGGACTAGGAGGGGTCACATTGGGTAATTGAGTACTTATATAGGACTAGGGGGGTCACATGGGGTCATTGAGTACTTATATAGGACTAGGGTGGGACACATGGGGTCATTGAGTACTTATGTAGGACATGGAGGGGTCCCGTGGGGTCATTGAGTACTTATATAGGACTAGGGTCGGTCACATGGGGTCATTGAGTACTTATATAGGACTAGGGGGGGTCACATGGGGTCATTGAGTACTTATATAGGACTAGGGTGGGTCATATGGTGTCATTGAGTACTTATATAGGACTAGGGTGGGTCACATGGGGTCATTGAGTACTTATATAGGACTAGGGGGGGTCACATTGGGTAATTGAGTACTTATATAAGACTAGGGTGGGTCACATGGGGTTATTGAGTACATATATAAGAATAGGGTGGGTCACATGGGGTCATTGAGTACTTATATAGGACTAGGGGGGTCACATGGGGTCATTGTGTACTTATATAGGACTAGAGGGGGGGATTACATTGGGTAATTGAGTACTTATATAGGACTAGGGGGGTCACATGGGGTCATTGAGTACTTATATAGGACTAGGGTGGGTCACATGGGGTCATTGAGTACTTATATAGGACTAGGGTGGGTCACATGGGGTCATTGAGTACTTATATAGAACTATGGGGGTCACATGGGGTTATAGAGTACTTATATAGGACATGGGGGGGTTACATGTGGTCATTGAGTATTTATATAGGACTAGGTTGGGTCACATGGGGTCATTGAGTACTTATATGGGACTAGGGGGGTCACATGGGGTCATTGAGTACTTATATAGGACATGGGTGGGTCACATGGTGTCATTGAGTACTTATATCGGACTAGGGTGGTTCACATGGGGTCAGTGAGTATTTATATAGGACTAGATTGGGTCACATGGGGTCATTGAGTACTTATATGGGACTAGGGGGGTCACATGGGGTCATTGAGTATTTATATAGGACTAGGGGGGGTCACATGGGGTCATTGAGTACTTATATAGGACTAGGAGGGGTCACATGGGGTCATTGAGTACTTATATAGGACTAGGGGGGTCACATTGGGTAATTGAGTACTTATATAGGACTAGGGGGGTCACATGGGGTCATTGAGTACTTATATAGGACTAGGGGGGTCACATGGGGTCATTGAGTACTTATATAGGACTAGGGTGGGTCACATGGGGTCATTGAGTACTTATATAGGACTAGGAGGGGTCACATTGGGTAATTGAGTACTTATATAGGACTAGGGGGGTCACATGTGGTCATTGAGTACTTATATAGGACTAGGGTGGGTCACATGGGGTCATTGAGTACTTATATAGGACATGGGGGGGTCACGTGGGGTCATTGAGTACTTATATAGGACTAGGGTGGGTCACATGGGGTCATTGAGTACTTATATAGGACTAGGGGGGGTCACATGGGGTCATTGAGTACTTATATAGGACATGGGGGGGTCACGTGTGGTCATTGAGTCATATATAGGACTAGGGTGGGTCACATGGGGTTATTGAGTACTTATATAAGAATAGGGTGGGTCACATGGGGTCATTGAGTACTTATATAGGACTAGGGTGGGTCATATGGGGTCATTGAGTACTTATATAGGACTAGGGTGGGTCATATGGGGTCATTGAGTACTTATATAGGACTAGGGTGGGTCACATGGGGTCATTGAGTACTTATATAGGACTAAGGGGGTCACTTAGGGTAATTGAGTACTTATATAGGACATGTGAGGTCACGTGGGGTCATTGAGTACGTATATAGGACTAGGGTGGGTCACATGGGGTCATTGAGTACTTATATAGGACTAGGAGGGGTCACATTGGGTAATTGAGTACTTATATAGGACTAGGGGGGTCACATGGGGTCATTGAGTACTTATATAGGACTAGGGTGGGTCACAAGGTGTCATTGAGTACATATATAGGACTAGGGGGGGTCACATGGGGTAATTGAGTACTTATATAGGACATGGGGGGTCACGTGGGGTCATTGAGTACTTATATAGGACTAGGAGGGGTCACATTGGGTAATTGAGTACTTATATAGGACTAGGGGGGTCACATGGGGTCATTGAGTACTTATAAAGGACTAGGGTGGGTCACATGGGGTCATTGAGTACTTATATAGGACTAGGGGGGTCACATGTGGTAATTGAGTACTTATATAGGACATGGGGGGTCACGTGGGGTCATTGTGTACTTATATAGGACTAGGGTGGGTCATAAGGGGTCATTGAGTACTTATATAGGACTAGGGTGGGTCACATGGGGTCATTGAGTACTTATATAGGACTAGGGGGGTCACTTGGGGTAATTGAGTACTTATATAGGACATGGGAGGTCACGTGGGGTCATTGAGTACGTATATAGGACTAGGGGGGGTCACATGGGGTCATTGAGTACTTATATAGGACTAGGAGGGGTCACATTGGGTAATTGAGTACTTATATAGGACTAGGGGGGTCACATGGGTTCATTGAGTACTTATATAGGACTAGGGTGGGTCACATGGCGTCATTGAGTACTTATATAGGACATGGGGGGGTCACGTGGGGTCATTGAGTACTTATATAGGACTAGGGTGGGTCACATGGGGTCATTGAGTACTTATATAGGACTAGGGGGGGTCACATGGGGTCATTGAGTACTTATATAGGACTAGGGTGGGTCATATGGTGTCATTGAGTACTTATATAGGACTAGGGTGGGTCACATGGGGTCATTGAGTACTTATATAGGACTAGGGGGGGTCACATTGGGTAATTGAGTACTTATATAGGACTAGGGGGGTCACATGGGGTCATTGAGTACTTATATAGGACTAGGGGGGTCACATGGGGTCATTGAGTACTTATATAGGACATGGGGGGGGGGGGTCACGTGGTGTCATTGAGTACTTATATAGGACTAGGGGGGGTCACATTGGGTCATTGAGTACTTATATAGGACTAGGAGAGGTCACATAGGGTAATTGAGTACTTATATAGGACTAGGGGGTCACATGGTGTCATTGAGTACTTATCTAAGACTTGGGTGGGTCACATGGGTTCATTGAGTACTTATATAGGACTAGGGTGGGTCACATGCGGTCATTGAGTACTTATATAGGACTAGGGGGGTCACATGGGGTCATTGTGTACTTATATAGGACTAGGGTGGGTCATAAGGGGTCATTGAGTACTTATATAGGACTAGGGTGGGTCACATGGGGTCATTGAGTTCTTATATAGGACTAGGGGGGTCACTTGGGGTAATTGAGTACTTATATAGGACATGGGAGGTCACATGGGGTCATTGAGTACTTATATAGGACTAGGGTGGCTGACCTGGGGTCATTGAGTACTTATATAGGAGTAGGGGGGGTCACATTGGGTAATTCAGTACTTATATAGGACTAGAGGGGTCACATGGGGTCATTGAGTACTTATATAGGACTAGGGTGGGTCACATGGGGTCATTGAGTACTTATATTGGACTAGGGTGGGTCACATGGGGTCATTGAGTACTTATATAGGACTAGGGGGGTCACATGGGGTAATTGAGTACTTATATAGGACATGGGGGGTCACGTGGGGTCATTGAGTACTTATATAGGACTAGGAGGGGTCACATTGGGTAATTGAGTACTTATATAGGACTAGGGGGGTCATATGGGGTCATTGAGTACTTATAAAGGACTAGGGTGGGTCACATGGGGGCATTGAGTACTTATATAGGACTAGGGTGGGTCACATGGGGTCATTGAATACTTATATAGGACTAGGGGGGTCACATGGGGTAATTGAGTACTTATTTGGACATGGGGAGTCACGTGGTGTCATTGAGTACTTATATAGGACTAGGAGGGTTCACATTGGGTAATTGAGTACTTATATAGGACTAGGGGGGTCACATGGGGTCATTGAGTTCTTATATAGGACTAGGGTGAGTCACATGGGGGCATTAAGTACTTATATAGGACATGGCGGGTCACGTGGGGTCATTGAGTACTTATATAGGACTAGGGTGGGTCACATGGGGTCATTGAGTACTTATATAGAACTAGGGTGGGTCACAAGGGGTCATTGAGTACATGTATAGGACTAGGGGGGGTTACATGGGGTCATTGAGTACTTATATAGGACTAGGGTGGGTCACATGGGGTCATTGAGTACTTATATAGGACTAGGGTGGGTCACATGGGGTCATTGAGTACTTATATAAGACTAGGGTGGGTCACATGGGGTTATTGAGTACATATATAAGAATAGGGTGGGTCACATGGGGTCATTGAGTACTTATATAGGACTAGGGGGGTCACATGGGGTCATTGTGTACTTATATAGGACTAGGGGGGGACACATGGGGTCATTGAGTACTTATATAGGACTAGGGTGGGTCACATGTGGTCATTGAGTACTTATATAAGACTAAGGTGGGTCACATGGGGTCATTGAGTACTTATATAAGAATAGGGTGGGTCACATGGGGTCATTGAGTACTTATATACGACTAGGAGGGGTCACATGGGGTCATTGAGTACTTATATAGGACTAGAGGGGGGGATCACATTGGGTAATTGAGTACTTATATAGGACTAGGGGGGTCACATGGGGTCATTGAGTACTTATATAGGACTAGGGTGGGTCACATGGGGTCATTGAGTACTTATATAGGACTAGGGTGGGTCACATGGGGTCATTGAGTACTTATATAGAACTATGGGGGTCACATGGGGTTATAGAGTACTTATATAGGACATGGGGGGGTTACATGTGGTCATTGAGTATTTATATAGGACTAGGTTGGGTCACATGGGGTCATTGAGTACTTATATGGGACTAGGGGGGTCACATGGGGTCATTGAGTACTTATATAGGACATGGGTGGGTCACATGGTGTCATTGAGTACTTATATCGGACTAGGGTGGTTCACATGGGGTAAGTGAGTATTTATATAGGACTAGATTGGGTCACATGGGGTCATTGAGTACTTATATGGGACTAGGGGGGTCACATGGGGTCAATGAGTATTTATATAGGACTAGGGGGGGTCACATGGGGTCATTGAGTACTTATATAGGACTAGGAGGGGTCACATGGGGTCATTGAGTACTTATATAGGACTAGGGTGGCTGAACTGGGGTCATTGAGTACTTATATAGGACTAGGGGGGTCACATTGGGTAATTGAGTACTTATATAGGACTAGGGGGGTCACATGGGGTCATTGAGTACTTATATAGGACTAGGGGGGTCACATGGGGTCATTGAGTACTTATATAGGACTAGGGTGGGTCACATGGGGTCATTGAGTACTTATATAGGACTAGGGGGGTCACATGGGGTCATTGAGTACTTATATAGGACTAGGGTGGGTCACATGGGGTCATTGAGTACTTATATAGGACTAGGAGGGGTCACATTGGGTAATTGAGTACTTATATAGGACTAGGGGGGTCACATGTGGTCATTGAGTACTTATATAGGACTAGGGTGGGTCACATGGGGTCATTGAGTACTTATATAGGACATGGGGGGGTCACGTGGGGTCATTGAGTACTTATATAGGACTAGGGTGGGTCACATGGGGTCATTGAGTACTTATATAGGACTAGGGGGGGTCACATGGGGTCATTGAGTACTTATATAGGACTAGGAGGGGTCACATTGGGTAATTGAGTACTTATATAGGACTAGGGGGGTCACATGTGGTCATTGAGTACTTATATAGGACTAGGGTGGGTCACATGGGGTCATTGAGTACTTATATAGGACATGGGGGGGTCACGTGGGGTCATTGAGTACTTATATAGGACTAGGGTGGGTCACATGGGGTCATTGAGTACTTATATAGGACTAGGGGGGGTCACATGGGGTCATTGAGTACTTATATAGGACATGGGGGGGTCACGTGTGGTCATTGAGTCATATATAGGACTAGGGTGGGTCACATGGGGTTATTGAGTACTTATATAAGAATAGGGTGGGTCACATGGGGTCATTGAGTACTTATATAGGACTAGGGTGGGTCATATGGGGTCATTGAGTACTTATATAGGACTAGGGTGGGTCATATGGGGTCATTGAGTACTTATATAGGACTAGGGTGGGTCACATGGGGTCATTGAGTACTTATATAGGACTAAGGGGGTCACTTAGGGTAATTGAGTACTTTTATAGGACATGGGAGGTCACGTGGGGTCATTGAGTACGTATATAGGACTAGGGTGGGTCACATGGGGTCATTGAGTACTTATATAGGACTAGGAGGGGTCACATTGGGTAATTGAGTACTTATATAGGACTAGGGGGGTCACATCGGGTCATTGAGTACTTATATAGGACTAGGGTGGGTCACAAGGTGTCATTGAGTACATATATAGGACTAGGGGGGGTCACATGGGGTCATTGAGTAGTTATATAGGACTAGGGTGGGTCACATGGGGTCATTGAGTACTTATATAGGACTAGGGGGGTCACATGGGGTCATAGAGTACTTATATAGGACATGGGTGGGTCACATGGGGTCATTGAGTACTTATATAGGACTAGGGTGGGTCACATGGGGTCATTGAGTACTTATATAGGACTAGGGGGGTCACATGGGGTCATTGTGTACTTATATAGGACTAGGGTGGGTCATATGGGGTCATTGAGTACTTATATAGGACTAGGGTGGGTCACATGGGGACATTGAGTACTTATTAGGACTAGGGGGGTCACTTGGGGTAATTGAGTACTTATATAGGACATGGGAGGTCACGTGGGGTCATTGAGTACGTATATAGGACTAGGGTGGGTCACATGGGGTCATTGAGTACTTATATAGGACTAGGAGGGGTCACATTGGGTAATTGAGTACTTATATAGGACTAGGGGGGTCACATGGGGTCATTGAGTACTTATATAGGACTAGGGTGGGACACATGGGGTCATTGAGTACTTATATAGGACATGGGGGGTCACGTGGGGTCATTGAGTACTTATATAGGACTAGGGTCGGTCACATGGGGTCATTGAGTACTTATATAGGAGTAGGGGGGGTCACATGGGGTCATTGAGTACTTATATAGGACTAGGGTGGGTCATATGGTGTCATTGAGTACTTATATAGGACTAGGGTGGGTCACATGGGGTCACGGAGTACTTATATAGGACTAGGGGGGGTCACATTGGGTAATTGAGTACTTATATAGGACTAGGGGGGTCACATGGGGTCATTGAGTACTTATATAGGACTAGGGGGGTCACATGGGGTCATTGAGTACTTATATAGGACATGGGGGGGGGTCACGTGGTGTCATTGAGTACTTATATAGGACTAGGGGGGGTCACATTGGGTCATTGAGTACTTATATAGGACTAGGAGAGGTCACATAGGGTAATTGAGTACTTATATAGGACTAGGGGGTCACATGGTGTCATTGAGTACTTATCTAAGACTTGGGTGGGTCACATGGGTTCATTGAGTACTTATATAGGACTAGGGTGGGTCACATGCGGTCATTGAGTACTTATATAGGACTAGGGGGGTCACATGGGGTCATTGTGTACTTATATAGGACTAGGGTGGGTCATAAGGGGTCATTGAGTACTTATATAGGACTAGGGTGGGTCACATGGGGTCATTGAGTACTTATATAGGACTAGGGGGGTCACTTGAGGTAATTGAGTACTTATATAGGACATGGGAGGTCACATGGGGTCATTGAGTACTTATATAGGACTAGGGTGGCTGACCTGGGGTCATTGAGTACTTATATAGGAGTAGGGGGGGTCACATTGGGTAATTCAGTACTTATATAGGACTAGGGGGGTCACATGGGGTCATTGAGTACTTATATAGGACTAGGGTGGGTCACATGGGGTCATTGAGTACTTATATAGGACTAGGGTGGGTCACATGGGGTCATTGAGTACTTATATAGGACTAGGGTGGGTCACATGGGGTCATTGAGTACTTATATAAGACTAGGGTGGGTCACATGGGGTTATTGAGTACATATATAAGAATAGGGTGGGTCACATGGGGTCATTGAGTACTTATATAGGACTAGGGGGGGACACATGGGGTTATTGAGTACTTATATAGGACTAGGGTGGGTCACATGTGGTCATTGAGTACTTATATAAGACTAAGGTGGGTCACATGGGGTCATTGAGTACTTATATAAGAATAGGGTGGGTCACATGGGGTCATTGAGTACTTATATACGACTAGGAGGGGTCACATGGGGTCATTGAGTACTTATATAGGACTAGAGGGGGGGATCACATTGGGTAATTGAGTACTTATATAGGACTAGGGGGGTCACATGGGGTCATTGAGTACTTATATAGGACTAGGGTGGGTCACATGGGGTCATTGAGTACTTATATAGGACTAGGGTGGGTCACATGGGGTCATTGAGTACTTATATAGAACTAGGGGGGTCACATGGGGTTATAGAGTACTTATATAGGACATGGGGGGGTTACATGTGGTCATTGAGTATTTATATAGGACTAGGTTGGGTCACATGGGGTCATTGAGTACTTATATGGGACTAGGGGGGTCACATGGGGTCATTGAGTACTTATATAGGACATGGGTGGGTCACATGGTGTCATTGAGTACTTATATCGGACTAGGGTGGTTCACATGGGGTCAGTGAGTATTTATATAGGACTAGATTGGGTCACATGGGGTCATTGAGTACTTATATGGGACTAGGGGGGTCACATGGGGTCATTGAGTATTTATATAGGACTAGGGGGGGTCACATGGGGTCATTGAGTACTTATATAGGACATGGGGGGGTCACATGGGGTCATTGAGTACTTATATAGGACTAGGGTGGGTCACATGGGGTCATTGAGTTCTTATATAGGACTAGGGTGGGTCACATGGGGGCATTGAGTACTTATATAGGACATGGGGTGTCACATGGGGTCATTGAGTACTTATATAGGACTAGGGTGGGTCACATGGGGTCATTGAGTACTTATATAGGACTAGGGTGGGTCACATGGGGTCATTGAGTAATTATATAAGACTAGGGTGGGTCACATGGGGTTATTGAGTACTTATATAAGAATAGGGTGGGTCACATGGGGTCATTGAGTACTTATATAGGACTAGGGTGGGTCATATGGGGTCATTGAGTACTTATATAGGACTAGGGTGGGTCACATGGGGTCATTGAGTACTTATATAGGACTAAGGTGGTCACTTAGGGTAATTGAGTACTTATATAGGACATGGGAGGTCACGTGGGGTCATTGAGTACGTATATAGGACTAGGGTGGGTCACATGGGGTCATTGAGTACTTATATAGGACTAGGAGGTGTCACATTGGGTAATTTAGTACTTATATAGGTCTAGGGGGGCAACATGGGGTCATTGAGTACTTATATAGGACATGGGGGGGTCACGTGTGGTCATTGAGTCATATATAGGACTAGGGGGGGTCACATGGGGTCATTGAGTACTTATATATGACTAGGGTGGGTCACATGGGGTCATTGAGTACTTATATAGAACTAGGGTGGGTCACAAGGGGTCATTGAGTACATATATAGGACTAGGGGGGGTCACATGGGGTCATTGAGTACTTATATAGGACTAGGGTGGGTCACATGGGGTCATTGAGTACTTATATAGGACTAGGGGGGTCACATGGGGTCATAGAGTACTTATATAGGACATGGGAGGGTCACATGGGGTCATTGAGTACTTATATAGGACTAGGGTGGGTCACATGCGGTCATTGAGTACTTATATAGGACTAGGGGGGTCACATGGGGTCATTGTGTACTTATATAGGACTAGGGTGGGTCATAAGGGGTCATTGAGTACTTATATAGGACTAGGGTGGGTCACATGGGGTCATTGAGTACTTATATAGGACTAGGGGGGTCACTTGGGGTAATTGAGTACTTATATAGGACATGGGAGGTCACGTGGGGTCATTGAGTACGTATATAGGACTAGGGGGGGTCACATGGGGTCATTGAGTACTTATATAGGACTAGGAGGGGTCACATTGGGTAATTGAGTACTTATATAGGACTAGGGGGGTCACATGGGTTCATTGAGTACTTATATAGGACTAGGGTGGGTCACATGGCGTCATTGAGTACTTATATAGGACATGGGGGGGTCACGTGGGGTCATTGAGTACTTATATAGGACTAGGGTGGGTCACATGGGGTCATTGAGTACTTATATAGGACTAGGGGGGGTCACATGGGGTCATTGAGTACTTATATAGGACTAGGGTGGGTCATATGGTGTCATTGAGTACTTATATAGGACTAGGGTGGGTCACATGGGGTCATTGAGTACTTATATAGGACTAGGGGGGGTCACATTGGGTAATTGAGTACTTATATAGGACTAGGGGGGTCACATGGGGTAATTGAGTACTTATATAGGACTAGGGGGGTCACTTGGGGTAATTGAGTACTTATATAGGACATGGGAGGTCACGTGGGGTCATTGAGTACGTATATAAGACTAGGGGGGGTCACATGGGGTCATTGAGTACTTATATAGGACTAGGAGGGGTCACATTGGGTAATTGAGTACTTATATAGGACTAGGGGGGTCACATGGGGTCATTGAGTACTTATATAGGACTAGGGTGGGTCACATGGGGTCATTGAGTACTTATATAGGACATGGGGGGGTCACGTGGGGTCATTGAGTACTTATATAGGACTAGGGTGGGTCACATGGGGTCATTGAGTACTTATATAGGACTAGGGGGGGTCACATGGGGTCATTGAGTACTTATATAGGACTAGGGTGGGTCATATGGTGTCATTGAGTACTTATATAGGACTAGGGTGGGTCACATGGGGTCATTGAGTACTTATATAGGACTAGGGGGGGTCACATTGGGTAATTGAGTACTTATATAGGACTAGGGGGGTCACATGGGGTAATTGAGTACTTATATAGGACGAGGGTGGGTCACATGGGGTCATTGAGTACTTATATAGGACTAGGGTGGGTCACATGGGGTCATTGAGTACTTATATAGGACATGGGGGGGTCACGTGGGGTCATTGAGTACTTATATAGGACTAGGGTGGGTCACATGGGGTCATTGAGTACATATATAGGACTAGGGGGGGTCACATGGGGTCATTGAGTACTTATATAGGACTAGGGGGGTCACATGGGGTCATAGAGTACTTATATAGGACATGGGTGGGTCACATGGGGTCATTGAGTACTTATATAGGACTAGGGTGGGTCACATGGGGTCATTGAGTACTTATATAGGACTAGGGGGGTCACATGGGGTCATTGTGTACTTATATAGGACTAGGGTGGGTCATATGGGGTCATTGAGTACTTATATAGGACTAGGGTGGGTCACATGGGGACATTGAGTACTTATATAGGACTAGGGGGGTCACTTGGGGTAATTGAGTACTTATATAGGACATGGGAGGTCACGTGGGGTCATTGAGTACGTATATAGGACTAGGGTGGGTCACATGGGGTCATTGAGTACTTATATAGGACTAGGAGGGGTCACATTGGGTAATTGAGTACTTATATAGGACTAGGGGGGTCACATGGGGTCATTGAGTACTTATATAGGACTAGGGTGGGACACATGGGGTCATTGAGTACTTATATAGGACATGGAGGGGTCCCGTGGGGTCATTGAGTACTTATATAGGACTAGGGTCGGTCACTTGGGGTCATTGAGTACTTATATAGGACTAGGGGGGGTCACATGGGGTCATTGAGTACTTATATAGGACTAGGGTGGGTCATATGGTGTCATTGAGTACTTATATAGGACTAGGGTGGGTCACATGGGGTCATTGAGTACTTATATAGGACTAGGGGGGGTCACATTGGGTAATTGAGTACTTATATAGGACTAGGGGGGTCACATGGGGTCATTGAATACTTATATAGGACTAGGGGGGTCACATGGGGTCATTGAGTACTTATATAGGACATGAGGGGGGGGGGGGGGTCACGTGGTGTCATTGAGTACTCATATAGGACTAGGTGGGGTCACATTGGGTCATTGAGTACTTATATAGGACATGGGGGGGGTCACGTGGGGTCATTGAGTACTTATATAGGACTAGGGTGGGTCACATGGGGTCATTGAGTACATATATAGGACTAGGGGGGGTCACATGGGGTCATTGAGTAGTTATATAGGACTAGGGTGGGTCACATGGGGTCATTGAGTACTTATATAGGACTAGGGGGGTCACATGGGGTCATAGAGTACTTATATAGGACATGGGTGGGTCACATGGGGTCATTGAGTACTTATATAGGACTAGGGTGGGTCACATGGGGTCATTGAGTACTTATATAGGACTAGGGGGGTCACATGGGGTCATTGTGTACTTATATAGGACTAGGGTGGGTCATATGGGGTCATTGAGTACTTATATAGGACTAGGGTGGGTCACATGGGGACATTGAGTACTTATATAGGACTAGGAGGGTCACTTGGGGTAATTGAGTACTTATATAGGACATGGGAGGTCACGTGGGGTCATTGAGTACGTATATAGGACTAGGGTGGGTCACATGGGGTCATTGAGTACTTATATAGGACTAGGAGGGGTCACATTGGGTAATTGAGTACTTATATAGGACTAGGGGGGTCACATGGGGTCATTGAGTACTTATATAGGACTAGGGTGGGACACATGGGGTCATTGAGTACTTATATAGGACATGGAGGGGTCCCGTGGGGTCATTGAGTACTTATATAGGACTAGGGTCGGTCACATGGGGTCATTGAGTACTTATATAGGACTAGGGGGGGTCACATGGGGTCATTGAGTACTTATATAGGACTAGGGTGGGTCATATGGTGTCATTGAGTACTTATATAGGACTAGGGTGGGTCACATGGGGTCATTGAGTACTTATATAGGACTAGGGGGGGTCACATTGGGTAATTGAGTACTTATATAGGACTAGGGGGGTCACATGGGGTCATTGAATACTTATATAGGACTAGGGGGGTCACATGGGGTCATTGAGTACTTATATAGGACATGAGGGGGGGGGGGGGGTCACGTGGTGTCATTGAGTACTCATATAGGACTAGGTGGGGTCACATTGGGTCATTGAGTACTTATATAGGACTAGGAGAGGTCACATAGGGTAATTGAGTACTTATATAGGACTAGGGGGTCACATGGTGTCATTGAGTACTTATCTAAGACTTGGGTGGGTCACATGGGTTCATTGAGTACTTATATAGGACTAGGGTGGGTCATATGGGGTCATTGAGTATTTATATAGGACTAGGGGCGGTCACATGGGGTCATTGAATACTTATATAGGACTAAGAGGGGTCACATGGGGTCATTGAGTACTTATATAGGACTAGGGTGGCTGACCTGGGGTCATTGAGTACTTATATAGGACTAGGGTGGGTCACATGGGGTCATTGAGTACTTATATTGGACTAGGGTGGGTCACATGGGGTCATTGAGTACTTATATAGGACTAGGGGGGTCACATGGGGTAATTGTGTACTTATATAGGACATGGGGGGTCACGTGGGGTCATTGAGTACTTATATAGGACTAGGAGGGTTCACATTGGGTAATTGAGTACTTATATAGAACTAGGGTGGGTCACAAGGGGTCATTGAGTACATATATAGGACTAGGGTGGGTCACATGGGGTTATTGAGTACTTATATAAGAATAGGGTGGGTCACATGGGGTCATTGAGTACTTATATAGGACTAGGGTGGGTCATATGGGGTCATTGAGTACTTATATAGGACTAGGGTGGGTCATATGGGGTCATTGAGTACTTATATAGGACTAGGGTGGGTCACATGGGGTCATTGAGTACTTATATAGGAGTAAGGGGGTCACTTAGGGTAATTGAGTACTTTTATAGGACATGGGAGGTCACGTGGGGTCATTGAGTACGTATATAGGACTAGGGTGGGTCACATGGGGTCATTGAGTACTTATATAGGACTAGGAGGGGTCACATTGGGTAATTGAGTACTTATATAGGACTAGGGGGGTCACATGGGGTCATTGAGTACTTATATAGGACTAGGAGAGGTCACATAGGGTAATTGAGTACTTATATAGGACTAGGGGGTCACATGGTGTCATTGAGTACTTATCTAAGACTTGGGTGGGTCACATGGGTTCATTGAGTACTTATATAGGACTAGGGTGGGTCATATGGGGTCATTGAGTATTTATATAGGACTAGGGGCGGTCACATGGGGTCATTGAATACTTATATAGGACTAAGAGGGGTCACATGGGGTCATTGAGTACTTATATAGGACTAGGGTGGCTGACCTGGGGTCATTGAGTACTTATATAGGAGTAGGGGGGGTCACATTGGGTAATTCAGTACTTATATAGGACTAGGGGGGTTACATGGGGTCATTGAGTACTTATATAGGACTAGGGTGGGTCACATGGGGTCATTGAGTACTTATATTGGACTAGGGTGGGTCACATGGGGTCATTGAGTACTTATAAAGGACTAGGGTGGGTCACATTGGGGCATTGAGTACTTATATAGGACATGGGGGGGTCACGTGAGGTCATTGAGTACTTATATAGGACTAGGGTGGGTCACATGGGGTCATTGAGTACTTATATAGAACTAGGGTGGGTCACAAGGGGTCATTGAGTACATATATAGGACTAGGGTGGGTCACATGGGGTTATTGAGTACTTATATAAGAATAGGGTGGGTCACATGGGGTCATTGAGTACTTATATAGGACTAGGGTGGGTCATATGGGGTCATTGAGTACTTATATAGGACTAGGGTGGGTCATATGGGGTCATTGAGTACTTATATAGGACTAGGGTGGGTCACATGGGGTCATTGAGTACTTATATAGGACTAAGGGGGTCACTTAGGGTAATTGAGTACTTTTATAGGACATGGGAGGTCACGTGGGGTCATTGAGTACGTATATAGGACTAGGGTGGGTCACATGGGGTCATTGAGTACTTATATAGGACTAGGAGGGGTCACATTGGGTAATTGAGTACTTATATAGGACTAGGGGGGTCACATGGGGTCATTGAGTACTTATATAGGACTAGGGTGGGTCACAAGGTGTCATTGAGTACATATATAGGACTAGGGGGGGTCACATGGGGTCATTGAGTAGTTATATAGGACTAGGGTGGGTCACATGGGGTCATTGAGTACTTATATAGGACTAGGGGGGTCACATGGGGTCATAGAGTACTTATATAGGACATGGGTGGGTCACATGGGGTCATTGAGTACTTATATAGGACTAGGGTGGGTCACATGGGGTCATTGAGTACTTATATAGGACTAGGGGGGTCACATGGGGTCATTGTGTACTTATATAGGACTAGGGTGGGTCATATGGGGTCATTGAGTACTTATATAGGACTAGGGTGGGTCACATGGGGACATTGAGTACTTATTAGGACTAGGGGGGTCACTTGGGGTAATTGAGTACTTATATAGGACATGGGAGGTCACGTGGGGTCATTGAGTACGTATATAGGACTAGGGTGGGTCACATGGGGTCATTGAGTACTTATATAGGACTAGGAGGGGTCACATTGGGTAATTGAGTACTTATATAGGACTAGGGGGGTCACATGGGGTCATTGAGTACTTATATAGGACTAGGGTGGGACACATGGGGTCATTGAGTACTTATATAGGACATGGGGGGTCACGTGGGGTCATTGAGTACTTATATTGGACTAGGGTCGGTCACATGGGGTCATTGAGTACTTATATAGGAGTAGGGGGGGTCACATGGGGTCATTGAGTACTTATATAGGACTAGGGTGGGTCATATGGTGTCATTGAGTACTTATATAGGACTAGGGTGGGTCACATGGGGTCATTGAGTACTTATATAGGACTAGGGGGGGTCACATTGGGTAATTGAGTACTTATATAGGACTAGGGGGGTCACATGGGGTCATTGAGTACTTATATAGGACTAGGGGGGTCACATGGGGTCATTGAGTACTTATATAGGACATGGGGGGGGGGTCACGTGGTGTCATTGAGTACTTATATAGGACTAGGGGGGGTCACATTGGGTCATTGAGTACTTATATAGGACTAGGAGAGGTCACATAGGGTAATTGAGTACTTATATAGGACTAGGGGGTCACATGGTGTCATTGAGTACTTATCTAAGACTTGGGTGGGTCACATGGGTTCATTGAGTACTTATATAGGACTAGGGTGGGTCACATGCGGTCATTAAGTACTTATATAGGACTAGGGGGGTCACATGGGGTCATTGTGTACTTATATAGGACTAGGGTGGGTCATAAGGGGTCATTGAGTACTTATATAGGACTAGGGTGGGTCACTTGGGGTAATTGAGTACTTATATAGGACATGGGAGGTCACATGGGGTCATTGAGTACTTATATAGGACTAGGGTGGCTGACCTGGGGTCATTGAGTACTTATATAGGAGTAGGGGGGGTCACATTGGGTAATTCAGTACTTATATAGGACTAGGGGGGTCACATGGGGTCATTGAGTACTTATATAGGACTAGGGTGGGTCACATGGGGTCATTGAGTACTTATATTGGACTAGGGTGGGTCACATGGGGTCATTGAGTACTTATATAGGACTAGGGGGGTCACATGGGGTAATTGAGTACTTATATAGGACATGGGGGGTCACGTGGGGTCATTGAGTACTTATATAGGACTAGGAGGGGTCACATTGGGTAATTGAGTACTTATATAGGACTAGGGGGGTCACATGGGGTCATTGAGTACTTATAAAGGACTAGGGTGGGTCACATGGGGGCATTGAGTACTTATATAGGACTAGGGTGGGTCACATGGGGTCATTGAGTACTTATATAGGACTAGGGGGGTCACATGGGGTAATTGAGTACTTATTTGGACATGGGGAGTCACGTGGTGTCATTGAGTACTTATATAGGACTAGGAGGGGTCACATTGGGTAATTGGGTACTTATATAGGACTAGGGGGGTCACATGGGGTCATTGAGTTCTTATATAGGACTAGGGTGAGTCACATGGGGGCATTAAGTACTTATATAGGACATGGCGGGTCACGTGGGGTCATTGAGTACTTATATAGGACTAGGGTGGGTTACATGGGGTCATTGAGTACTTATATAGAACTAGGGTGGGTCACAAGTGGTCATTGAGTACATGTATAGGACTAGGGGGGGTCACATGCGGTCATTGAGTACTTATATAGGACTAGGGTGGGTCACATGGGGTCATTGAGTACTTATATAGGACTAGGGTGGGTCACATGGGGTCATTGAGTACTTATATCGGACTAGGGTGGTTCACATGGGGTCAGTGAGTATTTATATAGGACTAGATTGGGTCACATGGGGTCATTGAGTACTTATATGGGACTAGGGGGGTCACATGGGGTCATTGAGTATTTATATAGGACTAGGGGGGTCACATGGGGTCATTGAGTACTTATATAGGACTAGGGTGGGTCACATGGGGTCATTGAGTACTTATATAGGACTAGGGTGGGTCACATGGGGTCATTGAGTACTTATATAGAACTAGGGCGGTCACATGGGGTTATAGAGTACTTATATAGGACATGGGGGGGTTACATGTGGTCATTGAGTATTTATATAGGACTAGGTTGGGTCACATGGGGTCATTGAGTACTTATATGGGACTAGGGGGGTCACATGGGGTCATTGAGTACTTATATAGGACATGGGTGGGTCACATGGTGTCATTGAGTACTTATATCGGACTAGGGTGGTTCACATGGGGTCAGTGAGTATTTATATAGGACTAGATTGGGTCACATGGGGTCATTGAGTACTTATATGGGACTAGGGGGGTCACATGGGGTCATTGAGTATTTATATAGGACTAGGGGGGGTCACATGGGGTCATTGAGTACTTATATAGGACTAGGAGGGGTCACATGGGGTCATTTAGTACTTATATAGGACTAGGGTGGCTGAACTGGGGTCATTGAGTACTTATATAGGACTAGGGGGGTCACATTGGGTAATTGAGTACTTATATAGGACTAGGGGGGTCACATGGGGTCATTGAGTACTTATATAGGACTAGGGGGGTCACATGGGGTCATTGAGTACTTATATAGGACTAGGGTGGGTCACATGGGGTCATTGAGTACTTATATAGGACTAGGGTGGGTCACATGGGGTGATTGAGTACTTATATAGGACTAGGGGGGTCACATGGGGTAATTGAGTACTTATATAGGACATGGGGGGTCACGTGGTGTCATTGAGTACTTATATAGGACTAGGAGGGGTCACATTGGGTAATTGAGTACCTTTATAGGACTAGGGGGGTCACATGGGGTCATTGAGTTCTTATATAGGACTAGGGTGGGTCACATGGAGGCATTGAGTACTTATATAGGACATGGGGTGTCACATGGGGTCATTGAGTACTTATATAGGACTAGGGTGGGTCACATGGGGTCATTGAGTACTTATATAGGACTAGGGTGTGTCACATGGGGTCATTGAGTAATTATATAAGACTAGGGTGGGTCACATGGGGTTATTGAGTACTTATATAAGAATAGGGTGGGTCACATGGGGTCATTGAGTACTTATAAAGGACTAGGGTGGGTCATATGGGGTCATTGAGTACTTATATAGGACTAGGGTGGGTCATATGGGGTCATTGAGTACTTATATAGGACTAGGGTGGGTCACATGGGGTCATTGAGTACTTATATAGGACTAAGGGGGTCACTTAGGGTAATTGAGTACTTATATAGGACATGGGAGGTCACGTGGGGTCATTGAGTACGTATATAGGACTAGGGTGGGTCACATGGGGTCATTGAGTACTTATATAGGACTAGGAGGGGTCACATTGGGTAATTGAGTACTTATATAGGATTAGGGGGGTCACATGGGGTCATTGAGTTCTTATATAGGACTAGGGTGGGTCACATGGGGGCATTGAGTACTTATATAGGACATGGGGTGTCACATGAGGTCATTGAGTACTTATATAGGACTAGGGTGGGTCACATGGGGTCATTGAGTACTTATATAGGACTAGGGTGGGTCACATGGGGTCATTGAGTAATTATATAAGACTAGGGTGGGTCACATGGGGTTATTGAGTACTTATATAAGAATAGGGTGGGTCACATGGGGTCATTGAGTACTTATATAGGACTAGGGTGGGTCATATGGGGTCATTGAGTACTTATATAGGACTAGGGTGGGTCACATGGGGTCATTGAGTACTTATATAGGACTAAGGTGGTCACTTAGGGTAATTGAGTACTTATATAGGACATGGAAGGTCACGTGGGGTCATTGAGTACGTATATAGGACTAGGGTGGGTCACATGGGGTCATTAAATACTTATATAGGACTAGGAGGTGTCACATTGGGTAATTTAGTACTTATATAGGTCTAGGGGGGCCACATGGGGTCATTGAGTACTTATATAGGACTAGGGTGGGTCACATGGGGTCATTGAGTACTTATATAGGACATGGGGGGGTCACGTGTGGTCATTGAGTCATATATAGGACTAGGGGGGGTCACATGGGGTCATTGAGTACTTATATATGACTAGGGTGGGTCACATGGGGTCATTGAGTACTTATATAGAACTAGGGTGGGTCACAAGGGGTCATTGAGTACATATATAGGACTAGGGGGGGTCACATGGGGTCATTGAGTACTTATATAGGACTAGGGTGGGTCACATGGGGTCATTGAGTACTTATATAGGACTAGGGGGTCACATGGGGTCATAGAGTACTTATATAGGACATGGGTGGGTCACATGGGGTCATTGAGTACTTATATAGGACTAGGGTGGGTCACATGCGGTCATTGAGTACTTATATAGGACTAGGGGGGTCACATGGGGTCATTGTGTACTTATATAGGACTAGGGTGGGTCATAAGGGGTCATTGAGTACTTATATAGGACTAGGGTGGGTCACATGGGGTCATTGAGTACTTATATAGGACTAGGGGGGTCACTTGGGGTAATTGAGTACTTATATAGGACATGGGAGGTCACGTGGGGTCATTGAGTACGTATATAGGACTAGGGGGGGTCACATGGGGTCATTGAGTACTTATATAGGACTAGGAGGGGTCACATTGGGTAATTGAGTACTTATATAGGACTAGGGGGGTCACATGGGGTCATTGAGTACTTATATAGGACTAGGGTGGGTCACATGGCGTCATTGAGTACTTATATAGGACATGGGGGGGGTCACGTGGGGTCATTGAGTACTTATATAGGACTAGGGTGGGTCACATGGGGTCATTGAGTACTTATATAGGACTAGGGGGGGTCACATGGGGTCATTGAGTACTTATATAGGACTAGGGTGGGTCATATGGTGTCATTGAGTACTTATATAGGACTAGGGTGGGTCACATGGGGTCATTGAGTACTTATATAGGACTAGGGGGGGTCACATTGGGTAATTGAGTACTTATATAGGACTAGGGGGGTCACATGGGGTAATTGAGTACTTATATAGGACTAGGGGGGTCACTTGGGGTAATTGAGTACTTATATAGGACATGGGAGGTCACGTGGGGTCATTGAGTACGTATATAGGACTAGGGGGGGTCACATGGGGTCATTGAGTACTTATATAGGACTAGGAGGGGTCACATTGGGTAATTGAGTACTTATATAGGACTAGGGGGGTCACATGGGGTCATTGAGTACTTATATAGGACTAGGGTGGGTCACATGGGGTCATTGAGTACTTATATAGGACATGGGGGGGTCACGTGGGGTCATTGAGTACTTATATAGGACTAGGGTGGGTCACATGGGGTCATTGAGTACTTATATAGGACTAGGGGGGGTCACATGGGGTCATTGAGTACTTATATAGGACTAGAGTGGGTCATATGGTGTCATTGAGTACTTATATAGGACTAGGGTGGGTCACATGGGGTCATTGAGTACTTATATAGGACTAGGGGGGGTCACATTGGGTAATTGAGTACTTATATAGGACTAGGGGGGTCACATGGGGTAATTGAGTACTTATATAGGACGAGGGTGGGTCACATGGGGTCATTGAGTACTTATATAGGACTAGGGTGGGTCACATGGGGTCATTGAGTACTTATATAGGACATGGGGGGGTCACGTGGGGTCATTGAGTACTTATATAGGACTAGGGTGGGTCACATGGGGTCATTGAGTACTTATATAGGACTAGGGGGGGTCACATGGGGTCATTGAGTACTTATATAGAACTACGGTGGGTCACAAGGGGTCATTGAGTACATATATAGGACTAGGGGGGGTCACATGGGGTCATTGAGTACTTATATAGGACTAGGGTGGGTCACATGGGGTCATTGAGTACTTATATAGAACTAGGGTGGGTCACAAGGGGTCATTGAGTATATATATAGGACTAGGGGGGGTCACATGGGGTCATTGAGTAGATATATAGGACTAGGGTGGGTCACATGGGGTCATTGAGTACTTATATAGGACTAGGGGGGTCACATGGGGTCATAGAGTACTTATATAGGACATGGGTGGGTCACATGTGGTCATTGAGTACTTATATAGAACTAGGGTGGGTCACATGGGGTCATTGAGTACTTATATAGGACTAGGGGGGTCACATGGGGTCATTGTGTACTTATATAGGACTAGGGTGGGTCATATGGGGTCATTGAGTACTTATATAGGACTAGGGTGGGTCACATGGGGACATTGAGTACTTATATAGGACTAGGGGGGTCACTTGGGGTAATTGAGTACTTATATAGGACATGGGAGGTCACGTGGGGTCATTGAGTACGTATATAGGACTAGGGTGGGTCACATGGGGTCATTGAGTACTTATATAGGACTAGGAGGGGTCACATTGGGTAATTGAGTACTTATATAGGACTAGGGGGGTCACATGGGGTCATTGAGTACTTATATAGGACTAGGGTGGGACACATGGGGTCATTGAGTACTTATATAGGACATGGAGGGGTCCCGTGGGGTCATTGAGTACTTATATAGGACTAGGGTCGGTCACATGGGGTCATTGAGTACTTATATAGGACTAGGGGGGGTCACATGGGGTTATTGAGTACTTATATAGGACTAGGGTGGGTCATATGGTGTCATTGAGTACTTATATAGGACTAGGGTGGGTCACATGGGGTCATTGAGTACTTATATAGGACTAGGGGTGGTCACATTGGGTAATTGAGTACTTATATAGGACTAGGGGGGTCACATGGGGTCATTGAGTACTTATATAGGACTAGGGGGGTCACATGGGGTCATTGAGTACTTATATAGGACATGGGGTGGGGTCACGTGGTGTCATTGAGTACTTATATAGGACTAGGTGGGGTCACATTGGGTCATTGAGTACTTATATAGGACTAGGAGAGGTCACATAGGGTAATTGAGTACTTATATAGGACTAGGGGGTCACATGGTGTCATTGAGTACTTATCTAAGACTTGGGTGGGTCACATGGGTTCATTGAGTACTTATATAGGACTAGGGTGGGTCATATGGGGTCATTGAGTATTTATATAGGACTAGGGGCGGTCACATGGGGTCATTGAATACTTATATAGGACTAAGAGGGGTCACATGGGGTCATTGAGTACTTATATAGGACTAGGGTGGCTGACCTGGGGTCATTGAGTACTTATATAGGAGTAGGGGGGGTCACATTGGGTAATTCAGTACTTATATAGGACTAGGGGGGTCACATGGGGTCATTGAGTACTTATATAGGACTAGGGTGGGTCACATGGGGTCATTGAGTACTTATATTGGACTAGGGTGGGTCACATGGGGTCATTGAGTACTTATATAGGACTAGGGGGGTCACATGGGGTAATTGAGTACTTATATAGGACATGGGGGGTCACGTGGGGTCATTGAGTACTTATATAGGACTAGGAGGGTTCACATTGGGTAATTGAGTACTTATATAGGACTAGGGGGGTCACATGGGGTCATTGAGTACTTATAAAGGACTAGGGTGGGTCACATGGGGGCATTGAGTACTTATATAGGACATGGGGGGGTCACGTGAGGTCATTGAGTACTTATATAGGACTAGGGTGGGTCACATGGGGTCATTGAGTACTTATATAGAACTAGGGTGGGTCACAAGGGGTCATTGAGTACATATATAGGACTAGGGGGGGTCACATGGGGTCATTGAGTACTTATATAGGACTAGGGTGGGTCACATGGGGTCATTGAGTACTTATATAGGACTAGGGTGGGTCACATGGGGTCATTGAGTACTTATATAAGACTAGGGTGGGTCACATGGGGTCATTGAATACTTATATAGGAATAGGGTGGGTCACATGGGGTCATTAAGTACTTATATAAGACTAGGGTGGGTCACATGGGATCATTGAGTACTTATATAGGAATAGGGTGGGTCACATGGGGTCATTGAGTACTTATATACGACTAGGAAAGGGGTCACATGGGGTCATTGAGTACTTATATAGGACTAGGGTGGGTCACATGGGGTCATTGAGTACTTATATAGGACTAGGGGGTCACATGGGGTCATAGAGTACTTATATAGGACATGGGTGGGTCACATGGGGTCATTGAGTACTTATATAGGACATGGGGTGTCACATGGGGTCATTGAGTACTTATATAGGACTAGGGTGGGTCACATGGCGTCATTGAGTACTTATATAGGACTAGGGTGTGTCACATGGGGTCATTGAGTAATTATATAAGACTAGGGTGGGTCACATGGGGTTATTGAGTACTTATATAAGAATAGGGTGGGTCACATGGGGTCATTGAGTACTTATATAGGACTAGGGTGGGTCATATGGGGTCATTGAGTACTTATATAGGACTAGGGTGGGTCATATGGGGTCATTGAGTACTTATATAGGACTAGGGTGGGTCACATGGGGTCATTGAGTACTTATATAGGACTAAGGGGGTCACTTAGAGTAATTGAGTACTTATATAGGACATGGGAGGTCACGTGGGGTCATTGAGTACGTATATAGGACTAGGGTGGGTCACATGGGGTCATTGAGTACTTATATAGGACTAGGAGGGGTCACATTGGGTAATTGAGTACTTATATAGGATTAGGGGGGTCACATGGGGTCATTGAGTTCTTATATAGGACTAGGGTGGGTCACATGGGGGCATTGAGTACTTATATAGGACATGGGGTGTCACATGGGGTCATTGAGTACTTATATAGGACTAGGGTGGGTCACATGGGGTCATTGAGTACTTATATAGGACTAGGGTGGGTCACATGGGGTCATTGAGTAATTATATAAGACTAGGGTGGGTCACATGGGGTTATTGAGTACTTATATAAGAATAGGGTGGGTCACATGGGGTCATTGAGTACTTATATAGGACTAGGGTGGGTTATATGGGGTCATTGAGTACTTATATAGGACTAGGGTGGGTCACATGGGGTCATTGAGTACTTATATAGGACTAAGGTGGTCACTTAGGGTAATTGAGTACTTATATAGGACATGGGAGGTCACGTGGGGTCATTGAGTACGTATATAGGACTAGGGTGGGTCACATGGGGTCATTGAGTACTTATATAGGACTAGGAGGTGTCACATTGGGTAGTTTAGTACTTATATAGGTCTAGGGGGGCCACATGTGGTCATTGAGTACTTATATAGGACTAGGGTGGGTCACATGGGGTCATTGAGTACTTATATAGGACATGGGGGGGTCACGTGTGGTCATTGAGTCATATATAGGACTAGGGGGGGTCACATGGGGTCATTGAGTACTTATATATGACTAGGGTGGGTCACATGGGGTCATTGAGTACTTATATAGAACTAGGGTGGGTCACAAGGGTTCATTGAGTACATATATAGGACTAGGGGGGGTCACATGGGGTCATTGAGTACTTATATAGGACTAGGGTGGGTCACATGGGGTCATTGAGTACTTATATAGGACTAGGGGGGTCACATGGGGTCATAGAGTACTTATATAGGACTAGGGTGGGTCACATGGCGTCATTGAGTACTTATATAGGACTAGGGTGTGTCACATGGGGTCATTGAGTAATTATATAAGACTAGGGTGGGTCACATGGGGTTATTGAGTACTTATATAAGAATAGGGTGGGTCACATGGGGTCATTGAGTACTTATATAGGACTAGGGTGGCTGACCTGGGGTCATTGAGTACTTATATAGGAGTAGGGGGGGTCACATTGGGTAATTCAGTACTTATATAGGACTAGGGGGGTCACATGGGGTCATTGAGTACTTATATAGGACTAGGGTGGGTCACATGGGGTCATTGAGTACTTATATTGGACTAGGGTGGGTCACATGGGGTCATTGAGTACTTATATAGGACTAGGGGGGTCACATGGGGTAATTGAGTACTTATATAGGACATGGGGGGTCACGTGGGGTCATTGAGTACTTATATAGGACTAGGAGGGTTCACATGGGGTCATTGAGTACTTATATAGAACTAGGGTGGGTCACAAGGGGTCATTGAGTACATATATAGGACTAGGGGGGGTCACATGGGGTCATTGAGTACTTATATAGGACTAGGGTGGGTCACATGGGGTCATTGAGTACTTATATAGGACTAGGGTGGGTCACATGGGGTCATTGAGTACTTATATAGGACTAGGGTGGGTCACATGGGGTCATTGAGTACTTATATAGGACTAGGGGGTCACATGGGGTCATAGAGTACTTATATAGGACATGGGTGGGTCACATGGGGTCATTGAGTACTTATATAGGACATGGGGTGTCACATGGGGTCATTGAGTACTTATATAGGACTAGGGTGGGTCACATGGCGTCATTGAGTTCTTATATAGGACTAGGGTGTGTCACATGGGGTCATTGAGTAATTATATAAGACTAGGGTGGGTCACATGGGGTTATTGAGTACTTATATAAGAATAGGGTGGGTCACATGGGGTCATTGAGTACTTATATAGGACTAGGGTGGGTCATATGGGGTCATTGAGTACTTATATAGGACTAGGGTGGGTCATATGGGGTCATTAAGTACTTATATAAGACTAGGGTGGGTCACATGGGATCATTGAGTACTTATATAGGAATAGGGTGGGTCACATGGGGTCATTGAGTACTTATATACGACTAGGAAGGGGGTCACATGGGGTCATTGAGTACTTATATAGGACTAGGGTGGGTCACATGGGGTCATTGAGTACTTATATAGGACTAGGGGGTCACATGGGGTCATAGAGTACTTATATAGGACATGGGTGGGTCACATGGGGTCATTGAGTACTTATATAGGACATGGGGTGTCACATGGGGTCATTGAGTACTTATAAAGGACTAGGGTGGGTCACATGGGGGCATTGAGTACTTATATAGGACATGGGGGGGTCACGTGAGGTCATTGAGTACTTATATAGGACTAGGGTGGGTCACATGGGGTCATTGAGTACTTATATAGAACTAGGGTGGGTCACAAGGGGTCATTGAGTACATATATAGGACTAGGGGGGGTCACATGGGGTCATTGAGTACTTATATAGGACTAGGGTGGGTCACATGGGGTCATTGAGTACTTATATAGGACTAGGGTGGGTCACATGGGGTCATTGAGTACTTATATAAGACTAGGGTGGGTCACATGGGGTCATTGAATACTTATATAGGAATAGGGTGGGTCACATGGGGTCATTAAGTACTTATATAAGACTAGGGTGGGTCACATGGGATCATTGAGTACTTATATAGGAATAGGGTGGGTCACATGGGGTCATTGAGTACTTATATACGACTAGGAAGGGGGTCACATGGGGTCATTGAGTACTTATATAGGACTAGGGTGGGTCACATGGGGTCATTGAGTACTTATATAGGACTAGGGGGTCACATGGGGTCATAGAGTACTTATATAGGACATGGGTGGGTCACATGGGGCCATTGAGTACTTATATAGGACATGGGGTGTCACATGGGGTCATTGAGTACTTATATAGGACTAGGGTGGGTCACATGGCGTCATTGAGTACTTATATAGGACTAGGGTGTGTCACATGGGGTCATTGAGTAATTATATAAGACTAGGGTGGGTCACATGGGGTTATTGAGTACTTATATAAGAATAGGGTGGGTCACATGGGGTCATTGAGTACTTATATAGGACTAGGGTGGGTCATATGGGGTCATTGAGTACTTATATAGGACTAGGGTGGGTCATATGGGGTCATTGAGTACTTATATACGACTAGGAAGGGGGTCACATGGGGTCATTGAGTACTTATATAGGACTAGGGGGTCACATGGGGTCATAGAGTACTTATATAGGACATGGGTGGGTCACATGGGGTCATTGAGTACTTATATAGGACATGGGGTGTCACATGGGGTCATTGAGTACTTATATAGGACTAGGGTGGGTCACATGGCGTCATTGAGTTCTTATATAGGACTAGGGTGTGTCACATGGGGTCATTGAGTAATTATATAAGACTAGGGTGGGTCACATGGGGTTATTGAGTACTTATATAAGAATAGGGTGGGTCACATGGGGTCATTGAGTACTTATATAGGACTAGGGTGGGTCATATGGGGTCATTGAGTACTTATATAGGACTAGGGTGGGTCATATGGGGTCATTAAGTACTTATATAAGACTAGGGTGGGTCACATGGGATCATTGAGTACTTATATAGGAATAGGGTGGGTCACATGGGGTCATTGAGTACTTATATACGACTAGGAAGGGGGTCACATGGGGTCATTGAGTACTTATATAGGACTAGGGTGGGTCACATGGGGTCATTGAGTACTTATATAGGACTAGGGGGTCACATGGGGTCATAGAGTACTTATATAGGACATGGGTGGGTCACATGGGGTCATTGAGTACTTATATAGGACATGGGGTGTCACATGGGGTCATTGAGTACTTATAAAGGACTAGGGTGGGTCACATGGGGGCATTGAGTACTTATATAGGACATGGGGGGGTCACGTGAGGTCATTGAGTACTTATATAGGACTAGGGTGGGTCACATGGGGTCATTGAGTACTTATATAGAACTAGGGTGGGTCACAAGGGGTCATTGAGTACATATATAGGACTAGGGGGGGTCACATGGGGTCATTGAGTACTTATATAGGACTAGGGTGGGTCACATGGGGTCATTGAGTACTTATATAGGACTAGGGTGGGTCACATGGGGTCATTGAGTACTTATATAAGACTAGGGTGGGTCACATGGGGTCATTGAATACTTATATAGGAATAGGGTGGGTCACATGGGGTCATTAAGTACTTATATAAGACTAGGGTGGGTCACATGGGATCATTGAGTACTTATATAGGAATAGGGTGGGTCACATGGGGTCATTGAGTACTTATATACGACTAGGAAGGGGGTCACATGGGGTCATTGAGTACTTATATAGGACTAGGGTGGGTCACATGGGGTCATTGAGTACTTATATAGGACTAGGGGGTCACATGGGGTCATAGAGTACTTATATAGGACATGGGTGGGTCACATGGGGTCATTGAGTACTTATATAGGACATGGGGTGTCACATGGGGTCATTGAGTACTTATATAGGACTAGGGTGGGTCACATGGCGTCATTGAGTACTTATATAGGACTAGGGTGTGTCACATGGGGTCATTGAGTAATTATATAAGACTAGGGTGGGTCACATGGGGTTATTGAGTACTTATATAAGAATAGGGTGGGTCACATGGGGTCATTGAGTACTTATATAGGACTAGGGTGGGTCATATGGGGTCATTGAGTACTTATATAGGACTAGGGTGGGTCATATGGGGTCATTGAGTACTTATATAGGACTAGGGTGGGTCACATGGGGTCATTGAGTACTTATATAGGACTAAGGGTGTCACTTAGGGTAATTGAGTACTTATATAGGACATGGGAGGTCACGTGGGGTCATTGAGTACGTATATAGGACTAGGGTGGGTCACATGGGGTCATTGAGTACTTATATAGGACTAGGAGGGGTCACATTGGGTAATTGAGTACTTATATAGGATTAGGGGGGTCACATGGGGTCATTGAGTTCTTATATAGGACTAGGGTGGGTCACATGGGCGCATTGAGTACTTATATAGGACATGGGGTGTCACAGGGGGTCATTGAGTACTTATATAGGACTAGGGTGGGTCACATGGGGTCATTGAGTACTTATATAGGACTAGGGTGGGTCACATGGGGTCATTGAGTAATTATATAAGACTAGGGTGGGTCACATGGGGTTATTGAGTACTTATATAAGAATAGGGTGGGTCACATGGGGTCATTGAGTACTTATATAGGACTAGGGTGGGTCATATGGGGTCATTGAGTACTTATATAGGACTAGGGTGGGTCACATGGGGTCATTGAGTACTTATATAGGACTAAGGTGGTCACTTAGGGTAATTGAGTACTTATATAGGACATGGGAGGTCACGTGGGGTCATTGAGTACGTATATAGGACTAGGGTGGGTCACATGGGGTCATTGAGTACTTATATAGGACTAGGAGGTGTCACATTGGGTAGTTTAGTACTTATATAGGTCTAGGGGGGCCACATGTGGTCATTGAGTACTTATATAGGACTAGGGTGGGTCACATGGGGTCATTGAGTACTTATATAGGACATGGGGGGGTCACGTGTGGTCATTGAGTCATATATAGGACTAGGGGGGGTCACATGGGGTCATTGAGTACTTATATATGACTAGGGTGGGTCACATGGGGTCATTGAGTACTTATATAGAACTAGGGTGGGTCACAAGGGTTCATTGAGTACATATATAGGACTAGGGGGGGTCACATGGGGTCATTGAGTACTTATATAGGACTAGGGTGGGTCACATGGGGTCATTGAGTACTTATATAGGACTAGGGGGGTCACATGGGGTCATAGAGTACTTATATAGGACTAGGGTGGGTCACATGGCGTCATTGAGTACTTATATAGGACTAGGGTGTGTCACATGGGGTCATTGAGTAATTATATAAGACTAGGGTGGGTCACATGGGGTTATTGAGTACTTATATAAGAATAGGGTGGGTCACATGGGGTCATTGAGTACTTATATAGGACTAGGGTGGCTGACCTGGGGTCATTGAGTACTTATATAGGAGTAGGGGGGGTCACATTGGGTAATTCAGTACTTATATAGGACTAGGGGGGTCACATGGGGTCATTGAGTACTTATATAGGACTAGGGTGGGTCACATGGGGTCATTGAGTACTTATATTGGACTAGGGTGGGTCACATGGGGTCATTGAGTACTTATATAGGACTAGGGGGGTCACATGGGGTAATTGAGTACTTATATAGGACATGGGGGGTCACGTGGGGTCATTGAGTACTTATATAGGACTAGGAGGGTTCACATGGGGTCATTGAGTACTTATATAGAACTAGGGTGGGTCACAAGGGGTCATTGAGTACATATATAGGACTAGGGGGGGTCACATGGGGTCATTGAGTACTTATATAGGACTAGGGTGGGTCACATGGGGTCATTGAGTACTTATATAGGACTAGGGTGGGTCACATGGGGTCATTGAGTACTTATATAAGACTAGGGTGGGTCACATGGGGTCATTGAATACTTATATAGGAATAGGGTGGGTCACATGGGGTCATTAAGTACTTATATAAGACTAGGGTGGGTCACATGGGATCATTGAGTACTTATATAGGAATAGGGTGGGTCACATGGGGTCATTGAGTACTTATATACGACTAGGAAGGGGGTCACATGGGGTCATTGAGTACTTATATAGGACTAGGGTGGGTCACATGGGGTCATTGAGTACTTATATAGGACTAGGGGGTCACATGGGGTCATAGAGTACTTATATAGGACATGGGTGGGTCACATGGGGTCATTGAGTACTTATATAGGACATGGGGTGTCACATGGGGTCATTGAGTACTTATATAGGACTAGGGTGGGTCACATGGCGTCATTGAGTACTTATATAGGACTAGGGTGTGTCACATGGGGTCATTGAGTAATTATATAAGAATAGGGTGGGTCACATGGGGTTATTGAGTACTTATATAAGAATAGGGTGGGTCACATGGGGTCATTGAGTACTTATATAGGACTAGGGTGGGTCATATGGGGTCATTGAGTACTTATATAGGACTAGGGTGGGTCATATGGGGTCATTGAGTACTTATATAGGACTAGGGTGGGTCACATGGGGTCATTGAGTACTTATATAAGACTAAGGGGGTCACTTAGGGTAATTGAGTACTTATATAGGACATGGGAGGTCACGTGGGGTCATTGAGTACGTATATAGGACTAGGGTGGGTCACATGGGGTCATTGAGTACTTATATAGGACTAGGAGGGGTCACATTGGGTAATTGAGTACTTATATAGGATTAGGGGGGTCACATGGGGTCATTGAGTTCTTATATAGGACTAGGGTGGGTCACATGGGGGCATTGAGTACTTATATAGGACATGGGGTGTCACATGGGGTCATTGAGTACTTATATAGGACTAGGGTGGGTCACATGGGGTCATTGAGTACTTATATAGGACTAGGGTGGGTCACATGGGGTCATTGAGTAATTATATAAGACTAGGGTGGGTCACATGGCGTTATTGAGTACTTATATAAGAATAGGGTGGGTCACATGGGGTCATTGAGTACTTATATAGGACTAGGGTGGGTCATATGGGGTCATTGAGTACTTATATAGGACTAGGGTGGGTCACATGGGGTCATTGAGTACTTATATAGGACTAAGGTGGTCACTTAGGGTAATTGAGTACTTATATAGGACATGGGAGGTCACGTGGGGTCATTGAGTACGTATATAGGACTAGGGTGGGTCACATGGGGTCATTGAGTACTTATATAGGACTAGGAGGTGTCACATTGGGTAGTTTAGTACTTATATAGGTCTAGGGGGGCCACATGTGGTCATTGAGTACTTATATAGGACTAGGGTGGGTCACATGGGGTCATTGAGTACTTATATAGGACATGGGGGGGTCACGTGTGGTCATTGAGTCATATATAGGACTAGGGGGGGTCACATCGGGTCATTGAGTACTTATATATGACTAGGGTGGGTCACATGGGGTCATTGAGTACTTATATAGAACTAGGGTGGGTCACAAGGGTTCATTGAGTACATATATAGGACTAGGGGGGGTCACATGGGGTCATTGAGTACTTATATAGGACTAGGGTGGGTCACATGGGGTCATTGAGTACTTATATAGGACTAGGGGGGTCACATGGGGTCATAGAGTACTTATATAGGACATGGGTGGGTCACATGGGGTCATTGAGTACTTATATAGGACTAGGGTGGGTCACATGCGGTCATTGAGTACTTATATAGGACTAGGGGGGTCACATGGGGTCATTGTGTACTTATATAGGACTAGGGTGGGTCATAAGGGGTCATTGAGTACTTATATAGGACTAGGGTGGGTCACATGGGGTCATTGAGTACTTATATAGGACTAGGGGGGTCACTTGGGGTAATTGAGTACTTATATAGGACATGGGAGGTCACGTGGGGTCATTGAGTACGTATATAGGACTAGGGGGGGTCACATGGGGTCATTGAGTACTTATATAGGACTAGGGGGGGTCACATTGGGTAATTGAGTACTTATATAGGACTAGGGGGGTCACATGGGGTCATTGAGTACTTATATAGGACTAGGGGGGTCACATGGGGTCATTGAGTACTTATATAGGACATGGGGGGGGGGGTCACGTGGTGTCATTGAGTACTTATATAGGACTAGGGGGGGTCACATTGGGTCATTGAGTACTTATATAGGACTAGGAGAGGTCACATAGGGTAATTGAGTACTTATATAGGACTAGGGGGTCACATGGTGTCATTGAGTACTTATCTAAGACTTGGGTGGGTCACATGGGTTCATTGAGTACTTATATAGGACTAGGGTGGGTCATATGGGGTCATTGAGTATTTATATAGGACTAGGGGCGGTCACATGGGGTCATTGAATACTTATATAGGACTAAGAGGGGTCACATGGGGTCATTGAGTACTTATATAGGACTAGGGTGGCTGACCTGGGGTCATTGAGTACTTATATAGGAGTAGGGGGGGTCACATTGGGTAATTCAGTACTTATATAGGACTAGGGGGGTCACATGGGGTCATTGAGTACTTATATAGGACTAGGGGGGTCACATGGGGTAATTGAGTACTTATATAGGACATGGGGGGGTCACGTGAGGTCATTGAGTACTTATATAGGACTAGGGTGGGTCACATGGGGTCATTGAGTACTTATATAGAACTAGGGTGGGTCACAAGGGGTCATTGAGTACATATATAGGACTAGGGGGGGTCACATGGGGTCATTGAGTACTTATATAGGACTAGGGTGGGTCACATGGGGTCATTGAGTACTTATATAGGACTAGGGTGGGTCACATGGGGTCATTGAGTACTTATACAAGACTAGGGTGGGTCACATGGGGTCATTGAATACTTATATAGGAATAGGGTGGGTCACATGGGGTCATTAAGTACTTATATAAGACTAGGGTGGGTCACATGGGATCATTGAGTACTTATATAGGAATAGGGTGGGTCACATGGGGTCATTGAGTACTTATATACGACTAGGAAGGGGGTCACATGGGGTCATTGAGTACTTATATAGGACTAGGGTGGGTCACATGGGGTCATTGAGTACTTATATAGGACTAGGGGGTCACATGGGGTCATAGAGTACTTATATAGGACATGGGTGGGTCACATGGGGTCATTGAGTACTTATATAGGACTAGGGTGGGTCACATGGCGTCATTGAGTACTTATATAGGACTAGGGGGGTCACATGGGGTCATTGTGTACTTATATAGTACTAGGGTGGGTCATATGGGGTCATTGAGTACTTATATAGGACTAGGGTGGGTCACATGGGGTCATTGAGTACTTATATAGGACTAGGGGGGTCACTTGGGATAATTGAGTACTTATATAGGACATGGGAGGTCACATGGGGTCATTAAGTACTTATATAAGACTAGGGTGGGTCACATGGGATCATTGAGTACTTATATAGGAATAGGGTGGGTCACATGGGGTCATTGAGTACTTATATACGACTAGGAAGGGGGTCACATGGGGTCATTGAGTACTTATATAGGACTAGGGTGGGTCACATGGGGTCATTGAGTACTTATATAGGACTAGGGGGTCACATGGGGTCATAGAGTACTTATATAGGACATGGGTGGGTCACATGGGGTCATTGAGTACTTATATAGGACTAGGGTGGGTCACATGGCGTCATTGAGTACTTATATAGGACTAGGGGGGTCACATGGGGTCATTGTGTACTTATATAGTACTAGGGTGGGTCATATGGGGTCATTGAGTACTTATATAGGACTAGGGTGGGTCACATGGGGTCATTGAGTACTTATATAGGACTAGGGGGGTCACTTGGGATAATTGAGTACTTATATAGGACATGGGAGGTCACGTGGGGTCATTGAGTACGTATATAGGACTAGGGTGGGACACATGGGGTCATTGAGTACTTATATAGGACTAGGAGGGGTCACATTGGGTAATTGAGTACTTATATAGGACTAGGGGGGTCACATGGGGTCATTGAGTACTTATATAGGACTAGGGTGGGTCACATGGGGTCATTGAGTACTTATATAGGACATGGGGGGGTCACGTGGGGTCATTGAGTACTTATATAGGACTAGGGTGGGTCACATGGGGTCATTGAGTACTTATATAGGACTAGGGTGGGTCATATGGTGTCATTGAGTACTTATATAAGACTAGGGTGGGTCACATGGGGTCATTGAGTACTTATATAGGAACAGGGTGGGTCACATGGGGTCATTAAGTACTTATATAAGACTAGGGTGGTCACATGGGGTCATTGAGTACTTATATAGGACGAGGGTGGGTCACATGGGGTCATTGAGTACTTATATAGGACTAGGGGGGTCACATGGGGTCATTGAGCACTTATATATGACATGGGGGGGTCACATTGGGTCATTGAGTAGTTATATAGGACTAGGAGGGGTCACATAGGGTAATTGAGTACTTATATAGGACTAGGGGGTCACATGGTGTCATTGAGTAATTATCTAGGACTTGGGTGGGTCACATGGGTTCATTGAGTACTTATATAGGACTAGGGTGGGTCATATGGGGTCATTGAGTATTTATATAGGACTAGGGGCGGTCACATGGGGTCATTGAATACTTATATAGGACTAAGAGGGGTCACATGGTGTCATTGAGAACTTATATAGGACTAGGTTGGCTGACCTCGGGTCATTGAGTACTTATATAGGACTAGGGTGGGTCACGTTGGGTAATTGAATACATATATAGGACTAGGGTGGTCTCATGGGGTCATTGAGTACTTATATAGAACTAGGGTGGGTCACAAGGGGTCATTGAGTACATATATAGGACTAGGGGGGGTCACATGGGGTCATTGAGTACTTATATACGACTAGGAGGGGTCACATGGTGTCATTGAGAACTTATATAGGACTAGGTTGGCTGACCTCGGGTCATTGAGTACTTATATAGGACTAGGGGGGGTCACATTGGGTAATTGAATACATATATAGGACTAGGGGGGTCTCATGGGGTCATTGAGTACTTATATAGAACTAGGGTGGGTCACAAGGGGTCATTGAGTACATATATAGGACTAGGGGGGGTCACATGGGGTCATTGAGTACTTATATAGGACTAGGGTGGGTCACATGGGGGCATTGAGTACTTATATAGGACAAGGGGGGGTCACGTGAGGTCATTGAGTACTTATATAGGACTAGGGTGGGTCACATGGGGTCATTGAGTACTTATATAGAACTAGGGTGGGTCACAAGGGGTCATTGAGTACTTATATAGGACTAGGGGGGGTCACATGGGGTCATTGAGTACTTATATAGAACTAGGGTGGGTCACAAGGGGTCATTGAGTACATATATAGGACTAGGGGGGGGTCACATGGGGTCATTGAGTACTTATATAGGACTAGGGTGGGTCACATGGGGTCATTGAGTACTTATATAGAACTAGGGTGGGTCACAAGTGGTCATTGAGTACATATATAGGACTAGGGGGGTCACATGGGGTAATTGAGTACTTATATAGGACGAGGGTGGGTCGCATGGGGTCATTGAGTACTTATATAGGACTAGGGGGGTCACTTGGGGTAATTGAGTACTTATATAGGACATGGGAGGTCACTTGGGGTCATTGAGTACGTATATAGGACTAAGGTGGGTCACATGGGGTCATTGAGTACTTATATAAGACTAGGGGGGTCACATGGGGTCATTGAGTACTTATATAGGACATGGGGGGGGGGGTCACGTTGTGTCATTGAGTACTTATATAGGACTAGGGGGGGTCACATTGGGTCATTGAGTACTTATATAGGACTAGGAGGGGTCACATAGGGTAATTGAGTACTTATATAGGACTAGGGTGTCACATGGTGTCATTGAGTACTTATCTAGGACTGGGGTGGGTCATATGGGGTCATTGAGTATTTATATAGGACTAGGGGCGGTCACATGGGGTCATTGAATACTTATATAGGACTAAGAGGGGTCACATGGGGTCATTGAGTACTTATATAGGACTAGGGTGGCTGACCTGGGGTCATTGGGTACTTATATAGGACTAGGGGGGGTCACATTGGGTAATTGAGTACTTATATAGGACATGGGGGGTCACGTGGGGTCATTGAGTACTTATATAGGACTAGGAGGGGTCACATTGGGTAATTGAGTACTTATATAGGACTAGGGGGGTCACATGGGGTCATTGAGTACTTATAAAGGACTAGGGTGGGTCACATGAGGGCATTGAGTACTTATATAGGACATGGGGGGGTCACGTGAGGTCATTGAGTACTTATATAGGACTAGGGTGGGTCACATGGGGTCATTGAGTACTTATATAGGACTAGGGGGGTCACATGGGGTAATTGAGTACTTATATAGGACATGGGGGGTCACGTAGGGTCATTGAGTACTTATATAGGACTAGGAGGGGTCACATTGGGTAATTGAGTACTTATATAGGACTAGGGGGGTCACATGGGGTCATTGAGTACTTATAAAAGACTAGGGTGGGTCACATGGGGGCATTGAGTACTTATATAGGACTTGGGGGGGTCACGTGAGGTCATTGAGTACTTATATAGGACTAGGAGGGGTCACATTGGGTAATTGAGTACTTATATAGGACTAGGAGGGGTCACATGGGGTCATTGAGAACTTATATAGGACTAGGGTGGCTGACCTCGGGTCATTGAGTACTTATATAGGACTAGGGGGGGTCACATTGGGTAATTGAATACATATATAGGACTAGGGGGGTTTCATGGGGTCATTGAGTACTTATATAGAACTAGGGTGGGTCACAAGGGGTCATTGAGTACATATATAGGACTAGGGGGGGTCACATGGGGTCATTGAGTACTTATATAGGACTAGGGTGGGTCACATGGGGGCATTGAGTACTTATATAGGACATGGGGGGGTCACGTGAGGTCATTGAGTACTTATATAGGTCTAGGGAGGGTCGCATGGGGTCATTGAGTACTTATATAGAACTAGGGTGGGTCACAAGGGGTCATTGAGTACTTATATAGGACTAGGGGGGTCACTTGGGGTAATTGAGTATTTATATAGGACATGGGAGGCCACGTGGGTTCATTGAGTACGTATATAGGACTAGGAGGGTCACATGGGGTCATTGAGTACTTATATAGGACTAGGAGGGGTCAGATTGGGTAATTGAGTACTTATATAGGACTAGGGGGGTCACATAGGGTCATTGAGTACTTATATAGGACCAGGGTGGGTCACATGGGGGCATTCTGTACTTATATAGGACATGGGGGGGTCACGTGGGGTCATTGAGTACTTATATAGGACTAGGGTGTGTCACATGGGGTCATTGAGTACTTATATAGAACTAGGGTGGGTCACATGGGGTCATTGAGTACTTATATAGGACTAGGGTGGGTCACATGGGGTCATTGAGTACTTATATAAGACTAGGGTGGGTCACATGGGGTTATTGAGTACTTGTATAAGAATAGGGTGGGTCACATGGGGTCATTGAGTACTTATATAGGACTAGGGGGGTCACATGGGGTCATTGTGTACTTATATAGGACTAGGAGGGGTCACATTGGGTAATTGAGTATTTATATAGGACTAGGGGGGCCACATGGGGTCATTGAGTACTTATATAGGACTAGGGTGGGTCACATGGGGTCATTGAGTACTTATATAGGACATGGGGGGGTCACGTGGGGTCATTGAGTACTTATATAGGACTAGGGTGGGTCACATGGGGTCATTGAGTACTTATATAGGACATGGGAGGTCACGTGGGGTCATTGAGTACGTATATAGGACTAGGGTGGGTCACATGGGGTCATTGAGTACTTATATAGGACTAGGAGGGGTCACATTGGGTAATTGAGTATTTATATAGGACTAGGGGGGCCACATGGGGTCATTGAGTACTTATATAGGACTAGGGTGGGTCACATGGGGTCATTGAGTACTTATATAGGACATGGGGGGGTCACGTGGGGTCATTGAGTACTTATATAGGACTGGGGTAATTCACTTGGAGTCAGGGAGTACTTATATGGGACTTGGGTAACACACTGTGGATCACGGGGTACTTGTATGGGACTAGGGTAACACACTTGGGGTTAGGGTGTACTTATAAAAGGGCTAGGGTAACTCATTTGGGGTCAGGGAGTACTTATATGGGACTAGGGTAACTCGCTTGGGGTCAGGCATTACTTATAAGGTACTAGGGTAACACACTTGGGGTCAGGGAGTACTTATAAAGGGGCTAGGGTAACTCACTTGTGATCAGGGAGTACTTATATGGGACTAGGTAACTCACTTGGGTTCAGGAAGTACTTATTATGGGACTAGGGTAACACACTTGGGGTCAGGGAGTACTTAAAAAGGGGCTAGGGTAACAAACTTGGGGTCAGGGAGTACTTATAAAGTGGCTAGGGTAACTAACTTGGGATCAGGGAGTACTTATATAGGACTAGGTAACTCACTTGAGTTCAGGGAGTACTTATTATGGGACTAGGTAACTCACTTGGGTTCAGGGATTACGTATTATGGGACTAGGGTAACTCACTTGGTATCAGGGAGTACTTGTATGGGACTAGGGTAACTCACTTGGGATCAGGGAGTACTTGTAAAGGGGGTAGGTTAACTCACTTGGGATCAGGGAGTTCCTATATAGGGGCTAAAGTAACTCCCTTGGGATCAGGGAGTACTTATATGGGCTAGGGTAACTCACTACGGGGCAGGGAGTACTTCTATGGCACTAGGGTAACTCACTTGGGGTCAGGGAGTAATTATATGAGCTAGGGTAACTCACTTGGGGTCAGTAAGTACTTATATGGGACTAGGGTAACACACTTTGGGTACGGGGTACTTATATGGGACTAGGGTAACTCAATTGGGGTCAGGGAGTACTTATATGTGACTAAGGTAACTCACTTGGGGTCAGAGAGTACATATAAAGGGGCTAGGGTAACTCGCTTGGGGTCAGGGAGTACTCAAAAGGTACTAGGGTAACACATTTGGGGTCAGGGAGTACTTATAAAGGGGCTAGGGTAACTCACATGGGATCAAGGAGTACTTATATGGCACTAGGTAAAACACTTGGGTTCAGGGAGTACTTATAAAGGGCCTAGGGTAACACACTTGGTGTCAGGGAGTACTTATATGTGACTAGGGTAACTCACTAAGGGTCAGGGAGTACTTATATGTGACTAGGGTAACTCACTTGGGGTCAGTGAGTACTTATATGGCACTAGGGTAACACACTTTGTCTCACGGGGTACTTATATGGGAATAGGGTGACTCACTTTGGGTCAGGGAGTACTTATTTGGGAGTAGGGTAACTCACTTGTGGTCAGGGAGTACTTATATGGGACAAGGGTAACTCATTTGGGGTCAGGGAGTACTTAAATGGGACTAGGGTAACTCACTTGGGGTCAGGGAGTACTTATATGGAACTAGTGCAACTCGCATTGGGTCAGGGAGTACTTATATGGGACTAGGGTAACTCGATTGGGGTCAGGGAGTACTTATATGGGACTAGGGTAATTCACTTGGGGTCAGGGAGTACTTATATGGGACTAGGGTAACACACTGTGGATCACGGGGTAATTATATGGGACTAGGGTAACACACTTGTGGTCAGGGAGTACTTAAAAAGGGGCTAGGGTAACAAACTTGGGGTCAGGGAGTACATATAAAGTTCCTAGGGTAACTAACTTGGGATCAGGGAGTACTTATATTGGACTAGATAACTCACTTGGGTTCAGGGATTACGTATTATGGGACTAGGGTAACTCACTTGGTATCAGGGAATACTTGTATGGGACTAGGGTAACTCACTTGGTATCAGGGAATACTTGTATGGGACTAGGGTAATTCACTTGGGATCAGGGAGTACTTGTAATGGGGGTAGGGTAACACACTTGGGGTCAGGGAGTACTTATAAAGTGGCTAGGGTAACTCACTTGGGATCAGGGAGTACCTATGTGGGACTAGGGTAACTCACTTGGGGTCAGGGAGTACTTATAAGGTACCAGGGTAACTCGCTTGGGGTCAGGGAGTACTTATATGGGACTAGGGTAACTCACTTGGGATCAGGGAGTACCTATGTGGGACTAGGGTAATTCACTTGGGGTCAGGGAGTACTTATATGGGACTAGGGTAACTCACTTGGGATCAGGGAGTACCTATGTGGGACTAGGGTAACGCACTTGGGGTCAGAGAGTACTTATATGGGACTAGGGTAACTCACTTGGGATCAGGGAGTACCTATGTGGGACTAGGGTAACTCACTTGGGGTCAGGGAGTACTTATAAGGTACTAAGGTAACTCGCTTGGGGTCAGGGAGTACTTATATGGGACTAGGGTAACTCACTTGGGATCAGGGAGTACCTATGTGGGACTAGGGTAACTCACTTGGGGTCAGGGAGTACTTATATGGGACTAGGGTAACTCACTTGGGATCAGGGAGTACCTATGTGGGACTAGGGTAACTCACTTGGGGTCAGGGAGTACTTATAAGGTACTAGGGTAACGCACTTGGGGTCAGGGAGTACTTATAAAGGGGATAGGGTAACTCACTTGGGGTCAGGGAGTATTTATAAAGGGGATATGGTAACTCACATGGGGTCAGGGAATACTTATATAGGGGCTAGGGTAACTCACATGGGATCAGGGAGTACTTATATGGGACTAGGGTAACACACTTGGGGTCAGGGAGTACTTATAGAGGGGATAGGGTAACTCACTTGGGGTCAGGGAATACTTATATCGGGGGTAAAGTAACTCACTTCGGGGCAGGGAGTACTTATATGGGACTAGGGTAAATCGCATTGGGTCAGGAAGTACTTATATGGCACTAGGGTAACCCACTTGGGGTCAGGGAGTACTTATAAAGGGGCTAAGCTAACTTACTTGGTGTCATGGAGTACTAATATGTGACTAGGTTAACTCACTAAGGGTCAGGGAGAATTTATATGTGACTAGGGGAACTCAATTAGGGTCAGAGAGTACTTATAAGGGACTAGGGTAACTCACTTAGGGTCAGGGAGTACTTATATGGGACTAGGGCAAATCGCATTGGGTCAGGGAGTACATATATAGTACTAGGGTAACTCACTTGGGGTTAACTTGTACTTAAATGGAACCAGGGAAACTCACTTGAGGTCAGGGAGTACTTATATGAAACAAGTGCAACTCGCATTGGGTCAGGGAGTACTTGTATGGGACTAGGGTAACTCGATTGGGGTCAGGGAGTACTTATATGGGACTAGGGTAACTCACTTGGGGTCAGGGAGTACTTATAAGGTACTAGGGTAACACACTTGGGGTCAGGGAGTACTTATATGGGACTAGGGTAACTCACTTGGGGCCGGTGAGTACTTATCAAGGGGCAAGGTAACTGACTTGGGGTCAGGGAGTACTTATATGGGACTAGGGTAACTCACTTGGGGTCAGAGAGTACATATAAAGGGGCTAGGGTAAATCACTTGGGGGTCAGGGAGTACTTATATGGGACTAGGGCACCATACTTGGGGTCAGGGAGTACTTATAAAGGGGTTAGGGTAACTCACTTGGGGTCAGGGAGTACTTATATGCGACTAGGGTAACTCACTTGGAGTCAGAGAGTACTTATAAAGGGGCAATGGTAACTCACTTGGGGGTCAGGTCGTACTAATATGTGAGTAGGGTACCATACTTAGGGTCGAGAAGTACTTATAAAGGAGCTAGGGCAACTCACTTGGGGTCCGGGAGTACTTATATGTGACTAGGGTAACTCACTTAGGGCCAGGGAGTACTTATATTTGATAACGGTAAATCACTTGGTTTCAGGGAGTACTTATATGGGACTGGGGTAACTCGCTTTGGTTCAGGGAGTACTTATAAAGTGGCTAGTTTAAATCTCTTAGTGTCAGGAAGTACTTATATGGCACTAGGGTAACTCACTTGGAATCAAGGAGTACTTATAAAGGGGCTAGTGAAACTCACTTAGGGTAAGGGAGTACTTATAAAGGGGCTAGTGTATTTCACTTGGTGTCAGGGAGTACTTATATGGCACTAGGGTAACTCACTTGGTGTCAGGGAGTACTTATATGGCACTAGGGTAACTCACTTGGAGTCAGGGAGTACTTATAAAGGGGCTATGGCAACTAACTTGGGGTCAGGGAGTACTTATATGTGACTAGAGACACTCATTTAGGGTCAGGGAGTACTTATATGTGACTAGGGTAACTCACTTAGGGTCAGGGAGTACTTATAAAGGGGCTAGGGTAACTCACTTGGGGTCAGGGAGTACTTATAAAGGGGATAGGGTAACTCACATGGGGTCAGGGAATACTTATATAGGGGCTAGGGTAACTCACTTGGGATCAGGGAGTACTTATATGGGACTAGGGTAACACACTTGGGGTCAGGGAGTACTTATAGAGGGTATAGGGTAACTCACTTGGGGTCAGGGAATACTTATATCGGGGGTAAAGTATCTCACTTGGGGGCAGGGAGTACTTATATGGGACTAGGGTAAATCGCATTGGGTCAGGAAGTACTTATATGGCACTAGGGTAACCCACTTGGGGTCAGGGAGTACTTATAAAGGGGCTAAGCTAACTTACTTGGTGTCATGGAGTACTAATATGTGACTAGGGTAACTCACTAAGGGTCAGGGAGTATTTATATGTGACTAGGGGAACTCAATTAGGGTCAGGGAGTACTTATAAGGGACTAGGGTAACTCACTTAGGGTCAGGGAGTACTTATATGGGACTAGGGTAACTCACTTGGGTTCAGGGAGTAATTATATGAGACTAGGGTAACTCACTTGGGGTCAGTGAGTACTTATTGGGACTAGGGTAACCCACTTTGGGTACGGGGTACTTATATGGGACTAGGGTAACTCAATTGGGGTCAGGGAGTACTTATATGGGACTAAGGTAACTCACTTGGGGTCAGGGAGTACCTATGTGGGACTAGGGTAACTCACTTAGGGTCAGGAAGTATTTCTATGGCACTAGGGTAACTCATTTGGGGTCAGAGAGTACATATAAAGGGGATAGGGTAAATCACTTGGGGGTCAGGTCGTACTAATATGTGAGTAGGGTACCATACTTAGGGTCGAGAAGTACTTATAAAGGGGCTAGGGCAACTCACTTGGGGTCCGGGAGTACTTATATGTGACTAGGGTAACTCACTTAGGGCCAGGGAGTACTTATATTTGATAACAGTAAATCACTTGGTTTCAGGGAGTACTTATATGGGACTAGGGTAACTCGCTTTGGGTCAGGGAGTACTTATAAAGGTGCTAGTGTAAATCACTTAGTGTCAGGAAGTACTTATATGGCACTAGGGTAACTCACTTGGAATCAAGGAGTACTTATAAAGGGGCTAGAGAAACTCACTTAGGGTAAGGGAGTACTTACATGGGACTAGGGTAACTCGCTTTGGATCAGGGAGTACTTATAAAGGAGCTAGTGTATTTCACTTGGTGTCAGGGAGTACTTATATGGCACTAGGGTAACTCACTTGGAGTCAGGGAGTACTTATAAAGGGGCTATGGCAACTCACTTGGGGTCAGGGAGTACTTATGTGTGACTAGAGACACTCATTTAGGGTCAGGGAGTACTTATATGTGACTAGGGTAACTCACTTAGGGTCAGGGAGTACTTATATGTAACTAGGGTAACTCAATTAGGGTCAGGGAGTACTTATAAGGGACTAGGGTAACTCACTTGGGTTCAGGGAGTACTTATTATGGGACTAGGGTAACTCACTTGGGGTCAGGGAGTACTTATATTGGACTAGGGTAAATCACTTGGGGTCAGGGAGTACTTATTTGGGAATAGGGTAACTCACTTGTGGTCAGGGAGTACTTATATGGGACTAGGGTAACTCATTTGGGGTCAGGGAGTACTTAAATGGGACTAGGGTAACTCACTTGGGGTCAGGGAGTACATATATGGGACTAGGGTAACACACTTGGGGTCAGGGAGTACTTATAAAGGGCCTAGGGTAACACACTTGGGGTCAGGGAGTACTTGTATGGGACTTGGGTAACTCACATGGGGTCAGGGAGTACTTATAAAGGGGTTACGGTAACTCACTTGGGATCATGGAGTACTTATTAAGGGGCTAAGGTAACTCGCTTGGGGTGAGGGAGTACTTATATGGGACTAGGGCACCATACTTGGGGTCAGGGAGTACTTATATAGGGGTTAGGGTAACTCACTTGGGGTCAGGGAGTACTTATATGCGACTAGGGTAACTCACTTGGAGTCAGAGAGTACTTATAAAGGGGCAATGGTAACTCACTTGGGGGTCAGGTCGTACTAATATGTGAGTAGGGTACCATACTTAGGGTCGAGAAGTACTTATAAAGGAGCTAGGGCAACTCACTTGGGGTCCGGGAGTACTTATATGTGACTAGGGTAACTCACTTAGGGCCAGGGAGTACTTATATTTGATAACGGTAAATCACTTGGTTTCAGGGAGTACTTATATGGGACTAGGGTAACTCGCTTTGGGTCAGGGAGTACTTATAAAGGGGCTAGTGTAAATCACTTAGTGTCAGGAAGTACTTATATGGCACTAGGGTAACTCACTTGGAATCAAGGAGTACTTATAAAGGGGCTAGTGAAACTCACTTAAGGTAAGGGAGTACTTACATGGGACTAGGGTAACTCGCTTTGGGACAGGGAGTACTTATAAAGGGGCTAGTGTATTTCACTTGATGTCAGGGAGTACTGATATGGCACTAGGGTAACCTACTTGGAGTCAGGGAGTACTTATAAAGGGGCTATGGCAACTCACTTGGGGTCAGGGAGTACTTATATGTGACTAGACACACTCATTTAAGGTCAGGGAGTACTCATATGTGACTAGGGTAACTAACTTAGGGTCAGGGAGTACTTATAAAGGGGCTAGGGTAACTCACTTGGGGTCAGGGAGTACTTATAATGGGGATAGGGTAACTCACATGGGGTCAGGGAATACTTATATAGGGGCTAGGGTAACTCAATTGGGATCAGGGAGTACTTATATGGGACTAGGGTAACACACTTGGGGTCAGGGAGTACTTATAGAGAGGATAGGGTAACTCACTTGGGGTCAGGGAATACTTATATCGGGGGTAAAGTAACTCACTTGGGGGCAGGGAGTACTTATATGGGACTAGGGTAAATCGCATTAGGTCAGGAAGTACTTATATGGCACTAGGGTAACCCACTTGGGGTCAGGGAGTACTTATAAAGGGGCTAAGCTAACTTACTTGGTGTCATGGAGTACTAATATGTGACTAGGGTATCTCACTTGGGTTCAGTGAGTACTTATATGGCACTAGGGTAACACGCTTTCTGTCACGGGGTACTTATATGGGAATATGGTGACTCACTTTGGGTCAGGGAGTACTTATTTAGGAGTAGCGTAACTCACTTGTGGTCAGGGAGTACTTATATGGGACTAGGGTAACTCACTTGGGGTCAGGGAGTACTAATATGTGACTAGGGTAACTCACTAAGGGTCAGGGTGTACTTATAAAGGGGCTTGGGTAAGTCACTTGGGATCAGGGAGTACTTATATGGGACTAGGTAACTCACTTGGGTTCAGGGAGTACTTATTATGGCCTAGGGTAACTCACTTGGGGTCAGGGAGTATTTATAGAGGGGTTACGGTAACTCACTTGGGATCAGGGAGTACTTATTAAGGGGCTAAGGTAACTCGCTTGGGGTCAGGGAGTACTTATAAGGTACTAGGGTAACACACTTGGGGTCAGGGAGTACTTATAAAGGGGCTAGGGTAACTCACTTGGGATCAGGGAGTACTTATATGGGACTAGGTAACTCACTTGGGTTCAGGGAGTACTTATTAAGGGCCTAGGGTAACACACTTGGGGTCAGGGAGTACTTGTATGGGACTTGGGTAACTCACTTGGGGTCAGGGAGTACTTATTTGGGAGTAGGGTAACTCACTTGTGGTCAGGGAGTACTTATATGGGACTAGGGTAACTCACTTGGGGTCAGGGAGTACTAATATGTGACTAGGGTACCTCACTAAGGGTCAGGGAGTACTTATAAAGGGGCTTGGGTAAGTCACTTGGGATCAGGGAGTACTTATTATGGTCTAGGTTAACTCACTTGGGTTCAGGGAGTACTTATTATGGTCTAGGGTAAATCACTTGGGGTCAGGGAGTACTTATAAAGGGGTTACGGTAACTCACTTGGGATCAGGGAGTACTTATTAAGGGGCTAAGGTAACTCGCTTGGGGTCAGGGAGTACTTATATGGGACTAGGGTTACTCACTTGGGGTCCGGGAGTACCTATGTGGGACTAGGGTAACTCACTTGTGGTCAGGGAGTACTTATATGGTACTAGGGTATCTCACTGGGGGTAAGTGAGTACTTATATGGCACTAGGGTAACACACTTTGGGTCACGGGGTACTTATATGGGAATATGGTGACTCACTTTGGGTCAGGGAGTACTTATTTGGGAGTAGGGTAACTCACTTTTGGTCATGGAGTACTTATATGGGACTAGGGTAACTCGATTGGGGTCAGGGAGTACTTATAAGGTACTAGGGTAACACACTTGGGGTCAGGGAGTACTTATAAAGGGGCTAGGGTAACTCACTTGGGATCAGGGAGTACTTATATGGGACTACGTAACTCACTTGGGTTCAGGGAGTACTAATATGTGACTAGGGTAACTCACTAAGGGTCAGGGTGTACTTATAAAGGGGCTTGGGTAAGTCACTTGGGATCAGGGAGTACTTATATGGGACTAGGTAACTCACTTGGGTTCAGGGAGTACTTATTATGGCCTAGGGTAACACACTTGGGGTCAGGGAGTACTTGTATGGGACTTGGGTAACTCACTTGGGGTCAGGGAGTACTTATTTGGGAGTAGGGTAACTCACTTGTGGTCAGGGAGTACTTATATGGGACTAGGGTAACTCACTTGGGGTCAGGGAGTACTAATATGTGACTAGGGTAACTCACTAAGGGTCAGGGAGTACTTATAAAGGGGCTTGGGTAAGTCACTTGGGATCAGGGAGTACTTATTATGGTCTAGGTTAACTCACTTGGGTTCAGGGAGTACTTATTATGGTCTAGGGTAAATCACTTGGGGTCAGGGAGTACTTATAAAGGGGTTACGGTAACTCACTTGGGATCAGGGAGTACTTATTAAGGGGCTAAGGTAACTCGCTTGGGGTCAGGGAGTACTTATATGGGACTAGGGTTACTCACTTGGGGTCCGGGAGTACCTATGTGGGACTAGGGTAACTCACTTGTGGTCAGGGAGTACTTATATGGTACTAGGGTATCTCACTTGGGGTATGTGAGTACTTATATGGCACTAGGGTAACACACTTTGGGTCACGGGGTACTTATATGGGAATATGGTGACTCACTTTGGGTCAGGGAGTACTTATTTGGGAGTAGGGTAAATCGATTGGGGTCAGGGAGTACTTATAAGGTACTAGGGTAACACACTTGGGGTCAGGGAGTACTTATAAAGGGGCTAGGGTAACTCACTTGGGATCAGGGAGTACTTATATGGGACTACGTAACTCACTTGGGTTCAGGGAGTACTAATATGTGACTAGGGTAACTCACTAAGGGTCAGGGTGTACTTATAAAGGGGCTTGGGTAACTCACTTTGGGTCAGGGAGTACTTATTTGGGAGTAGGGTAACTCACTTTTGGTCAGGGAGTACTTATATGGGACTAGGGTAAATCGATTGGGGTCAGGGAGTACTTATAAGGTACTAGGGTAACACACTTGGGGTCAGGGAGTACTTATAAAGGGGCTAGGGTAACTCACTTGGGATCAGGGAGTACTTATATGGGACTACGTAACTCACTTGGGTTCAGGGAGTACTTATTAAGGGCCTAGGGTAACACACTTGGGGTCAGGTAGTACTTATTATGGTCTAGGGTAACTCACTTGGGTTCAGGGAGTACTTATTATGGTCTAGGGTAACTCACTTGCGGTCAGGGAGTACTTATAAAGGGGTTACGGTAACTCACTGGGGTCAGGGAGTACTTATTAAGGGGCTAAGGTAACTCGCTTGGGGTCAGGGAGTACTTATATGGGACTAGGGTAACTCACTTGGGGTCAGGGAGTACCTATGTCGGACTAGGGTAACTCACTTGGGGTCAGGGAGTACTTATAAAGGGGCTAGGGTAACTCACTTGGGATCAGGGAGTACTTATATGGGACTACGTAACTCACTTGGGTTCAGGGAGTACTTATTAAGGGCCTAGGTTAACACACTTGGGGTCAGGGAGTACTTGTATGGGACTTGGGTAACTCACTTGGGGTCAGGGAGTACTTATTTGGGAGTAGGGTAACTCACTTGTGGTCAGGGAGTACTTATATGGGACTAGGGTAATTCACGCGGGGTCAGGGAGTACTTATATGGGACAAGGGTAACTCACTTGAGGGTCAGGGAGTACTTATATGGGACGAGGGTAACTCACTTGAGGATCAGTGAGTACTTATATGGGACGAGGGTAACTCACTTGGGGATCAGTGAGTACTTATATGGGACGAGGGTAAATCACTTGGGGTCAGGGAGTACTTATATGGGACGAGGGTAAGTGACATTGGGTCAGGGAGTACTTATATGGGACGAGGGTAACTGACTTGGGGTCAGGGAGTACTTATATGGGACGAGGGTAACTCACTTGGGGTCAGGGAGTACCTATGTGGGACTAGGGTAACTCACTTGGGGTCAGGGAGTATTTATATGGGACTAGGGTATCTCACTTGGGGTCAGTGAGTATTTATATGGAACTAGGGTAACACACTTTGGGTCACGGGGTACTTATATGGGAATATGGTGACTCACTTTGGGACAGGGAGTACTTATATGGGACTAGGGTATCTCACTTGGGGTCAGTGAGTACTTATATGGCACTAGGGTAACACACTTTGGTTCACGGGGTACTTATATGGGAATAGGGTAACTCACTTGGGGTCAGGGAGTACTTATAAAGGGGTTACGGTAACTCACTTGGGATCAGGGAGTACTTATTAAGGGGCTAAGGTAACTCGCTTGGGGTCAGGGAGTACCTATGTGGGACTAGGGTAACTCACTTGGGGTCAGGGAGTACTTATATGGGACTAGGGTATCTCACTTGGGGTCAGTGAGTATTTATATGGAACTAGGGTAACACACTTTGGGTCACGGGGTACTTATATGGGAATATGGTGACTTACTTTGGGACAGGGAGTACTTATATGGGACTAGGGTATCTCACTTGGGGTCAGTGAGTACTTATATGGCACTAGGGTAACACACTTTGGTTCACGGGGTACTTATATGGGAATAGGGTAACTCACTTGGGGTCAGGGAGTACTTATAAAGGGGTTACGGTAACTCACTTGGGATCAGGGAGTACTTATTAAGGGGCTAAGGTAACTCGCTTGGGGTCAGGGAGTACTTATATGGGACTAGGGTAACTCACTTGGGGTCAGGGAGTACCTATGTGGGACTAGGGTAACTCACTTGGGGTCAGGGAGTACTTATATGGGACTAGGGTATCTCACTTGGGGTCAGTGAGTATTTATATGGAACTAGGGTAACACACTTTGGGTCACGGGGTACTTATATGGGAATATGGTGACTCACTTTGGGACAGGGAGTACTTATATGGGACTAGGGTATCTCACTTGGGGTCAGTGAGTACTTATATGGCACTAGGGTAACACACTTTGGTTCACGGGGTACTTATATGGGAATAGGGTAACTCACTTGGGGTCAGGGAGTACTTATATGTGACTAGGGTAACTCACTTGGGGTCAGTGAGTACTTATATGGCACTAGGGTAACACACTTTGTGTCACGGGGTACTTATATGGGAATATGGTAACTCACTTGGGGTCAGGGAGTACTAATATGTGACTAGGGTAACTCACTTGGGGTCAGGGAGTACTAATATGTGACTAGGGTAACTCACTAAGGGTCAGGGAGTACTTATAAAGGGGCTTGGGTAAGTCACTTGGGATCAGGGAGTACTTATATGGGACTAGGGTAACACACTTTGGTTCACGGGGTACTTATATGGGAATAGGGTAACTCACTTGGGGTCAGGGAGTACTTATATGTGACTAGGGTAACTCACTTGGGGTCAGTGAGTACTTATATGGCACTAGGGTAACACACTTTGTGTCACGGGGTACTTATATGGGAATATGGTGACTCACTTTGGGACAGGGAGTACTTATATGGGACTAGGGTATCTCACTTGGGGTCAGTGAGTACTTATATGGCACTAGGGTAACACACTTTGGTTCACGGGGTACTTATATGGGAATAGGGTAACTCACTTGGGGTCAGTGAGTACTTATATGGCACTAGGGTAACACACTTTGTGTCACGGGGTACTTATATGGGAATATGGTGACTCACTTGGGTCAGGGAGTACTTATTTGGGAGTAGGGTAACTCACTTGTGGTCAGGGAGTACTTATATGGGACTAGGGTAACTCACTTGGGGTCAGGGAGTACTAATATGTGACTAGGGTAACTCACTAAGGGTCAGGGAGTACTTATATGGGACTAGGGTAACTCACTTGGGGTCAGGGAGTACCTATGTGGGACTAGGGTAACTCACTTGGGATCAGGGAGTACTTATATGGGACTAGGGTATCTCACTTGGGGTCAGTGAGTACTTATATGGCACTAGGGTAACACACTTTGGTTCACGGGGTACTTATATGGGAATAGGGTAACTCACTTGGGGTCAGGGAGTACTTATATGTGACTAGGGTAACTCACTTGGGGTCAGTGAGTACTTATATGGCACTAGGGTAACACACTTTGTGTCACGGGGTACTTATATGGGAATATGGTGACTCACTTTGGGACAGGGAGTACTTATAAAGGGGCTAGTGTAACTCGATTGGGGTCAGGGAGTACTTATAAGGTACTAGGGTAACACACTTGGGGTCAGGGAGTACTTATAAAGGGGCTAGGGTAACTCACATGGGATCAGGGAGTACTTTTATGGGACTACGTAACTCACTTGGGTTCAGGGAGTACTTATTAAGGGCCTAGGGTAACACACTTGGGGTCAGGGAGTACTTGTATGGGACTTGGGTAACTCACTTGGGGTCAGGGAGTATTATTTGGGAGTAGGGTAACTCACTTGTGGTCAGGGAGTACTTATATGGGACTAGGGTAACTCACTTGGGGTCAGGGAGTACTAATATGTGACTAGTGTAACTCACTAAGGGTCAGGGAGTACTTATAAAGGGGCTTGGTTAAGTCACTTGGGATCAGGGAGTACTTGTTATGGTCTAGGGTAACTCACTTAGGGTTTAGGGAGTACTTATTATGCTCTAGGGTAACTCACTTGGGGTCAGGGAGTACTTATAAAGGGGCTAGGGTAACTCACTTGGAATCAGGGAGTACTTAAATGGGACTAGGTAAATCACTTGGGTTCAGGGAGTACTTATTAAGGGCCTAGGGTAACACACTTGGGGTCAGGGAGTACTTGCATGGGACTTGGGTAACTCACTTGGGGTCAGGGAGTACTTATAAGGTACTAGGGTAACAGACTTGGGGTCAGGGAGTACTTATAAAGGGGCTAGGGTAACTCACTTGGGATCAGGGAGTACTTATATGGGACTACGTAACTCACTTGGGTTCAGGGAGTACTTATTAAGGGCCTAGGGTAACACACTTGGGGTCAGGGAGTACTTGTATGGGACTTGGGTAACTCACTTGGGGTCAGGGAGTACTTATTTGGGAGTAGGGTAACTCACTTGTGGTCAGGGAGTACTTATATGGGACTAGGGTAACTCACTTGGGGTCAGGGAGTACTTATAAGGTACTAGGGTAACACACTTGGGGTCAGGGAGTACTTATTAAGGGCCTAGGGTAACACACTTGGGGTCAGGGAGTATTTGTATGGGACTTGGGTAACTCACTTGGGGTCAGGGAGTACTTATTTAGGAGTAGGGTAACTCACTTGTGGTCAGGAAGTACTTATATGGGACTAGGGTAACTCACTTGGGGTCAGGGAGTACTAATATATGACTAGGGTAACTCACTAAGGGTCAGGGAGTACTTATAAAGGGGCTTGGGTAAGTCACTTGGGATCAGGGAGTACTTATTATGGTCTAGGGTAACTCACTTGGGTTCAGGGAGTACTTATTATGGTCTAGGGTAAATCACTTGGGGTCAGGGAGTACTTATAAAGGGGTTACGGTAACTCACTTGGGATCAGGGAGTACTTATTAAGGGGCTAAGGTAACTCGCTTGGGGTCAGGGAGTACTTATATGGGACTAGGGTAACTCACTTGGGGTCAGGGAGTACCTATGTGGGACTAGGGTAACTCACTTGGGGTCAGGGAGTACTTATATGGGACTAGGGTATCTCACTTGGGGTAAGTGAGTACTTATATGGCACTAGGGTAACACACTTTGGGTCACGGGGTACTTATATGGGAATATGGTGACTCACTTTGGGTCAGGGAGTACTTATTTGGGAGTAGGGTAACTCACTTTTGGTCAGGGAGTACTTATATGGGACTAGGGTAACTCACTTGGGGTCAGGGAGTACTTATAAGGTACTAGGGTAACACACTTGGGGTCAGGGAGTACTTATAAAGGGGCTAGGGTAACTCACTTGGGATCAGGGAGTACTTATATGGGACTAGGTAACTCACTTGGGTTCAGGGAGTACTTATTAAGGGCCTAGGGTAACACACTTGGGGTCAGGGAGTACTTATTAAGGGCCTAGGGTAACACACTTGGGGTCAGGGAGTACTTGTATGGGACTTGGGTAACTCACTTGGGGTCAGGGAGTACTTATTTGGGAGTAGGGTAACTCACTTGTGGTCAGGGAGTACTTATATGGGACTAGGGTAACTCACTTGGGGTCAGGGAGTACTTATAAGGTACTAGGGTAACACACTTGGGGTCAGGGAGTACTTATAAAGGGGCTAGGGTAACTCACTTGGGATCAGGGAGTACTTATATGGGACTAGGTAACTCACTTGGGTTCAGGGAGTACTTATTAAGGGCCTAGGGTAACACACTTGGGGTCAGGGAGTACTTGTATGGGACTTGGGTAACTCACTTGGGGTCAGGGAGTACTTATTTGGGAGTAGGGTAACTCACTTGTGGTCAGGGAGTACTTATATGGGACTAGGGTAACTCACTTGGGGTCAGGGAGTACTTATAAGGTACTAGGGTAACACACTTGGGGTCAGGGAGTACTTATAAAGGGGCTAGGGTAACTCACTTGGGATCAGGGAGTACTTATATGGGACTAGGTAACTTACTTGGGTTCAGGGAGTACTTATTAAGGGCCTAGGGTAACACACTTGGGGTCAGGGAGTATTTGTATGGGACTTGGGTAACTCACTTGGGGTCAGGGAGTACTTATTTAGGAGTAGGGTAACTCACTTGTGGTCAGGAAGTACTTATATGGGACTAGGGTAACTCACTTGGGGTCAGGGAGTACTAATATATGACTAGGGTAACTCACTAAGGGTCAGGGAGTACTTATAAAGGGGCTTGGGTAAGTCACTTGGGATCAGGGAGTACTTATTATGGTCTAGGGTAACTCACTTGGGTTCAGGGAGTACTTATTATGGTCTAGGGTAAATCACTTGGGGTCAGGGAGTACTTATAAAGGGGTTACGGTAACTCACTTGGGATCAGGGAGTACTTATTAAGGGGCTAAGGTAACTCGCTTGGGGTCAGGGAGTACTTATATGGGACTAGGGTAACTCACTTGGGGTCAGGGAGTACCTATGTGGGACTAGGGTAACTCACTTGGGGTCAGGGAGTACTTATATGGGACTAGGGTATCTCACTTGGGGTAAGTGAGTACTTATATGGCACTAGGGTAACACACTTTGGGTCACGGGGTACTTATATGGGAATATGGTGACTCACTTTGGGTCAGGGAGTACTTATTTGGGAGTAGGGTAACTCACTTTTGGTCAGGGAGTACTTATATGGGACTAGGGTAACTCACTTGGGGTCAGGGAGTACTTATAAGGTACTAGGGTAACACACTTGGGGTCAGGGAGTACTTATAAAGGGGCTAGGGTAACTCACTTGGGATCAGGGAGTACTTATATGGGACTAGGTAACTCACTTGGGTTCAGGGAGTACTTATTAAGGGCCTAGGGTAACACACTTGGGGTCAGGGAGTACTTATTAAGGGCCTAGGGTAACACACTTGGGGTCAGGGAGTACTTGTATGGGACTTGGGTAACTCACTTGGGGTCAGGGAGTACTTATTTGGGAGTAGGGTAACTCACTTGTGGTCAGGGAGTACTTATATGGGACTAGGGTAACTCACTTGGGGTCAGGGAGTACTTATAAGGTACTAGGGTAACACACTTGGGGTCAGGGAGTACTTATAAAGGGGCTAGGGTAACTCACTTGGGATCAGGGAGTACTTATATGGGACTAGGTAACTCACTTGGGTTCAGGGAGTACTTATTAAGGGCCTAGGGTAACACACTTGGGGTCAGGGAGTACTTGTATGGGACTTGGGTAACTCACTTGGGGTCAGGGAGTACTTATTTGGGAGTAGGGTAACTCACTTGTGGTCAGGGAGTACTTATATGGGACTAGGGTAACTCACTTGGGGTCAGGGAGTACTAATATGTGACTAGGGTAACTCACTAAGGGTCAGGGAGTACTTATAAAGGGGCTTGGGTAAGTCACTTGGGATCAGGGAGTACTTATTATGGTCTAGGGTAACTCACTTGGGTTCAGGGAGTACTTATTATGGTCTAGGGTAAATCACTTGGGGTCAGGGAGTACTTATAAAGGGGTTACGGTAACTCACTTGGGATCAGGGAGTATTTATTAAGGGGCTAAGGTAACTCGCTTGGGGTCAGGGAGTACTTATATGGGACTAGGTAACTCACTTGGGTTCAGGGAGTACTTATTAAGGGCCTAGGGTAACACACTTGGGGTCAGGGAGTACTTGTATGGGACTTGGGTAACTCACTTGGGGTCGGGGAGTACTTATTTGGGAGTAGGGTAACTCACTTGTGGTCAGGGAGTACTTATATGGGACTAGGGTAACTCACTTGGGGTCAGGGAGTACTAATATGTGACTAGGGTAACTCACTAAGGGTCAGGGAGTACTTATAAAGGGGCTAAGGTAACTCGCTTGGGGTCAGGGAGTACTTATATGGGACTAGGGTAACTCACTTGGGGTCAGGGAGTACCTATGTCGGACTAGGGTAACTCACTTGGGGTCAGGGAGTACTTATAAATGGGCTAGGGTAACTCACTTGGGATCAGGGAGTACTTATATGGGACTACGTAACTCACTTGGGTTCAGGGAGTACTTATTAAGGGCCTAGGGTAACACACTTGGGGTCAGGGAGTACTTGTATGGGACTTGGGTAACTCACTTGGGGTCAGGGAGTACTTATTTGGGAGTAGGGTAACTCACTTGTGGTCAGGGAGTACTTATATGGGACGAGGGTAACTCACTTGAGGATCAGTGAGTACTTATATGGGACGAGGGTAACTCACTTGGGGATCAGTGAGTACTTATATGGGACGAGGGTAAATCACTTGGGGTCAGGGAGTACTTATATGGGACGAGGGTAACTGACATTGGGTCAGGGAGTACTTATATGGGACGAGGGTAACTGACTTGGGGTCAGGGAGTACTTATATGGGACGAGGGTAACTCACTTGGGGTCAGGGAGTACCTATGTGGGACTAGGGTAACTCACTTGGGGTCAGGGAGTACTTATATGGGACTAGGGTATCTCACTTGGGGTCAGTGAGTATTTATATGGAACTAGGGTAACACACTTTGGGTCACGGGGTACTTATATGGGAATATGGTGACTCACTTTGGGACAGGGAGTACTTATATGGGACTAGGGTATCTCACTTGGGGTCAGTGAGTACTTATATGGCACTAGGGTAACACACTTTGGTTCACGGGGTACTTATATGGGAATAGGGTAACTCACTTGGGGTCAGGGAGTACTTATAAAGGGGTTACGGTAACTCACTTGGGATCAGGGAGTACTTATTAAGGGGCTAAGGTAACTCGCTTGGGGTCAGGGAGTACCTATGTGGGACTAGGGTAACTCACTTGGGGTCAGGGAGTACTTATATGGGACTAGGGTATCTCACTTGGGGTCAGTGAGTATTTATATGGAACTAGGGTAACACACTTTGGGTCACGGGGTACTTATATGGGAATATGGTGACTCACTTTGGGACAGGGAGTACTTATATGGGACTAGGGTATCTCACTTGGGGTCAGTGAGTACTTATATGGCACTAGGGTAACACACTTTGGTTCACGGGGTACTTATATGGGAATAGGGTAACTCACTGGGGGTCAGGGAGTACTTATAAAGGGGTTACGGTAACTCACTTGGGATCAGGGAGTACTTATTAAGGGGCTAAGGTAACTCGCTTGGGGTCAGGGAGTACTTATATGGGACTAGGGTAACTCACTTGGGGTCAGGGAGTACCTATGTGGGACTAGGGTAACTCACTTGGGGTCAGGGAGTACTTATATGGGACTAGGGTATCTCACTTGGGGTCAGTGAGTATTTATATGGAACTAGGGTAACACACTTTGGGTCACGGGGTACTTATATGGGAATATGGTGACTCACTTTGGGACAGGGAGTACTTATATGGGACTAGGGTATCTCACTTGGGGTCAGTGAGTACTTATATGGCACTAGGGTAACACACTTTGGTTCACGGGGTACTTATATGGGAATAGGGTAACTCACTTGGGGTCAGGGAGTACTTATATGTGACTAGGGTAACTCACTTGGGGTCAGTGAGTACTTATATGGCACTAGGGTAACACACTTTGTGTCACGGGGTACTTATATGGGAATATGGTGACTCACTTTGGGTCAGGGAGTACTTATTTGGGAGTAGGGTAACTCACTTGTGGTCAGGGAGTACTTATATGGGACTAGGGTAACTCACTTGGGGTCAGGGAGTACTAATATGTGACTAGGGTAACTCACTTGGGGTCAGGGAGTACTAATATGTGACTAGGGTAACTCACTAAGGGTCAGGGAGTACTTATAAAGGGGCTTGGGTAAGTCACTTGGGATCAGGGAGTACTTATATGGGACTAGGGTAACACACTTTGGTTCACGGGGTACTTATATGGGAATAGGGTAACTCACTTGGGGTCAGGGAGTACTTATATGTGACTAGGGTAACTCACTTTGGGTCAGTGAGTACTTATATGGCATTAGGGTAACACACTTTGTGTCACGGGGTACTTATATGGGAATATGGTGACTCACTTTGGGACAGGGAGTACTTATATGGGACTAGGGTATCTCACTTGGGGTCAGTGAGTACTTATATGGCACTAGGGTAACACACTTTGGTTCACGGGGTACTTATATGGGAGTAGGGTAACTCACTTGGGGTCAGGGAGTACTTATATGTGACTAGGGTAACTCACTTGGGGTCAGTGAGTACTTATATGGCACTAGGGTAACACACTTTGTGTCACGGGGTACTTATATGGGAATATGGTGACTCACTTTGTGTCAGGGAGTACTTATTTGGGAGTAGGGTAACTCACTTGTGGTCAGGGAGTACTTATATGGGACTAGGGTAACTCACTTGGGGTCAGGGAGTACTAATATGTGACTAGGGTAACTCACTAAGGGTCAGGGAGTACTTATATGGGACTAGGGTAACTCACTTGGGGTCAGGGAGTACCTATGTGGGACTAGGGTAACTCACTTGGGATCAGGGAGTACTTATATGGGACTAGGGTATCTCACTTGGGGTCAGTGAGTACTTATATGGCACTAGGGTAACACACTTTGGTTCACGGGGTACTTATATGGGAATAGGGTAACTCACTTGGGGTCAGGGAGTACTTATAAAGGGGTTACGGTAACTCACTTGGGATCATGGAGTACTTATTAAGGGGCTAAGGTAACTCGCTTGGGGTCAGGGAGTACCTATGTGGGACTAGGGTAACTCACTTGGGGTCAGGGAGTACTTATATGGGACTAGGGTATCTCACTTGGGGTCAGTGAGTATTTATATGGAACTAGGGTAACACACTTTGGGTCACGGGGTACTTATATGGGAATATGGTTACTCACTTTGGGACAGGGAGTACTTATATGGGACTAGGGTATCTCACTTGGGGTCAGTGAGTACTTATATGGCACTAGGGTAACACACTTTGGTTCACGGGGTACTTATATGGGAATAGGGTAACTCACTTGGGGTCAGGGAGTACTTATAAAGGGGTTACGGTAACTCACTTGGGATCAGGGAGTACTTATTAAGGGGCTAAGGTAACTCGCTTGGGGTCAGGGAGTACTTATATGGGACTAGGGTAACTCACTTGGGGTCAGGGAGTACCTATGTGGGACTAGGGTAACTCACTTGGGGTCAGGGAGTACTTATATGGGACTAGGGTATCTCACTTGGGGTCAGTGAGTATTTATATGGAACTAGGGTAACACACTTTGGGTCACGGGGTACTTATATGGGAATATGGTGACTCACTTTGGGACAGGGAGTACTTATATGGGACTAGGGTATCTCACTTGGGGTCAGTGAGTACTTATATGGCACTAGGGTAACACACTTTGGTTCACGGGGTACTTATATGGGAATAGGGTAACTCACTTGGGGTCAGGGAGTACTTATATGTGACTAGGGTAACTCACTTGGGGTCAGTGAGTACTTATATGGCACTAGGGTAACACACTTTGTGTCACGGGGTACTTATATGGGAATATGGTGACTCACTTTGGGTCAGGGAGTACTTATTTGGGAGTAGGGTAACTCACTTGTGGTCAGGGAGTACTTATATGGGACTAGGGTAACTCACTTGGGGTCAGGGAGTACTAATATGTGACTAGGGTAACTCACTTGGGGTCAGGGAGTACTAATATGTGACTAGGGTAACTCACTAAGGGTCAGGGAGTACTTATAAAGGGGCTTGGGTAAGTCACTTGGGATCAGGGAGTACTTATATGGGACTAGGGTAACACACTTTGGTTCACGGGGTACTTATATGGGAATAGGGTAACTCACTTGGGGTCAGGGAGTACTTATATGTGACTAGGGTAACTCACTTGGGGTCAGTGAGTACTTATATGGCACTAGGGTAACACACTTTGTGTCACGGGGTACTTATATGGGAATATGGTGACTCACTTTGGGACAGGGAGTACTTATATGGGACTAGGGTATCTCACTTGGGGTCAGTGAGTACTTATATGGCATTAGGGTAACACACTTTGGTTCACGGGGTACTTATATGGGAATAGGGTAACTCACTTGGGGTCAGGGAGTACTTATATGTGACTAGGGTAACACACTTTGTGTCACGGGGTACTTATATGGGAATATGGTGACTCACTTTGGGTCAGGGAGTACTTATTTGAGAGTAGGGTAACTCACTTGTGGTCAGGGAGTACTTATATGGGACTAGGGTAACTCACTTGGGGTCAGGGAGTACTAATATGTGACTAGGGTAACTCACTAAGGGTCAGGGAGTACTTATATGGGACTAGGGTAACTCACTTGGGGTCAGGGAGTACCTATGTGGGACTAGGGTAACTCACTTGGGATCAGGGAGTACTTATATGGGACTAGGGTATCTCACTTGGGGTCAGTGAGTACTTATATGGCACTAGGGTAACACACTTTGGTTCACGGGGTACTTATATGGGAATATGGTGACTCACTTTGGGACAGGGAGTACTTATAAAGGGGCTAGTGTAACTCGATTGGGGTCAGGGAGTACTTATAAGGTACTAGGGTAACACACTTGGGGTCAGGGAGTACTTATAAAGGGGCTAGGGTAACTCACATGGGATCAGGGAGTACTTTTATGGGACTACGTAACTCACTTGGGTTCAGGGAGTACTTATTAAGGGCCTAGGGTAACACACTTGGGGTCAGGGAGTACTTGTATGGGACTTGGGTAACTCACTTGGGGTCAGGGAGTATTATTTGGGAGTAGGGTAACTCACTTGTGGTCAGGGAGTACTTATTAAGGGCCTAGGGTAACACACTTGGGGTCAGGGAGTACTTGTATGGGACTTGGGTAACTCACTTGGGGTCAGGGAGTACTTATTTGGGAGTAGGGTAACTCACTTGTGGTCAGGGAGTACTTATATGGGACTAGGGTAACTCACTTGGGGTCAGGGAGTACTTATAAGGGACTAGGGTAACACACTTGGGGTCAGGGAGTACTTATAAAGGGGCTAGGGTAACTCACTTGGGATCAGGGAGTACTTATATGGGACTAGGTAACTTACTTGGGTTCAGGGAGTACTTATTAAGGGCCTAGGGTAACACACTTGGGGTCAGGGAGTATTTGTATGGGACTTGGGTAACTCACTTGGGGTCAGGGAGTACTTATTTGGGAGTAGGGTAACTCACTTGTGGTCAGGGAGTACTTATATGGGACTAGGGTAACTCACTTGGGGTCAGGGAGTACTAATATATGACTAGGGTAACTCACTAAGGGTCAGGGAGTACTTATAAAGGGGCTTGGGTAAGTCACTTGGTATCAGGGAGTACTTATTATGGTCTAGGGTAACTCACTTGGGTTCAGGGAGTACTTATTATGGTCTAGGGTAAATCACTTGGGGTCAGGGAGTACTTATAAAGGGGTTACGGTAACTCACTTGGGATCAGGGAGTACTTATTAAGGGGCTAAGGTAACTCGCTTGGGGTCAGGGAGTACTTATATGGGACTAGGGTAACTCACTTGGGGTCAGGGAGTACCTATGTGGGACTAGGGTAACTCACTTGGGGTCAGGGAGTACTTATATGGGACTAGGGTATCTCACTTGGGGTAAGTGAGTACTTATATGGCACTAGGGTAACACACTTTGGGTCACGGGGTACTTATATGGGAATATGGTGACTCACTTTGGGTCAGGGAGTACTTATTTGGGAGTAGGGTAACTCACTTTTGGTCAGGGAGTACTTATATGGGACTAGGGTAACTCGATTGGGGTCAGGGAGTACTTATAAGGTACTAGGGTAACACACTTGGGGTTAGGGAGTACTTATAAAGGGGCTAGGGTAACTCACTTGGGATCAGGGAGTACTTATATGGGACTACGTATCTCACTTGGGTTCAGGGAGTACTTATTAAGGGCCTAGGGTAACACACTTGGGGTCAGGGAGTACTTGTATGGGACTTGGGTAACTCACTTGGGGTCAGGGAGTACTTATTTGGGAGTAGGGTAACTCACTTGTGGTCAGGGAGTACTTATATGGGACTAGGGTAACTCACTTGGGGTCAGGGAGTACTTATAAGGTACTAGGGTAACACACTTGGGGTCAGGGAGTACTTATAAAGGGGCTAGGGTAACTCACTTGGGATCAGGGAGTACTTATATGGGACTAGGTAACTCACTTGGGTTCAGGGAGTACTTATTAAGGGCCTAGGGTAAAACACTTGGGGTCAGGGAGTACTTGTATGGGACTTGGGTAACTCACTTGGGGTCAGGGAGTACTTATTTGGGAGTAGGGTAACTCACTTGTGGTCAGGGAGTACTTATATGGGACTAGGGTAACTCACTTGGGGTCAGGGAGTACTAATATGTGACTAGGGTAACTCACTAAGGGTCAGGGAGTACTTATAAAGGGGCTTGGGTAAGTCACTTGGGATCAGGGAGTACTTATTATGGTCTAGGGTAACTCACTTGGGTTCAGGGAGTACTTATTATGGTCTAGGGTAAATCACTTGGGGTCAGGGAGTACTTATAAAGGGGTTACGGTAACTCACTTGGGATCAGGGAGTACTTATTAAGGGGCTAAGGTAACTCGCTTGGGGTCAGGGAGTACTTATATGGGACTAGGGTAACTCACTTGGGGTCAGGGAGTACCTATGTGGGACTAGGGTAACTCACTTGGGGTCAGGGAGTACTTATATGGGACTAGGGTATCTCACTTGGGGTAAGTGAGTACTTATATGGCACTAGGGTAACACACTTTGGGTCACGGGGTACTTATATGGGAATATGGTGACTCACTTTGGGTCAGGGAGTACTTATTTGGGAGTAGGGTAACTCACTTTTGGTCAGGGAGTACTTATATGGGACTAGGGTAACTCGATTGGGGTCAGGGAGTACTTATAAGGTACTAGGGTAAAACACTTGGGGTTAGGGAGTACTTATAAAGGGGCTAGGGTAACTCACTTGGGATCAGGGAGTACTTATATGGGACTACGTAACTCACTTGGGTTCAGGGAGTACTTATTAAGGGCCTAGGGTAACACACTTGGGGTCAGGGAATACATGTATGGGACTTGGGTAACTCACTTGGGGTCAGGGAGTACTTATTTGGGAGTAGGGTAACTCACTTGTGGTCAGGGAGTACTTATATGGGACTAGGGTAACTCACTTGGGGTCAGGGAGTACTTATAAGGTACTAGGGTAACACACTTGGGGTCAGGGAGTACTTATAAAGGGGCTAGGGTAACTCACTTGGGATCAGGGAGTACTTATATGGGACTAGGTAACTCACTTGGGTTCAGGGAGTACTTATTAAGGGCCTAGGGTAACACACTTGGGGTCAGGGAGTACTTGTATGGGACTTGGGTAACTCACTTGGGGTCAGGGAGTACTTATTTGGGAGTAGGGTAACTCACTTGTGGTCAGGGAGTACTTATATGGGACTAGGGTAACTCACTTGGGGTCAGGGAGTACTAATATGTGACTAGGGTAACTCACTAAGGGTCAGGGAGTACTTATAAAGGGGCTTGGGTAAGTCACTTGGGATCAGGGAGTACTTATTATGGTCTAGGGTAACTCATTTGGGTTCAGGGAGTACTTATTATGGTCTAGGGTAAATCACTTGGGGTCAGGGAGTACTTATAAAGGGGTTACGGTAACTCACTTGGGATCAGGGAGTACTTATTAAGGGGCTAAGGTAACTCGCTTGGGGTCAGGGAGTACTTATATGGGACTAGGGTAACTCACTTGGGGTCAGGGAGTACTTATTTGGGAGTAGGGTAACTCACTTGTGGTCAGGGAGTACTTATATGGGACTAGGGTAACTCACTTGGGGTCAGGGAGTACTTATAAGGTACTAGGGTAACACACTTGGGGTCAGGGAGTACTTATAAAGGGGCTAGGGTAACTCACTTGGGGTCAGTGAGTACTTATATGGCACTAGGGTAACCCACTTTGGTTCACGGGGTACTTATATGGGAATAGGGTGACTCACTTTGGGTCAGGGAGTACTTATATGTGACTAGGGTAACTCACTTGGGGTCAGTGAGTACTTATATGGCACTAGGGTAAAACACTTTGTGTCACGGGGTTCTTATATGGGAATAGGGTGAATCACTTTGGGTCAGGGAGTACTTATTTGGGAGTAGGGTAACTCACTTGTGGTCAGGGAGTACTTATATGGGACTAGGGTAAAACACTTATGGTCAGGGAGTACTTATAAAGGGGCTACGGTAACTCACTTGGGATCAGGGAGTACTTATTAAACGGCTAAGGTAACTCGCTTGGGGTCAGGGAGTACTTATATGGGACTAGGGTATCTCACTTGGGGTCAGTGAGTACTTATATGGCACTAGGGTAACACACTTTGGGTCACGGGGTAATTATATGGGAATATGGTGACTCACTTTGGGTCAGGGAGTACTTATAAAGGGGCCAGTGTAACTCGCTTGGGGTCAGGGAGTACTTATAAGGTACTAGGATAACACACTTGGGGTCAGGGAGTACTTATAAAGGGGCTAGGGTAACTCACTTGGGATCAGGGAGTACTTATTTGGGAGTAGGGTAACTCACTTGTGGTCAGGGAGTACTTATATGGGACTAGGGTAACTCACTTGGGGTCAGGGAGTACTAATATGTGACTAGGGTAACTCACTAAGGGTCAGGGAGTACTTATAAAGGGGCTTGGGTAAGTCACTTGGGATCAGGGAGTACTTATATGGGACTAGGTAACTCACTTGGGTTCAGGGAGTACTTATTATGGCCTAGGGTAACTCACTTGGGGTCAGGGAGTACTTATAAAGGGGTTACGGTAACTCACTTGGGATCAGGGAGTACTTATTAAGGGGCTAAGGTAACTCGCTTGGGGTCAGGGAGTACTTATATGGGACTAGGGTAACTCACTTAGGGTCAGGGAGTACCTATGTGGGAATAGGGTAACTCACTTGGGGTCAGGGAGTACTTATATGGGACTAGGGTATCTCACTTGGGGTCAGTGAGTACTTATATGTGACTAGGGTAACTCACTTGGGGTCAGTGAGTACTTATATGGCACTAGGGTAACACACTTTGGTTCACGGGGTACTTATATGGGAATAGGGTAACTCACTTGGGGTCAGGGAGTACTTATATGTGACTAGGGTAACTCACTTGGGGTCAGTGAGTACTTATATGGCACTAGGGTAACACACTTTGTGTCACGGGGTACTTATATGGGAATATGGTGACTCACTTTGGGTCAGGGAGTACTTATAAAGGGGCTAGTGTAACTCGATTGGGGTCAGGGAGTACTTATAAGGTACTAGGGTAACACACTTGGGGTCAGGGAGTACTTATAAAGGGGATAGGGTACCTCACTTGGGATCAGGGAGTACTTTTATGGGACTACGTAACTCACTTGGGTTCAGGGAGTACTTATTAAGGGCCTAGGGTAACACACTTGGGGTCAGGGAGTACTTGTATGGGACTTGGGTAACTCACTTGGGGTCAGGGAGTACTTATTTGGGAGTAGGGTAACTCACTTGTGGTCAGGGAGTACTTATATGGGACTAGGGTAACTCACTTGGGGTCAGGGAGTACTAATATGTGACTAGTGTAACTCACTAAGGGTCAGGGAGTACTTATAAAGGGGCTTGGTTAAGTCACTTGGGATCAGGGAGTACTTATTATGGTCTAGGGTAACTCACTTAGGGTTTAGGGAGTACTTATTATGGTCTAGGGTAACTCACTTGGGGTCAGGGAGTACTTATATAGGTGCTAGGGTAACTCACTTGGGATCAGGGAGTACTTAAATGGGACTAGGTAAATCACTTGGGTTCAGGGAGTACTTATTAAGGGCCTAGGGTAACACACTTGGGGTCAGGGAGTACTTGTATGGGACTTGGGTAACTCACTTGGGGTCAGGGAGTACTTATTTTGGAGTAGGGTAACTCACTTGTGGTCAGGGAGTACTTATATGGGACTAGGGTAACTCACTTTGGGTCAGGGAGTACTTATAAGGTACTAGGGTAACACACTTGGGGTCAGGGAGTAATTATAAAGGGGCTAGGGTAACTCACTTGGGATCAGGGAGTACTTATATGGGACTACGTAACTCACTTGGGTTCAGGGAGTACTTATTAAGGGCCTAGGGTAACACACTTGGGGTCAGGGAGTACTTGTATGGGACTTGGGTAACTCACTTGGGGTCAGGGAGTACTTATTTGGGAGTAGGGTAACTCACTTGTGGTCAGGGAGTACTTATATGGGACTAGGGTAACTCACTTGGGGTCAGGGAGTACTTATAAGGTACTAGGGTAACACACTTGGGGTCAGGGAGTACTTATAAAGGGGCTAGGGTAACTCACTTGGGATCAGGGAGTACTTATATGGGACTAGGTAACTCACTTGGGTTCAGGGAGTACTTATTAAGGGCCTAGGGTAACACACTTGGGGTCAGGGAGTATTTGTATGGGACTTGGGTAACTCACTTGGGGTCAGGGAGTACTTATATGGGACTAGGGTAACTCACTTGGGGTCAGGGAGTACTAATATGTGACTAGGGTAACTCACTAAGGGTCAGGGAGTACTTATAAAGGGGCTTGGGTAAGTCACTTGGGATCAGGGAGTACTTATTATGGTCTAGGGTAACTCACTTGGGTTCAGGGAGTACTTATTATGGTCTAGAGTAAATCAATTGGGGTCAGGGAGTACTTATAAAGGGGTTACGGTAACTCACTTGGGATCAGGGAGTACTTATTAAGGGGCTAAGGTAACTCGCTTGGGGTCAGGGAGTACTTATATGGGACTAGGGTAACTCACTTGGGGTCAGGGAGTACCTATGTGGGACTAGGGTAACTCACTTGGGGTCAGGGAGTACTTATATGGGACTAGGGTATCTCACTTGGGGTAAGTGAGAACTTATATGGCACTAGGGTAACACACTTTGGGTCACGGGGTACTTATATGGGAATATGGTGACTCACTTTGGGTCAGGGAGTACTTATTTGGGAGTAGGGTAACTCACTTTTGGTCAGGGAGTACTTATATGGGACTAGGGTAACTCGATTGGGGTCAGGGAGTACTTATAAGGTACTAGGGTAACACACTTGGGGTTAGGGAGTACTTATAAAGGGGTTAGGGTAACTCACTTGGGATCAGGGAGTACTTATATGGGACTACGTAACTCACTTGGGTTCAGGGAGTACTCATTAAGGGCCTAGGGTAACACACTTGGGGTCAGGGAGTACTTGTATGGGACTTGGGTAACTCACTTGGGGTCAGGGAGTACTTATTTGGGAGTAGGGTAACTCACTTGTGGTCAGGGAGTACTTATATGGGACTAGGGTAACTCACTTGGGGTCAGGGAGTACTTATAAGGTACTAGAGTAACACACTTGTGGTCAGGGAGTACTTATAAAGGGGCTAGGGTAACTCACTTGGGATCAGGGAGTACTTATATGGGACTAGGTAACTCACTTGGGTTCAGGGAGTACTAATATGTGACTAGGGTAACTCACTAAGGGTCAGGGAGTACTTATAAAGGGGCTTGGGTAAGTCACTTGGGATCAGGGAGTACTTATTATGGTCTAGGGTAACTCACTTGGGTTCAGGGAGTACTTATTATGGTCTAGGGTAAATCACTTGGGGTCAGGGAGTACTTATAAAGGGGTTACGGTAACTCACATGGGATCAGGGAGTACTTATTAAGGGGCTAAGGTAACTCGCTTGGGGTCAGGGAGTACTTATATGGGACTAGGGTAACTCACTTGGGGTCAGGGAGTACCTATGTGGGACTAGGGTAACTCACTTGGGGTCAGGGAGTACTTATATGGTACTAGGGTATCTCACTTGGGGTAAGTGTGTACTTATATGGCACTAGGGTAACACACTTTGGGTCACGGGGTACTTATATGGGAATATGGTGACTCACTTTGGGACAGGGAGTACTTATTTGGGAGTAGGGTAACTCACTTTTGGTCAGGGAGTACTTATATGGGACTAGGGTAACTCGATTGGGGTCAGGGAGTACTTATAAGGTACTAGGGTAACACACTTGGGATCAGGGAGTACTTATAAAGGGGCTAGGGTAACTCACTTGGGATCAGGGAGTACTTATATGGGACTACGTAACTCACTTGGGTTCAGGGAGTACTTATTAAGGGCCTAGTGTAACACACTTGGGGTCAGGGAGTACTTGTATGGGACTTGGGTAACTCACTTGGGGTCAGGGAGTACTTATTTGGGAGTAGGGTAACTCACTTGTGGTCAGGGAGTACTTATATGGGACTAGGGTAACTCACTTGGGGTCAGGGAGTACTTATAAGGTACTAGGGTAACACACTTGGGGTCAGGGAGTACTTATAAAGGGGCTAGGGTAACTCACTTGGGGTCAGTGAGTACTTATATGGCACTAGGGTAACCCACTTTGGTTCACGGGGTACTTATATGGGAATAGGGTGACTCACTTTGGGTCAGGGAGTACTTATATGTGACTAGGGTAACTCACTTGGGGTCAGTGAGTACTTATATGGCACTAGGGTAACACACTTTGTGTCACGGGGTTCTTATATGGGAATAGAGTGACTCACTTTGGGTCAGGGAGTACTTATTTGGGAGTAAGGTAACTCACTTGTGGTCAGGGAGTACTTATATGGGACTAGGGTAAAACACTTATGGTCAGGGAGTACTTATAAAGGGGCTACGGTAACTCACTTGGGATCAGGGAGTACTTATTAAACGGCTAAGGTAACTCGCTTGGGGTCAGGGAGTACTAATATGTGACTAGGGTAACTCACTAAGGGTCAGGGAGTACTTATAAAGCGGCTTGGGTAAGTCACTTGGGATCAGGGAGTACTTATTATGGTCTAGGGTAACTCACTTGGGTTCAGGGAGTACTTATTATGGTCTAGGGTAACTCACTTGGGGTCAGGGAGTACTTATAAAGGGGTTACGGTAACTCACTTGGGATCAGGGAGTACTTATAAAGGGGCTAGGGTAACTCGCTTGGGGTCAGGGAGTACTTATAAGGTACTAGGGTAACACACTTGGGGTCAGGGAGTACTTATAAAGGGGCTAGGGTAACTCACTTGGGATCAGGGAGTACTTATATGGGACTAGGTAACTCACTAGGGTTCAGGGAGTACTTATAAAGGGCCTAGGGTAACTCACTTGGGGTCAGGGAGTACTTATATGTGACTAAGGTAACTCACTAAGGGTCAGGGAGTACTTATATGGGACTAGTGTAACTCACTTGGGGTCAGGGAGTACTTATATGGAACTAGTGCAACTCGCATTGGGTCAGGGAGTACTTATATGGGACTAGGGTAACTCACTTGGGGTCAGGGAGTAATTATATGGGACTAGGGTAACTCACTTGGGGTCAGTGAGTACTTATATGGGACTAGGGCAACACACTTTGGGTACGGGGTACTTATATGGGACTAAGGTAACTCACTTGGGGTCAGGGAGTACCTATGTGGGACTAGGGTAACTCACTTAGGGTCAAGAAGTATTTCTATGGCACTAGGGTAACTCAATTGGAGTCAGGGAGTACTTATATAGGACTAGGGTAACTCACTTGGGGTCGGTGAGTACTTATGAAGGGGCAAGGTAACTGACTTGGGGTCAGGGAGTACTTATATGGGACTAGGGTAACTCACTTGGGGTCAGTGAGTACTTATATGGCACTAGGGTAACACACTTTGTGTCACGGGGTACTTATATGGGAATATGGTGACTCACTTTGGGTCAGGGAGTACTTATTTGGGAGTAGGGTAACTCACTTGTGGTCAGGGAGTACTTATATGGGACTAGGGTAACTCACTTGGGGTCAGGGAGTACTAATATGTGACTAGGGTAACTCACTTGGGGTCAGGGAGTACTAATATGTGACTAGGGTAACTCACTAAGGGTCAGGGAGTACTTATAAAGGGGCTTGGGTAAGTCACTTGGGATCAGGGAGTACTTATATGGGACTAGGGTAACACACTTTGGTACACGGGGTACTTATATGGGAATAGAGTAACTCACTTGGGGTCAGGGAGTACTTATATGTGACTAGGGTAACTCACTTGGGGTCAGTGAGTACTTATATGGCACTAGGGTAACACACTTTGTGTCACGGGGTACTTATATGGGAATATGGTGACTCACTTTGGGACAGGGAGTACTTATATGGGACTAGGGTATCTCACTTGGGGTCAGTGAGTACTTATATGGCATTAGGGTAACACACTTTGGTTCACGGGGTACTTATATGGGAATAGGGTAACTCACTTGGGGTCAGGGAGTACTTAAATGTGACTAGGGTAACACACTTTGTGTCACGGGGTACTTATATGGGAATATGGTGACTCACTTTGGGTCAGGGAGTACTTATTTGGGAGTAGGGTAACTCACTTGTGGTCAGGGAGTACTTATATGGGACTAGGGTAACTCACTTGGGGTCAGGGAGTACTAATATGTGACTAGGGTAACTCACTAAGGGTCAGGGAGTACTTATATGGGACTAGGGTAACTCACTTGGGGTCAGGGGGTACCTATGTGGGACTAGGGTAACTCACTTGGGATCAGGGAGTACTTATATGGGACTAGGGTATCTCACTTGGGGTCAGTGAGTACTTATATGGCACTAGGGTAACACACTTTGGTTCACGGGGTACTTATATGGGAATATGGTGACTCACTTTGGGACAGGGAGTACTTATAAAGGGGCTAGTGTAACTCGATTGGGGTCAGGGAGTACTTATAAGGTACTAGGGTAACACACTTGGGGTCAGGGAGTACTTATAAAGGGGCTAGGGTAACTCACATGGGATCAGGGAGTACTTTTATGGGACTACGTAACTCACTTGGGTTCAGGGAGTACTTATTAAGGGCCTAGGGTAACACACTTGGGGTCAGGGAGTACTTGTATGGGACTTGGGTAACTCACTTGGGGTCAGGGAGTATTATTTGGGAGTAGGGTAACTCACTTGTGGTCAGGGAGTACTTATATGGGACTAGGGTAACTCACTTGGGGTCAGGGAGTACTTATAAGGTACTAGGGTAACACACTTGGGGTCAGGGAGTACTTATAAAGGGGCTAGGGTAACTCACTTGGGATCAGGGAGTACTTATATGGGACTAGGTAACTTACTTGGGTTCAGGGAGTACTTATTAAGGGCCTAGGGTAACACACTTGGGGTCAGGGAGTATTTGTATGGGACTTGGGTAACTCACTTGGGGTCAGGGAGTACTTATTTGGGAGTAGGGTAACTCACTTGTGGTCAGGGAGTACTTATATGGGACTAGGGTAACTCACTTGGGGTCAGGGAGTACTAATATATGACTAGGGTAACTCACTAAGGGTCAGGGAGTACTTATAAAGGGGCTTGGGTAAGTCACTTGGTATCAGGGAGTACTTATTATGGTCTAGGGTAACTCACTTGGGTTCAGGGAGTACTTATTATGGTCTAGGGTAAATCACTTGGGGTCAGGGAGTACTTATAAAGGGGTTACGGTAACTCACTTGGGATCAGGGAGTACTTATTAAGGGGCTAAGGTAACTCGCTTGGGGTCAGGGAGTACTTATATGGGACTAGGGTAACTCACTTGGGGTCAGGGAGTACCTATGTGGGACTAGGGTAACTCACTTGGGGTCAGGGAGTACTTATATGGGACTAGGGTATCTCACTTGGGGTAAGTGAGTACTTATATGGCACTAGGGTAACACACTTTGGGTCACGGGGTACTTATATGGGAATATGGTGACTCACTTTGGGTCAGGGAGTACTTATTTGGGAGTAGGGTAACTCACTTTTGGTCAGGGAGTACTTATATGGGACTAGGGTAACTCGATTGGGGTCAGGGAGTACTTATAAGGTACTAGGGTAACACACTTGGGGTTAGGGAGTACTTATAAAGGGGCTAGGGTAACTCACTTGGGATCAGGGAGTACTTATATGGGACTACGTAACTCACTTGGGTTCAGGGAGTACTTATTAAGGGCCTAGGGTAACACACTTGGGGTCAGGGAGTACTTGTATGGGACTTGGGTAACTCACTTGGGGTCAGGGAGTACTTATTTGGGAGTAGGGTAACTCACTTGTGGTCAGGGAGTACTTATATGGGACTAGGGTAACTCACTTGGGGTCAGGGAGTACTTATAAGGTACTAGGGTAACACACTTGGGGTCAGGGAGTACTTATAAAGGGGCTAGGGTAACTCACTTGGGATCAGGGAGTACTTATATGGGACTAGGTAACTCACTTGGGTTCAGGGAGTACTTATTAAGGGCCTAGGGTAAAACACTTGGGGTCAGGGAGTACTTGTATGGGACTTGGGTAACTCACTTGGGGTCAGGGAGTACTTATTTGGGAGTAGGGTAACTCACATGTGGTCAGGGAGTACTTATATGGGACTAGGGTAACTCACTTGGGGTCAGGGAGTACTAATATGTGACTAGGGTAACTCACTAAGGGTCAGGGAGTACTTATAAAGGGGCTTGGGTAAGTCACTTGGTATCAGGGAGTACTTATTATGGTCTAGGGTAACTCACTTGGGTTCAGGGAGTACTTATTATGGTCTAGGGTAAATCACTTGGGGTCAGGGAGTACTTATAAAGGGGTTACGGTAACTCACTTGGGATCAGGGTGTACTTATTAAGGGGCTAAGGTAACTCGCTTGGGGTCAGGGAGTACTTATATGGGACTAGGGTAACTCACTTGGGGTCAGGGAGTACCTATGTGGGACTAGGGTAACTCACTTGGGGTCAGGGAGTACTTATATGGGACTAGGGTATCTCACTTGGGGTAAGTGAGTACTTATATGGCACTAGGGTAACACACTTTGGGTCACGGGGTACTTATATGGGAATATGGTGATTCACTTTGGGTCAGGGAGTACTTATTTGGGAGTAGGGTAACTCACTTTTGGTCAGGGAGTACTTATATGGGACTAGGGTAACTCGATTGGGGTCAGGGAGTACTTATAAGGTACTAGGGTAAAACACTTGGGGTTAGGGAGTACTTATAAAGGGGCTAGGGTAACTCACTTGGGATCAGGGAGTACTTATATGGGACTACGTAACTCACTTGGGTTCAGGGAGTACTTATTAAGGGCCTAGGGTAACACACTTGGGGTCAGGGAATACTTGTATGGGACTTGGGTAACTCACTTGGGGTCAGGGAGTACTTATTTGGGAGTAGGGTAACTCACTTGTGGTCAGGGAGTACTTATATGGGACTAGGGTAACTCACTTGGGGTCAGGGAGTACTTATAAGGTACTAGGGTAACACACTTGGGGTCAGGGAGTACTTATAAAGGGGCTAGGGTAACTCACTTGGGATCAGGGAGTACTTATATGGGACTAGGTAACTCACTTGGGTTCAGGGAGTACTTATTAAGGGCCTAGGGTAACACACTTGGGGTCAGGGAGTACTTGTATGGGACTTGGGTAACTCACTTGGGGTCAGGGAGTACTTATTTGGGAGTAGGGTAACTCACTTGTGGTCAGGGAGTACTTATATGGGACTAGGGTAACTCACTTGGGGTCAGGGAGTACTAATATGTGACTAGGGTAACTCACTAAGGGTCAGGGAGTACTTATAAAGGGGCTTGGGTAAGTCACTTGGGATCAGGGAGTACTTATTATGGTCTAGGGTAACTCATTTGGGTTCAGGGAGTACTTATTATGGTCTAGGGTAAATCACTTGGGGTCAGGGAGTACTTATAAAGGGGTTACGGTAACTCACTTGGGATCAGGGAGTACTTATTAAGGGGCTAAGGTAACTCGGTTGGGGTCAGGGAGTACTTATATGGGACTAGGGTAACTCACTTGGGGTCAGGGAGTACTTATTTGGGAGTAGGGTAACTCACTTGTGGTCAGGGAGTACTTATATGGGACTAGGGTAACTCACTTGGGGTCAGGGAGTACTTATAAGGTACTAGGGTAACACACTTGGGGTCAGGGAGTACTTATAAAGGGGCTAGGGTAACTCACTTGGGGTCAGTGAGTACTTATATGGCACTAGGGTAACCCACTTTGGTTCACGGGGTACTTATATGGGAATAGGGTGACTCACTTTGGGTCAGGGAGTACTTATATGTGACTAGGGTAACTCACTTGGGGTCAGTGAGTACTTATATGGCACTAGGGTAACACACTTTGTGTCACGGGGTTCTTATATGGGAATAGGGTGAATCACTTTGGGTCAGGGAGTACTTATTTGGGAGTAGGGTAACTCACTTGTGGTCAGGGAGTACTTATATGGGACTAGGGTAAAACACTTATGGTCAGGGAGTACTTATAAAGGGGCTACGGTAACTCACTTGGGATCAGGGAGTACTTATTAAACGGCTAAGGTAACTCGCTTGGGGTCAGGGAGTACTTATATGGGACTAGGGTATCTCACTTGGGGTCAGTGAGTACTTATATGGCACTAGGGTAACACACTTTGGGTCACGGGGTAATTATATGGGAATATGGTGACTCACTTTGGGTCAGGGAGTACTTATAAAGGGGCCAGTGTAACTCGCTTGGGGTCAGGGAGTACTTATAAGGTACTAGGATAACACACTTGGGGTCAGGGAGTACTTATAAAGGGGCTAGGGTAACTCACTTGGGATCAGGGAGTACTTATTTGGGAGTAGGGTAACTCACTTGTGGTCAGGGAGTACTTATATGGGACTAGGGTAACTCACTTGGGGTCAGGGAGTACTAATATGTGACTAGGGTAACTCACTAAGGGTCAGGGAGTACTTATAAAGGGGCTTGGGTAAGTCACTTGGGATCAGGGAGTACTTATATGGGACTAGGTAACTCACTTGGGTTCAGGGAGTACTTATTATGGCCTAGGGTAACTCACTTGGGGTCAGGGAGTACTTATAAAGGGGTTACGGTAACTCACTTGGGATCAGGGAGTACTTATTAAGGGGCTAAGGTAACTCGCTTGGGGTCAGGGAGTACTTATATGGGACTAGGGTAACTCACTTAGGGTCAGGGAGTACCTATGTGGGAATAGGGTAACTCACTTGGGGTCAGGGAGTACTTATATGGGACTAGGGTATCTCACTTGGGGTCAGTGAGTACTTATATGTGACTAGGGTAACTCACTTGGGGTCAGTGAGTACTTATATGGCACTAGGGTAACACACTTTGGTTCACGGGGTACTTATATGGGAATAGGGTAACTCACTTGGGGTCAGGGAGTACTTATATGTGACTAGGGTAACTCACTTGGGGTCAGTGAGTACTTATATGGCACTAGGGTAACACACTTTGTGTCACGGGGTACTTATATGGGAATATGGTGACTCACTTTGGGTCAGGGAGTACTTATAAAGGGGCTAGTGTAACTCGATTGGGGTCAGGGAGTACTTATAAGGTAATAGGGTAACACACTTGGGGTCAGGGAGTACTTATATAGGGGATAGGGTACCTCACTTGGGATCAGGGAGTACTTTTATGGGACTACGTAACTCACTTGGGTTCAGGGAGTACTTATTAAGGGCCTAGGGTAACACACTTGGGGTCAGGGAGTACTTGTATGGGACTTGGGTAACTCACTTGGGGTCAGGGAGTACTTATTTGGGAGTAGGGTAACTCACTTGTGGTCAGGGAGTACTTATATGGGACTAGGGTAACTCACTTGGGGTCAGGGAGTACTAATATGTGACTAGTGTAACTCACTAAGGGTCAGGGAGTACTTATAAAGGGGCTTGGTTAAGTCACTTGGGATCAGGGAGTACTTATTATGGTCTAGGGTAACTCACTTAGGGTTTAGGGAGTACTTATTATGGTCTAGGGTAACTCACTTGGGGTCAGGGAGTACTTATATAGGTGCTAGGGTAACTCACTTGGGATCAGGGAGTACTTAAATGGGACTAGGTAAATCACTTGGGTTCAGGGAGTACTTATTAAGGGCCTAGGGTAACACACTTGGGGTCAGGGAGTACTTGTATGGGACTTGGGTAACTCACTTGGGGTCAGGGAGTACTTATTTTGGAGTAGGGTAACTCACTTGTGGTCAGGGAGTACTTATATGGGACTAGGGTAACTCACTTTGGGTCAGGGAGTACTTATAAGGTACTAGGGTAACACACTTGGGGTCAGGGAGTAATTATAAAGGGGCTAGGGTAACTCACTTGGGATCAGGGAGTACTTATATGGGACTACGTAACTCACTTGGGTTCAGGGAGTACTTATTAAGGGCCTAGGGTAACACACTTGGGGTCAGGGAGAACTTGTATGGGACTTGGGTAACTCACTTGGGGTCAGGGAGTACTTATTTGGGAGTAGGGTAACTCACTTGTGGTCAGGGAGTACTTATATGGGACTAGGGTAACTCACTTGGGGTCAGGGAGTACTTATAAGGTACTAGGGTAACACACTTGGGGTCAGGGAGTACTTATAAAGGGGCTAGGGTAACTCACTTGGGATCAGGGAGTACTTATATGGGACTAGGTAACTCACTTGGGTTCAGGGAGTACTTATTAAGGGCCTAGGGTAACACACTTGGGGTCAGGGAGTATTTGTATGGGACTTGGGTAACTCACTTGGGGTCAGGGAGTACTTATTTGGGAGTAGGGTAACTCACTTGTGGTCAGGGAGTACTTATATGGGACTAGGGTAACTCACTTGGGGTCAGGGAGTACTAATATGTGACTAGGGTAACTCACTAAGGGTCAGGGAGTACTTATAAAGGGGCTTGGGTAAGTCACTTGGGATCAGGGAGTACTTATTATGGTCTAGGGTAACTCACTTGGGTTCAGGGAGTACTTATTATGGTCTAGAGTAAATCAATTGGGGTCAGGGAGTACTTATAAAGGGGTTACGGTAAAACACTTGGGATCAGGGAGTACTTATTAAGGGGCTAAGGTAACTCGCTTGGGGTCAGGGAGTACTTATATGTGACTAGGGTAACTCACTTGGGGTCAGTGAGTACTTATATGGCACTAGGGTAACACACTTTGTGTCACGGGGTACTTATATGGGAATATGGTGACTCACTTTGGGACAGGGAGTACTTATATGGGACTAGGGTATCTCACTTGGGGTCAGTGAGTACTTATATGGCATTAGGGTAACACACTTTGGTTCACGGGGTACTTATATGGGAATAGGGTAACTCACTTGGGGTCAGGGAGTACTTATATGTGACTAGGGTAACACACTTTGTGTCACGGGGTACTTATATGGGAATATGGTGACTCACTTTGGGTCAGGGAGTACTTATTTGGGAGTAGGGTAACTCACTTGTGGTCAGGGAGTACTTATATGGGACTAGGGTAACTCACTTGGGGTCAGGGAGTACTAATATGTGACTAGGGTAACTCACTAAGGGTCAGGGAGTACTTATATGGGACTAGGGTAACTCACTTGGGGTCAGGGAGTACCTATGTGGGACTAGGGTAACTCACTTGGGATCAGGGAGTACTTATATGGGACTAGGGTATCTCACTTGGGGTCAGTGAGTACTTATATGGCACTAGGGTAACACACTTTGGTTCACGGGGTACTTATATGGGAATATGGTGACTCACTTTGGGACAGGGAGTACTTATAAAGGGGCTAGTGTAACTCGATTGGGGTCAGGGAGTACTTATAAGGTACTAGGGTAACACACTTGGGGTCAGGGAGTACTTATAAAGGGGCTAGGGTAACTCACATGGGATCAGGGAGTACTTTTATGGGACTACGTAACTCACTTGGGTTCAGGGAGTACTTATTAAGGGCCTAGGGTAACACACTTGGGGTCAGGGAGTACTTGTATGGGACTTGGGTAACTCACTTGGGGTCAGGGAGTATTATTTGGGAGTAGGGTAACTCACTTGTGGTCAGGGAGTACTTATATGGGACTAGGGTAACTCACTTGGGGTCAGGGAGTACTTATAAGGTACTAGGGTAACACACTTGGGGTCAGGGAGTACTTATAAAGGGGCTAGGGTAACTCACTTGGGATCAGGGAGTACTTATATGGGACTAGGTAACTTACTTGGGTTCAGGGAGTACTTATTAAGGGCCTAGGGTAACACACTTGGGGTCAGGGAGTATTTGTATGGGACTTGGGTAACTCACTTGGGGTCAGGGAGTACTTATTTGGGAGTAGGGTAACTCACTTGTGGTCAGGGAGTACTTATATGGGACTAGGGTAACTCACTTGGGGTCAGGGAGTACTAATATATGACTAGGGTAACTCACTAAGGGTCAGGGAGTACTTATAAAGGGGCTTGGGTAAGTCACTTGGTATCAGGGAGTACTTATTATGGTCTAGGGTAACTCACTTGGGTTCAGGGAGTACTTATTATGGTCTAGGGTAAATCACTTGGGGTCAGGGAGTACTTATAAAGGGGTTACGGTAACTCACTTGGGATCAGGGAGTACTTATTAAGGGGCTAAGGTAACTCGCTTGGGGTCAGGGAGTACTTATATGGGACTAGGGTAACTCACTTGGGGTCAGGGAGTACCTATGTGGGACTAGGGTAACTCACTTGGGGTCAGGGAGTACTTATATGGGACTAGGGTATCTCACTTGGGGTAAGTGAGTACTTATATGGCACTAGGGTAACACACTTTGGGTCACGGGGTACTTATATGGGAATATGGTGACTCACTTTGGGTCAGGGAGTACTTATTTGGGAGTAGGGTAACTCACTTTTGGTCAGGGAGTACTTATATGGGACTAGGGTAACTCGATTGGGGTCAGGGAGTACTTATAAGGTACTAGGGTAACACACTTGGGGTTAGGGAGTACTTATAAAGGGGCTAGGGTAACTCACTTGGGATCAGGGAGTACTTATATGGGACTACGTAACTCACTTGGGTTCAGGGAGTACTTATTAAGGGCCTAGGGTAACACACTTGGGGTCAGGGAGTACTTGTATGGGACTTGGGTAACTCACTTGGGGTCAGGGAGTACTTATTTGGGAGTAGGGTAACTCACTTGTGGTCAGGGAGTACTTATATGGGACTAGGGTAACTCACTTGGGGTCAGGGAGTACTTATAAGGTACTAGGGTAACACACTTGGGGTCAGGGAGTACTTATAAAGGGGCTAGGGTAACTCACTTGGGATCAGGGAGTACTTATATGGGACTAGGTAACTCACTTGGGTTCAGGGAGTACTTATTAAGGGCCTAGGGTAAAACACTTGGGGTCAGGGAGTACTTGTATGGGACTTGGGTAACTCACTTGGGGTCAGGGAGTACTTATTTGGGAGTAGGGTAACTCACATGTGGTCAGGGAGTACTTATATGGGACTAGGGTAACTCACTTGGGGTCAGGGAGTACTAATATGTGACTAGGGTAACTCACTAAGGGTCAGGGAGTACTTATAAAGGGGCTTGGGTAAGTCACTTGGTATCAGGGAGTACTTATTATGGTCTAGGGTAACTCACTTGGGTTCAGGGAGTACTTATTATGGTCTAGGGTAAATCACTTGGGGTCAGGGAGTACTTATAAAGGGGTTACGGTAACTCACTTGGGATCAGGGTGTACTTATTAAGGGGCTAAGGTAACTCGCTTGGGGTCAGGGAGTACTTATATGGGACTAGGGTAACTCACTTGGGGTCAGGGAGTACCTATGTGGGACTAGGGTAACTCACTTGGGGTCAGGGAGTACTTATATGGGACTAGGGTATCTCACTTGGGGTAAGTGAGTACTTATATGGCACTAGGGTAACACACTTTGGGTCACGGGGTACTTATATGGGAATATGGTGATTCACTTTGGGTCAGGGAGTACTTATTTGGGAGTAGGGTAACTCACTTTTGGTCAGGGAGTACTTATATGGGACTAGGGTAACTCGATTGGGGTCAGGGAGTACTTATAAGGTACTAGGGTAAAACACTTGGGGTTAGGGAGTACTTATAAAGGGGCTAGGGTAACTCACTTGGGATCAGGGAGTACTTATATGGGACTACGTAACTCACTTGGGTTCAGGGAGTACTTATTAAGGGCCTAGGGTAACACACTTGGGGTCAGGGAATACTTGTATGGGACTTGGGTAACTCACTTGGGGTCAGGGAGTACTTATTTGGGAGTAGGGTAACTCACTTGTGGTCAGGGAGTACTTATATGGGACTAGGGTAACTCACTTGGGGTCAGGGAGTACTTATAAGGTACTAGGGTAACACACTTGGGGTCAGGGAGTACTTATAAAGGGGCTAGGGTAACTCACTTGGGATCAGGGAGTACTTATATGGGACTAGGTAACTCACTTGGGTTCAGGGAGTACTTATTAAGGGCCTAGGGTAACACACTTGGGGTCAGGGAGTACTTGTATGGGACTTGGGTAACTCACTTGGGGTCAGGGAGTACTTATTTGGGAGTAGGGTAACTCACTTGTGGTCAGGGAGTACTTATATGGGACTAGGGTAACTCACTTGGGGTCAGGGAGTACTAATATGTGACTAGGGTAACTCACTAAGGGTCAGGGAGTACTTATAAAGGGGCTTGGGTAAGTCACTTGGGATCAGGGAGTACTTATTATGGTCTAGGGTAACTCATTTGGGTTCAGGGAGTACTTATTATGGTCTAGGGTAAATCACTTGGGGTCAGGGAGTACTTATAAAGGGGTTACGGTAACTCACTTGGGATCAGGGAGTACTTATTAAGGGGCTAAGGTAACTCGGTTGGGGTCAGGGAGTACTTATATGGGACTAGGGTAACTCACTTGGGGTCAGGGAGTACTTATTTGGGAGTAGGGTAACTCACTTGTGGTCAGGGAGTACTTATATGGGACTAGGGTAACTCACTTGGGGTCAGGGAGTACTTATAAGGTACTAGGGTAACACACTTGGGGTCAGGGAGTACTTATAAAGGGGCTAGGGTAACTCACTTGGGGTCAGTGAGTACTTATATGGCACTAGGGTAACCCACTTTGGTTCACGGGGTACTTATATGGGAATAGGGTGACTCACTTTGGGTCAGGGAGTACTTATATGTGACTAGGGTAACTCACTTGGGGTCAGTGAGTACTTATATGGCACTAGGGTAACACACTTTGTGTCACGGGGTTCTTATATGGGAATAGGGTGAATCACTTTGGGTCAGGGAGTACTTATTTGGGAGTAGGGTAACTCACTTGTGGTCAGGGAGTACTTATATGGGACTAGGGTAAAACACTTATGGTCAGGGAGTACTTATAAAGGGGCTACGGTAACTCACTTGGGATCAGGGAGTACTTATTAAACGGCTAAGGTAACTCGCTTGGGGTCAGGGAGTACTTATATGGGACTAGGGTATCTCACTTGGGGTCAGTGAGTACTTATATGGCACTAGGGTAACACACTTTGGGTCACGGGGTAATTATATGGGAATATGGTGACTCACTTTGGGTCAGGGAGTACTTATAAAGGGGCCAGTGTAACTCGCTTGGGGTCAGGGAGTACTTATAAGGTACTAGGATAACACACTTGGGGTCAGGGAGTACTTATAAAGGGGCTAGGGTAACTCACTTGGGATCAGGGAGTACTTATTTGGGAGTAGGGTAACTCACTTGTGGTCAGGGAGTACTTATATGGGACTAGGGTAACTCACTTGGGGTCAGGGAGTACTAATATGTGACTAGGGTAACTCACTAAGGGTCAGGGAGTACTTATAAAGGGGCTTGGGTAAGTCACTTGGGATCAGGGAGTACTTATATGGGACTAGGTAACTCACTTGGGTTCAGGGAGTACTTATTATGGCCTAGGGTAACTCACTTGGGGTCAGGGAGTACTTATAAAGGGGTTACGGTAACTCACTTGGGATCAGGGAGTACTTATTAAGGGGCTAAGGTAACTCGCTTGGGGTCAGGGAGTACTTATATGGGACTAGGGTAACTCACTTAGGGTCAGGGAGTACCTATGTGGGAATAGGGTAACTCACTTGGGGTCAGGGAGTACTTATATGGGACTAGGGTATCTCACTTGGGGTCAGTGAGTACTTATATGTGACTAGGGTAACTCACTTGGGGTCAGTGAGTACTTATATGGCACTAGGGTAACACACTTTGGTTCACGGGGTACTTATATGGGAATAGGGTAACTCACTTGGGGTCAGGGAGTACTTATATGTGACTAGGGTAACTCACTTGGGGTCAGTGAGTACTTATATGGCACTAGGGTAACACACTTTGTGTCACGGGGTACTTATATGGGAATATGGTGACTCACTTTGGGTCAGGGAGTACTTATAAAGGGGCTAGTGTAACTCGATTGGGGTCAGGGAGTACTTATTTGGGAGTAGGGTAACTCACTTGTGGTCAGGGAGTACTTATATGGGACTAGGGTAACTCACTTGGGGTCAGGGAGTACTTATAAGGTACTAGGGTAACACACTTGGGGTCAGGGAGTACTTATAAAGGGGCTAGGGTAACTCACTTGGGATCAGGGAGTACTTATATGGGACTAGGTAACTCACTTGGGTTCAGGGAGTACTTATTAAGGGCCTAGGGTAACACACTTGGGGTCAGGGAGTATTTGTATGGGACTTGGGTAACTCACTTGGGGTCAGGGAGTACTTATATGGGACTAGGGTAACTCACTTGGGGTCAGGGAGTACTTATATGGGACTAGGGTAACTCACTTAGGGTCAGGGAGTACCTATGTGGGAATAGGGTAACTCACTTGGGGTCAGGGAGTACTTATATGGGACTAGGGTATCTCACTTGGGGTCAGTGAGTACTTATATGTGACTAGGGTAACTCACTTGGGGTCAGTGAGTACTTATATGGCACTAGGGTAACACACTTTGGTTCACGGGGTACTTATATGGGAATAGGGTAACTCACTTGGGGTCAGGGAGTACTTATATGTGACTAGGGTAACTCACTTGGGGTCAGTGAGTACTTATATGGCACTAGGGTAACACACTTTGTGTCACGGGGTTCTTATATGGGAATAGGGTGAATCACTTTGGGTCAGGGAGTACTTATTTGGGAGTAGGGTAACTCACTTGTGGTCAGGGAGTACTTATATGGGACTAGGGTAAAACACTTATGGTCAGGGAGTACTTATAAAGGGGCTACGGTAACTCACTTGGGATCAGGGAGTACTTATTAAACGGCTAAGGTAACTCGCTTGGGGTCAGGGAGTACTTATATGGGACTAGGGTATCTCACTTGGGGTCAGTGAGTACTTATATGGCACTAGGGTAACACACTTTGGGTCACGGGGTAATTATATGGGAATATGGTGACTCACTTTGGGTCAGGGAGTACTTATAAAGGGGCCAGTGTAACTCGCTTGGGGTCAGGGAGTACTTATAAGGTACTAGGATAACACACTTGGGGTCAGGGAGTACTTATAAAGGGGCTAGGGTAACTCACTTGGGATCAGGGAGTACTTATTTGGGAGTAGGGTAACTCACTTGTGGTCAGGGAGTACTTATATGGGACTAGGGTAACTCACTTGGGGTCAGGGAGTACTAATATGTGACTAGGGTAACTCACTAAGGGTCAGGGAGTACTTATAAAGGGGCTTGGGTAAGTCACTTGGGATCAGGGAGTACTTATATGGGACTAGGTAACTCACTTGGGTTCAGGGAGTACTTATTATGGCCTAGGGTAACTCACTTGGGGTCAGGGAGTACTTATAAAGGGGTTACGGTAACTCACTTGGGATCAGGGAGTACTTATTAAGGGGCTAAGGTAACTCGCTTGGGGTCAGGGAGTACTTATATGGGACTAGGGTAACTCACTTAGGGTCAGGGAGTACCTATGTGGGAATAGGGTAACTCACTTGGGGTCAGGGAGTACTTATATGGGACTAGGGTATCTCACTTGGGGTCAGTGAGTACTTATATGTGACTAGGGTAACTCACTTGGGGTCAGTGAGTACTTATATGGCACTAGGGTAACACACTTTGGTTCACGGGGTACTTATATGGGAATAGGGTAACTCACTTGGGGTCAGGGAGTACTTATATGTGACTAGGGTAACTCACTTGGGGTCAGTGAGTACTTATATGGCACTAGGGTAACACACTTTGTGTCACGGGGTACTTATATGGGAATATGGTGACTCACTTTGGGTCAGGGAGTACTTATAAAGGGGCTAGTGTAACTCGATTGGGGTCAGGGAGTACTTATAAGGTAATAGGGTAACACACTTGGGGTCAGGGAGTACTTATATAGGGGATAGGGTACCTCACTTGGGATCAGGGAGTACTTTTATGGGACTACGTAACTCACTTGGGTTCAGGGAGTACTTATTAAGGGCCTAGGGTAACACACTTGGGGTCAGGGAGTACTTGTATGGGACTTGGGTAACTCACTTGGGGTCAGGGAGTACTTATTTGGGAGTAGGGTAACTCACTTGTGGTCAGGGAGTACTTATATGGGACTAGGGTAACTCACTTGGGGTCAGGGAGTACTAATATGTGACTAGTGTAACTCACTAAGGGTCAGGGAGTACTTATAAAGGGGCTTGGTTAAGTCACTTGGGATCAGGGAGTACTTATTATGGTCTAGGGTAACTCACTTAGGGTTTAGGGAGTACTTATTATGGTCTAGGGTAACTCACTTGGGGTCAGGGAGTACTTATATAGGTGCTAGGGTAACTCACTTGGGATCAGGGAGTACTTAAATGGGACTAGGTAAATCACTTGGGTTCAGGGAGTACTTATTAAGGGCCTAGGGTAACACACTTGGGGTCAGGGAGTACTTGTATGGGACTTGGGTAACTCACTTGGGGTCAGGGAGTACTTATTTTGGAGTAGGGTAACTCACTTGTGGTCAGGGAGTACTTATATGGGACTAGGGTAACTCACTTTGGGTCAGGGAGTACTTATAAGGTACTAGGGTAACACACTTGGGGTCAGGGAGTAATTATAAAGGGGCTAGGGTAACTCACTTGGGATCAGGGAGTACTTATATGGGACTACGTAACTCACTTGGGTTCAGGGAGTACTTATTAAGGGCCTAGGGTAACACACTTGGGGTCAGGGAGAACTTGTATGGGACTTGGGTAACTCACTTGGGGTCAGGGAGTACTTATTTGGGAGTAGGGTAACTCACTTGTGGTCAGGGAGTACTTATATGGGACTAGGGTAACTCACTTGGGGTCAGGGAGTACTTATAAGGTACTAGGGTAACACACTTGGGGTCAGGGAGTACTTATAAAGGGGCTAGGGTAACTCACTTGGGATCAGGGAGTACTTATATGGGACTAGGTAACTCACTTGGGTTCAGGGAGTACTTATTAAGGGCCTAGGGTAACACACTTGGGGTCAGGGAGTATTTGTATGGGACTTGGGTAACTCACTTGGGGTCAGGGAGTACTTATTTGGGAGTAGGGTAACTCACTTGTGGTCAGGGAGTACTTATATGGGACTAGGGTAACTCACTTGGGGTCAGGGAGTACTAATATGTGACTAGGGTAACTCACTAAGGGTCAGGGAGTACTTATAAAGGGGCTTGGGTAAGTCACTTGGGATCAGGGAGTACTTATTATGGTCTAGGGTAACTCACTTGGGTTCAGGGAGTACTTATTATGGTCTAGAGTAAATCAATTGGGGTCAGGGAGTACTTATAAAGGGGTTACGGTAAAACACTTGGGATCAGGGAGTACTTATTAAGGGGCTAAGGTAACTCGCTTGGGGTCAGGGAGTACTTATATGGGACTAGGGTAACTCACTTGGGGTCAGGGAGTACCTATGTGGGACTAGGGTAACTCACTTGGGGTCAGGGAGTACTTATATGGGACTAGGGTATCTCACTTGGGGTAAGTGAGAACTTATATGGCACTAGGGTAACACACTTTGGGTCACGGGGTACTTATATGGGAATATGGTGACTCACTTTGGGTCAGGGAGTACTTATTTGGGAGTAGGGTAACTCACTTTTGGTCAGGGAGTACTTATATGGGACTAGGGTAACTCGATTGGGGTCAGGGAGTACTTATAAGGTACTAGGGTAACACACTTGGGGTTAGGGAGTACTTATAAAGGGGTTAGGGTAACTCACTTGGGATCAGGGAGTACTTATATGGGACTACGTAACTCACTTGGGTTCAGGGAGTACTCATTAAGGGCCTAGGGTAACACACTTGGGGTCAGGGAGTACTTGTATGGGACTTGGGTAACTCACTTGGGGTCAGGGAGTACTTATTTGGGAGTAGGGTAACTCACTTGTGGTCAGGGAGTACTTATATGGGACTAGGGTAACTCACTTGGGGTCAGGGAGTACTTATAAGGTACTAGAGTAACACACTTGTGGTCAGGGAGTACTTATAAAGGGGCTAGGGTAACTCACTTGGGATCAGGGAGTACTTATATGGGACTAGGTAACTCACTTGGGTTCAGGGAGTACTAATATGTGACTAGGGTAACTCACTAAGGGTCAGGGAGTACTTATAAAGGGGCTTGGGTAAGTCACTTGGGATCAGGGAGTACTTATTATGGTCTAGGGTAACTCACTTGGGTTCAGGGAGTACTTATTATGGTCTAGGGTAAATCACTTGGGGTCAGGGAGTACTTATAAAGGGGTTACGGTAACTCACATGGGATCAGGGAGTACTTATTAAGGGGCTAAGGTAACTCGCTTGGGGTCAGGGAGTACTTATATGGGACTAGGGTAACTCACTTGGGGTCAGGGAGTACCTATGTGGGACTAGGGTAACTCACTTGGGGTCAGGGAGTACTTATATGGTACTAGGGTATCTCACTTGGGGTAAGTGTGTACTTATATGGCACTAGGGTAACACACTTTGGGTCACGGGGTACTTATATGGGAATATGGTGACTCACTTTGGGACAGGGAGTACTTATTTGGGAGTAGGGTAACTCACTTTTGGTCAGGGAGTACTTATATGGGACTAGGGTAACTCGATTGGGGTCAGGGAGTACTTATAAGGTACTAGGGTAACACACTTGGGATCAGGGAGTACTTATAAAGGGGCTAGGGTAACTCACTTGGGATCAGGGAGTACTTATATGGGACTACGTAACTCACTTGGGTTCAGGGAGTACTTATTAAGGGCCTAGGGTAACACACTTGGGGTCAGGGAGTACTTGTATGGGACTTGGGTAACTCACTTGGGGTCAGGGAGTACTTATTTGGGAGTAGGGTAACTCACTTGTGGTCAGGGAGTACTTATATGGGACTAGGGTAACTCACTTGGGGTCGGGGAGTACTTATAAGGTACTAGGGTAACACACTTGGGGTCAGGGAGTACTTATAAAGGGGCTAGGGTAACTCACTTGGGGTCAGTGAGTACTTATATGGCACTAGGGTAACCCACTTTGGTTCACGGGGTACTTATATGGGAATAGGGTGACTCACTTTGGGTCAGGGAGTACTTATATGTGACTAGGGTAACTCACTTGGGGTCAGTGAGTACTTATATGGCACTAGGGTAACACACTTTGTGTCACGGGGTTCTTATATGGGAATAGGGTGACTCACTTTGGGTCAGGGAGTACTTATTTGGGAGTAAGGTAACTCACTTGTGGTCAGGGAGTACTTATATGGGACTAGGGTAAAACACTTATGGTCAGGGAGTACTTATAAAGGGGCTACGGTAACTCACTTGGGATCAGGGAGTACTTATTAAACGGCTAAGGTAACTCGCTTGGGGTCAGGGAGTACTAATATGTGACTAGGGTAACTCACTAAGGGTCAGGGAGTACTTATAAAGCGGCTTGGGTAAGTCACTTGGGATCAGGGAGTACTTATTATGGTCTAGGGTAACTCACTTGGGTTCAGGGAGTACTTATTATGGTCTAGGGTAACTCACTTGGGGTCAGGGAGTACTTATAAAGGGGTTACGGTAACTCACTTGGGATCAGGGAGTACTTATAAAGGGGCTAGGGTAACTCGCTTGGGGTCAGGGAGTACTTATAAGGTACTAGGGTAACACACTTGGGGTCAGGGAGTACTTATAAAGGGGCTAGGGTAACTCACTTGGGATCAGGGAGTACTTATATGGGACTAGGTAACTCACTAGGGTTCAGGGAGTACTTATAAAGGGCCTAGGGTAACTCACTTGGGGTCAGGGAGTACTTATATGTGACTAAGGTAACTCACTAAGGGTCAGGGAGTACTTATATGGGACTAGGGTAACTCACTTGGGGTCAGGGAGTAATTATATGGGACTAGGGTAACTCACTTGGGGTCAGTGAGTACTTATATGGGACTAGGGTAACACACTTTGGGTACGGGGTACTTATATGGGACTAAGGTAACTCACTTGGGGTCAGGGAGTACCTATGTGGGACTAGGGTAACTCACTTAGGGTCAAGAAGTATTTCTATGGCACTAGGGTAACTCAATTGGAGTCAGGGAGTACTTATATAGGACTAGGGTAACTCACTTGGGGTCGGTGAGTACTTATGAAGGGGCAAGGTAACTGACTTGGGGTCAGGGAGTACTTATATGGGACTAGGGTAACTCACTTGGGGTCAGAGAGTACATATAAATGGGCTAGGGTAACTCGCTTGGGGTCAGGGAGTACTTATAAGGTACTAGGGTAACACACTTGGGGTCAGGGAGTACTTATAAAGGGGCTAGGGTAACTCACTTGGGATCAGGGAGTACTTATATGGGACTAGGTAACTCACTTGGGTTCAGGGAGTACTTATAAAGGGCCTAGGGTAACTCACTTGGGGTCAGGGAGTACTTATATGTGACTAGGGTAACTCACTAAGGGTCAGGGAGTACTTATATGGGACTAGTGTAACTCACTTGGGGTCAGGGAGTACTTATATGGAACTTGTACAACTCGCATTGGGTCAGGGAGTACTTATATGGGACTAGGGTAACTCGATTGGGGTCAGGGAGTACTTATATGGGACTAGGGTAACTCACTTGGGGTCAGAGAGTACTTATATTGGACTAGGGTAACACACTTGGGGTTAGGGTGTACTTATAAAAGGGCTAGGGTAACTCATTTGGGGTCTGGGAGTACTTATATGGGACTAGGGTAACTCGCTTGGGGCCAGGCAGTACTTATAAGGTACTAGGGTAACCCACTGGGGTCAGGGAGTACTTATAAAGGGGCTAGGGTAACTCACTTGGGATCAGGGAGTACTTATTGGGACTAGGTAACTCACTTGGGTTCAGGGAGTACTTATTATGGGACTAGTGTAACTCACTTGGGGTCAGGGAGTACTTATATGGAACTTGTACAACTCGCATTGGGTCAGGGAGTACTTATATGGGACTAGGGTAACTCGATTGGGGTCAGGGAGTACTTATATGGGACTAGGGTAACTCACTTGGGGTCAGTGAGTACTTATATGGCACTAGGGTAACACACTTTGTGTCACGGGGTACTTATATGGGAATATGGTGACTCACTTTGGGTCAGGGAGTACTTATTTGGGAGTAGGGTAACTCACTTGTGGTCAGGGAGTACTTATATGGGACTAGGGTAACTCACTTGGGGTCAGGGAGTACTAATATGTGACTAGGGTAACTCACTTGGGGTCAGGGAGTACTAATATGTGACTAGGGTAACTCACTAAGGGTCAGGGAGTACTTATAAAGGGGCTTGGGTAAGTCACTTGGGATCAGGGAGTACTTATATGGGACTAGGGTAACACACTTTGGTACACGGGGTACTTATATGGGAATAGGGTAACTCACTTGGGGTCAGGGAGTACTTATATGTGACTAGGGTAACTCACTTGGGGTCAGTGAGTACTTATATGGCACTAGGGTAACACACTTTGTGTCACGGGGTACTTATATGGGAATATGGTGACTCACTTTGGGACAGGGAGTACTTATATGGGACTAGGGTATCTCACTTGGGGTCAGTGAGTACTTATATGGCATTAGGGTAACACACTTTGGTTCACGGGGTACTTATATGGGAATAGGGTAACTCACTTGGGGTCAGGGAGTACTTATATGTGACTAGGGTAACACACTTTGTGTCACGGGGTACTTATATGGGAATATGGTGACTCACTTTGGGTCAGGGAGTACTTATTTGGGAGTAGGGTAACTCACTTGTGGTCAGGGAGTACTTATATGGGACTAGGGTAACTCACTTGGGGTCAGGGAGTACTAATATGTGACTAGGGTAACTCACTAAGGGTCAGGGAGTACTTATATGGGACTAGGGTAACTCACTTGGGGTCAGGGAGTACCTATGTGGGACTAGGGTAACTCACTTGGGATCAGGGAGTACTTATATGGGACTAGGGTATCTCACTTGGGGTCAGTGAGTACTTATATGGCACTAGGGTAACACACTTTGGTTCACGGGGTACTTATATGGGAATATGGTGACTCACTTTGGGACAGGGAGTACTTATAAAGGGGCTAGTGTAACTCGATTGGGGTCAGGGAGTACTTATAAGGTACTAGGGTAACACACTTGGGGTCAGGGAGTACTTATAAAGGGGCTAGGGTAACTCACATGGGATCAGGGAGTACTTTTATGGGACTACGTAACTCACTTGGGTTCAGGGAGTACTTATTAAGGGCCTAGGGTAACACACTTGGGGTCAGGGAGTACTTGTATGGGACTTGGGTAACTCACTTGGGGTCAGGGAGTATTATTTGGGAGTAGGGTAACTCACTTGTGGTCAGGGAGTACTTATATGGGACTAGGGTAACTCACTTGGGGTCAGGGAGTACTTATAAGGTACTAGGGTAACACACTTGGGGTCAGGGAGTACTTATAAAGGGGCTAGGGTAACTCACTTGGGATCAGGGAGTACTTATATGGGACTAGGTAACTTACTTGGGTTCAGGGAGTACTTATTAAGGGCCTAGGGTAACACACTTGGGGTCAGGGAGTATTTGTATGGGACTTGGGTAACTCACTTGGGGTCAGGGAGTACTTATTTGGGAGTAGGGTAACTCACTTGTGGTCAGGGAGTACTTATATGGGACTAGGGTAACTCACTTGGGGTCAGGGAGTACTAATATATGACTAGGGTAACTCACTAAGGGTCAGGGAGTACTTATAAAGGGGCTTGGGTAAGTCACTTGGTATCAGGGAGTACTTATTATGGTCTAGGGTAACTCACTTGGGTTCAGGGAGTACTTATTATGGTCTAGGGTAAATCACTTGGGGTCAGGGAGTACTTATAAAGGGGTTACGGTAACTCACTTGGGATCAGGGAGTACTTATTAAGGGGCTAAGGTAACTCGCTTGGGGTCAGGGAGTACTTATATGGGACTAGGGTAACTCACTTGGGGTCAGGGAGTACCTATGTGGGACTAGGGTAACTCACTTGGGGTCAGGGAGTACTTATATGGGACTAGGGTATCTCACTTGGGGTAAGTGAGTACTTATATGGCACTAGGGTAACACACTTTGGGTCACGGGGTACTTATATGGGAATATGGTGACTCACTTTGGGTCAGGGAGTACTTATTTGGGAGTAGGGTAACTCACTTTTGGTCAGGGAGTACTTATATGGGACTAGGGTAACTCGATTGGGGTCAGGGAGTACTTATAAGGTACTAGGGTAACACACTTGGGGTTAGGGAGTACTTATAAAGGGGCTAGGGTAACTCACTTGGGATCAGGGAGTACTTATATGGGACTACGTAACTCACTTGGGTTCAGGGAGTACTTATTAAGGGCCTAGGGTAACACACTTGGGGTCAGGGAGTACTTGTATGGGACTTGGGTAACTCACTTGGGGTCAGGGAGTACTTATTTGGGAGTAGGGTAACTCACTTGTGGTCAGGGAGTACTTATATGGGACTAGGGTAACTCACTTGGGGTCAGGGAGTACTTATAAGGTACTAGGGTAACACACTTGGGGTCAGGGAGTACTTATAAAGGGGCTAGGGTAACTCACTTGGGATCAGGGAGTACTTATATGGGACTAGGTAACTCACTTGGGTTCAGGGAGTACTTATTAAGGGCCTAGGGTAAAACACTTGGGGTCAGGGAGTACTTGTATGGGACTTGGGTAACTCACTTGGGGTCAGGGAGTACTTATTTGGGAGTAGGGTAACTCACATGTGGTCAGGGAGTACTTATATGGGACTAGGGTAACTCACTTGGGGTCAGGGAGTACTAATATGTGACTAGGGTAACTCACTAAGGGTCAGGGAGTACTTATAAAGGGGCTTGGGTAAGTCACTTGGTATCAGGGAGTACTTATTATGGTCTAGGGTAACTCACTTGGGTTCAGGGAGTACTTATTATGGTCTAGGGTAAATCACTTGGGGTCAGGGAGTACTTATAAAGGGGTTACGGTAACTCACTTGGGATCAGGGTGTACTTATTAAGGGGCTAAGGTAACTCGCTTGGGGTCAGGGAGTACTTATATGGGACTAGGGTAACTCACTTGGGGTCAGGGAGTACCTATGTGGGACTAGGGTAACTCACTTGGGGTCAGGGAGTACTTATATGGGACTAGGGTATCTCACTTGGGGTAAGTGAGTACTTATATGGCACTAGGGTAACACACTTTGGGTCACGGGGTACTTATATGGGAATATGGTGATTCACTTTGGGTCAGGGAGTACTTATTTGGGAGTAGGGTAACTCACTTTTGGTCAGGGAGTACTTATATGGGACTAGGGTAACTCGATTGGGGTCAGGGAGTACTTATAAGGTACTAGGGTAAAACACTTGGGGTTAGGGAGTACTTATAAAGGGGCTAGGGTAACTCACTTGGGATCAGGGAGTACTTATATGGGACTACGTAACTCACTTGGGTTCAGGGAGTACTTATTAAGGGCCTAGGGTAACACACTTGGGGTCAGGGAATACTTGTATGGGACTTGGGTAACTCACTTGGGGTCAGGGAGTACTTATTTGGGAGTAGGGTAACTCACTTGTGGTCAGGGAGTACTTATATGGGACTAGGGTAACTCACTTGGGGTCAGGGAGTACTTATAAGGTACTAGGGTAACACACTTGGGGTCAGGGAGTACTTATAAAGGGGCTAGGGTAACTCACTTGGGATCAGGGAGTACTTATATGGGACTAGGTAACTCACTTGGGTTCAGGGAGTACTTAATAAGGGCCTAGGGTAACACACTTGGGGTCAGGGAGTACTTGTATGGGACTTGGGTAACTCACTTGGGGTCAGGGAGTACTTATTTGGGAGTAGGGTAACTCACTTGTGGTCAGGGAGTACTTATATGGGACTAGGGTAACTCACTTGGGGTCAGGGAGTACTAATATGTGACTAGGGTAACTCACTAAGGGTCAGGGAGTACTTATAAAGGGGCTTGGGTAAGTCACTTGGGATCAGGGAGTACTTATTATGGTCTAGGGTAACTCATTTGGGTTCAGGGAGTACTTATTATGGTCTAGGGTAAATCACTTGGGGTCAGGGAGTACTTATAAAGGGGTTACGGTAACTCACTTGGGATCAGGGAGTACTTATTAAGGGGCTAAGGTAACTCGGTTGGGGTCAGGGAGTACTTATATGGGACTAGGGTAACTCACTTGGGGTCAGGGAGTACTTATTTGGGAGTAGGGTAACTCACTTGTGGTCAGGGAGTACTTATATGGGACTAGGGTAACTCACTTGGGGTCAGGGAGTACTTATAAGGTACTAGGGTAACTCACTTGGGATCAGGGAGTACTTATTTGGGAGTAGGGTAACTCACTTGTGGTCAGGGAGTACTTATATGGGACTAGGGTAACTCACTTTGGTTCACGGGGTACTTATATGGGAATAGGGTGACTCACTTTGGGTCAGGGAGTACTTATATGTGACTAGGGTAACTCACTTGGGGTCAGTGAGTACTTATATGGCACTAGGGTAACACACTTTGTGTCACGGGGTTCTTATATGGGAATAGGGTGAATCACTTTGGGTCAGGGAGTACTTATTTGGGAGTAGGGTAACTCACTTGTGGTCAGGGAGTACTTATATGGGACTAGGGTAAAACACTTATGGTCAGGGAGTACTTATAAAGGGGCTACGGTAACTCACTTGGGATCAGGGAGTACTTATTAAACGGCTAAGGTAACTCGCTTGGGGTCAGGGAGTACTTATATGGGACTAGGGTATCTCACTTGGGGTCAGGGAGTACTTATATGGGACTAGGGTAACTCACTTGGGGTCAGTGAGTACTTATATGGCACTAGGGTAACCCACTTTGGTTCACGGGGTACTTATATGGGAATAGGGTGACTCACTTTGGGTCAGGGAGTACTTATATGTGACTAGGGTAACTCACTTGGGGTCAGTGAGTACTTATATGGCACTAGGGTAACACACTTTGTGTCACGGGGTTCTTATATGGGAATAGGGTGAATCACTTTGGGTCAGGGAGTACTTATTTGGGAGTAGGGTAACTCACTTGTGGTCAGGGAGTACTTATATGGGACTAGGGTAAAACACTTATGGTCAGGGAGTACTTATAAAGGGGCTACGGTAACTCACTTGGGATCAGGGAGTACTTATTAAACGGCTAAGGTAACTCGCTTGGGGTCAGGGAGTACTTATATGGGACTAGGGTATCTCACTTGGGGTCAGTGAGTACTTATATGGCACTAGGGTAACACACTTTGGGTCACGGGGTAATTATATGGGAATATGGTGACTCACTTTGGGTCAGGGAGTACTTATAAAGGGGCCAGTGTAACTCGCTTGGGGTCAGGGAGTACTTATAAGGTACTAGGATAACACACTTGGGGTCAGGGAGTACTTATAAAGGGGCTAGGGTAACTCACTTGGGATCAGGGAGTACTTATTTGGGAGTAGGGTAACTCACTTGTGGTCAGGGAGTACTTATATGGGACTAGGGTAACTCACTTGGGGTCAGGGAGTACTAATATGTGACTAGGGTAACTCACTAAGGGTCAGGGAGTACTTATAAAGGGGCTTGGGTAAGTCACTTGGGATCAGGGAGTACTTATATGGGACTAGGTAACTCACTTGGGTTCAGGGAGTACTTATTATGGCCTAGGGTAACTCACTTGGGGTCAGGGAGTACTTATAAAGGGGTTACGGTAACTCACTTGGGATCAGGGAGTACTTATTAAGGGGCTAAGGTAACTCGCTTGGGGTCAGGGAGTACTTATATGGGACTAGGGTAACTCACTTAGGGTCAGGGAGTACCTATGTGGGAATAGGGTAACTCACTTGGGGTCAGGGAGTACTTATATGGGACTAGGGTATCTCACTTGGGGTCAGTGAGTACTTATATGTGACTAGGGTAACTCACTTGGGGTCAGTGAGTACTTATATGGCACTAGGGTAACACACTTTGGTTCACGGGGTACTTATATGGGAATAGGGTAACTCACTTGGGGTCAGGGAGTACTTATATGTGACTAGGGTAACTCACTTGGGGTCAGTGAGTACTTATATGGCACTAGGGTAACACACTTTGTGTCACGGGGTACTTATATGGGAATATGGTGACTCACTTTGGGTCAGGGAGTACTTATAAAGGGGCTAGTGTAACTCGATTGGGGTCAGGGAGTACTTATAAGGTACTAGGGTAACACACTTGGGGTCAGGGAGTACTTATATAGGGGATAGGGTACCTCACTTGGGATCAGGGAGTACTTTTATGGGACTACGTAACTCACTTGGGTTCAGGGAGTACTTATTAAGGGCCTAGGGTAACACACTTGGGGTCAGGGAGTACTTGTATGGGACTTGGGTAACTCACTTGGGGTCAGGGAGTACTTATTTGGGAGTAGGGTAACTCACTTGTGGTCAGGGAGTACTTATATGGGACTAGGGTAACTCACTTGGGGTCAGGGAGTACTAATATGTGACTAGTGTAACTCACTAAGGGTCAGGGAGTACTTATAAAGGGGCTTGGTTAAGTCACTTGGGATCAGGGAGTACTTATTATGGTCTAGGGTAACTCACTTAGGGTTTAGGGAGTACTTATTATGGTCTAGGGTAACTCACTTGGGGTCAGGGAGTACTTATATAGGTGCTAGGGTAACTCACTTGGGATCAGGGAGTACTTAAATGGGACTAGGTAAATCACTTGGGTTCAGGGAGTACTTATTAAGGGCCTAGGGTAACACACTTGGGGTCAGGGAGTACTTGTATGGGACTTGGGTAACTCACTTGGGGTCAGGGAGTACTTATTTTGGAGTAGGGTAACTCACTTGTGGTCAGGGAGTACTTATATGGGACTAGGGTAACTCACTTTGGGTCAGGGAGTACTTATAAGGTACTAGGGTAACACACTTGGGGTCAGGGAGTAATTATAAAGGGGCTAGGGTAACTCACTTGGGATCAGGGAGTACTTATATGGGACTACGTAACTCACTTGGGTTCAGGGAGTACTTATTAAGGGCCTAGGGTAACACACTTGGGGTCAGGGAGTACTTGTATGGGACTTGGGTAACTCACTTGGGGTCAGGGAGTACTTATTTGGGAGTAGGGTAACTCACTTGTGGTCAGGGAGTACTTATATGGGACTAGGGTAACTCACTTGGGGTCAGGGAGTACTTATAAGGTACTAGGGTAACACACTTGGGGTCAGGGAGTACTTATAAAGGGGCTAGGGTAACTCACTTGGGATCAGGGAGTACTTATATGGGACTAGGTAACTCACTTGGGTTCAGGGAGTACTTATTAAGGGCCTAGGGTAACACACTTGGGGTCAGGGAGTATTTGTATGGGACTTGGGTAACTCACTTGGGGTCAGGGAGTACTTATTTGGGAGTAGGGTAACTCACTTGTGGTCAGGGAGTACTTATATGGGACTAGGGTAACTCACTTGGGGTCAGGGAGTACTAATATGTGACTAGGGTAACTCACTAAGGGTCAGGGAGTACTTATAAAGGGGCTTGGGTAAGTCACTTGGGATCAGGGAGTACTTATTATGGTCTAGGGTAACTCACTTGGGTTCAGGGAGTACTTATTATGGTCTAGAGTAAATCAATTGGGGTCAGGGAGTACTTATAAAGGGGTTACGGTAAAACACTTGGGATCAGGGAGTACTTATTAAGGGGCTAAGGTAACTCGCTTGGGGTCAGGGAGTACTTATATGGGACTAGGGTAACTCACTTGGGGTCAGGGAGTACCTATGTGGGACTAGGGTAACTCACTTGGGGTCAGGGAGTACTTATATGGGACTAGGGTATCTCACTTGGGGTAAGTGAGAACTTATATGGCACTAGGGTAACACACTTTGGGTCACGGGGTACTTATATGGGAATATGGTGACTCACTTTGGGTCAGGGAGTACTTATTTGGGAGTAGGGTAACTCACTTTTGGTCAGGGAGTACTTATATGGGACTAGGGTAACTCGATTGGGGTCAGGGAGTACTTATAAGGTACTAGGGTAACACACTTGGGGTTAGGGAGTACTTATAAAGGGGTTAGGGTAACTCACTTGGGATCAGGGAGTACTTATATGGGACTACGTAACTCACTTGGGTTCAGGGAGTACTCATTAAGGGCCTAGGGTAACACACTTGGGGTCAGGGAGTACTTGTATGGGACTTGGGTAACTCACTTGGGGTCAGGGAGTACTTATTTGGGAGTAGGGTAACTCACTTGTGGTCAGGGAGTACTTATATGGGACTAGGGTAACTCACTTGGGGTCAGGGAGTACTTATAAGGTACTAGAGTAACACACTTGTGGTCAGGGAGTACTTATAAAGGGGCTAGGGTAACTCACTTGGGATCAGGGAGTACTTATATGGGACTAGGTAACTCACTTGGGTTCAGGGAGTACTAATATGTGACTAGGGTAACTCACTAAGGGTCAGGGAGTACTTATAAAGGGGCTTGGGTAAGTCACTTGGGATCAGGGAGTACTTATTATGGTCTAGGGTAACTCACTTGGGTTCAGGGAGTACTTATTATGGTCTAGGGTAAATCACTTGGGGTCAGGGAGTACTCATAAAGGGGTTACGGTAACTCACATGGGATCAGGGAGTACTTATTAAGGGGCTAAGGTAACTCGCTTGGGGTCAGGGAGTACTTATATGGGACTAGGGTAACTCACTTGGGGTCAGGGAGTACCTATGTGGGACTAGGGTAACTCACTTGGGGTCAGGGAGTACTTATATGGTACTAGGGTATCTCACTTGGGGTAAGTGTGTACTTATATGGCACTAGGGTAACACACTTTGGGTCACGGGGTACTTATATGGGAATATGGTGACTCACTTTGGGACAGGGAGTACTTATTTGGGAGTAGGGTAACTCACTTTTGGTCAGGGAGTACTTATATGGGACTAGGGTAACTCGATTGGGGTCAGGGAGTACTTATAAGGTACTAGGGTAACACACTTGGGATCAGGGAGTACTTATAAAGGGGCTAGGGTAACTCACTTGGGATCAGGGAGTACTTATATGGGACTACGTAACTCACTTGGGTTCAGGGAGTACTTATTAAGGGCCTAGGGTAACACACTTGGGGTCAGGGAGTACTTGTATGGGACTTGGGTAACTCACTTGGGGTCAGGGAGTACTTATTTGGGAGTAGGGTAACTCACTTGTGGTCAGGGAGTACTTATATGGGACTAGGGTAACTCACTTGGGGTCGGGGAGTACTTATAAGGTACTAGGGTAACACACTTGGGGTCAGGGAGTACTTATAAAGGGGCTAGGGTAACTCACTTGGGGTCAGTGAGTACTTATATGGCACTAGGGTAACCCACTTTGGTTCACGGGGTACTTATATGGGAATAGGGTGACTCACTTTGGGTCAGGGAGTACTTATATGTGACTAGGGTAACTCACTTGGGGTCAGTGAGTACTTATATGGCACTAGGGTAACACACTTTGTGTCACGGGGTTCTTATATGGGAATAGGGTGACTCACTTTGGGTCAGGGAGTACTTATTTGGGAGTAAGGTAACTCACTTGTGGTCAGGGAGTACTTATATGGGACTAGGGTAAAACACTTATGGTCAGGGAGTACTTATAAAGGGGCTACGGTAACTCACTTGGGATCAGGGAGTACTTATTAAACGGCTAAGGTAACTCGCTTGGGGTCAGGGAGTACTAATATGTGACTAGGGTAACTCACTAAGGGTCAGGGAGTACTTATAAAGCGGCTTGGGTAAGTCACTTGGGATCAGGGAGTACTTATTATGGTCTAGGGTAACTCACTTGGGTTCAGGGAGTACTTATTATGGTCTAGGGTAACTCACTTGGGGTCAGGGAGTACTTATAAAGGGGTTACGGTAACTCACTTGGGATCAGGGAGTACTTATAAAGGGGCTAGGGTAACTCGCTTGGGGTCAGGGAGTACTTATAAGGTACTAGGGTAACACACTTGGGGTCAGGGAGTACTTATAAAGGGGCTAGGGTAACTCACTTGGGATCAGGGAGTACTTATATGGGACTAGGTAACTCACTAGGGTTCAGGGAGTACTTATAAAGGGCCTAGGGTAACTCACTTGGGGTCAGGGAGTACTTATATGTGACTAAGGTAACTCACTAAGGGTCAGGGAGTACTTATATGGGACTAGTGTAACTCACTTGGGGTCAGGGAGTACTTATATGGAACTAGTGCAACTCGCATTGGGTCAGGGAGTACTTATATGGGACTAGGGTAACTCACTTGGGGTCAGGGAGTAATTATATGGGACTAGGGTAACTCACTTGGGGTCAGTGAGTACTTATATGGGACTAGGGTAACACACTTTGGGTACGGGGTACTTATATGGGACTAAGGTAACTCACTTGGGGTCAGGGAGTACCTATGTGGGACTAGGGTAACTCACTTAGGGTCAAGAAGTATTTCTATGGCACTAGGGTAACTCAATTGGAGTCAGGGAGTACTTATATAGGACTAGGGTAACTCACTTGGGGTCGGTGAGTACTTATGAAGGGGCAAGGTAACTGACTTGGGGTCAGGGAGTACTTATATGGGACTAGGGTAACTCACTTGGGGTCAGAGAGTACATATAAATGGGCTAGGGTAACTCGCTTGGGGTCAGGGAGTACTTATAAGGTACTAGGGTAACACACTTGGGGTCAGGGAGTACTTATAAAGGGGCTAGGGTAACTCACTTGGGATCAGGGAGTACTTATATGGGACTAGGTAACTCACTTGGGTTCAGGGAGTACTTATAAAGGGCCTAGGGTAACTCACTTGGGGTCAGGGAGTACTTATATGTGACTAGGGTAACTCACTAAGGGTCAGGGAGTACTTATATGGGACTAGTGTAACTCACTTGGGGTCAGGGAGTACTTATATGGAACTTGTACAACTCGCATTGGGTCAGGGAGTACTTATATGGGACTAGGGTAACTCGATTGGGGTCAGGGAGTACTTATATGGGACTAGGGTAACTCACTTGGGGTCAGAGAGTACTTATATTGGACTAGGGTAACACACTTGGGGTTAGGGTGTACTTATAAAAGGGCTAGGGTAACTCATTTGGGGTCTGGGAGTACTTATATGGGACTAGGGTAACTCGCTTGGGGCCAGGCAGTACTTATAAGGTACTAGGGTAACCCACTGGGGTCAGGGAGTACTTATAAAGGGGCTAGGGTAACTCACTTGGGATCAGGGAGTACTTATTGGGACTAGGTAACTCACTTGGGTTCAGGGAGTACTTATTATGGGACTAGGGTAACACACTTGGGGTCAGGGAGTACTTATAAAGGGGCTAGGGTAACTCGCTTGGGGTCAGGGAGTACTTATAAGGTACTAGGGTAACTCACTTGGGGTCAGGGAGTACTTATAAAGGGGCTAGGGTAACTCACTTGGGATCACGGAGTACTTATATGGGACTAGGTAACTCAATTGGGTTCAGGGAGTACTTATAAAGGGCCTAGGGTAACTCACTTGTGGTCAGGGAGTACTTATATGTGACTAGGGTAACTCACTAAGGGTCAGGGAGTACTTATATGGGACTAGTGTAACTCACTTGGGGTCAGGGAGTACTTATATGGAACTAGTGCAACTCGCATTGGGTCAGGGAGTACTTACATGGGACTAGGGTAACTCGATTGGGGTCAGGGAGTACTTATATGGGACTAGGGTAACTCACTTGGGGTCAGTGAGTACTTATATGGGACTAGGGTAACACACTTTGGGTATGGGGTACTTATATGGGACTAAGGTAACTCACTTGGGGTCAGGGAGTACCTATGTGGGACTAGGGTAACTGACTTAGGGTCAAGAAGTATTTCTATGGCACTAGGGTAACTCAATTGGAGTCAGGGAGTACTTATATAGGACTAGGGTAACTCACTTGGGGTCGGTGAGTACTTATGAAGGGGCAAGGTAACTGACTTGGGGTCAGGGAGTACTTATATGGGACTAGGGTAACTCACTTGGGGTCAGAGAGTACATATAAATGGGCTAGGGTAACTCGCTTGGGGTCAGGGAGTACTTATAAGGTACTAGGGTAACACACTTGGGGTCAGGGAGTACTTATAAAGGGGCTAGGGTAACTCACTTGGGATCAGGGAGTACTTATATGGGACTAGGTAACTCACTTGGGTTCAGGGAGTACTTATTAAGGGCCTAGGGTAACTCACTTGGGGTCAGGGAGTACTTATATGTGACTAGGGTAACTCACTAAGGGTCAGGGAGTACTTATATGGGACTAGTGTAACTCACTTGGGGTCAGGGAGTACTTATATGGAACTTGTACAACTCGCATTGGGTCAGGGAGTACTTATATGGGACTAGGGTAACTCGATTGGGGTCAGGGAGTACTTATATGGGACTAGGGTAACTCACTTGGGGTCAGAGAGTACTTATATTGGACTAGGGTAACACACTTGGGGTTAGGGTGTACTTATAAAAGGGCTAGGGTAACTCATTTGGGGTCTGGGAGTACTTATATGGGACTAGGGTAACTCGCTTGGGGTCAGGCAGTACTTATAAGGTACTACGGTAATCCACTGGGGTCAGGGAGTACTTATAAAGGGGCTAGGGTAACTCACTTGGGATCAGGGAGTACTTATTGGGACTAGGTAACTCACTTGGGTTCAGGGAGTACTTATTATGGGGCTAGGGTAACACACTTGGGGTCAGGGAGTACTTATAAAAGGGCTAGGGTAACTCGCTTGGGGTCAGGGAGTACTTATAAGGTACTAGGGTAACACACTTGGGGTCAGGGAGTACTTATAAAGGGGCTAGGGTAACTCACTTGGGATCAGGGAGTACTTATATGGGACTAGGTAACTCACTTGGGTTCAGGGAGTACTTATAAAGGGCCTAGGGTAAATCACTTGGGGTCAGGGAGTACTTATATGTGACTAGGGTAACTCAATAAGGGTCAGGGAGTACTTATATGGGACTAGTGTAACTCACTTGGGGTCAGGGAGTACTTATATGGAACTAGTGCAACTCGCATTGGGTCAGGGAGTACTTATATGGGACTAGGGTAACTCGATTGGGGTCAGGGAGTACTTATATGGGACTAGGGTAACTCACTTGGGGTCAGGGAGTAATTATTTGGGACTAGGGTAACTCACTTGGGGTCAGTGAGTACTTATATGGGACTAGGGTAACACACTTTGGGTACGGGGTACTTATATGGGACTAAGGTAACTCACTTGAGGTCAGGGAGTACCTATGTGGGACTAGGGTAACTCACTTAGGGTCAAGAAGTATTTCTATGGCACTAGGGTAACTCAATTGGAGTCAGGGAGTACTTATATAGGACTAGGGTAACTCACTTGGGGTCGGTGAGTACTTATGAAGGGGCAAGGTAACTGACTTGGGGTCAGGGAGTACTTATATGGGACTAGGGTAACTCAGTTGGGGTCAGAGAGTACATATAAATGGGCTAGGGTAACTCGCTTGGGGTCAGGGAGTACTTATAAGGTACTAGGGTAACACACTTGGGGTCAGGGAGTACTTATAAAGGGGCTAGGGTAACTCACTTGGGATCAGGGAGTACTTATATGGGACTAGGTAACACACTTGGGTTCAGGGAGTACTTATAAAGGGCCTAGGGTAACTCACTTGGGGTCAGGGAGTACTTATATGTGACTAGGGTAACTCACTAAGGGTCAGGGAGTACTTATATGGGACTAGTGTAACTCACTTGGGGTCAGGGAGTACTTATATGGAATTTGTACAACTCGCATTGGGTCAGGGAGTACTTATATGGGACTAGGGTAACTCGATTGGGGTCAGGGAGTACTTATATGGGACTAGGGTAACTCACTTGGGGTCAGAGAGTACTTATATTGGACTAGGGTAACACACTTGGGGTTAGGGTGTACTTATAAAAGGGCTAGGGTAACTCATTTGGGGTCTGGGAGTACTTATATGGGACTAGGGTAACTCGCTTGGGGTCAGGCAGTACTTATAAGGTACTAGGGTAACACACTTGGGGTCAGGGAGTACTTATAAAGGGGCTAGGGTAACTCACTTGGGATCAGGGAGTACTTATATGGGACTAGGTAACTCACTTGGGTTTAGGGAGTACTTATAAAGGGCCTAGGGTAACTCACTTGGGGTCAGGGAGTACTTATATGTGACTAGGGTAACTCACTAAGGGTCAGGGAGTACTTATATGGGACTAGTGTAACTCACTTGGGGTCAGGGAGTACTTATATGGAACTTGTACAACTCGCATTGGGTCAGGGAGTACTTATATGGGACTAGGGTAACTCGATTGGGGTCAGGGAGTACTTATATGGGACTAGGGTAACCCACTTGGGGTCAGAGAGTACTTATATTGGACTAGGGTAACACACTTGGGGTTAGGGTGTACTTATAAAAGGGCTAGGGTAACTCATTTGGGGTCTGGTAGTACTTATATGGGACTAGGGTAACTCGCTTGGGGTCAGGCAGTACTTATAAGGTACTAGGGTAACACACTTGGGGTCAGGGAGTACTTATAAAGGTGCTAGGGTAACTCACTTGGGATCAGGGAGTACTTATTGGGACTAGGTAACTCACTTGGGTTCAGGGAGTACTTATTATGGGACTAGGGTAACACACTTGGGGTCAGGTAGTACTTAAAAAGGGGCTAGGGTAACAAACTTGGGGTCAGGGAGTGCTTATAAAGTGGCTAGGGTAACTAACTTGGGTTCAGGGAGTACTTATATGGGACTAGGTAACTCACTTGGGTTCAGGGAGTACGTATTATGGGACTAGGGTAACACACTTGGGGTCAGGTAGTACTTAAAAAGGGGCTAGGGTAACAAACTTGGGGTCAGGGAGTGCTTATAAAGTGGCTAGGGTAACTCACTTGGGGTCAGGGAGTAATTATATGGGACTAGGGTAACTCACTTGGGGTCAGGGAATAATTATATGGGACTAGGGTAACTCACTTGGGGTCAGGGAATAATTATATGGGACTAGGGTAAATCACTTGGGGTCAGGGAGTACCTATGTGGGACTAGGGTAACTCACTTAGGGTCAGGAAGTATTTCTATGGCACTAGGGTAACTCAATTGGAGTCAGGGAGTACTTATATAGGACTAGGGTAACTCACTTGGGGTCGGTGAGTACTTATGAAGGGGCAAGGTAACTGACTTGGGGTCAGGGAGTACTTATATGGGACTAGGGTAACTCACTTGGGGTCAGAGAGTACATATAAATGGGCTAGGGTAACTCGCTTGGGGTTAGGGAGTACTTATAAGGTACTAGGGTAACACACTTGGGGTCAGGGAGTACTTATAAAGGGGCTAGGGTAACTCACTTGGGATCAGGGAGTACTTATATGGGACTAGGGTAACACACTTGGGGTCAGGGTGTACTTATAAAGGGGCTAGGGTAACTAACTTGGGGTAAGGGAGTACTTATATGTGACTAGGGTAACTCACTAAGGGTCAGGGAGTACTTATATGTGACTAGGGTAACTCACTTGGGGTCAGTGAGTACTTATATGGCACTAGGGTAACACACTTTGTGTCACGGGGTACTTATATGGGACTAGGGTAACACACTTTGGGTACGGGGTACTTATATGGGAATAGGGTAACTCACTTGTGGTCAGGGAGTACTTATATGGGAGTAGGGTAACTCACTTGGGGTCAGGGAGTACCTATGTGGGACTGGGGTAACTCACTTGGGGTCAGGGAGTACTTATATGGGACTAGGGTAACTCAATAAGGGTCAGGGAGTACTTATATGGGACTAGTGTAACTCACTTGGGGTCAGGGAGTACTTATATGGAACTAGTGCAACTCGCATTGGGTCAGGGAGTACTTATATGGGACTAGGGTAACTCGATTGGGGTCAGGGAGTACTTATATGGGACTAGGGTAACTCACTTGGGGTCAGGGAGTAATTATTTGGGACTAGGGTAACTCACTTGGGGTCAGTGAGTACTTATATGGGACTAGGGTAACACACTTTGGGTACGGGGTACTTATATGGGACTAAGGTAACTCACTTGAGGTCAGGGAGTACCTATGTGGGACTAGGGTAACTCACTTAGGGTCAAGAAGTATTTCTATGGCACTAGGGTAACTCAATTGGAGTCAGGGAGTACTTATATAGGACTAGGGTAACTCACTTGGGGTCGGTGAGTACTTATGAAGGGGCAAGGTAACTGACTTGGGGTCAGGGAGTACTTATATGGGACTAGGGTAACTCAGTTGGGGTCAGAGAGTACATATAAATGGGCTAGGGTAACTCGCTTGGGGTCAGGGAGTACTTATAAGGTACTAGGGTAACACACTTGGGGTCAGGGAGTACTTATAAAGGGGCTAGGGTAACTCACTTGGGATCAGGGAGTACTTATATGGGACTAGGTAACACACTTGGGTTCAGGGAGTACTTATAAAGGGCCTAGGGTAACTCACTTGGGGTCAGGGAGTACTTATATGTGACTAGGGTAACTCACTAAGGGTCAGGGAGTACTTATATGGGACTAGTGTAACTCACTTGGGGTCAGGGAGTACTTATATGGAATTTGTACAACTCGCATTGGGTCAGGGAGTACTTATATGGGACTAGGGTAACTCGATTGGGGTCAGGGAGTACTTATATGGGACTAGGGTAACTCACTTGGGGTCAGAGAGTACTTATATTGGACTAGGGTAACACACTTGGGGTTAGGGTGTACTTATAAAAGGGCTAGGGTAACTCATTTGGGGTCTGGGAGTACTTATATGGGACTAGGGTAACTCGCTTGGGGTCAGGCAGTACTTATAAGGTACTAGGGTAACACACTTGGGGTCAGGGAGTACTTATAAAGGGGCTAGGGTAACTCACTTGGGATCAGGGAGTACTTATATGGGACTAGGTAACTCACTTGGGTTTAGGGAGTACTTATAAAGGGCCTAGGGTAACTCACTTGGGGTCAGGGAGTACTTATATGTGACTAGGGTAACTCACTAAGGGTCAGGGAGTACTTATATGGGACTAGTGTAACTCACTTGGGGTCAGGGAGTACTTATATGGAACTTGTACAACTCGCATTGGGTCAGGGAGTACTTATATGGGACTAGGGTAACTCGATTGGGGTCAGGGAGTACTTATATGGGACTAGGGTAACCCACTTGGGGTCAGAGAGTACTTATATTGGACTAGGGTAACACACTTGGGGTTAGGGTGTACTTATAAAAGGGCTAGGGTAACTCATTTGGGGTCTGGTAGTACTTATATGGGACTAGGGTAACTCGCTTGGGGTCAGGCAGTACTTATAAGGTACTAGGGTAACACACTTGGGGTCAGGGAGTACTTATAAAGGTGCTAGGGTAACTCACTTGGGATCAGGGAGTACTTATTGGGACTAGGTAACACACTTGGGTTCAGGGAGTACTTATTATGGGACTAGGGTAACACACTTGGGGTCAGGTAGTACTTAAAAAGGGGCTAGGGTAACAAACTTGGGGTCAGGGAGTGCTTATAAAGTGGCTAGGGTAACTAACTTGGGTTCAGGGAGTACTTATATGGGACTAGGTAACTCACTTGGGTTCAGGGAGTACGTATTATGGGACTAGGGTAACACACTTGGGGTCAGGTAGTACTTAAAAAGGGGCTAGGGTAACAAACTTGGGGTCAGGGAGTGCTTATATGGGACTAGGTAACTCACTTGGGTTCAGGGAGTACGTATTATGGGACTAGGGTAACACACTTGGGGTCAGGTAGTACTTAAAAAGGGGCTAGGGTAACTCACTTGGGGTCAGGGAGTAATTATATGGGACTAGGGTAACTCACTTGGGGTCAGGGAATAATTATATGGGACTAGGGTAACTCACTTGGGGTCAGGGAATAATTATATGGGACTAGGGTAAATCACTTGGGGTCAGGGAGTACCTATGTGGGACTAGGGTAACTCACTTAGGGTCAGGAAGTATTTCTATGGCACTAGGGTAACTCAATTGGAGTCAGGGAGTACTTATATAGGACTAGGGTAACTCACTTGGGGTCGGTGAGTACTTATGAAGGGGCAAGGTAACTGACTTGGGGTCAGGGAGTACTTATATGGGACTAGGGTAACTCACTTGGGGTCAGAGAGTACATATAAATGGGCTAGGGTAACTCGCTTGGGGTTAGGGAGTACTTATAAGGTACTAGGGTAACACACTTGGGGTCAGGGAGTACTTATAAAGGGGCTAGGGTAACTCACTTGGGATCAGGGAGTACTTATATGGGACTAGGGTAACACACTTGGGGTCAGGGTGTACTTATAAAGGGGCTAGGGTAACTAACTTGGGGTAAGGGAGTACTTATATGTGACTAGGGTAACTCACTAAGGGTCAGGGAGTACTTATATGTGACTAGGGTAACTCACTTGGGGTCAGTGAGTACTTATATGGCACTAGGGTAACACACTTTGTGTCACGGGGTACTTATATGGGACTAGGGTAACACACTTTGGGTACGGGGTACTTATATGGGAATAGGGTAACTCACTTGTGGTCAGGGAGTACTTATATGGGAGTAGGGTAACTCACTTGGGGTCAGGGAGTACCTATGTGGGACTGGGGTAACTCACTTGGGGTCAGGGAGTACTTATATGGGACTAGGGTAACTCACTTGGGGTCAGTGAGTACTTATATGGGACTAGGGTAACTCACTTAGGGTCAGGGAGTACTAATAAAGGGGCTTGGGTGACTCAGTTTGGGTCAGGGAGTACTTATATGGGACTAGGGTAACTCACTTAGGGTCAGGGAGTACTTAAATAGGACTAGGGTAACTCACTTAGGGTCAGGGAGTACTTATATTGGACTAGGGTAACTCACTTGGGGTCAGGGAGTACTTATATGGGACTAGGGTAACACACTTGGGGTCAGGGAGTACTTATAAAGGGGCTAGGGTAACTCGCTTGGGGTCAGGGAGTACTTATAAGGTACTAGGGTAACACACTTGGGGTCAGGGAGTACTTATAAAGGGGCTAGGGTAACTCACTTGGGATCAGGGAGTACTTATATGGGACTAGGTAACTCACTAGGGTTCAGGGAGTACTTATAAAGGGCCTAGGGTAACTCACTTGGGGTCAGGGAGTACTTATATGTGACTAGGGTAACTCACTAAGGGTCAGGGAGTACTTATATGGGACTAGTGTAACTCACTTGGGGTCAGGGAGTACTTATATGGAACTAGTGCAACTCGCATTGAGTCAGGGAGTACTTATATGGGACTAGGGTAACTCACTTGGGGTCAGGGAGTAATTATATGGGACTAGGGTAACTCACTTGGGTCAGTGAGTACTTATATGGGACTAGGGTAACTCACTTTGGATACGGGGTACTTATATGGGACTAAGGTAACTCACTTGGGGTCAGGGAGTACCTATGTGGGACTAGGGTAACTCACTTAGGGTCAAGAAGTATTTCTATGGCACTAGGGTAACTCAATTGGAGTCAGGGAGTACTTATATAGGACTAAGGTAACTCACTTGGGGTCGGTGAGTACTTATGAAGGGGCAAGGTAACTGACTTGGGGTCAGGGATTACTTATATGGGACTAGGGTAACTCACTTGGGGTCAGAGAGTACATATAAATGGGCTAGGGTAACTCGCTTGGGGTCAGGGAGTACTTATAAGGTACTAGGGTAACACACTTGGGGTCAGGGAGTACTTATAAAGGGGCTAGGGTAACTCACTTGGGATCAGGGAGTACTTATATGGGACTAGGTAACTCACTTGGGTTCAGGGAGTACTTATTAAGGGCCTAGGGTAACTCACTTGGGGTCAGGGAGTACTTATATGTGACTAGGGTAACTCACTAAGGGTCAGGGAGTACTTATATGGGACTAGTGTAACTCACTTGGGGTCAGGGAGTACTTATATGGAACTAGTGCAACTCGCATTGAGTCAGGGAGTACTTATATGGGACTAGGGTAACTCACTTGGGGTCAGGGAGTAATTATATGGGACTAGGGTAACTCACTTGGGTCAGTGAGTACTTATATGGGACTAGGGTAACTCACTTTGGATACGGGGTACTTATATGGGACTAAGGTAACTCACTTGGGGTCAGGGAGTACTTATATGGGACTAGGGTAACTCGCTTGGGGTCAGGCAGTACTTATAAGGTACTACGGTAACCCACTGGGGTCAGGGAGTACTTATAAAGGGGCTAGGGTAACTCACTTGGGATCAGGGAGTACTTATTGGGACTAGGTAACTCACTTGGGTTCAGGGAGTACTTATTATGGGGCTAGGGTAACACACTTGGGGTCAGGGAGTACTTATAAAAGGGCTAGGGTAACTCGCTTGGGGTCAGGGAGTACTTATAAGGTACTAGGGTAACACACTTGGGGTCAGGGAGTACTTATAAAGGGGCTAGGGTAACTCACTTGGGATCAGGGAGTACTTATATGGGACTAGGTAACTCACTTGGGTTCAGGGAGTACTTATAAAGGGCCTAGGGTAAATCACTTGGGGTCAGGGAGTACTTATATGTGACTAGGGTAACTCAATAAGGGTCAGGGAGTACTTATATGGGACTAGTGTAACTCACTTGGGGTCAGGGAGTACTTATATGGAACTAGTGCAACTCGCATTGGGTCAGGGAGTACTTATATGGGACTAGGGTAACTCGATTGGGGTCAGGGAGTACTTATATGGGACTAGGGTAACTCACTTGGGGTCAGGGAGTAATTATTTGGGACTAGGGTAACTCACTTGGGGTCAGTGAGTACTTATATGGGACTAGGGTAACACACTTTGGGTACGGGGTACTTATATGGGACTAAGGTAACTCACTTGAGGTCAGGGAGTACCTATGTGGGACTAGGGTAACTCACTTAGGGTCAAGAAGTATTTCTATGGCACTAGGGTAACTCAATTGGAGTCAGGGAGTACTTATATAGGACTAGGGTAACTCACTTGGGGTCGGTGAGTACTTATGAAGGGGCAAGGTAACTGACTTGGGGTCAGGGAGTACTTATATGGGACTAGGGTAACTCAGTTGGGGTCAGAGAGTACATATAAATGGGCTAGGGTAACTCGCTTGGGGTCAGGGAGTACTTATAAGGTACTAGGGTAACACACTTGGGGTCAGGGAGTACTTATAAAGGGGCTAGGGTAACTCACTTGGGATCAGGGAGTACTTATATGGGACTAGGTAACACACTTGGGTTCAGGGAGTACTTATAAAGGGCCTAGGGTAACTCACTTGGGGTCAGGGAGTACTTATATGTGACTAGGGTAACTCACTAAGGGTCAGGGAGTACTTATATGGGACTAGTGTAACTCACTTGGGGTCAGGGAGTACTTATATGGAATTTGTACAACTCGCATTGGGTCAGGGAGTACTTATATGGGACTAGGGTAACTCGATTGGGGTCAGGGAGTACTTATATGGGACTAGGGTAACTCACTTGGGGTCAGAGAGTACTTATATTGGACTAGGGTAACACACTTGGGGTTAGGGTGTACTTATAAAAGGGCTAGGGTAACTCATTTGGGGTCTGGGAGTACTTATATGGGACTAGGGTAACTCGCTTGGGGTCAGGCAGTACTTATAAGGTACTAGGGTAACACACTTGGGGTCAGGGAGTACTTATAAAGGGGCTAGGGTAACTCACTTGGGATCAGGGAGTACTTATATGGGACTAGGTAACTCACTTGGGTTTAGGGAGTACTTATAAAGGGCCTAGGGTAACTCACTTGGGGTCAGGGAGTACTTATATGTGACTAGGGTAACTCACTAAGGGTCAGGGAGTACTTATATGGGACTAGTGTAACTCACTTGGGGTCAGGGAGTACTTATATGGAACTTGTACAACTCGCATTGGGTCAGGGAGTACTTATATGGGACTAGGGTAACTCGATTGGGGTCAGGGAGTACTTATATGGGACTAGGGTAACCCACTTGGGGTCAGAGAGTACTTATATTGGACTAGGGTAACACACTTGGGGTTAGGGTGTACTTATAAAAGGGCTAGGGTAACTCATTTGGGGTCTGGTAGTACTTATATGGGACTAGGGTAACTCGCTTGGGGTCAGGCAGTACTTATAAGGTACTAGGGTAACACACTTGGGGTCAGGGAGTACTTATAAAGGTGCTAGGGTAACTCACTTGGGATCAGGGAGTACTTATTGGGACTAGGTAACTCACTTGGGTTCAGGGAGTACTTATTATGGGACTAGGGTAACACACTTGGGGTCAGGTAGTACTTAAAAAGGGGCTAGGGTAACAAACTTGGGGTCAGGGAGTGCTTATAAAGTGGCTAGGGTAACTAACTTGGGTTCAGGGAGTACTTATATGGGACTAGGTAACTCACTTGGGTTCAGGGAGTACGTATTATGGGACTAGGGTAACACACTTGGGGTCAGGTAGTACTTAAAAAGGGGCTAGGGTAACAAACTTGGGGTCAGGGAGTGCTTATAAAGTGGCTAGGGTAACTCACTTGGGGTCAGGGAGTAATTATATGGGACTAGGGTAACTCACTTGGGGTCAGGGAATAATTATATGGGACTAGGGTAACTCACTTGGGGTCAGGGAATAATTATATGGGACTAGGGTAAATCACTTGGGGTCAGGGAGTACCTATGTGGGACTAGGGTAACTCACTTAGGGTCAGGAAGTATTTCTATGGCACTAGGGTAACTCAATTGGAGTCAGGGAGTACTTATATAGGACTAGGGTAACTCACTTGGGGTCGGTGAGTACTTATGAAGGGGCAAGGTAACTGACTTGGGGTCAGGGAGTACTTATATGGGACTAGGGTAACTCACTTGGGGTCAGAGAGTACATATAAATGGGCTAGGGTAACTCGCTTGGGGTTAGGGAGTACTTATAAGGTACTAGGGTAACACACTTGGGGTCAGGGAGTACTTATAAAGGGGCTAGGGTAACTCACTTGGGATCAGGGAGTACTTATATGGGACTAGGGTAACACACTTGGGGTCAGGGTGTACTTATAAAGGGGCTAGGGTAACTAACTTGGGGTAAGGGAGTACTTATATGTGACTAGGGTAACTCACTAAGGGTCAGGGAGTACTTATATGTGACTAGGGTAACTCACTTGGGGTCAGTGAGTACTTATATGGCACTAGGGTAACACACTTTGTGTCACGGGGTACTTATATGGGACTAGGGTAACACACTTTGGGTACGGGGTACTTATATGGGAATAGGGTAACTCACTTGTGGTCAGGGAGTACTTATATGGGAGTAGGGTAACTCACTTGGGGTCAGGGAGTACCTATGTGGGACTGGGGTAACTCACTTGGGGTCAGGGAGTACTTATATGGGACTAGGGTAACTCAATAAGGGTCAGGGAGTACTTATATGGGACTAGTGTAACTCACTTGGGGTCAGGGAGTACTTATATGGAACTAGTGCAACTCGCATTGGGTCAGGGAGTACTTATATGGGACTAGGGTAACTCGATTGGGGTCAGGGAGTACTTATATGGGACTAGGGTAACTCACTTGGGGTCAGGGAGTAATTATTTGGGACTAGGGTAACTCACTTGGGGTCAGTGAGTACTTATATGGGACTAGGGTAACACACTTTGGGTACGGGGTACTTATATGGGACTAAGGTAACTCACTTGAGGTCAGGGAGTACCTATGTGGGACTAGGGTAACTCACTTAGGGTCAAGAAGTATTTCTATGGCACTAGGGTAACTCAATTGGAGTCAGGGAGTACTTATATAGGACTAGGGTAACTCACTTGGGGTCGGTGAGTACTTATGAAGGGGCAAGGTAACTGACTTGGGGTCAGGGAGTACTTATATGGGACTAGGGTAACTCAGTTGGGGTCAGAGAGTACATATAAATGGGCTAGGGTAACTCGCTTGGGGTCAGGGAGTACTTATAAGGTACTAGGGTAACACACTTGGGGTCAGGGAGTACTTATAAAGGGGCTAGGGTAACTCACTTGGGATCAGGGAGTACTTATATGGGACTAGGTAACACACTTGGGTTCAGGGAGTACTTATAAAGGGCCTAGGGTAACTCACTTGGGGTCAGGGAGTACTTATATGTGACTAGGGTAACTCACTAAGGGTCAGGGAGTACTTATATGGGACTAGTGTAACTCACTTGGGGTCAGGGAGTACTTATATGGAATTTGTACAACTCGCATTGGGTCAGGGAGTACTTATATGGGACTAGGGTAACTCGATTGGGGTCAGGGAGTACTTATATGGGACTAGGGTAACTCACTTGGGGTCAGAGAGTACTTATATTGGACTAGGGTAACACACTTGGGGTTAGGGTGTACTTATAAAAGGGCTAGGGTAACTCATTTGGGGTCTGGGAGTACTTATATGGGACTAGGGTAACTCGCTTGGGGTCAGGCAGTACTTATAAGGTACTAGGGTAACACACTTGGGGTCAGGGAGTACTTATAAAGGGGCTAGGGTAACTCACTTGGGATCAGGGAGTACTTATATGGGACTAGGTAACTCACTTGGGTTTAGGGAGTACTTATAAAGGGCCTAGGGTAACTCACTTGGGGTCAGGGAGTACTTATATGTGACTAGGGTAACTCACTAAGGGTCAGGGAGTACTTATATGGGACTAGTGTAACTCACTTGGGGTCAGGGAGTACTTATATGGAACTTGTACAACTCGCATTGGGTCAGGGAGTACTTATATGGGACTAGGGTAACTCGATTGGGGTCAGGGAGTACTTATATGGGACTAGGGTAACCCACTTGGGGTCAGAGAGTACTTATATTGGACTAGGGTAACACACTTGGGGTTAGGGTGTACTTATAAAAGGGCTAGGGTAACTCATTTGGGGTCTGGTAGTACTTATATGGGACTAGGGTAACTCGCTTGGGGTCAGGCAGTACTTATAAAGTACTAGGGTAACACACTTGGGGTCAGGGAGTACTTATAAAGGTGCTAGGGTAACTCACTTGGGATCAGGGAGTACTTATTGGGACTAGGTAACACACTTGGGTTCAGGGAGTACTTATTATGGGACTAGGGTAACACACTTGGGGTCAGGTAGTACTTAAAAAGGGGCTAGGGTAACAAACTTGGGGTCAGGGAGTGCTTATAAAGTGGCTAGGGTAACTAACTTGGGTTCAGGGAGTACTTATATGGGACTAGGTAACTCACTTGGGTTCAGGGAGTACGTATTATGGGACTAGGGTAACACACTTGGGGTCAGGTAGTACTTAAAAAGGGGCTAGGGTAACAAACTTGGGGTCAGGGAGTGCTTATATGGGACTAGGTAACTCACTTGGGTTCAGGGAGTACGTATTATGGGACTAGGGTAACACACTTGGGGTCAGGTAGTACTTAAAAAGGGGCTAGGGTAACTCACTTGGGGTCAGGGAGTAATTATATGGGACTAGGGTAACTCACTTGGGGTCAGGGAATAATTATATGGGACTAGGGTAACTCACTTGGGGTCAGGGAATAATTATATGGGACTAGGGTAAATCACTTGGGGTCAGGGAGTACCTATGTGGGACTAGGGTAACTCACTTAGGGTCAGGAAGTATTTCTATGGCACTAGGGTAACTCAATTGGAGTCAGGGAGTACTTATATAGGACTAGGGTAACTCACTTGGGGTCGGTGAGTACTTATGAAGGGGCAAGGTAACTGACTTGGGGTCAGGGAGTACTTATATGGGACTAGGGTAACTCACTTGGGGTCAGAGAGTACATATAAATGGGCTAGGGTAACTCGCTTGGGGTTAGGGAGTACTTATAAGGTACTAGGGTAACACACTTGGGGTCAGGGAGTACTTATAAAGGGGCTAGGGTAACTCACTTGGGATCAGGGAGTACTTATATGGGACTAGGGTAACACACTTGGGGTCAGGGTGTACTTATAAAGGGGCTAGGGTAACTAACTTGGGGTAAGGGAGTACTTATATGTGACTAGGGTAACTCACTAAGGGTCAGGGAGTACTTATATGTGACTAGGGTAACTCACTTGGGGTCAGTGAGTACTTATATGGCACTAGGGTAACACACTTTGTGTCACGGGGTACTTATATGGGACTAGGGTAACACACTTTGGGTACGGGGTACTTATATGGGAATAGGGTAACTCACTTGTGGTCAGGGAGTACTTATATGGGAGTAGGGTAACTCACTTGGGGTCAGGGAGTACCTATGTGGGACTGGGGTAACTCACTTGGGGTCAGGGAGTACTTATATGGGACTAGGGTAACTCACTTGGGGTCAGTGAGTACTTATATGGGACTAGGGTAACTCACTTAGGGTCAGGGAGTACTAATAAAGGGGCTTGGGTGACTCAGTTTGGGTCAGGGAGTACTTATATGGGACTAGGGTAACTCACTTAGGGTCAGGGAGTACTTAAATAGGACTAGGGTAACTCACTTAGGGTCAGGGAGTACTTATATTGGACTAGGGTAACTCACTTGGGGTCAGGGAGTACTTATATGGGACTAGGGTAACACACTTGGGGTCAGGGAGTACTTATAAAGGGGCTAGGGTAACTCGCTTGGGGTCAGGGAGTACTTATAAGGTACTAGGGTAACACACTTGGGGTCAGGGAGTACTTATAAAGGGGCTAGGGTAACTCACTTGGGATCAGGGAGTACTTATATGGGACTAGGTAACTCACTAGGGTTCAGGGAGTACTTATAAAGGGCCTAGGGTAACTCACTTGGGGTCAGGGAGTACTTATATGTGACTAGGGTAACTCACTAAGGGTCAGGGAGTACTTATATGGGACTAGTGTAACTCACTTGGGGTCAGGGAGTACTTATATGGAACTAGTGCAACTCGCATTGAGTCAGGGAGTACTTATATGGGACTAGGGTAACTCACTTGGGGTCAGGGAGTAATTATATGGGACTAGGGTAACTCACTTGGGTCAGTGAGTACTTATATGGGACTAGGGTAACTCACTTTGGATACGGGGTACTTATATGGGACTAAGGTAACTCACTTGGGGTCAGGGAGTACCTATGTGGGACTAGGGTAACTCACTTAGGGTCAAGAAGTATTTCTATGGCACTAGGGTAACTCAATTGGAGTCAGGGAGTACTTATATAGGACTAAGGTAACTCACTTGGGGTCGGTGAGTACTTATGAAGGGGCAAGGTAACTGACTTGGGGTCAGGGAGTACTTATATGGGACTAGGGTAACTCACTTGGGGTCAGAGAGTACATATAAATGGGCTAGGGTAACTCGCTTGGGGTCAGGGAGTACTTATAAGGTACTAGGGTAACACACTTGGGGTCAGGGAGTACTTATAAAGGGGCTAGGGTAACTCACTTGGGATCAGGGAGTACTTATATGGGACTAGGTAACTCACTTGGGTTCAGGGAGTACTTATAAAGGGCCTAGGGTAACTCACTTGGGGTCAGGGAGTACTTATATGTGACTAGGGTAACTCACTAAGGGTCAGGGAGTACTTATATGGGACTAGTGTAACTCACTTGGGGTCAGGGTGTACTTATATAGAACTTGTACAACTCGCATTGGGTCAGGGGGTACTTATATGGGACTAGGGTAACTCGATTGGGGTCAGGGAGTACTTATATGGGACTAGGGTAACTCACTTGGGGTCAGAGAGTACTTATATTGGACTAGGGTAACACACTTGGGGTTAGGGTGTACTTATAAAAGGGCTAGGGTAACTCATTTGGGGTCTGGGAGTACTTATATGGGACTAGGGTAACTCGCTTGGGGTCAGGCAGTACTTATAAGGTACTACGGTAACCCACTGGGGTCAGGGAGTACTTATAAAGGGGCTAGGGTAACTCACTTGGGATCAGGGAGTACTTATTGGGACTAGGTAACTCACTTGGGTTCAGGGAGTACTTATTATGGGGCTAGGGTAACACACTTGGGGTCAGGGAGTACTTATAAAAGGGCTAGGGTAACTCGCTTGGGGTCAGGGAGTACTTATAAGGTACTAGGGTAACACACTTGGGGTCAGGGAGTACTTATAAAGGGGCTAGGGTAACTCACTTGGGATCAGGGAGTACTTATATGGGACTAGGTAACTCACTTGGGTTCAGGGAGTACTTATAAAGGGCCTAGGGTAAATCACTTGGGGTCAGGGAGTACTTATATGTGACTAGGGTAACTCACTAAGGGTCAGGGAGTACTTATATGGGACTAGTGTAACTCACTTGGGGTCAGGGAGTACTTATATGGAACTAGTGCAACTCGCATTGGGTCAGGGAGTACTTACATGGGACTAGGGTAACTCGATTGGGGTCAGGGAGTACTTATATGGGACTAGGGTAACTCACTTGGGGTCAGTGAGTACTTATATGGGACTAGGGTAACACACTTTGGGTATGGGGTACTTATATGGGACTAAGGTAACTCACTTGGGGTCAGGGAGTACCTATGTGGGACTAGGGTAACTGACTTAGGGTCAAGAAGTATTTCTATGGCACTAGGGTAACTCAATTGGAGTCAGGGAGTACTTATATAGGACTAGGGTAACTCACTTGGGGTCGGTGAGTACTTATGAAGGGGCAAGGTAACTGACTTGGGGTCAGGGAGTACTTGTATGGGACTAGGGTAACTCACTTGGGGTCAGAGAGTACATATAAATGGGCTAGGGTAACTCGCTTGGGGTCAGGGAGTACTTATAAGGTACTAGGGTAACACACTTGGGGTCAGGGAGTACTTATAAAGGGGCTAGGGTAACTCACTTGGGATCAGGGAGTACTTATATGGGACTAGGTAACTCACTTGGGTTCAGGGAGTACTTATAAAGGGCCTAGGGTAACTCACTTGGGGTCAGGGAGTACTTATATGTGACTAGGGTAACTCACTAAGGGTCAGGGAGTACTTATATGGGACTAGTGTAACTCACTTGGGGTCAGGGAGTACTTATATGGAACTTGTACAACTCGCATTGGGTCAGGGAGTACTTATATGGGACTAGGGTAACTCGATTGGGGTCAGGGAGTACTTATATGGGACTAGGGTAACTCACTTGGGGTCAGAGAGTACTTATATTGGACTAGGGTAACACACTTGGCGTTAGGGTGTACTTATAAAAGGGCTAGGGTAACTCATTTGGGGTCTGGGAGTACTTATATGGGACTAGGGTAACTCGCTTGGGGCCAGGCAGTACTTATAAGGTACTAGGGTAACCCACTGGGGTCAGGGAGTACTTATAAAGGGGCTAGGGTAACTCACTTGGGATCAGGGAGTACTTATTGGGACTAGGTAACTCACTTGGGTTCAGGGAGTACTTATTATGGGACTAGGGTAACACACTTGGGGTCAGGGAGTACTTATAAAGGGGCTAGGGTAACTCGCTTGGGGTCAGGGAGTACTTATAAGGTACTAGGGTAACTCACTTGGGGTCAGGGAGTACTTATAAAGGGGCTAGGGTAACTCACTTGGGATCACGGAGTACTTATATGGGACTAGGTAACTCAATTGGGTTCAGGGAGTACTTATAAAGGGCCTAGGGTAACTCACTTGTGGTCAGGGAGTACTTATATGTGACTAGGGTAACTCACTAAGGGTCAGGGAGTACTTATATGGGACTAGTGTAACTCACTTGGGGTCAGGGAGTACTTATATGGAACTAGTGCAACTCGCATTGGGTCAGGGAGTACTTACATGGGACTAGGGTAACTCGATTGGGGTCAGGGAGTACTTATATGGGACTAGGGTAACTCACTTGGGGTCAGTGAGTACTTATATGGGACTAGGGTAACACACTTTGGGTATGGGGTACTTATATGGGACTAAGGTAACTCACTTGGGGTCAGGGAGTACCTATGTGGGACTAGGGTAACTGACTTTGGGTCAAGAAGTATTTCTATGGCACTAGGGTAACTCAATTGGAGTCAGGGAGTACTTATATAGGACTAGGGTAACTCACTTGGGGTCGGTGAGTACTTATGAAGGGGCAAGGTAACTGACTTGGGGTCAGGGAGTACTTATATGGGACTAGGGTAACTCACTTGGGGTCAGAGAGTACATATAAATGGGCTAGGGTAACTCGCTTGGGGTCAGGGAGTACTTATAAGGTACTAGGGTAACACACTTGGGGTCAGGGAGTACTTATAAAGGGGCTAGGGTAACTCACTTGGGATCAGGGAGTACTTATATGGGACTAGGTAACTCACTTGGGTTCAGGGAGTACTTATTAAGGGCCTAGGGTAACTCACTTGGGGTCAGGGAGTACTTATATGTGACTAGGGTAACTCACTAAGGGTCAGGGAGTACTTATATGGGACTAGTGTAACTCACTTGGGGTCAGGGAGTACTTATATGGAACTTGTACAACTCGCATTGGGTCAGGGAGTACTTATATGGGACTAGGGTAACTCGATTGGGGTCAGGGAGTACTTATATGGGACTAGGGTAACTCACTTGGGGTCAGAGAGTACTTATATTGGACTAGGGTAACACACTTGGGGTTAGGGTGTACTTATAAAAGGGCTAGGGTAACTCATTTGGGGTCTGGGAGTACTTATATGGGACTAGGGTAACTCGCTTGGGGCCAGGCAGTACTTATAAGGTACTAGGGTAACCCACTGGGGTCAGGGAGTACTTATAAAGGGGCTAGGGTAACTCACTTGGGATCAGGGAGTACTTATTGGGACTAGGTAACTCACTTGGGTTCAGGGAGTACTTATTATGGGACTAGGGTAACACACTTGGGGTCAGGGAGTACTTATAAAGGGGCTAGGGTAACTCGCTTGGGGTCAGGGAGTACTTATAAGGTACTAGGGTAACACACTTGGGGTCAGGGAGTACTTATAAAGGGGCTAGGGTAACTCACTTGGGATCACGGAGTACTTATATGGGACTAGGTAACTCACTTGGGTTCAGGGAGTACTTATAAAGGGCCTAGGGTAACTCACTTGGGGTCAGGGAGTACTTATATGTGACTAGGGTAACTCACTAAGGGTCAGGGAGTACTTATATGGGACTAGTGTAACTCACTTGGGGTCAGGGAGTACTTATATGGAACTAGTGCAACTCGCATTGGGTCAGGGAGTACTTATATGGGACTAGGGTAACTCACTTGGGGTCAGGGAGTAATTATATGGGACTAGGGTAACTCACTTGGGGTCAGTGAGTAATTATATGGGACTAGGGTAACTCACTTTGGGTACGGGGTACTTATATGGGACTAAGGTAACTCACTTGGGGTCAGTGAGTACTTATATGGGACTAGGGTAACTCACTTTGGGTACGGGGTACTTATATGGGACTAAGGTAACTCACTTGGGGTCAGGGAGTACCTATGTGGGACTAGGGTAACTCACTTAGGGTCAAGAAGTATTTCTAGGGCACTAGGGTAACTCAATTGGAGTCAGGGAGTACTTATATAGGACTAAGGTAACTCACTTGGGGTCGGTGAGTACTTATGAAGGGGCAAGGTAACTGACTTGGGGTCAGGGAGTACTTATATGGGACTAGGGTAACTCACTTGGGGTCAGAGAGTACATATAAATGGGCTAGGGTAACTCGCTTGGGATCAGGGAGTACTTATAAGGTACTAGGGTAACACACTTGGGGTCAGGGAGTACTTATAAAGGGGCTAGGGTAACTCACTTGGGATCAGGGAGTACTTATATGGGACTAGGTAACTCACTTGGGTTCAGGGAGTACTTATAAAGGGCCTAGGGTAACTCACTTGGGGTCAGGGAGTACTTATATGTGACTAGGGTAACTCACTAAGGGTCAGGGAGTACTTATATGGGACTAGTGTAACTCACTTGGGGTCAGGGAGTACTTATATGGAACTTGTACAACTCGCATTGGGTCAGGGAGTACTTATATGGGACTAGGGTAACTCGATTGGGGTCAGGGAGTACTTATATGGGACTAGGGTAACTCACTTGGGGTCAGAGAGTACTTATATTGGACTAGGGTAACACACTTGGGGTTAGGGTGTACTTATAAAAGGGCTAGGGTAACTCATTTGGGGTCTGGGAGTACTTATATGGGACTAGGGTAACTCGCTTGGGGTCAGGCAGTACTTATAAGGTACTACGGTAACCCACTGGGGTCAGGGAGTACTTATAAAGGGGCTAGGGTAACTCACTTGGGATCAGGGAGTACTTATTGGGACTAGGTAACTCACTTGGGTTCAGGGAGTACTTATTATGGGGCTAGGGTAACACACTTGGGGTCAGGGAGTACTTATAAAAGGGCTAGGGTAACTCGCTTGGGGTCAGGGAGTACTTATAAGGTACTAGGGTAACACACTTGGGGTCAGGGAGTACTTATAAAGGGGCTAGGGTAACTCACTTGGGATCAGGGAGTACTTATATGGGACTAGGTAACTCACTTGGGTTCAGGGAGTACTTATAAAGGGCCTAGGGTAAATCACTTGGGGTCAGGGAGTACTTATATGTGACTAGGGTAACTCAATAAGGGTCAGGGAGTACTTATATGGGACTAGTGTAACTCACTTGGGGTCAGGGAGTACTTATATGGAACTAGTGCAACTCGCATTGGGTCAGGGAGTACTTATATGGGACTAGGGTAACTCGATTGGGGTCAGGGAGTACTTATATGGGACTAGGGTAACTCACTTGGGGTCAGGGAGTAATTATTTGGGACTAGGGTAACTCACTTGGGGTCAGTGAGTACTTATATGGGACTAGGGTAACACACTTTGGGTACGGGGTACTTATATGGGACTAAGGTAACTCACTTGAGGTCAGGGAGTACCTATGTGGGACTAGGGTAACTCACTTAGGGTCAAGAAGTATTTCTATGGCACTAGGGTAACTCAATTGGAGTCAGGGAGTACTTATATAGGACTAGGGTAACTCACTTGGGGTCGGTGAGTACTTATGAAGGGGCAAGGTAACTGACTTGGGGTCAGGGAGTACTTATATGGGACTAGGGTAACTCAGTTGGGGTCAGAGAGTACATATAAATGGGCTAGGGTAACTCGCTTGGGGTCAGGGAGTACTTATAAGGTACTAGGGTAACACACTTGGGGTCAGGGAGTACTTATAAAGGGGCTAGGGTAACTCACTTGGGATCAGGGAGTACTTATATGGGACTAGGTAACACACTTGGGTTCAGGGAGTACTTATAAAGGGCCTAGGGTAACTCACTTGGGGTCAGGGAGTACTTATATGTGACTAGGGTAACTCACTAAGGGTCAGGGAGTACTTATATGGGACTAGTGTAACTCACTTGGGGTCAGGGAGTACTTATATGGAACTTGTACAACTCGCATTGGGTCAGGGAGTACTTATATGGGACTAGGGTAACTCGATTGGGGTCAGGGAGTACTTATATGGGACTAGGGTAACCCACTTGGGGTCAGAGAGTACTTATATTGGACTAGGGTAACACACTTGGGGTTAGGGTGTACTTATAAAAGGGCTAGGGTAACTCATTTGTGGTCTGGTAGTACTTATATGGGACTAGGGTAACTCGCTTGGGGTCAGGCAGTACTTATAAGGTACTAGGGTAACACACTTGGGGTCAGGGAGTACTTATAAAGGTGCTAGGGTAACTCACTTGGGATCAGGGAGTACTTATTGGGACTAGGTAACTCACTTGGGTTCAGGGAGTACTTATTATGGGACTAGGGTAACACACTTGGGGTCAGGTAGTACTTAAAAAGGGGCTAGGGTAACAAACTTGGGGTCAGGGAGTGCTTATAAAGTGGCTAGGGTAACTAACTTGGGTTCAGGGAGTACTTATATGGGACTAGGTAACTCACTTGGGTTCAGGGAGTACGTATTATGGGACTAGGGTAACACACTTGGGGTCAGGTAGTACTTAAAAAGGGGTTAGGGTAACAAACTTGGGGTCAGGGAGTGCTTATAAAGTGGCTAGGGTAACTCACTTGGGGTCAGGGAGTAATTATATGGGACTAGGGTAACTCACTTGGGGTCAGGGAATAATTATATGGGACTAGGGTAACTCACTTGGGGTCAGGGAATAATTATATGGGACTAGGGTAAATCACTTGGGGTCAGGGAGTACCTATGTGGGACTAGGGTAACTCACTTAGGGTCAGGAAGTATTTCTATGGCACTAGGGTAACTCAATTGGAGTCAGGGAGTACTTATATAGGACTAGGGTAACTCACTTGGGGTCGGTGAGTACTTATGAAGGGGCAAGGTAACTGACTTGGGGTCAGGGAGTACTTATATGGGACTAGGGTAACTCACTTGGGGTCAGAGAGTACATATAAATGGGCTAGGGTAACTCGCTTGGGGTTAGGGAGTACTTATAAGGTACTAGGGTAACACACTTGGGGTCAGGGAGTACTTATAAAGGGGCTAGGGTAACTCACTTGGGATCAGGGAGTACTTATATGGGACTAGGGTAACACACTTGGGGTCAGGGTGTACTTATAAAGGGGCTAGGGTAACTAACTTGGGGTAAGGGAGTACTTATATGTGACTAGGGTAACTCACTAAGGGTCAGGGAGTACTTATATGTGACTAGGGTAACTCACTTGGGGTCAGTGAGTACTTATATGGCACTAGGGTAACACACTTTGTGTCACGGGGTACTTATATGGGACTAGGGTAACACACTTTGGGTACGGGGTACTTATATGGGAATAGGGTAACTCACTTGTGGTCAGGGAGTACTTATATGGGAGTAGGGTAACTCACTTGGGGTCAGGGAGTACCTATGTGGGACTGGGGTAACTCACTTGGGGTCAGGGAGTACTTATATGGGACTAGGGTAACTCACTTGGGGTCAGTGAGTACTTATATGGGACTAGGGTAACTCACTTAGGGTCAGGGAGTACTAATAAAGGGGCTTGGGTGACTCAGTTTGGGTCAGGGAGTACTTATATGGGACTAGGGTAACTCACTTAGGGTCAGGGAGTACTTAAATAGGACTAGGGTAACTCACTTAGGGTCAGGGAGTACTTATATTGGACTAGGGTAACTCACTTGGGGTCAGGGAGTACTTATATGGGACTAGGGTAACACACTTGGGGTCAGGGAGTACTTATAAAGGGGCTAGGGTAACTCGCTTGGGGTCAGGGAGTACTTATAAGGTACTAGGGTAACACACTTGGGGTCAGGGAGTACTTATAAAGGGGCTAGGGTAACTCACTTGGGATCAGGGAGTACTTATATGGGACTAGGTAACTCACTAGGGTTCAGGGAGTACTTATAAAGGGCCTAGGGTAACTCACTTGGGGTCAGGGAGTACTTATATGTGACTAGGGTAACTCACTAAGGGTCAGGGAGTACTTATATGGGACTAGTGTAACTCACTTGGGGTCAGGGAGTACTTATATGGAACTAGTGCAACTCGCATTGAGTCAGGGAGTACTTATATGGGACTAGGGTAACTCACTTGGGGTCAGGGAGTAATTATATGGGACTAGGGTAACTCACTTGGGTCAGTGAGTACTTATATGGGACTAGGGTAACTCACTTTGGGTACGGGGTACTTATATGGGACTAAGGTAACTCACTTGGGGTCAGGGAGTACCTATGTGGGACTAGGGTAACTCACTTAGGGTCAAGAAGTATTTCTATGGCACTAGGGTAACTCAATTGGAGTCAGGGAGTACTTATATAGGACTAAGGTAACTCACTTGGGGTCGGTGAGTACTTATGAAGGGGCAAGGTAACTGACTTGGGGTCAGGGAGTACTTATATGGGACTAGGGTAACTCACTTGGGGTCAGAGAGTACATATAAATGGGCTAGGGTAACTCGCTTGGGGTCAGGGAGTACTTATAAGGTACTAGGGTAACACACTTGGGGTCAGGGAGTACTTATAAAGGGGCTAGGGTAACTCACTTGGGATCAGGGAGTACTTATATGGGACTAGGTAACTCACTTGGGTTCAGGGAGTACTTATAAAGGGCCTAGGGTAACTCACTTGGGGTCAGGGAGTACTTATATGTGACTAGGGTAACTCACTAAGGGTCAGGGAGTACTTATATGGGACTAGTGTAACTCACTTGGGGTCAGGGTGTACTTATATGGAACTTGTACAACTCGCATTGGGTCAGGGGGTACTTATATGGGACTAGGGTAACTCGATTGGGGTCAGGGAGTACTTATATGGGACTAGGGTAACTCACTTGGGGTCAGAGAGTACTTATATTGGACTAGGGTAACACACTTGGGGTTAGGGTGTACTTATAAAAGGGCTAGGGTAACTCATTTGGGGTCTGGGAGTACTTATATGGGACTAGGGTAACTCGCTTGGGGTCAGGCAGTACTTATAAGGTACTACGGTAACCCACTGGGGTCAGGGAGTACTTATAAAGGGGCTAGGGTAACTCACTTGGGATCAGGGAGTACTTATTGGGACTAGGTAACTCACTTGGGTTCAGGGAGTACTTATTATGGGGCTAGGGTAACACACTTGGGGTCAGGGAGTACTTATAAAAGGGCTAGGGTAACTCGCTTGGGGTCAGGGAGTACTTATAAGGTACTAGGGTAACACACTTGGGGTCAGGGAGTACTTATAAAGGGGCTAGGGTAACTCACTTGGGATCAGGGAGTACTTATATGGGACTAGGTAACTCACTTGGGTTCAGGGAGTACTTATAAAGGGCCTAGGGTAAATCACTTGGGGTCAGGGAGTACTTATATGTGACTAGGGTAACTCACTAAGGGTCAGGGAGTACTTATATGGGACTAGTGTAACTCACTTGGGGTCAGGGAGTACTTATATGGAACTAGTGCAACTCGCATTGGGTCAGGGAGTACTTATATGGGACTAGGGTAACTCGATTGGGGTCAGGGAGTACTTATATGGGACTAGGGTAACTCACTTGGGGTCAGGGAGTAATTATTTGGGACTAGGGTAACTCACTTGGGGTCAGTGAGTACTTATATGGGACTAGGGTAACACACTTAGGGTCAAGAAGTATTTCTATGGCACTAGGGTAACTCAATTGGAGTCAGGGAGTACTTATATAGGACTAGGGTAACTCACTTGGGGTCGGTGAGTACTTATGAAGGGGCAAGGTAACTGACTTGGGGTCAGGGAGTACTTATATGGGACTAGGGTAACTCACTTGGGGTCAGAGAGTACATATAAATGGGCTAGGGTAACTCGCTTGGGGTCAGGGAGTACTTATAAGGTACTAGGGTAACACACTTGGGGTCAGGGAGTACTTATAAAGGGGCTAGGGTAACTCACTTGGGATCAGGGAGTACTTATATGGGACTAGGTAACTCACTTGGGTTCAGGGAGTACTTATAAAGGGCCTAGGGTAACTCACTTGGGGTCAGGGAGTACTTATATGTGACTAGGGTAACTCACTAAGGCTCACGGAACTGCCAAGCGCTGGAAAGCAGCGTATTGGTGGTGTGAGGACCTCGACCGTCTCCGTAAGGCAGCGAATGCTGCCCGCAGGAGGTGGTCGAGGTCGAGGGGTGCCAATACGGAAGTTCACTTGCGCGAAGCCTATAAGACGGCGAGAACCGCTTTCTCCTCCGCTATACGCGAGAGGAAGCGGGCCGCATGGTTGGCGCTGGTGAATGAAGTGGAGGCAGATCCTTGGGGTCGCCCCTTCTGGGTGGCCTACAAGAGATTGAAGAGACAGACATCTGCTAGTCTGACGGAGTCTGAGACGGTGGTTGCGATTGAGAGTCTTTTCTCGACGTCGCAAGTGAGGCCTGGGGGCGTTCCATTCGTGTTTCGCGGTAACACCAGGCCGATCTTGGAGTCTGATCTCATCACGGAAACAGAGATTGTCATGGCTGCCGGGAGGTCCCCTGCAAAGGGGGCCCCTGGTGTCGATGGCATTCTCCCGGAAGTGGTTAAGGTTGCAGCAATGAGCTGCCCCGCTGATTTTGCCCGGTTGTTCAACCGCTGCCTGGAACTCGGCGACTTTCCCGCTATCTGGAGGAGGGCGAGGGTTGTCCTAATCCCGAAAGGGATCGGGGGCTTCAGACCCATATCTCTCCTACCGGTGGTGGGGAAGTTGTTCGAGAGGGTAGTTGTCGCTCGTCTTACGGAGGTTTATGAGGGGGTCGCACCTCTCGCGGACGGTCAATACGGGTTCCGTCCTGGTAGAAGTACCATGGATGCCGTATCGGCTGTCCAGAATTTTATTCGGATCGCCCTTCGGGGGTCTGTGTACCGGAGCAAACGCGTGGCCGTAATCCTTCTCGACATTAAGAACGCGTTCAATTCTGTGTCGCATGCGGCCATCTTGGAGGCCCTGGCCGCCAATGGCGCGGTCCCGGGGGTGATTGTGGATATAGTCCGCAGTTACCTGGGGGACCGGGTCATTGAGTGCGCTGGACGGCAGTGGCGCGTTGGGGCGGGTGTTCCGCAGGGATCGGTCTTAGGACCTCTCCTGTGGAACATTTGTTTCGACGGTCTGCTGCGGTTGAGTCTCCCGGAGGGCTGCACGTTGACTTGTTACGCGGACGATACGGCATTGTGTGTGTCTGCGGGAAGCGTCGGGTCCTTGCAGTTGAAGGCTAACAGGGCTTTGTCGCGTATCGTTCTGTGGCTTGAGGGGAGGAACCTGGAGGTGAACGTCTCCAAATCGGAGGCTGTTTTCTTCTCTAGGAGGCGGTCTGATCGGGCTCCGCGGTTTTCGGTCGGGGGCGAGACGGTTTCCGTCTCCCCGCGGGCGAAATACCTCGGTGTGTGGTTGGATCGTCGTCTTTCCTTCAAGTTTCACATTGATTGCATGGTGGGAAAAGCCAAAAAGGCTGGGTGGGCGTTGAGTAATTTATTGCCGAACGTGGGTGGGTCGGGGGTCTCGGGAAGGATGTTGTACACGAATTTAGTGCACAGCATTCTTCTTTACGGGGCGCCTTGCTGGGCTGAGGCTGCCTCTCGCCCAACCATTGCGAGGTCCCTAATCTCCGCGCAGAGGGTCATGGCGCTGAGGGTTTCCCGCGCGTGTCGTACGGCTTCGTCCTGTGCGCTATTAGTAATCTCGGGCATACCACCGGCCCATCTTTTAGCTTTGGAGCGCAGGGAGGTGTACGGTGCGTCGCGTGCGGGTGGCTCCTCGGCTGGCGTGGCCGAAGCGCGGAGATTGGCGAGGGCTAATTTAGTAGAGAGATGGCAGGCAGCATGGGACTCGGATGGTCGGGGTAGGTGGACCCACCGCCTCATCCCGGACATCCGGTCCTGGCTGGCTGCTAATTGTAGAAGCTTGAACTACCATGTTTCCCAGATGCTCCTGGGGCATGGTAGTTTCATGAGTCATCGCGCGAGGGTGGGCCGCAGGGCGACTCCCGACTGCTGGTGCTCCCCGAATCCGGTCGCGGATACGGCGGAGCACACGCTGTTGTGGTGTCCCCTGTGGGAATGCGAAAGAGCAGAACTCTGTGATGCTTTAGGTGTGCCCTCGTTGGAGGTGGAGACCCTTGTGTCCCATGTTACGAGTACGCCGAGAGCTTGGAATTCATTTTCCAGCTTCTCGGTTAGGGTCCTCACCTCCAAGGACAGTAGAGTCCGAGCTGAGGAGTCTGCTGCTCTCTCCTCTGGGGTGGGGTAGAGTCTGGGGTTTTTGTTTGTCTTGGGATGACCGCATACGGTCGTAGAGTAGAGCGTATACCCTCCTACCTGATGTTATAAGCTATGCTTGGTACCGGGTAGGGGGGCAGGTAGGGGGTTTTGGTGGGTTAGAATCCCACATAACCTCTGGCCAAAACATCGGCCGCCGGAGGTACTTAACAAGCCGTAAGGCTTTAAGAAGTTTCCCCCTACCTCGCAAAGCGTCGGAAAAAAAAAAAAAAAAAAAAAAAAAAAGGGTAACTCACTAAGGGTCAGGGAGTACTTATATGGGACTAGTGTAACTCACTTGGGGTCAGGGAGTACTTATATGGAACTTGTACAACTCGCATTGGGTCAGGGAGTACTTATATGGGACTAGGGTAACTCGATTGGGGTCAGGGAGTACTTATATGGGACTAGGGTAACTCACTTGGGGTCAGAGAGTACTTATATTGGACTAGGGTAACACACTTGGGGTTAGGGTGTACTTATAAAAGGGCTAGGGTAACTCATTTGGGGTCTGGGAGTACTTATATGGGACTAGGGTAACTCGCTTGGGGTCAGGCAGTACTTATAAGGTACTAGGGTAACACACTTGGGGTCAGGGAGTACTTATAAAGGGGCTAGGGTAACTCACTTGGGATCAGGGAGTACTTATATGGGACTAGGTAACTCACTTGGGTTTAGGGAGTACTTATAAAGGGCCTAGGGTAACTCACTTGGGGTCAGGGAGTACTTATATGTGACTAGGGTAACTCACTAAGGGTCAGGGAGTACTTATATGGGACTAGTGTAACTCACTTGGGGTCAGGGAGTACTTATATGGAACTTGTACAACTCGCATTGGGTCAGGGAGTACTTATATGGGACTAGGGTAACTCGATTGGGGTCAGGGAGTACTTATATGGGACTAGGGTAACCCACTTGGGGTCAGAGAGTACTTATATTGGACTAGGGTAACACACTTGGGGTTAGGGTGTACTTATAAAAGGGCTAGGGTAACTCATTTGGGGTCTGGTAGTACTTATATGGGACTAGGGTAACTCGCTTGGGGTCAGGCAGTACTTATAAGGTACTAGGGTAACACACTTGGGGTCAGGGAGTACTTATAAAGGTGCTAGGGTAACTCACTTGGGATCAGGGAGTACTTATTGGGACTAGGTAACTCACTTGGGTTCAGGGAGTACTTATTATGGGACTAGGGTAACACACTTGGGGTCAGGTAGTACTTAAAAAGGGGCTAGGGTAACAAACTTGGGGTCAGGGAGTGCTTATAAAGTGGCTAGGGTAACTCACTTGGGGTCAGGGAGTAATTATATGGGACTAGGGTAACTCACTTGGGGTCAGGGAATAATTATATGGGACTAGGGTAACTCACTTGGGGTCAGGGAATAATTATATGGGACTAGGGTAACTCACTTGGGGTCAGGGAGTACCTATGTAGGACTAGTGTAACTCACTTAGGGTCAGGAAGTATTTCTATGGCACTAGGGTAACTCAATTGGAGTCAGGGAGTACTTATATAGGACTAGGGTAACTCACTTGGGGTCGGTGAGTACTTATGAAGGGGCAAGGTAACTGACTTGGGGTCAGGGAGTACTTATATGGGACTAGGGTAACTCACTTGGGGTCAGAGAGTACATATAAATGGGCTAGGGTAACTCGCTTGGGGTTAGGGAGTACTTATAAGGTACTAGGGTAACACACTTGGGGTCAGGGAGTACTTATAAAGGGGCTAGGGTAACTCACTTGGGATCAGGGAGTACTTATATGGGACTAGGGTAACACACTTGGGGTCAGGGTGTACTTATAAAGGGGCTAGGTTAACTAACTTGGGGTAAGGGAGTACTTATATGTGACTAGGGTAACTCACTAAGGGTCAGGGAGTACTTATATGTGACTAGGGTAACTCACTTGGGGTCAGTGAGTACTTATATGGCACTAGGGTAACACACTTTGTGTCACGGGGTACTTATATGGGACTAGGGTAACACACTTTGGGTACGGGGTACTTATATGGGAATAGGGTAACTCACTTGTGGTCAGGGAGTACTTATATGGGAGTAGGGTAACTCACTTGGGGTCAGGGAGTACCTATGTGGGACTGGGGTAACTCACTTGGGTTCAGGGAGTACTTATATGGGACTAGGGTAACTCACTTGGGGTCAGTGAGTACTTATATGGGACTAGGGTAACTCACTTAGGGTCAGGGAGTACTAATAAAGGGGCTTGGGTGACTCAGTTTGGGTCAGGGAGTACTTATATGGGACTAGGGTAACTCACTTAGGGTCAGGGAGTACTTAAATAGGACTAGGGTAACTCACTTAGGGTCAGGGAGTACTTATATTGGACTAGGGTAACTCACTTGGGGTCAGGGAGTACTTATATGGGACTAGGGTAACACACTTGGGGTCAGGGAGTACTTATAAAGGGGCTAGGGTAACTCGCTTGGGGTCAGGGAGTACTTATAAGGTACTAGGGTAACACACTTGGGGTCAGGGAGTACTTATAAAGGGGCTAGGGTAACTCACTTGGGATCAGGGAGTACTTATATGGGACTAGGTAACTCACTAGGGTTCAGGGAGTACTTATAAAGGGCCTAGGGTAACTCACTTGGGGTCAGGGAGTACTTATATGTGACTAGGGTAACTCACTAAGGGTCAGGGAGTACTTATATGGGACTAGTGTAACTCACTTGGGGTCAGGGAGTACTTATATGGAACTTGTACAACTCGCATTGGGTCAGGGAGTACTTATATGGGACTAGGGTAACTCGATTGGGGTCAGGGAGTACTTATATGGGACTAGGGTAACTCACTTGGGGTCAGAGAGTACTTATATTGGACTAGGGTAACACACTTGGGGTTAGGGTGTACTTATAAAAGGGCTAGGGTAACTCATTTGGGGTCTGGGAGTACTTATATGGGACTAGGGTAACTCGCTTGGGGTCAGGCAGTACTTATAAGGTACTAGGGTAACACACTTGGGGTCAGGGAGTACTTATAAAGGGGCTAGGGTAACTCACTTGGGATCAGGGAGTACTTATATGGGACTAGGTAACTCACTTGGGTTTAGGGAGTACTTATAAAGGGCCTAGGGTAACTCACTTGGGGTCAGGGAGTACTTATATGTGACTAGGGTAACTCACTAAGGGTCAGGGAGTACTTATATGGGACTAGTGTAACTCACTTGGGGTCAGGGAGTACTTATATGGAACTTGTACAACTCGCATTGGGTCAGGGAGTACTTATATGGGACTAGGGTAACTCGATTGGGGTCAGGGAGTACTTATATGGGACTAGGGTAACCCACTTGGGGTCAGAGAGTACTTATATTGGACTAGGGTAACACACTTGGGGTTAGGGTGTACTTATAAAAGGGCTAGGGTAACTCATTTGGGGTCTGGTAGTACTTATATGGGACTAGGGTAACTCGCTTGGGGTCAGGCAGTACTTATAAGGTACTAGGGTAACACACTTGGGGTCAGGGAGTACTTATAAAGGTGCTAGGGTAACTCACTTGGGATCAGGGAGTACTTATTGGGACTAGGTAACTCACTTGGGTTCAGGGAGTACTTATTATGGGACTAGGGTAACACACTTGGGGTCAGGTAGTACTTAAAAAGGGGCTAGGGTAACAAACTTGGGGTCAGGGAGTGCTTATAAAGTGGCTAGGGTAACTAACTTGGGTTCAGGGAGTACTTATATGGGACTAGGTAACTCACTTGGGTTCAGGGAGTACGTATTATGGGACTAGGGTAACACACTTGGGGTCAGGTAGTACTTAAAAAGGGGCTAGGGTAACAAACTTGGGGTCAGGGAGTGCTTATAAAGTGGCTAGGGTAACTCACTTGGGGTCAGGGAGTAATTATATGGGACTAGGGTAACTCACTTGGGGTCAGGGAATAATTATATGGGACTAGGGTAACTCACTTGGGGTCAGGGAATAATTATATGGGACTAGGGTAACTCACTTGGGGTCAGGGAGTACCTATGTGGGACTAGTGTAACTCACTTAGGGTCAGGAAGTATTTCTATGGCACTAGGGTAACTCAATTGGAGTCAGGGAGTACTTATATAGGACTAGGGTAACTCACTTGGGGTCGGTGAGTACTTATGAAGGGGCAAGGTAACTGACTTGGGGTCAGGGAGTACTTATATGGGACTAGGGTAACTCACTTGGGGTCAGAGAGTACATATAAATGGGCTAGGGTAACTCGCTTGGGGTTAGGGAGTACTTATAAGGTACTAGGGTAACACACTTGGGGTCAGGGAGTACTTATAAAGGGGCTAGGGTAACTCACTTGGGATCAGGGAGTACTTATATGGGACTAGGGTAACACACTTGGGGTCAGGGTGTACTTATAAAGGGGCTAGGTTAACTAACTTGGGGTAAGGGAGTACTTATATGTGACTAGGGTAACTCACTAAGGGTCAGGGAGTACTTATATGTGACTAGGGTAACTCACTTGGGGTCAGTGAGTACTTATATGGCACTAGGGTAACACACTTTGTGTCACGGGGTACTTATATGGGACTAGGGTAACACACTTTGGGTACGGGGTACTTATATGGGAATAGGGTAACTCACTTGTGGTCAGGGAGTACTTATATGGGAGTAGGGTAACTCACTTGGGGTCAGGGAGTACCTATGTGGGACTGGGGTAACTCACTTGGGTTCAGGGAGTACTTATATGGGACTAGGGTAACTCACTTGGGGTCAGTGAGTACTTATATGGGACTAGGGTAACTCACTTAGGGTCAGGGAGTACTAATAAAGGGGCTTGGGTGACTCAGTTTGGGTCAGGGAGTACTTATATGGGACTAGGGTAACTCACTTAGGGTCAGGGAGTACTTAAATAGGACTAGGGTAACTCACTTAGGGTCAGGGAGTACTTATATTGGACTAGGGTAACTCACTTGGGGTCAGGGAGTACTTATATGGGACTAGGGTAACACACTTGGGGTCAGGGAGTACTTATAAAGGGGCTAGGGTAACTCGCTTGGGGTCAGGGAGTACTTATAAGGTACTAGGGTAACACACTTGGGGTCAGGGAGTACTTATAAAGGGGCTAGGGTAACTCACTTGGGATCAGGGAGTACTTATATGGGACTAGGTAACTCACTAGGGTTCAGGGAGTACTTATAAAGGGCCTAGGGTAACTCACTTGGGGTCAGGGAGTACTTATATGTGACTAGGGTAACTCACTAAGGGTCAGGGAGTACTTATATGGGACTAGTGTAACTCACTTGGGGTCAGGGAGTACTTATATGGAACTAGTGCAACTCGCATTGGGTCAGGGAGTACTTATATGGGACTAGGGTAACTCACTTGGGGTCAGGGAGTAATTATATGGGACTAGGGTAACTCACTTGGGTCAGTGAGTACTTATATGGGACTAGGGTAACTCACTTTGGGTACGGGGTACTTATATGGGACTAAGGTAACTCACTTGGGGTCAGGGAGTACCTATGTGGGACTAGGGTAACTCACTTAGGGTCAAGAAGTATTTCTATGGCACTAGGGTAACTCAATTGGAGTCAGGGAGTACTTATATAGGACTAAGGTAACTCACTTGGGGTCGGTGAGTACTTATGAAGGGGCAAGGTAACTGACTTGGGGTCAGGGAGTACTTATATGGGACTAGGGTAACTCACTTGGGGTCAGAGAGTACATATAAATGGGCTAGGGTAACTCGCTTGGGGTCAGGGAGTACTTATAAGGTACTAGGGTAACACACTTGGGGTCAGGGAGTACTTATAAAGGGGCTAGGGTAACTCACTTGGGATCAGGGAGTACTTATATGGGACTAGGTAACTCACTTGGGTTCAGGGAGTACTTATAAAGGGCCTAGGGTAACTCACTTGGGGTCAGGGAGTACTTATATGTGACTAGGGTAACTCACTAAGGGTCAGGGAGTACTTATATGGGACTAGTGTAACTCACTTGGGGTCAGGGTGTACTTATATGGAACTTGTACAACTCGCATTGGGTCAGGGAGTACTTATATGGGACTAGGGTAACTCACTTGGGGTCAGAGAGTACTTATATTGGACTAGGGTAACACACTTGGGGTTAGGGTGTACTTATAAAAGGGCTAGGGTAACTCATTTGGGGTCTGGGAGTACTTATATGGGACTAGGGTAACTCGCTTGGGGTCAGGCAGTACTTATAAGGTACTACGGTAACCCACTGGGGTCAGGGAGTACTTATAAAGGGGCTAGGGTAACTCACTTGGGATCAGGGAGTACTTATTGGGACTAGGTAACTCACTTGGGTTCAGGGAGTACTTATTATGGGGCTAGGGTAACACACTTGGGGTCAGGGAGTACTTATAAAAGGGCTAGGGTAACTCGCTTGGGGTCAGGGAGTACTTATAAGGTACTAGGGTAACACACTTGGGGTCAGGGAGTACTTATAAAGGGGCTAGGGTAACTCACTTGGGATCAGGGAGTACTTATATGGGACTAGGTAACTCACTTGGGTTCAGGGAGTACTTATAAAGGGCCTAGGGTAAATCACTTGGGGTCAGGGAGTACTTATATGTGACTAGGGTAACTCACTAAGGGTCAGGGAGTACTTATATGGGACTAGTGTAACTCACTTGGGGTCAGGGAGTACTTATATGGAACTAGTGCAACTCGCATTGGGTCAGGGAGTACTTATATGGGACTAGGGTAACTCGATTGGGGTCAGGGAGTACTTATATGGGACTAGGGTAACTCACTTGGGGTCAGGGAGTAATTATTTGGGACTAGGGTAACTCACTTGGGGTCAGTGAGTACTTATATGGGACTAGGGTAACACACTTTGGGTACGGGGTACTTATATGGGACTAAGGTAACTCACTTGGGGTCAGGGAGTACCTATGTGGGACTAGGGTAACTCACTTAGGGTCAAGAAGTATTTCTATGGCACTAGGGTAACTCAATTGGAGTCAGGGAGTACTTATATAGGACTAGGGTAACTCACTTGGGGTCGGTGAGTACTTATGAAGGGGCAAGGTAACTGACTTGGGGTCAGGGAGTACTTATATGGGACTAGGGTAACTCACTTGGGGTCAGAGAGTACATATAAATGGGCTAGGGTAACTCGCTTGGGGTCAGCGAGTACTTATAAGGTACTAGGGTAACACACTTGGGGTCAGGGAGTACTTATAAAGGGGCTAGGGTAACTCACTTGGGATCAGGGAGTACTTATATGGGACTAGGTAACTCACTTGGGTTCAGGGAGTACTTATAAAGGGCCTAGGGTAACTCACTTGGGGTCAGGGAGTACTTATATGTGACTAGGGTAACTCACTAAGGGTCAGGGAGTACTTATATGGGACTAGTGTAACTCACTTGGGGTCAGGGAGTACTTATAAGGAACTTGTACAACTCGCATTGGGTCAGGGAGTACTTATATGGGACTAGGGTTACTCGATTGGGGTCAGGGAGTACTTATATGGGACTAGGGTAACTCACTTGGGGTCAGAGAGTACTTATATTGGACTAGGGTAACACACTTGGGGTTAGGGTGTACTTATAAAAGGGCTAGGGTAACTCATTTGGGGTCTGGGAGTACTTATATGGGACTAGGGTAACTCGCTTGGGGTCAGGCAGTACTTATAAGGTACTAGGGTAACACACTTGGGGTCAGGGAGTACTTATAAAGGGGCTAGGGTAACTCACTTGGGATCAGGGAGTACTTATATGGGACTAGGTAACTCACTTGGGTTTAGGGAGTACTTATAAAGGGCCTAGGGTAACTCACTTGGGGTCAGGGAGTACTTATATGTGACTAGGGTAACTCACTAAGGGTCAGGGAGTACTTATATGGGACTAGTGTAACTCACTTGGGGTCAGGGAGTACTTATATGGAACTTGTACAACTCGCATTGGGTCAGGGAGTACTTATATGGGACTAGGGTAACTCGATTGGGGTCAGGGAGTACTTATATGGGACTAGGGTAACCCACTTGGGGTCAGAGAGTACTTATATTGGACTAGGGTAACACACTTGGGGTTAGGGTGTACTTATAAAAGGGCTAGGGTAACTCATTTGGGGTCTGGTAGTACTTATATGGGACTAGGGTAACTCGCTTGGGGTCAGGCAGTACTTATAAGGTACTAGGGTAACACACTTGGGGTCAGGGAGTACTTATAAAGGTGCTAGGGTAACTCACTTGGGATCAGGGAGTACTTATTGGGACTAGGTAACTCACTTGGGTTCAGGGAGTACTTATTATGGGACTAGGGTAACACACTTGGGGTCAGGTAGTACTTAAAAAGGGGCTAGGGTAACTCACTTAGGGTCAAGAAGTATTTCTATGGCACTAGGGTAACTCAATTGGAGTCAGGGAGTACTTATATAGGACTAGGGTAACTCACTTGGGGTCGGTGAGTACTTATGAAGGGGCAAGGTAACTGACTTGGGGTCAGGGAGTACTTATATGGGACTAGGGTAACTCACTTGGGGTCAGAGAGTACATATAAATGGGCTAGGGTAACTCGCTTGGGGTCAGGGAGTACTTATAAGGTACTAGGGTAACACACTTGGGGTCAGGGAGTACTTATAAAGGGGCTAGGGTAACTCACTTGGGATCAGGGAGTACTTATATGGGACTAGGTAACTCACTTGGGTTCAGGGAGTACTTATAAAGGGCCTAGGGTAACTCACTTGGGGTCAGGGAGTACTTATATGTGACTAGGGTAACTCACTAAGGGTCAGGGAGTACTTATATGGGACTAGTGTAACTCACTTGGGGTCAGGGAGTACTTATATGGAACTTGTACAACTCGCATTGGGTCAGGGAGTACTTATATGGGACTAGGGTAACTCGATTGGGGTCAGGGAGTACTTATATGGGACTAGGGTAACTCACTTGGGGTCAGAGAGTACTTATATTGGACTAGGGTAACACACTTGGGGTTAGGGTGTACTTATAAAAGGGCTAGGGTAACTCATTTGGGGTCTGGGAGTACTTATATGGGACTAGGGTAACTCGCTTGGGGTCAGGCAGTACTTATAAGGTACTAGGGTAACACACTTGGGGTCAGGGAGTACTTATAAAGGGGCTAGGGTAACTCACTTGGGATCAGGGAGTACTTATATGGGACTAGGTAACTCACTTGGGTTTAGGGAGTACTTATAAAGGGCCTAGGGTAACTCACTTGGGGTCAGGGAGTACTTATATGTGACTAGGGTAACTCACTAAGGGTCAGGGAGTACTTATATGGGACTAGTGTAACTCACTTGGGGTCAGGGTGTACTTATATGGAACTTGTACAACTCGCATTGGGTCAGGGAGTACTTATATGGGACTAGGGTAACTCACTTGGGGTCAGAGAGTACTTATATTGGACTAGGGTAACACACTTGGGGTTAGGGTGTACTTATAAAAGGGCTAGGGTAACTCATTTGGGGTCTGGGAGTACATATGGGACTAGGGTAACTCGCTTGGGGTCAGGCAGTACTTATAAGGTACTACGGTAACCCACTGGGGTCAGGGAGTACTTATAAAGGGGCTAGGGTAACTCACTTGGGATCAGGGAGTACTTATTGGGACTAGGTAACTCACTTGGGTTCAGGGAGTACTTATTATGGGGCTAGGGTAACACACTTGGGGTCAGGGAGTACTTATAAAAGGGCTAGGGTAACTCGCTTGGGGTCAGGGAGTACTTATAAGGTACTAGGGTAACACACTTGGGGTCAGGGAGTACTTATAAAGGGGCTAGGGTAACTCACTTGGGATCAGGGAGTACTTATATGGGACTAGGTAACTCACTTGGGTTCAGGGAGTACTTATAAAGGGCCTAGGGTAAATCACTTGGGGTCAGGGAGTACTTATATGTGACTAGGGTAACTCACTAAGGGTCAGGGAGTACTTATATGGGACTAGTGTAACTCACTTGGGGTCAGGGAGTACTTATATGGAACTAGTGCAACTCGCATTGGGTCAGGGAGTACTTATATGGGACTAGGGTAACTCGATTGGGGTCAGGGAGTACTTATATGGGACTAGGGTAACTCACTTGGGGTCAGGGAGTAATTATTTGGGACTAGGGTAACTCACTTGGGGTCAGTGAGTACTTATATGGGACTAGGGTAACACACTTTGGGTACGGGGTACTTATATGGGACTAAGGTAACTCACTTGGGGTCAGGGAGTACCTATGTGGGACTAGGGTAACTCACTTAGGGTCAAGAAGTATTTCTATGGCACTAGGGTAACTCAATTGGAGTCAGGGAGTACTTATATAGGACTAGGGTAACTCACTTGGGGTCGGTGAGTACTTATGAAGGGGCAAGGTAACTGACTTGGGGTCAGGGAGTACTTATATGGGACTAGGGTAACTCACTTGGGGTCAGAGAGTACATATAAATGGGCTAGGGTAACTCGCTTGGGGTCAGGGAGTACTTATAAGGTACTAGGGTAACACACTTGGGGTCAGGGAGTACTTATAAAGGGGCTAGGGTAACTCACTTGGGATCAGGGAGTACTTATATGGGACTAGGTAACTCACTTGGGTTCAGGGAGTACTTATAAAGGGCCTAGGGTAACTCACTTGGGGTCAGGGAGTACTTATATGTGACTAGGGTAACTCACTAAGGGTCAGGGAGTACTTATATGGGACTAGTGTAACTCACTTGGGGTCAGGGAGTACTTATATGGAACTTGTACAACTCGCATTGGGTCAGGGAGTACTTATATGGGACTAGGGTAACTCGATTGGGGTCAGGGAGTACTTATATGGGACTAGGGTAACTCACTTGGGGTCAGAGAGTACTTATATTGGACTAGGGTAACACACTTGGGGTTAGGGTGTACTTATAAAAGGGCTAGGGTAACTCATTTGGGGTCTGGGAGTACTTATATGGGACTAGGGTAACTCGCTTGGGGTCAGGCAGTACTTATAAGGTACTAGGGTAACACACTTGGGGTCAGGGAGTACTTATAAAGGGGCTAGGGTAACTCACTTGGGATCAGGGAGTACTTATATGGGACTAGGTAACTCACTTGGGTTTAGGGAGTACTTATAAAGGGCCTAGGGTAACTCACTTGGGGTCAGGGAGTACTTATATGTGACTAGGGTAACTCACTAAGGGTCAGGGAGTACTTATATGGGACTAGTGTAACTCACTTGGGGTCAGGGAGTACTTATATGGAACTTGTACAACTCGCATTGGGTCAGGGAGTACTTATATGGGACTAGGGTAACTCGATTGGGGTCAGGGAGTACTTATATGGGACTAGGGTAACCCACTTGGGGTCAGAGAGTACTTATATTGGACTAGGGTAACACACTTGGGGTTAGGGTGTACTTATAAAAGGGCTAGGGTAACTCATTTGGGGTCTGGTAGTACTTATATGGGACTAGGGTAACTCGCTTGGGGTCAGGCAGTACTTATAAGGTACTAGGGTAACACACTTGGGGTCAGGGAGTACTTATAAAGGTGCTAGGGTAACTCACTTGGGATCAGGGAGTACTTATTGGGACTAGGTAACTCACTTGGGTTCAGGGAGTACTTATTATGGGACTAGGGTAACACACTTGGGGTCAGGTAGTACTTAAAAAGGGGCTAGGGTAACTCACTTAGGGTCAAGAAGTATTTCTATGGCACTAGGGTAACTCAATTGGAGTCAGGGAGTACTTATATAGGACTAGGGTAACTCACTTGGGGTCGGTGAGTACTTATGAAGGGGCAAGGTAACTGACTTGGGGTCAGGGAGTACTTATATGGGACTAGGGTAACTCACTTGGGGTCAGAGAGTACATATAAATGGGCTAGGGTAACTCGCTTGGGGTCAGGGAGTACTTATAAGGTACTAGGGTAACACACTTGGGGTCAGGGAGTACTTATAAAGGGGCTAGGGTAACTCACTTGGGATCAGGGAGTACTTATATGGGACTAGGTAACTCACTTGGGTTCAGGGAGTACTTATAAAGGGCCTAGGGTAACTCACTTGGGGTCAGGGAGTACTTATATGTGACTAGGGTAACTCACTAAGGGTCAGGGAGTACTTATATGGGACTAGTGTAACTCACTTGGGGTCAGGGAGTACTTATATGGAACTTGTACAACTCGCATTGGGTCAGGGAGTACTTATATGGGACTAGGGTAACTCGATTGGGGTCAGGGAGTAATTATATGGGACTAGGGTAACTCACTTGGGGTCAGAGAGTACTTATATTGGACTAGGGTAACACACTTGGGGTTAGGGTGTACTTATAAAAGGGCTAGGGTAACTCATTTGGGGTCTGGGAGTACTTATATGGGACTAGGGTAACTCGCTTGGGGTCAGGCAGTACTTATAAGGTACTAGGGTAACACACTTGGGGTCAGGGAGTACTTATAAAGGGGCTAGGGTAACTCACTTGGGATCAGGGAGTACTTATATGGGACTAGGTAACTCACTTGGGTTTAGGGAGTACTTATAAAGGGCCTAGGGTAACTCACTTGGGGTCAGGGAGTACTTATATGTGACTAGGGTAACTCACTAAGGGTCAGGGAGTACTTATATGGGACTAGTGTAACTCACTTGGGGTCAGGGTGTACTTATATGGAACTTGTACAACTCGCATTGGGTCAGGGAGTACTTATATGGGACTAGGGTAACTCACTTGGGGTCAGAGAGTACTTATATTGGACTAGGGTAACACACTTGGGGTTAGGGTGTACTTATAAAAGGGCTAGGGTAACTCATTTGGGGTCTGGGAGTACATATGGGACTAGGGTAACTCGCTTGGGGTCAGGCAGTACTTATAAGGTACTACGGTAACCCACTGGGGTCAGGGAGTACTTATAAAGGGGCTAGGGTAACTCACTTGGGATCAGGGAGTACTTATTGGGACTAGGTAACTCACTTGGGTTCAGGGAGTACTTATTATGGGGCTAGGGTAACACACTTGGGGTCAGGGAGTACTTATAAAAGGGCTAGGGTAACTCGCTTGGGGTCAGGGAGTACTTATAAGGTACTAGGGTAACACACTTGGGGTCAGGGAGTACTTATAAAGGGGCTAGGGTAACTCACTTGGGATCAGGGAGTACTTATATGGGACTAGGTAACTCACTTGGGTTCAGGGAGTACTTATAAAGGGCCTAGGTTAAATCACTTGGGGTCAGGGAGTACTTATATGTGACTAGGGTAACTCACTAAGGGTCAGGGAGTACTTATATGGGACTAGTGTAACTCACTTGGGGTCAGGGAGTACTTATATGGAACTAGTGCAACTCGCATTGGGTCAGGGAGTACTTATATGGGACTAGGGTAACTCGATTGGGGTCAGGGAGTACTTATATGGGACTAGGGTAACTCACTTGGGGTCAGGGAGTAATTATTTGGGACTAGGGTAACTCACTTGGGGTCAGTGAGTACTTATATGGGACTAGGGTAACACACTTTGGGTACGGGGTACTTATATGGGACTAAGGTAACTCACTTGGGGTCAGGGAGTACCTATGTGGGACTAGGGTAACTCACTTAGGGTCAAGAAGTATTTCTATGGCACTAGGGTAACTCAATTGGAGTCAGGGAGTACTTATATAGGACTAGGGTAACTCACTTGGGGTCGGTGAGTACTTATGAAGGGGCAAGGTAACTGACTTGGGGTCAGGGAGTACTTATATGGGACTAGGGTAACTCACTTGGGGTCAGAGAGTACATATAAATGGGCTAGGGTAACTCGCTTGGGGTCAGGGAGTACTTATAAGGTACTAGGGTAACACACTTGGGGTCAGGGAGTACTTATAAAGGGGCTAGGGTAACTCACTTGGGATCAGGGAGTACTTATATGGGACTAGGTAACTCACTTGGGTTCAGGGAGTACTTATAAAGGGCCTAGGGTAACTCACTTGGGGTCAGGGAGTACTTATATGTGACTAGGGTAACTCACTAAGGGTCAGGGAGTACTTATATGGGACTAGTGTAACTCACTTGGGGTCAGGGAGTACTTATATGGAACTTGTACAACTCGCATTGGGTCAGGGAGTACTTATATGGGACTAGGGTAACTCGATTGGGGTCAGGGAGTACTTATATGGGACTAGGGTAACTCACTTGGGGTCAGAGAGTACTTATATTGGACTAGGGTAACACACTTGGGGTTAGGGTGTACTTATAAAAGGGCTAGGGTAACTCATTTGGGGTCTGGGAGTACTTATATGGGACTAGGGTAACTCGCTTGGGGTCAGGCAGTACTTATAAGGTACTAGGGTAACACACTTGGGGTCAGGGAGTACTTATAAAGGGGCTAGGGTAACTCACTTGGGATCAGGGAGTACTTATATGGGACTAGGTAACTCACTTGGGTTTAGGGAGTACTTATAAAGGGCCTAGGGTAACTCACTTGGGGTCAGGGAGTACTTATATGTGACTAGGGTAACTCACTAAGGGTCAGGGAGTACTTATATGGGACTAGTGTAACTCACTTGGGGTCAGGGAGTACTTATATGGAACTTGTACAACTCGCATTGGGTCAGGGAGTACTTATATGGGACTAGGGTAACTCGATTGGGGTCAGGGAGTACTTATATGGGACTAGGGTAACCCACTTGGGGTCAGAGAGTACTTATATTGGACTAGGGTAACACACTTGGGGTTAGGGTGTACTTATAAAAGGGCTAGGGTAACTCATTTGGGGTCTGGTAGTACTTATATGGGACTAGGGTAACTCGCTTGGGGTCAGGCAGTACTTATAAGGTACTAGGGTAACACACTTGGGGTCAGGGAGTACTTATAAAGGTGCTAGGGTAACTCACTTGGGATCAGGGAGTACTTATTGGGACTAGGTAACTCACTTGGGTTCAGGGAGTACTTATTATGGGACTAGGGTAACACACTTGGGGTCAGGTAGTACTTAAAAAGGGGCTAGGGTAACTCACTTAGGGTCAAGAAGTATTTCTATGGCACTAGGGTAACTCAATTGGAGTCAGGGAGTACTTATATAGGACTAGGGTAACTCACTTGGGGTCGGTGAGTACTTATGAAGGGGCAAGGTAACTGACTTGGGGTCAGGGAGTACTTATATGGGACTAGGGTAACTCACTTGGGGTCAGAGAGTACATATAAATGGGCTAGGGTAACTCGCTTGGGGTCAGGGAGTACTTATAAGGTACTAGGGTAACACACTTGGGGTCAGGGAGTACTTATAAAGGGGCTAGGGTAACTCACTTGGGATCAGGGAGTACTTATATGGGACTAGGTAACTCACTTGGGTTCAGGGAGTACTTATAAAGGGCCTAGGGTAACTCACTTGGGGTCAGGGAGTACTTATATGTGACTAGGGTAACTCACTAAGGGTCAGGGAGTACTTATATGGGACTAGTGTAACTCACTTGGGGTCAGGGAGTACTTATATGGAACTTGTACAACTCGCATTGGGTCAGGGAGTACTTATATGGGACTAGGGTAACTCGATTGGGGTCAGGGAGTAATTATATGGGACTAGGGTAACTCACTTGGGGTCAGAGAGTACTTATATTGGACTAGGGTAACACACTTGGGGTTAGGGTGTACTTATAAAAGGGCTAGGGTAACTCATTTGGGGTCTGGGAGTACTTATATGGGACTAGGGTAACTCGCTTGGGGTCAGGCAGTACTTATAAGGTACTAGGGTAACACACTTGGGGTCAGGGAGTACTTATAAAGGGGCTAGGGTAACTCACTTGGGATCAGGGAGTACTTATATGGGACTAGGTAACTCACTTGGGTTTAGGGAGTACTTATAAAGGGCCTAGGGTAACTCACTTGGGGTCAGGGAGTACTTATATGTGACTAGGGTAACTCACTAAGGGTCAGGGAGTACTTATATGGGACTAGTGTAACTCACTTGGGGTCAGGGTGTACTTATATGGAACTTGTACAACTCGCATTGGGTCAGGGAGTACTTATATGGGACTAGGGTAACTCACTTGGGGTCAGAGAGTACTTATATTGGACTAGGGTAACACACTTGGGGTTAGGGTGTACTTATAAAAGGGCTAGGGTAACTCATTTGGGGTCTGGGAGTACATATGGGACTAGGGTAACTCGCTTGGGGTCAGGCAGTACTTATAAGGTACTACGGTAACCCACTGGGGTCAGGGAGTACTTATAAAGGGGCTAGGGTAACTCACTTGGGATCAGGGAGTACTTATTGGGACTAGGTAACTCACTTGGGTTCAGGGAGTACTTATTATGGGGCTAGGGTAACACACTTGGGGTCAGGGAGTACTTATAAAAGGGCTAGGGTAACTCGCTTGGGGTCAGGGAGTACTTATAAGGTACTAGGGTAACACACTTGGGGTCAGGGAGTACTTATAAAGGGGCTAGGGTAACTCACTTGGGATCAGGGAGTACTTATATGGGACTAGGTAACTCACTTGGGTTCAGGGAGTACTTATAAAGGGCCTAGGTTAAATCACTTGGGGTCAGGGAGTACTTATATGTGACTAGGGTAACTCACTAAGGGTCAGGGAGTACTTATATGGGACTAGTGTAACTCACTTGGGGTCAGGGAGTACTTATATGGAACTAGTGCAACTCGCATTGGGTCAGGGAGTACTTATATGGGACTAGGGTAACTCGATTGGGGTCAGGGAGTACTTATATGGGACTAGGGTAACTCACTTGGGGTCAGGGAGTAATTATTTGGGACTAGGGTAACTCACTTGGGGTCAGTGAGTACTTATATGGGACTAGGGTAACACACTTTGGGTACGGGGTACTTATATGGGACTAAGGTAACTCACTTGGGGTCAGGGAGTACCTATGTGGGACTAGGGTAACTCACTTAGGGTCAAGAAGTATTTCTATGGCACTAGGGTAACTCAATTGGAGTCAGGGAGTACTTATATAGGACTAGGGTAACTCACTTGGGGTCGGTGAGTACTTATGAAGGGGCAAGGTAACTGACTTGGGGTCAGGGAGTACTTATATGGGACTAGGGTAACTCACTTGGGGTCAGAGAGTACATATAAATGGGCTAGGGTAACTCGCTTGGGGTCAGGGAGTACTTATAAGGTACTAGGGTAACACACTTGGGGTCAGGGAGTACTTATAAAGGGGCTAGGGTAACTCACTTGGGATCAGGGAGTACTTATATGGGACTAGGTAACTCACTTGGGTTCAGGGAGTACTTATAAAGGGCCTAGGGTAACTCACTTGGGGTCAGGGAGTACTTATATGTGACTAGGGTAACTCACTAAGGGTCAGGGAGTACTTATATGGGACTAGTGTAACTCACTTGGGGTCAGGGAGTACTTATATGGAACTTGTACAACTCGCATTGGGTCAGGGAGTACTTATATGGGACTAGGGTAACTCGATTGGGGTCAGGGAGTACTTATATGGGACTAGGGTAACTCACTTGGGGTCAGAGAGTACTTATATTGGACTAGGGTAACACACTTGGGGTTAGGGTGTACTTATAAAAGGGCTAGGGTAACTCATTTGGGGTCTGGGAGTACTTATATGGGACTAGGGTAACTCGCTTGGGGTCAGGCAGTACTTATAAGGTACTAGGGTAACACACTTGGGGTCAGGGAGTACTTATAAAGGGGCTAGGGTAACTCACTTGGGATCAGGGAGTACTTATATGGGACTAGGTAACTCACTTGGGTTTAGGGAGTACTTATAAAGGGCCTAGGGTAACTCACTTGGGGTCAGGGAGTACTTATATGTGACTAGGGTAACTCACTAAGGGTCAGGGAGTACTTATATGGGACTAGTGTAACTCACTTGGGGTCAGGGAGTACTTATATGGAACTTGTACAACTCGCATTGGGTCAGGGAGTACTTATATGGGACTAGGGTAACTCGATTGGGGTCAGGGAGTACTTATATGGGACTAGGGTAACCCACTTGGGGTCAGAGAGTACTTATATTGGACTAGGGTAACACACTTGGGGTTAGGGTGTACTTATAAAAGGGCTAGGGTAACTCATTTGGGGTCTGGTAGTACTTATATGGGACTAGGGTAACTCGCTTGGGGTCAGGCAGTACTTATAAGGTACTAGGGTAACACACTTGGGGTCAGGGAGTACTTATAAAGGTGCTAGGGTAACTCACTTGGGATCAGGGAGTACTTATTGGGACTAGGTAACTCACTTGGGTTCAGGGAGTACTTATTATGGGACTAGGGTAACACACTTGGGGTCAGGTAGTACTTAAAAAGGGGCTAGGGTAACTCACTTAGGGTCAAGAAGTATTTCTATGGCACTAGGGTAACTCAATTGGAGTCAGGGAGTACTTATATAGGACTAGGGTAACTCACTTGGGGTCGGTGAGTACTTATGAAGGGGCAAGGTAACTGACTTGGGGTCAGGGAGTACTTATATGGGACTAGGGTAACTCACTTGGGGTCAGAGAGTACATATAAATGGGCTAGGGTAACTCGCTTGGGGTCAGGGAGTACTTATAAGGTACTAGGGTAACACACTTGGGGTCAGGGAGTACTTATAAAGGGGCTAGGGTAACTCACTTGGGATCAGGGAGTACTTATATGGGACTAGGTAACTCACTTGGGTTCAGGGAGTACTTATAAAGGGCCTAGGGTAACTCACTTGGGGTCAGGGAGTACTTATATGTGACTAGGGTAACTCACTAAGGGTCAGGGAGTACTTATATGGGACCAGTGTAACTCACTTGGGGTCAGGGAGTACTTATATGGAACTTGTACAACTCGCATTGGGTCAGGGAGTACTTATATGGGACTAGGGTAACTCGATTGGGGTCAGGGAGTACTTATATGGGACTAGGGTAACTCACTTGGGGTCAGAGAGTACTTATATTGGACTAGGGTAACACACTTGGGGTTAGGGTGTACTTATAAAAGGGCTAGGGTAACTCATTTGGGGTCTGGGAGTACTTATATGGGACTAGGGTAACTCGCTTGGGGTTAGGCAGTACTTATAAGGTACTAGGGTAACACACTTGGGGTCAGGGAGTACTTATAAAGGGGCTAGGGTAACTCACTTGGGATCAGGGAGTACTTATATGGGACTAGGTAACTCACTTGGGTTTAGGGAGTACTTATAAAGGGCCTAGGGTAACTCACTTGGGGTCAGGGAGTACTTATATGTGACTAGGGTAACTCACTAAGGGTCAGGGAGTACTTATATGGGACTAGTGTAACTCACTTGGGGTCAGGGAGTACTTATATGGAACTTGTACAACTCGCATTGGGTCAGGGAGTACTTATATGGGACTAGGGTAACTCGATTGGGGTCAGGGAGTACTTATATGGGACTAGGGTAACCCACTTGGGGTCAGAGAGTACTTATATTGGACTAGGGTAACACACTTGGGGTTAGGGTGTACTTATAAAAGGGCTAGGGTAACTCATTTGGGGTCTGGTAGTACTTATATGGGACTAGGGTAACTCGCTTGGGGTCAGGCAGTACTTATAAGGTACTAGGGTAACACACTTGGGGTCAGGGAGTACTTATAAATGTGCTAGGGTAACTCACTTGGGATCAGGGAGTACTTATTGGGACTAGGTAACTCACTTGGGTTCAGGGAGTACTTATTATGGGACTAGGGTAACACACTTGGGGTCAGGTAGTACTTAAAAAGGGGCTAGGGTAACAAACTTGGGGTCAGGGAGTGCTTATAAAGTGGCTAGGGTAACTAACTTGGGTTCAGGGAGTACTTATATGGGACTAGGTAACTCACTTGGGTTCAGGGAGTACGTATTATGGGACTAGGGTAACACACTTGGGGTCAGGTAGTACTTAAAAAGGGGCTAGGGTAACAAACTTGGGGTCAGGGAGTGCTTATAAAGTGGCTAGGGTAACTCACTTGGGGTCAGGGAGTAATTATATGGGACTAGGGTAACACACTTGGGGTCAGGGAATAATTATATGGGACTAGGGTAACTCACTTGGGGTCAGGGAATAATTATATGGGACTAGGGTAACTCACTTGGGGTCAGGGAGTACCTATGTGGGACTAGGGTAACTCACTTAGGGTCAGGAAGTATTTCTATGGCACTAGGGTAACTCAATTGGAGTCAGGGAGTACTTATATAGGACTAGGGTAACTCACTTGGGGTCGGTGAGTACTTATGAAGGGGCAAGGTAACTGACTTGGGGTCAGGGAGTACTTATATGGGACTAGGGTAACTCACTTGGGGTCAGAGAGTACATATAAATGGGCTAGGGTAACTCGCTTGGGGTTAGGGAGTACTTATAAGGTACTAGGGTAACACACTTGGGGTCAGGGAGTACTTATAAAGGGGCTAGGGTAACTCACTTGGGATCAGGGAGTACTTATATGGGACTAGGGTAACACACTTGGGGTCAGGGTGTACTTATAAAGGGGCTAGGGTAACTAACTTGGGGTAAGGGAGTACTTATATGTGACTAGGGTAACTCACTAAGGGTCAGGGAGTACTTATATGTGACTAGGGTAACTCACTTGGGGTCAGTGAGTACTTATATGGCACTAGGGTAACACACTTTGTGTCACGGGGTACTTATATGGGACTAGGGTAACACACTTTGGGTACGGGGTACTTATATGGGAATAGGGTAACTCACTTGTGGTCAGGGAGTACTTATATGGGAGTAGGGTAACTCACTTGGGGTCAGGGAGTACCTATGTGGGACTGGGGTAACTCACTTGGGTTCAGGGAGTACTTATATGGGACTAGGGTAACTCACTTGGGGTCAGTGAGTACTTATATGGGACTAGGGTAACTCACTTAGGGTCAGGGAGTACTAATAAAGGGGCTTGGGTGACTCAGTTTGGGTCAGGGAGTACTTATATGGGACTAGGGTAACTCACTTAGGGTCAGGGAGTACTTAAATAGGACTAGGGTAACTCACTTAGGGTCAGGGAGTACTTATATTGGACTAGGGTAACTCACTTGGGGTCAGGGAGTACTTATATGGGACTAGGGTAACACACTTGGGGTCAGGGAGTACTTATAAAGGGGCTAGGGTAACTCGCTTGGGGTCAGGGAGTACTTATAAGGTACTAGGGTAACACACTTGGGGTCAGGGAGTACTTATAAAGGGGCTAGGGTAACTCACTTGGGATCAGGGAGTACTTATATGGGACTAGGTAACTCACTAGGGTTCAGGGAGTACTTATAAAGGGCCTAGGGTAACTCACTTGGGGTCAGGGAGTACTTATATGTGACTAGGGTAACTCACTAAGGGTCAGGGAGTACTTATATGGGACTAGTGTAACTCACTTGGGGTCAGGGAGTACTTATATGGAACTAGTGCAACTCGCATTGGGTCAGGGAGTACTTATATGGGACTAGGGTAACTCACTTGGGGTCAGGGAGTAATTATATGGGACTAGGGTAACTCACTTGGGTCAGTGAGTACTTATATGGGACTAGGGTAACTCGCTTGGGGTCAGGCAGTACTTATAAGGTACTACGGTAACCCACTGGGGTCAGGGAGTACTTATAAAGGGGCTAGGGTAACTCACTTGGGATCAGGGAGTACTTATTGGGACTAGGTAACTCACTTGGGTTCAGGGAGTACTTATTATGGGGCTAGGGTAACACACTTGGGGTCAGGGAGTACTTATAAAAGGGCTAGGGTAACTCGCTTGGGGTCAGGGAGTACTTATAAGGTACTAGGGTAACACACTTGGGGTCAGGGAGTACTTATAAAGGGGCTAGGGTAAATCACTTGGGGTCAGGGAGTACTTATATGTGACTAGGGTAACTCACTAAGGGTCAGGGAGTACTTATATGGGACTAGTGTAACTCACTTGGGGTCAGGGAGTACTTATATGGAACTAGTGCAACTCGCATTGGGTCAGGGAGTACTTATATGGGACTAGGGTAACTCGATTGGGGTCAGGGAGTACTTATATGGGACTAGGGTAACTCACTTGGGGTCAGGGAGTAATTATTTGGGACTAGGGTAACTCACTTGGGGTCAGTGAGTACTTATATGGGACTAGGGTAACACACTTTGGGTACGGGGTACTTATATGGGACTAAGGTAACTCACTTGGGGTCAGGGAGTACCTATGTGGGACTAGGGTAACTCACTTAGGGTCAAGAAGTATTTCTATGGCACTAGGGTAACTCAATTGGAGTCAGGGAGTACTTATATAGGACTAGGGTAACTCACTTGGGGTCGGTGAGTACTTATGAAGGGGCAAGGTAACTGACTTGGGGTCAGGGAGTACTTATATGGGACTAGGGTAACTCACTTGGGGTCAGAGAGTACATATAAATGGGCTAGGGTAACTCGCTTGGGGTCAGGGAGTACTTATAAGGTACTAGGGTAACACACTTGGGGTCAGGGAGTACTTATAAAGGGGCTAGGGTAACTCACTTGGGATCAGGGAGTACTTATATGGGACTAGGTAACTCACTTGGGTTCAGGGAGTACTTATAAAGGGCCTAGGGTAACTCACTTGGGGTCAGGGAGTACTTATATGTGACTAGGGTAAACCACTAAGGGTCAGGGAGTACTTATATGGGACTAGTGTAACTCACTTGGGGTCAGGGAGTACTTATATGGAACTTGTACAACTCGCATTGGGTCAGGGAGTACTTATATGGGACTAGGGTAACTCACTTGGGGTCAGAGAGTACTTATATTGGACTAGGGTAACACACTTGGGGTTAGGGTGTACTTATAAAAGGGCTAGGGTACTCACTTGGGGTCTGGGAGTACTTATATGGGACTAGGGTAACTCGCTTGGGGTCAGGCAGTACTTATAAGGTACTAGGGTAACACACTTGGGTTCAGGGAGTACTTATAAAGGGGCTAGGGTAACTCACTTGGGATCAGGGAGTACTTATTGGGACTAGGTAACTCACTTGGGTTCAGGGAGTACTTATTATGGGACTAGGGTAACACACTTGGGGTCAGGTAGTACTTAAAAAGGGGCTAGGGTAACAAACTTGGGGTCAGGGAGTACTTATAAAGTGGCTAGGGTAACTAACTTGGGATCAGGGAGTACTTATATGGGACTAGGTAACTCACTTGGGTTCAGGGAGTACGTATTATGGGACTAGGGTAACTCACTTGGGGTCAGGGAGTAATTATATGGGACTAGGGTAACTCACTTGGGGTCAGGGAATAATTATATGGGACTAGGGTAACTCACTTGGGGTCAGGGAGTACCTATGTGGGACTAGGGTAACTCACTTAGGGTCAGGAAGTATTTCTATGGCACTAGGGTAACTCAATTGGAGTCAGGGAGTACTTATATGGGACTAGGGTAACTCACTTGGGGTCAGTGAGTACTTATATGGCACTAGGGTAACACACTTTGGGTCACGGGGTACTTATATGGGAATAGGGTGACTCACTTTGGGTCAGGGAGTACTTATATGGGACTAGGGTAACTCGATTGGGGTCAGGGAGTACTTATATGGGACTAGGGTAACTCACTTGGGGTCAGAGAGTACTTATATTGGACTAGGGTAACACACTTGGGGTTAGGGTGTACTTATAAAAGGGCTAGGGTAACTCATTTGGGGTCTGGGAGCACTTATATGGGACTAGGGTAACTCGCTTGGGGTCAGGCAGTACTTATAAGGTACTAGGGTAACACACTTGGGGTCAGGGAGTACTTATAAAGGGGCTAGGGTAACTAACTTGGGATCAGGGAGTACTTATATGGGACTAGGTTACTCACTTGGGTTCAGGGAGTACTTATAAAGGGCCTAGGGTAACTCACTTGGGGTCAGGGAGTACGTATATGTGACTAGGGTAACTCACTAAGGGTCAGGGAGTACTTATATGGGACTAGTGTAACTCACTTGGGGTCAGGGAGTACTTATATGGAACTTGTACAACTCGCATTGGGTCAGGGAGTACTTATATGGGACTAGGGTAACTCGATTGGGGTCAGGGAGTACTTATATGGGACTAGGGTAACCCACTTAGGGTCAGAGAGTACTTATATTGGACTAGGGTAACACACTTGGGGTTAGGGTGTACTTATAAAAGGGCTAGGGTAACTCATTTGGGGTCTGGGAGTACGTATATGGGACTAGGGTAACTCGCTTGGGGTCAGGCAGTACTTATAAGGTACTAGGGTAACACACTTGGGGTCAGGGAGTACTTATTTGGGAGTAGGGTAACTCACTTGTGGTCAGGGAGTACTTATATGGGACTAGGGTAAAACACTTGGGGTCAGGGAGTACTTATATGGGACTAGTTTAACTCACTTGGGGTCAGGGAGTACTTATATGGGACTAGGGTAACACACTTGGGGTCAGGGTGTACTTATAAAGGGGCTAGGGTAACTAACTTGGGGTAAGGGAGTACTTATATGTGACTAGGGTAACTCACTAAGGGTCAGGGAGTACTTATATGTGACTAGGGTAACTCACTTGGGGTCAGTGAGTACTTATATGGCACTAGGGTAACACACTTTGTGTCACGGGGTACTTATATGGGACTAGGGTAACACACTTTGGGTACGGGGTACTTATATGGGAATAGGGTAACTCACTTGTGGTCAGGGAGTACTTATATGGGAGTAGGGTAACTCACTTGGGATCAGGGAGTACCTATGTGGGACTGGGGTAACTCACTTGGGGTCAGGGAGTACTTATATGGGACTAGGGTAACTCACTTGGGGTCAGTGAGTACTTATATGGGACTAGGGTAACTCACTTAGGGTCAGGGAGTACTAATAAAGGGGCTTGGGTGACTCAGTTTGGGTCAGGGAGTACTTATATGGGACTAGGGTAACTCACTTAGGGTCAGGGAGTACTTAAATAGGACTAGGGTAACTCACTTAGAGTCAGGGAGTACTTATATTAAACTATGGTAACTCACTTGGGGTCAGGGAGTACTTATATGGGACTAGGGTAACACACTTGGGGTCAGGGAGTACTTATAAAGGGGCTAGGGTAAATCGCTTGGGGTCAGGGAGTACTTATAAGGTACTAGGGTAACACACTTGGGGTCAGGGAGTACTTATAAAGGGGCTAGGGTTACTCACTTGGGATCAGGGAGTACTTATATGGGACTAGGTAACTCACTAGGGTTCAGGGAGTACTTATAAAGGGCCTAGGGTAACTCACTTGGGGTCAGGGAGTACTTATATGTGACTAGGGTAACTCACTAAGGGTCAGGGAGTACTTATATGGGACTAGTGTAACTCACTTGGGGTCAGGGAGTACTTATATGGAACTAGTGCAACTCGCATTGGGTCAGGGAGTACTTATATGGGACTAGGGTAACTCACTTGGGGTCAGAGAGTACTTATATTGGACTAGGGTAACACACTTGGGGTTAGGGTGTACTTATAAAAGGGCTAGGGTAACTCATTTGGGGTCTGGGAGTACTTATATGGGACTAGGGTAACTCGCTTGGGGTCAGGCAGTACTTATAAGGTACTACGGTAACCCACTGGGGTCAGGGAGTACTTATAAAGGGGCTAGGGTAACTCACTTGGGATCAGGGAGTACTTATTGGGACTAGGTAACTCACTTGGGTTCAGGGAGTACTTATTATGGGACTAGGGTAACACACTTGGGGTCAGGGAGTACTTATAAAGGGGCTAGGGTAACTCGCTTGGGGTCAGGGAGTACTTATAAGGTACTAGGGTAACACACTTGGGGTCAGGGAGTACTTATAAAGGGGCTAGGGTAACTCACTTGGGATCAGGGAGTACTTATATGGGACTAGGTAACTCACTTGGGTTCAGGGAGTACTTATAAAGGGCCTAGGGTAACTCACTTGGGGTCAGGGAGTACTTATATGTGACTAGGGTAACTCACTAAGGGTCAGGGAGTACTTATATGGGACTAGTGTAACTCACTTGGGGTCAGGGAGTACTTATATGGAACTAGTGCAACTCGCATTGGGTCAGGGAGTACTTATATGGGACTAGGGTAACTCGATTGGGGTCAGGGAGTACTTATATGGGACTAGGGTAACTCACTTGGGGTCAGGGAGTAATTATATGGGACTAGGGTAACTCACTTGGGGTCAGTGAGTACTTATATGGGACTAGGGTAACACACTTTGGGTACGGGGTACTTATATGGGACTAAGGTAACTCACTTGGGGTCAGGGAGTACCTATGTGGGACTAGGGTAACTCACTTAGGGTCAAGAAGTATTTCTATGGCACTAGGGTAACTCAATTGGAGTCAGGGAGTACTTATATAGGACTAGGGTAACTCACTTGGGGTCGGTGAGTACTTATGAAGGGGCAAGGTAACTGACTTGGGGTCAGGGAGTACTTATATGGGACTAGGGTAACTCACTTGGGGTCAGAGAGTACATATAAATGGGCTAGGGTAACTCGCTTGGGGTCAGGGAGTACTTATAAGGTATTAGGGTAACACACTTGGTGTCAGGGAGTACTTATAAAGGGGCTAGGGTAACTCACTTGGGATCAGGGAGTACTTATATGGGACTAGGTAACTCACTTGGGTTCAGGGAGTACTTATATGGAACTTGTACAACTCGCATTGGGTCAGGGAGTACTTATATGGGACTAGGGTAACTCGATTGGGGTCAGGGAGTACTTATATGGGACTAGGGTAACTCACTTGGGGTCAGAGAGTACTTAAATTGGACTAGGGTAACACACTTGGGATTAGGGTGTACTTATAAAAGGGCTAGGGTAACTCATTTGGGGTCTGGGAGTACTTATATGGGACTAGGGTAACTCGCTTGGGGTCAGGCAGTACTTATAAGGTACTAGGGTAACACACTTGGGGTCAGGGAGTACTTATAAAGGGGCTAGGGTAACTCACTTGGGATCAGGGAGTACTTATTGGGACTAGGTAACTCACTTGGGTTCAGGGAGTACTTATTATGGGACTAGGGTAACACACTTGGGGTCAGGTAGTACTTAAAAAGGGGCTAGGGTAACAAACTTGGGGTCAGGGAGTACTTATAAAGTGGCTAGGGTAACTAACTTGGGATCAGGGAGTACTTATATGGGACTAGGTAACTCACTTGGATTCAAGGAGTACGTATTATGGAACTAGGGTAACTCACTTGTGGTCAGGGAGTACTTATATGGGACTAGGGTAAAACACATGGGGTCAGGGAGTACTTATATGGGACTAGTGTAACTCACTTGGGGTCAGGGAGTACTTATATGGGACCAGGGTAACACACTTGGGGTCAGGGTGTACTTATAAAGGGGCTAGGGTAACTAACTTGGGGTAAGGGAGTACTTATATGTGACTAGGGTAACTCACTAAGGGTCAGGGAGTACTTATATGTGACTAGGGTAACTCACTTGGGGTCAGTGAGTACTTATATGGGACTAGGGTAACACGCTTTGGGTACGGGGTACTTATATGGGAATAGGGTGACTCACTTTGGGTCAGGGAGTACTTATTTGGGAGTAGGGTAACTCACTTGTGGTCAGGGAGTACTTATATGGGACTAGGGTAAAACACTTATGTTCAGGGAGTACTTATAAAGGGGCTACGGTAACTCACTTGGGATCAGGGAATACTTATTAAACGGCTAAGGTAACTCGCTTGGGGTCAGGGAGTACTTATATGGGACTAGGGTAACTCACTTGGGATCAGGGAGTACCTATGTGGGACTGGGGTAACTCACTTGGGGTCAGGGAGTACTTATATGAGACTAGGGTAACTCACTTGGGGTCAGTGAGTACTTATATGGGACTAGGGTAACTCACTTAGGGTCAGGGAGTACTTATATTGGACTAGGGTAACTCACTTGGGGTCAGGGAGTACTTATATTGGACTAGGGTAACACACTTGGGGTCAGGGAGTACTTATAAAGGGGCTAGGGTAACTCACTTGGGGTCAGGGAGTACTTATAAGGTACTAGGGTAACACACTTGGGGTCAGGGAGTACTTATAAAGGGGCTAGGGTAACACACTTGGGATCAAGGAGTACTTATATGGGACTAGGTAACTCACTTGGGTTCAGGGAGTACTTATAAAGGGCCTAGGGTAACTCACTTGGGGTCAGGGAGTACTTATATATGACTAGGGTAACTCACTTGGGGTCAGGGAGTACTTATATGGAACTAGTGCAACTCGCATTGGGTCAGGGAGTACTTATATGGGACTAGGGTAACTCGATTGGGGTCAGGGAGTACTTATATGGGACTAGGGTAACTCACTTGGGGTCAGGGAGTACTTATATGGGACTAGGGTAACACACTTGGGGTTAGGGTGTACTTATAATAGGGCTAGGGTAACTCATTTGGGGTCAGGGAGTACTTATATGGGACTAGGGTAATTCGCTTGGGGTCAGGCAGTACTTATAAGGTACTAGGGTAACACACTTGGGGTCAGGGAGTACTTATAAAGGGGCTAGGGTAACTCACTTGAGATCAGGGAGTACTTATATGGGACTAGGTAACTCACTTGGGTTCAGGGAGTACTTATTTTGGGACTAGGGTAACTCACTTGGTGTCAGGGAGTAATTATATGGGACTAGGGTAACTCACTTGGGGTCAGTGAGTACTTATATGCGACTAGGGTAACAAACTTTGGGTACGGGGTACTTATATAGGAATAGGGTGACTCACTTTGGGTCAGGGAGTACTTATTTGGGAGTAGGGTAACTCACTTGTAGTGAGGGAGTACTTATATGGGACTAGGGTAAAACACTTGGGGTCAGGGAGTACTTATATTGGACTAGTGTAACTAACTTGGGGTCAGGGAGTAATTATATGGGACTAGGGTAACTCACTTGGTGTCAGTGAGTACTTATATGGGACTAGGGTAACACACTTTGGGTACGGGGTACTTATATGGGACTAGGGTAACTCAATTGGGGTCAGGGAGTACTTATATGGGACTATGGTAACTCACTTGGGGTCAGGGAGTACCTATGTGGGACTAGGGTAACTCACTTAGGGTCAGGAAGTATTTCTATGGCACTAGGGTAACTCAATTGGAGTCAGGGAGTACTTATATGGGACTAGGGTAAGTCACTTGGGGTCGGTGAGTACTTATCAAGGGGCAAGGTAACTGACTTGGGGTCAGGGAGTACTTATATGGGACTAGGGTAACTCACTTGGGGTCAGAGAGTACATATAAAGGGGCTAGGGTAAATCACTTGGGGGTCAGGGAGTACTTATATGGGACTAGGGTACCATACTTGGGGTCAGGGAGTACTTATAAAGGGGCTAGGGCAACTCACTTGGGGTCAGGAAGTACTTATATGCGACTATGGTAACTCACTTGGAGTCAGAGAGTACTTATAAAGGGGCAAGGGTAACTCACTTGGGGGTCAGGTAGTACTTATATGTGAGTAGGGTACCATACTTAGGGTCGAGAAGTACTTATAAAGGGGCTAGGGCAACTCACTTGAGGTCCGGGAGTACTTATATGTGACTAGGGTAACTCACTTAGGGCCAGGTAGTACTTATATTTGATAAGGGTAAATCACTTGGTTTCAGGGAGTACTTATATGGGACTAGGGTAACTCGCATTGGGTCAGGGAGTACTTATAAAGGGGCTAGTGTAAATCACTTAGTGTCAGGAAGTACTTATATGGCACTAGGGTAACTCACTTGGAGTCAGGAAGTACTTATAAAGGGGCTATGGCAACTCACTTGGAGTCAGGAAGTACTTATAAAGGGGCTAAGGCAACTCACTTGGGGTCAGGGAGTACTTATATGTGACTAGAGAAACTCATTTAGGGTCAGGGAGTACTTATATGTGACTAGGGTAACTTACTTAGGTTCAGGGAGTACTTATATGGAGCTAGGGTAACTCAATTAGGGTCAGGGAGTATTTATAAGGGACTAGGGTAACTCACTTGGGGGAAAACTTGTACATATATGGAACCAGGGTAACTCTCTTGGGGTCAGGCAGTACTAATAAAGGGGCTAGGGCAACTCACTTGGGGTCCGGGAGTACTTATATGTGACTAGGGTAACTCACTTAGGGCCAGGGAGTACTTATATTTGATAAGGGTAAATCACTTGGTTTCTGGGAGTACTTATATGGGACTAGGGTAACTCGCTTTGGGTCAGGGAGTACTTATAAAGGGGCTAGTGTAAATCACTTAGTGTCAGGAAGTATTTATATGGCACTAGGGTAACTCACTTGGAATCAAGGAGTACTTATAAAGGGGCTAGGGAAACTCACTTGGGGTCAGGGAGTACTTACATGGGACTAGGGTAACTCGCTTTGGGTCAGGGAGTACTTATAAAGGGGCTAGTGTATTTCACTTGGTGTCAGGGAGTACTTATATGGCACTAGGTGTAACTCACTTGGAGTCAGGGAGTACTTATAAAGGGGCTATGGCAACTCACTTGGGGTCAGGGAGTACTTATATGTGACTAGAGAAACTCATTTAGGGTCAGGGAGTACTTATATGTGACTAGGGTAACTCAATTAGGGTCAGGGAGTACTTATAAGGGACTAGGGTAACTCACTTGGGTTCAGGGTGTACTTATTATGGGACTAGGGTAACTCACTTGGGGTCAGGGAGTACTTATATTGGACTAGGGTAACTCACTTGGGGTCAGGGAGTACTTATTTGGGAGTATGGTAACTCACTTGTGGTCAGGGAGTACTTATATGGGACTAGGGTAACTCATTTGGGGTCAGGGTGTACTTAAATGGGACTAGGGTAACTCACTTGGGGTCAGGGAGTACTTATAATGGACTAGGGTAACACACTTGGGGTCAGGGAGTACTTATAAAGGGGCTAGGGTAACTCGCTTGGGGTCAGGGAGTACTTATAAGGTACTAGGGTAACACACTTGGGGTCAGGGAGTACTTATAAAGGGGCTAGGGTAACTCACTTGGGATCAGGGAGTACTTATATGGGACTAGGTAACTCACTTGGGTTCAGGGAGTACTTATTAAGGGCCTAGGGTAACACACTTGGGGTCAGAGAGTACTTGTATTGAACTTGGGTAACTCACTTGGGGTCAGGGAGTACTTATATTGGACTAGGGTAACTCACTTGGGGTCAGGGAGTACTTATATGGGAGTAGGGTAACTCACTTAGGGCCAGGGAGTACTTATATTTGATAAGGGTAAATCACTTGGTTTCTGGGAGTACTTATATGGGACTAGGGTAACTCGCTTTGGGTCAGGGAGTACTTATAAAGGGGCTAGTGTAAATCACTTAGTGTCAGGAAGTATTTATATGGCACTAGGGTAACTCACTTGGAATCAAGGAGTACTTATAAAGGGGCTAGGGAAACTCACTTGGGGTCAGGGAGTACTTACATGGGACTAGGGTAACTCGCTTTGGGTCAGGGAGTACTTATAAAGGGGCTAGTGTATTTCACTTGGTGTCAGGGAGTACTTATATGGCACTAGGTGTAACTCACTTGGGGTCAGGGAGTACTTATATGGGACTAGGGTAACTCACTTGGGGTCAGAGAGTACATATAAAGGGGCTAGGGTAAATCACTTGGGGGTCAGGGAGTACTTATATGGGACTAGGGTACCATACTTGGGGTCAGGGAGTACTTATAAAGGGGCTAGGGCAACTCACTTGGGGTCAGGAAGTACTTATATGCGACTATGGTAACTCACTTGGAGTCAGAGAGTACTTATAAAGGGGCAAGGGTAACTCACTTGGGGGTCAGGTAGTACTTATATGTGAGTAGGGTACCATACTTAGGGTCGAGAAGTACTTATAAAGGGGCTAGGGCAACTCACTTGAGGTCCGGGAGTACTTATATGTGACTAGGGTAACTCACTTAGGGCCAGGTAGTACTTATATTTGATAAGGGTAAATCACTTGGTTTCAGGGAGTACTTATATGGGACTAGGGTAACTCGCATTGGGTCAGGGAGTACTTATAAAGGGGCTAGTGTAAATCACTTAGTGTCAGGAAGTACTTATATGGCACTAGGGTAACTCACTTGGAGTCAGGAAGTACTTATAAAGGGGCTATGGCAACTCACTTGGAGTCAGGAAGTACTTATAAAGGGGCTAAGGCAACTCACTTGGGGTCAGGGAGTACTTATATGTGACTAGAGAAACTCATTTAGGGTCAGGGAGTACTTATATGTGACTAGGGTAACTTACTTAGGTTCAGGGAGTACTTATATGGAGCTAGGGTAACTCAATTAGGGTCAGGGAGTATTTATAAGGGACTAGGGTAACTCACTTGGGGGAAAACTTGTACATATATGGAACCAGGGTAACTCTCTTGGGGTCAGGCAGTACTAATAAAGGGGCTAGGGCAACTCACTTGGGGTCCGGGAGTACTTATATGTGACTAGGGTAACTCACTTAGGGCCAGGGAGTACTTATATTTGATAAGGGTAAATCACTTGGTTTCTGGGAGTACTTATATGGGACTAGGGTAACTCGCTTTGGGTCAGGGAGTACTTATAAAGGGGCTAGTGTAAATCACTTAGTGTCAGGAAGTATTTATATGGCACTAGGGTAACTCACTTGGAATCAAGGAGTACTTATAAAGGGGCTAGGGAAACTCACTTGGGGTCAGGGAGTACTTACATGGGACTAGGGTAACTCGCTTTGGGTCAGGGAGTACTTATAAAGGGGCTAGTGTATTTCACTTGGTGTCAGGGAGTACTTATATGGCACTAGGTGTAACTCACTTGGAGTCAGGGAGTACTTATAAAGGGGCTATGGCAACTCACTTGGGGTCAGGGAGTACTTATATGTGACTAGAGAAACTCATTTAGGGTCAGGGAGTACTTATATGTGACTAGGGTAACTCAATTAGGGTCAGGGAGTACTTATAAGGGACTAGGGTAACTCACTTGGGTTCAGGGTGTACTTATTATGGGACTAGGGTAACTCACTTGGGGTCAGGGAGTACTTATATTGGACTAGGGTAACTCACTTGGGGTCAGGGAGTACTTATTTGGGAGTATGGTAACTCACTTGTGGTCAGGGAGTACTTATATGGGACTAGGGTAACTCATTTGGGGTCAGGGAGTACTTAAATGGGACTAGGGTAACTCACTTGGGGTCAGGGAGTACTTATAATGGACTAGGGTAACACACTTGGGGTCAGGGAGTACTTATAAAGGGGCTAGGGTAACTCGCTTGGGGTCAGGGAGTACTTATAAGGTACTAGGGTAACACACTTGGGGTCAGGGAGTACTTATAAAGGGTCTAGGGTAACTCACTTGGGATCAGGGAGTACTTATATGGGACTAGGGTAACTCACTTGGCATCAGGGAGTACTTATATGGGACTGGGTAACTCACTTGGGTTCAGGGAGTACTTATTATGGGAGCAGGGTAACTCACTTGGGGTCAGGGAGTACTTGTATGGGACTTGGGAAACTCACTTGGGGTCAGGGAGTACATATAAATGGGCTAGGGTAACTCACTTGGGGTCAGGGAGTACTTAAATGGGACTAGGTAACTCACTTGGGTTCAGGGAGTACTTATTATGGGAGCAGGTTAACTCATTTGGGGTCAGGGAGTACTTAAATGGGACTAGGGTAACTCACTTGGGTTCAGGGTGTACTTATTATGGGACTAGGGTAACTCACTTGGGGTCAGGGAGTACTTATATTGGACTAGGGTAACTCACTTGGGGTCAGGGAGTACCTATGTGGGACTAGGGTAACTCACTTGGGGTCAGGGAGTACTTATATGGGACTAGGGTATCTCACTTGGGGTCAGTGAGTACTTATATGGCACTAGGGTAACACACTTTGGGTCACAGTGTACTTATATGGGAATAGGGTGACTCACTTTGGGTCAGGGAGTACTTATTTGGGAGTAGGGTAACTCACTTGTGGTCAGGGAGTACTTATATGGGACTAGGGTAACACACTTTGGGTACAGGGTACTTATATGGGAATAGGGTGAATCACTTTGGGTCTGGGAGTACTTATAAGGTACTAGGGTAACACACTTGGGGTCAGGGAGTACTTATATGGGACTAGGGTAACTCGCTTGGGTTCAGGGAGTACTTATTATGGGACTAGGGTAACACACTGTGGGTCACGGGGTACTTATATGGGACTAGGGTAACCCACTTGGGGTTAGGGTGTACTTATAAAAGGGCTAGGGTAACTCATTTGGGGTCAGGGAGTACTTATATGGGACTAGGGTAACTCGCTTGGGTTCAGGGAGTACTTATTATGGGACTAGGGTAACACACTTGGGGTCAGGGAGTACTTAAAAAGGGGCTAGGGTAACAAACTTGGGGGCAGGGTGTACTTGTATGGGACTTGGGTAACTCACTTGGGGTCAGGGAGTACTTATATTGGACTAAGGTAACCCACTTGGGGTCAGGGAGTGCTTATATGGGACTAGGGTAACACACTTGGTGTCAGGGAGTACTTATAAAGGGGCTATGGTAACTCGCTTGGGGTTAGAGAGTACTTATAAGGTACTAGGGTAACACACTTGGGGTCAGGGAGTACTTATAAAGGGATTAGGGTAACTCACTTGGCATCAGGGAGTACTTATATGGGACTGGGTAACTCACTTGGGTTCAGGGAGTACTTATTATGGGAGCAGGGTAACTCACTTGGGGTCAGGGAGTACTTGTATGGGACTTGGGAAACTCACTTGGGGTCAGGGAGTACATATAAATGGGCTAGGGTAACTCACTTGGGGTCAGGGAGTACTTAAATGGGACTAGGTAACTCACTTGGGTTCAGGGAGTACTTATTATGGGAGCAGGTTAACTCACTTGGGGTCAGGGAGTACTTATATTGGACTAGAGTAACTCACTTGGTGTCAGGGAGTACTTATATTGGACTAGGGTAACACACTTGGAGTCAGGGAGTACTTATAAAGGGGGTAGGGTAACTCGCTTGGGGTCAGGGAGTACTTATAAGGTACTAGGGTAACACACTTGGGGTCAGGGAGTAATTATAAAGGGGCAAGGGTAACTCACTTGGGATCAAGGAGTACTTATATGGGACTAGGTAACTCACTTGGGTTCAGGGAGTACTTATTAAGGGCCTAGGGTAACTCAATTGGGGTCAGGGAGTACTTTTATGGGACTTGGGTAACTCACTTGGGGTCAGGGAGTACTTATAAAGGGGCTAGGGCAACTCACTTGGGGTCAGGAAGTACTTATATGCGACTAGGGTAACTCACTTGGAGTCAGAGAGTACTTATAAAGGGGCAAGGGTAACTCACTTGGGGGTCAGGTAGTACTTATATGTGAGTAGGGTACCATACTTAGGGTCGAGAAGTACTTATAAAGGGGCTAGAGCAACTCACTTGGGGTCCGCGAGTACTTATATATGACTAGGGTAACTCACTTAGGGCCAGGGAGTACTTATATTTGATAAGGGTAAATCACTTGGTTTCAGGGAGTACTTATATGGGACTAGGGTAACTCGCATTGGGTCAGGGAGTACTTATAAAGGGGCTAGTGTAAATCACTTAGTGTCAGGAAGTACTTATATGGCACTAGGGTAACTCACTTGGAGTCAGGAAGTACTTATAAAGGGGCTATGGCAACTCACTTGGAGTCAGGAAGTACTTATAAAGGGGCTAAGGCAACTCACTTGGGGTCAGGGAGAACTTATATGTGACTAGAGAAACTCATTTAGGGTCAGGGAGTACTTATATGTGACTAGGGTAACTCAATTAGGGTCAGGGAGTATTTATAAGGGACTAGGGTAACTCACTTGGGGGAAAACTTGTACATATATGGAACCAGGGTAACTCTCTTGGGGTCAGGCAGTACTAATAAAGGGGCTAGGGCAACTCACTTGGGGTCCGGGAGTACTTATATGTGACTAGGGTAACTCACTTAGGGCCACGGAGTACTTATATTTGATAAGGGTAAATCACTTGGTTTCAGGGAGTACTTATATGGGACTAGGGTAACTCGCTTTGGGTCAGGGAGTACTTATAAAGGGGCTAGTGTAAATCACTTAGTGTCAGGAAGTATTTATATGGCACTAGGGTAACTCACTTGGAATCAAGGAGTACTTATAAAGGGGCTAGGGAAACTCACTTGGGGTCAGGGAGTACTTACATGGGACTAGGGTAACTCGCTTTGGGTCAGGGAGTACTTATAAAGGGGCTAGTGTATTTCACTTGGTGTCAGGGAGTACTTATATGGCACTAGGTGTAACTCACTTGGAGTCAGGGAGTACTTATAAAGGGGCTATGGCAACTCACTTGGGGTCAGGGAGTACTTATATGTGACTAGAGAAACTCATTTTGGGTCAGGGACTACTTATATGTGACTAGGGTAACTCAATTAGGGTCAGGGAGTACTCATAAGGGACTAGGGTAACTCACTTGGGTTCAGGGTGTGTACTTATTATGGGACTAGGGTAACTCACTTGGGGTCAGGGAGTACTTATATTGGACTAGGGTAACTCACTTGGGGTCAGGGAGTACTTATTTGGGAGTATGGTAACTCACTTGTGGTCAGGGAGTACTTATATGGGACTAGGGTTACTCATTTGGGGTCAGGGAGTACTTAAATGGGACTAGGGTAACTCACTTGGGGTCAGGGAGTACTTATAATGGACTAGGGTAACTCACTTGGGGTCAGGGAGTACTTATATGGGACTAGGGTAAAACACTTGGGGTCAGGGAGTACTTATAAAGGGGCTAGGGTAACTCACTTGGGATCAGGGAGTACTTATATGGGACTAGGTAACTCACTTGGGTTCAGGGAGTACTTATTAAGGGCCTAGGGTAACACACTTGGGGTCAGAGAGTACTTGTATGGGACTTGGGTAACTCACTTGGGGTCAGGGAGTACTTATATTGGACTAGGGTAACTCACTTGGGGTCAGGGAGTACTTATTTGGGAGTAGGGTAACTCACTTGTGGTCAGGGAGTACTTATATGGGACTAGGGTAACTCACTAAGGGTCAGGAAGTACTTATAAAGGGGATAGGGTAACTCACTAGGGGTCAGGGAGTACTTATAAAGGGGTTACGGTAACTCACTTGGGATCAGGGAGTACTTATTAAGGGGCTAAGGTAACTCGCTTGGGGTCAGGGAGTACTTATATGGGACTAGGGAAACTCACTTGGGGTCAGGGAGTACCTATGTGGACTAGGGTAACTCACTTGGGGTCAGGGAGTACCTATGTGGGACTAGGGTAACTCACTTGGGGTCAGGGAGTACTTATATGGGACTAGGGTATCTCACTTGGGGTCAGTGAGTACTTATATGGCACTAGGGTAACACACTTTGGGTCACGGGGTACTTATATGGGAATAGGGTGACTCACTTTGGGTCAGGGAGTACTTATTTGGGAGTAGGGTAACTCACTTGTGGTCAGGGAGTACTTACATGGGACTAGGGGAAAACACTTGGGGTCAGGGAGTACTTATATGGGACTAGTGTAACTCACTTGGGGTCAGGGAGTACTTATATTGGACTAGGGTAACACACTTGGGGTCAGGGTGTACTTATAAAGGGGATAGGTTAACTAACTTTGGGTCAGGGAGTACTTATATGAGATTAGGGTAACTCACTAAGGGTCAGGGAGTACTTATATGTGACTAGGGTAACTCACTTCGGGTCAGTGAGTACTTATATGGCACTAGGGTAACACACTTTGTGTCACGGGGTACTTATATGGGATTAGGGTGACTCACTTTGGGTCAGGGAGTACTTATTTGGGAGTAGGGTAACTCACTTGTGGTCAGGGAGTACTTATATGAGACTAGGGTAACACACTTTGGGTACGGGGTACTTATATTGGAATAGGGTGAATCACATTGGGTCAGGGAGTACTTATAAGGTACTAGGGTAACACACTTGGGGTCAGGGAGTACTTATAAAGGGACTAGGGTAACTCACTTGCGATCAGGGAGTACTTATATGGGACTAGGAAACTCACTTGGGTTCAGGGAGTACTTATATGGGACTAGGGTATCTCACTTGGGGTCAGTGAGTACTTATATGGCACTAGGGTAACACACTTTGGGTCACGGGGTACTTATATGGGAATAGGGTAAACCACTTGGGGTTAGGGTGTACTTATAAAAGGGCTAGGGTAACTCATTTGGGGTCAGGGAGTACTTATATGGGACTAGGGTAACTCGCTTGGGTTCAGGGAGTACTTATTATGGGACTAGGGTAACACACTTTGGGTCAGGGAGTACTTAAAAAGGGGCTAGGGTAACAAACTTGGGGTCAGGAAGTACTTGTATGGGACTTGGGTAACTCACTTGGGGTCAGGGAGTACCTATGTGGGACTAGGGTAACTCAATTAGGGTATGGGAGTACCTATAAGGGACTAGGGTATCTCACTTGGGGTCACGGAGTACTTATATGGGACTAGGGTAACTCACTTAGGGTCAGGGAGCACTTATTAAGGGGCTAAGGTAACTCGCTGGGGGTCAGGGAGTACTTATATGGGACTAGGGTAGCTCACTTGGGGTCAGGGAGTACCTATGTGGGACTAGGGTAACTCACTTGGGGTCAGGGAGTACTTATATGGGACTAGGGTATCTCACTTGGGGTCAGTGAGTACTTATATGGCACTAGGGTAACACACTTTGGGTCACGGGGTACTTATATGGGAATAGGGTGACTCACTTTGGGTCAGGGAGTACTTATTTGGGAGTAGGGTAACTCACTTGGGGTCAGGGAGTACTTATATGGGAGTAGGGTAACTCGATTGGGGTCAGGGAGTACTTATATGGGACTAGGGTAACTCACTTGGGGTCAGGGAGTACTTATATGGGACTAGGGTAACACACTGTGGGTCAGGGAGTGCTTATATGGGACTAGGGTAACACACTTGGTGTTAGGGAGTACTAATAAAGGGGCTATGGTAACTCGCTTGGGGTTAGAGAGTATTTATAAGGTACTAGGGTAACACACTTGGGGTCAGGGAGTACTTATAAAGGGACTAGGGTAACTCACTTGGGATCAGGGAGTACTTATATGGGACTAGGTAACTCACATGGGTTCAGGGAGTACTTATTATGGGAGCAGGGTAACTCACTTGGGGTCAGGAAGTACTTGTATGGGACTTGGGAAACTCACTTGGGGTCAGGGAGTACATATAAATGGGCTAGGGTAACTCACTTGGGGTCAGGGAGTACTTAAATGGGACTAGGGTAACTCACTTGGGGTCAGGGAGTACTTATTATGGGAGCAGGGAAACTCACTTGGGGTCAGGGAGTACATATAAATGGGCTAGGGTAACTCACTTGGGGTCAGGGAGTACTTATAAAGGGGGTAGGGTAACTCGCTTGGGGTCAGGGAGTACTTATAAGGTACTAGGGTAACACACTTGGGTTCAGGGAGTAATTATAAAGGGGCAAGGGTAACTCACTTGGGATCAGGGAGTACTTATATGGGACTAGGTAACTCACTTGGGTTCAGGGAGTAGTTATTAAGGGCCTAGGGTAACTCACTTGGGGTCAGGGAGTACTTGTATGGGACTTGGGTAACTCACTTGGGGTCAGGGAGTACTTATATTGGACTAAGGTAACACACTTGGGGTCAGGGAGTACTTATATGGGACTAGGGTACCACACTTGGTGTCAGGGAATACTTATAAAGGGGCTATGGTAACTCGCTTGGGGTTAGGGAGTACTTATAAGGTACTAGGGTAACACACTTGGGGTCAGGGAGTACTTATAAAGGGACTAGGGTAACTCACTTGGGATCAGGGAGTACTTATATGGGACTAGGTAATTCACATGGGTTCAGGGAGTACTTATTATGGGAGCAGGGTAACTCACTTGGGGTCAGGAAGTACTTGTATGGGACTTGGGAAACTCACTTGGGGTCAGGGAGTACATATAAATGGGCTAGGGTAACTCACTTGGGGTCAGGGAGTACTTAAATGGGACTAGGGTAACTCACTTGGGGTCAGGGAGTACTTATATTGGACTAGGGTAACACACTTGGAGTCAGGGAGTACTTATAAAGGGGGTAGGGTAACTCGCTTGGGGTCAGGGAGTTCTTATAAGGTACTAGGGTTACACACTTGGGGTCAGGGAGTAATTATAAAGGGGCAAGGGTAACTCACAAGGATCAGGGAGTACTTATATGGGACTAGGTAACTCACTTGGGTTCAGGGAGTACTTATTAAGGGCCTAGGGTAATTCACTTGGGATCAGGGAGTACTTGTATGGGACTTGGGTAACTCACTTGGGGTCAGGGAGTACTTATATTGGACTAACGTAACACATTTGGGGTCAGGGAGTACTTATATGGGACTAGGGTAACACACTTGGTGTCAGGGAGTACTTATAAAGGGGCTATGGTAACTCGCTTCGTGTTAGGGAGTACTTATAAGGTACTAGGGCAACTCACTTGGGTTCAGGGAGTACTTATTAAGGGCCTAGGGTAACTCACTTGGGATCAGGGAGTACTTGTATGGGACTTGGGTAACTCACTGGGGGTCAGGGAGTACTTATAAAGGGGCTAGGGTAACTCACTTAGGGTCAGGGAATACTTATATAGGGGCTAAAGTAACTCACTTGGGGCAGGATGTACTTAAAAAGGCACAAGTGTAACCCACTTGGGGTCAGGGAGTACTTATAAGGTACTAGGGTAACACACTTGGGGTCAGGGAGTACTTATAAAGGGGCTAGGGTAACTCAATTGGAATCAGGGAGTAACTAAATGGGACTAGGTAACTCACTTGGGTTCAGGGAGTACGTATTATGGGACTAGGGTAACTCAATTGGTATCAGGGAGTACTTGTATGGGACTTGGGTAACTCACTTGGGATCAGGGAGTACTTGTAAAGGGGGTAGGGTATCTCACTTGGGGTCAGGGAGTTCCTATATAGGGGCTAAAGTAACTCACTTGGGATCAGGGAGTACTTATATGGGACTAGGGTAACTCACTTCGGTTCAGGGAGTACTTCTATGGGACTAGGGTAACACACTATGGGTACGGGGTACTTATATGGGACTAGGGTAACTCAATTGGGGTCAGGGAGTACTTATATGGGACTAAGGTAACTCACTTGGGGTCAGGGAGTACCTATGTGGGACTAGGGCAACACACTTGGTGTCAGGGAGTACTTATAAAGGGGCTATGGTAACTCACTTGGGATCAGGGAGTACTTATATGGTACTAGGTAACTCACTTGGGTTCAGGGAGTACTTATTATGGGAGCAGGGTAACTCACTTGGGGTCAGGGAGTACTTGTATGGGACTTGGGTAACTCACTTGTGGTCAGGGAGTACTTATAAATGGGCTAGGGTAACTCACTTGGGGTCAGGGATACTTATATAGGGGCTAAAGTAACTCATTTGGGGTCAGGAAGTACTATTATGGGACTTGGGTAACTCACTTGGGGTCAGGTAGTACTCATAAAGGGGCTAGGGTAACTCACTTGGGTTCAGGGAGTACTTATTATGGGCCTAGGGAAACTCACTTGGGGTCAGGGAGTACTTGTATGGGACTTGGGTAACTCACTGGGGGTCAGGGAGTACTTATAAAGGGGCTAGGGTAACTCACTTAGGGTCAGGGAATACTTATATAGGGGCTAAAGTAACTCACTTGGGATCACGAAGTACTTAAATGGCACTAGGGTAACCCACTTGGGGTCAGGGAGTTCTTATAAAGGGGCTAGGGTAACTCACTTGGGGTCAGGGAGTACTTACATGGGACTAGGGTAAATCGCATTGGGTCAGGGAGTACTTATATAGTACTAGGGTAACTCACTTGGGGGTTAACTTGTACTTAAATGGAACCAGGGTAACTCACTTTGGGTCAGGGAGTACTTATATGTGACTAGGGTATCCTACTTGGGGTCAGTGAGTACTTATATGGCACTAGGGTAACACACTTTGTGTCACGGGGTACTTATATGGGAATAGTGTAACTCACTTGCGGTCAGGGAGAACTTATATGAGACTAGTGCAACTCGCATTGGGCAGGGAGTACTTATATGGGAGTAGGGTAACTCGATTGGGGTCAGGGAGTACTTATATGGGACTAGGGTAACTCACTTGGGGTCAGGGAGTACTTATATGGGACTAGGGTAACACACTGTGGGTCACGGGGTACTTATATGGGACTAGGGTAACCCACTTGGGGTTAAGGTGTACTTATAAAAGGGCTAGGGTAACTCATTTGGGGTCAGGGAGTACTTATATGGGACTAGGGTAACTCGCTTGGGTTCAGGGAGTACTTATTATGGGACTAGGGTAACACACTTGGGGTCAGGGAGTACTTAAAAAGGGGCTAGGGTAACAAACTTGGGGTCAGGAAGTACTTGTATGGGACTTGGGTAACTCACTTGGGGTCAGGGAGTACTTATATTGGACTAAGGTAACCCACTTGGGGTCAGGGAGTGCTTATATGGGACTAGGGTAACACACTTGGTGTTAGGGAGTACTAATAAAGGGGCTATGGTAACTCGCTTGGGGTTAGAGAGTACTTATAAGGTACTAGGGTAACACACTTGGGGTCAGGGAGTACTTATAAAGGGACTAGGGTAACTCACTTGGGATCAGGGAGTACTTATATGGGACTAGGTAACTCACTTGGGTTCAGGGAGTACTTATTATGGGAGCAGGGAAACTCACTTGGGGTCAGGGAGTACATATAAATGGGCTAGGGTAACTCACTTGGGGTCAGGGAGTACTTATATGGGACTAGGTAACTCACTTGGGTTCAGGGAGTACTTATTAAGGGCCTAGGGTAACTCACTTGGGGTCAGGGAGTACTTATATTGGACTAAGGTAACACACTTGGGGTCAGGGAGTAATTATAAAGGGGCAAGGGTAACTCACTTGGGATCAGGGAGTACTTATATGGGACTAGGTAACTCACTTGGGTTCAGGGAGTACTTATTAAGGGCCTAGGGTAACTCACTTGGGGTCAGGGAGTACTTGTATGGGACTTGGGTAACTCACTTGGGGTCAGGGAGTACTTATATTGGACTAAGGTAACACACTTGGGGTCAGGGAGTACTTATATGGGACTAGGGTAACACACTTGGTGTCAGGGAGTACTTATAAAGGGGCTATGGTAACTCGCTTGGGGTTAGGGAGTACTTATAAGGTACTAGGGTAACACACTTGGGGTCAGGGAGTACTTATAAAGGGACTAGGGTAACTCACTTGGGATCAGGGAGTACTTATATGGGACTAGGTAACTCACATGGGTTCAGGGAGTACTTATTATGGGAGCAGGGTAACTCACTTGGGGTCAGGAAGTACTTGTATGGGACTTGGGAAACTCACTTGGGGACAGGGAGTACATATAAATGGGCTAGGGTAACTCACTTGGGGTCAGGGAGTACTTAAATGGGACTAGGGTAACTCACTTGGGGTCAGGGAGTACTTATATAGGACTAGGGTAACACACTTGGAGTCAGGGAGTACTTATAAAGGGGGTAGGGTAACTCGCTTGGGGTCAGGGAGTACTTATAAGGTACTAGGGTAACACACTTGGGGTCAGGGAGTAATTATAAAGGGGCAAGGGTAACTCACAAGGATCAGGGAGTACTTATATGGGACTAGGTAACTCACTTGGGTTCAGGGAGTACTTATTAAGGGCCTAGGGTAATTCACTTGGGATCAGGGAGTACTTGTATGGGACTTGGGTAACTCACTTGGGGTCAGGGAGTACTTATATTGGACTAACGTAACACATTTGGGGTCAGGGAGTACTTATATGGGACTAGGGTAACACACTTGGTGTCAGGGAGTACTTATAAAGGGGCTATGGTAACTCGCTTGGGGTTAGGGAGTACTTATAAGGTACTAGGGCAACTCACTTGGGTTCAGGGAGTACTTATTAAGGGCCTAGGGTAACTCACTTGGGATCAGGGAGTACTTGTATGGGACTTGGGTAACTCACTGGGGGTCAGGGAGTACTTATAAAGGGGCTAGGGTAACTCACTTAGGGTCAGGGAATACTTATATAGGGGCTAAAGTAACTCACTTGGGGCAGGATGTACTTAAAAAGGCACAAGTGTAACCCACTTGGGGTCAGGGAGTACTTATAAGGTACTAGGGTAACACACTTGGGGTCAGGGAGTACTTATAAAGGGGCTAGGGTAACTCAATTGGAATCAGGGAGTAACTAAATGGGACTAGGTAACTCACTTGGGTTCAGGGAGTACGTATTATGGGACTAGGGTAACTCAATTGGTATCAGGGAGTACTTGTATGGGACTTGGGTAACTCACTTGGGATCAGGGAGTACTTGTAGAGGGGGTAGGGTATCTCACTTGGGGTCAGGGAGTTCCTATATAGGGGCTAAAGTAACTCACTTGGGATCAGGGAGTACTTATATGGGACTAGGGTAACTCACTTCGGTTCAGGGAGTACTTCTATGGGACTAGGGTAACACACTATGGGTACGGGGTACTTATATGGGACTAGGGTAACTCAATTGGGGTCAGGGAGTACTTATATGGGACTAAGGTAACTCACTTGGGGTCAGGGAGTACCTATGTGGGACTAGGGCAACACACTTGGTGTCAGGGAGTACTTATAAAGGGGCTATGGTAACTCACTTGGGATCAGGGAGTACTTATATGGTACTAGGTAACTCACTTGGGTTCAGGGAGTACTTATTATGGGAGCAGGGTAACTCACTTGGGGTCAGGGAGTACTTGTATGGGACTTGGGTAACTCACTTGGGGTCAGGGAGTACTTATAAATGGGCTAGGGTAACTCACTTGGGGTCAGGGATACTTATATAGGGGCTAAAGTAACTCATTTGGGGTCAGGAAGTACTATTATGGGACTTGGGTAACTCACTGGGGGTCAGGGAGTACTTATAAAGGGGCTAGGGTAACTCACTTAGGGTCAGGGAATACTTATATAGGGGCTAAAGTAACTCACTTGGGATCACGAAGTACTTAAATGGCACTAGGGTAACCCACTTGGGGTCAGGGAGTTCTTATAAAGGGGCTAGGGTAACTCACTTGGGGTCAGGGAGTACTTACATGGGACTAGGGTAAATCGCATTGGGTCAGGGAGTACTTATATAGTACTAGGGTAACTCACTTGGGGGTTAACTTGTACTTAAATGGAACCAGGGAAACTCACTTGGGGTCAGGGAGTACTTATATGGGACTAGGGTAACACACTTTGGGTCACGGGGTAGTTATATGGGACTAGGGTAACACACTTTGTGTCACGGGGTACTTATATGGGAATAGTGTAACTCACTTGCGGTCAGGGAGAACTTATATGAGACTAGAGCAACTCGCATTGGGCAGGGAGTACTTATATGGGACTAGGGTAACTCGATTGGGGTCAGGGAGTACTTATATGGGACTAGCGTAACTCACTTGGGGTCAGGGAGTACTTATATGGGACTAGGGTAACTCAATTGGGGTCAGGGAGTGCTTATGTGGGACTAGGGTAACTCAGTTGGGGTCAGGTAGTACTTATAAAGGGGCTAGGGTAACTCACTTGTGATCAGGGAGTACTTATATGGGACTAGGCAACTCACTTGGGTTCAGGGAGTACTTATTAAGGGCCTAGGGTAACTCACTTGGGGTCAGGGAGTACTTGTATGGGACTTGGGTAACTCACTGGGGGTCAGGGAGTACTTATAAAGGGGCTAGGGTAACTCACTTAGGGTCAGGGAATACTTATATAGGGGCTAAAGTAACTCACTTGGGGCAGGATGTACTTAAAAAGGCACAAGTGTAACCCACTTGGGGTCAGGGAGTACTTATAAGGTACTAGGGTAACACACTTGGGGTCAGGGAGTACTTATAAAGGGGCTAGGGTAACTCAATTGGAATCAGGGAGTAACTAAATGGGACTAGGTAACTCACTTGGGTTCAGGGAGTACGTATTATGGGACTAGGGTAACTCAATTGGTATCAGGGAGTACTTGTATGGGACTAAGGTAACTCACTTGGGGTCAGGGAGTACCTATGTGGGACTAGGGCAACACACTTGGTGTCAGGGAGTACTTATAAAGGGGCTAAGGTCACTCACTTGGGATCAGGGAGTACTTATATGGTACTAGGTAACTCACTTGGGTTCAGGGAGTACTTATTATGGGAGCAGGGTAACTCACTTGGGGTCAGGGAGTACTTGTATGGGACTTGGGTAACTCACTTGGGGTCAGGGAGTACTTATAAATGGGCTAGGGTAACTCACTTGGGGTCAGGGATACTTATATAGGGGCTAAAGTAACTCATTTGGGGTCAGGAAGTACTATTATGGGACTTGGGTAACTCACTTGGGGTTAGGTAGTACTCATAAAGGGGCTAGGGTAACTCACTTGGGTTCAGGGAGCACTTATTATGGGCCTAGGGTAACTCACTTGGGGTCAGGGAGTACTTGTATGGGACTTGGGTAACTCACTGGGGGTCAGGGAGTACTTATAAAGGGGCTAGGGTAACTCACTTAGGGTCAGGGAATACTTATATAGGGGCTAAAGTAACTCACTTGGGATCACGAAGTACTTAAATGGTACTTGGGTAACCTACTTGGGGTCAGGGAGTTCTTATAAAGGGGCTAGGGTAACTCACTTTGGGTCAGGGAGTACTTACATGGGACTAGGGTAAATCGCATTGGGTCAGGGAGTACTTATATAGTACTAGGGTAACTCAATTGGGGGTTAACTTGTACTTAAATGGAACCAGGGAAACTCACTTGGGGTCAGGGAGTACTTATATGGGACTAGGGTAACACACTTTGGGTCACGGGGTAGTTATATGGGACTAGGGTAACACCCTTGGGGTCAGGGTGTACTTATAAAGGGGCTAGGGTAACTCACTTTGGGTCAGGGAGTACTTATATGTGACTAGGGTATCATACTTGGGGTCAGTGAGTACTTATATGGCACTAGGGTAACACACTTTGTGTCACGGGGTACTTATATGGGAATAGTGTAACTCACTTGCGGTCAGGGAGAACTTATATGAGACTAGTGCAACTCGCATTGGGTCAGGGAGTACTTATATGGGACTAGGGTAACTCGATTGGGGTCAGGGAGTACTTATATTGGACTAGGGTAACACACTTGGTGTCAGGTAGTACTTATAAAGGGGCTAGGGTAACTCACTTGTGATCAGGGAGTACTTATATGGGACTAGGCAACTCACTTGGGTTCAGGGAGTACTTATTAAGGGCCTAGGGTAACTCACTTGGGGTCAGGGAGTACTTGTATGGGACTTGGGTAACTCACTGGGGGTCAGGGAGTACTTTTAAAGGGGCTAGGGTAACTCACTTAGGGTCAGGGAATACTTATATAGGGGCTAAAGTAACTCACTTGGGGCAGGATGTACTTAAAAAGGCACAAGTGTAACCCACTTGGGGTCAGGGAGTACTTATAAGGTACTAGGGTAACACACTTGGGGTCAGGGAGTACTTATAAAGGGGCTAGGGTAACTCAATTGGAATCAGGGAGTAACTAAATGGGACTAGGTAACTCACTTGGGTTCAGGGAGTACGTATTATGGGACTAGGGTAACTCAATTGGTATCAGGGAGTACTTGTATGGGACTTGGGTAACTCACTTGGGATCAGGGAGTACTTGTAAAGGGGGTAGGGTATCTCACTTGGGGTCAGGGAGTTCCTATATAGGGGCTAAAGTAACTCACTTGGGATCAGGGAGTACTTATATGGGACTAGGGTAACTCACTTCGGTTCAGGGAGTACTTCTATGGGACTAGGGTAACACACTTTGGGTACGGGGTACTTATATGGGACTAGGGTAACTCAATTGGGGTCAGGGAGTACTTATATGGGACTAAGGTAACTCACTTGGGGTCAGGGAGTACCTATGTGGGACTAGGGCAACACACTTGGTGTCAGGGAGTACTTATAAAGGGGCTATGGTAACTCACTTAGGATCAGGGAGTACTTATATGGTACTAGGTAACTCACTTGGGTTCAGGGAGTACTTATTATGGGAGCAGGGTAACTCACTTGGGGTCAGGGAGTACTTGTATGGGACTTGGGTAACTCACTTGGGGTCAGGGAGTACTTATAAATGGGCTAGGGTAACTCACTTGGGGTCAGGGATACTTATATAGGGGCTAAAGTAACTCATTTGGGGTCAGGAAGTACTATTATGGGACTTGGGTAACTCACTTGGGGTCAGGTAGTACTCATAAAGGGGCTAGGGTAACTCACTTGGGTTCAGGGAGTACTTATTATGGGCCTAGGGTAACTCACTTGGGGTCAGGGAGTACTTGTATGGGACTTGGTTAACTCACTGGGGGTCAGGGAGTACTTATAAAGGGGCTAGGGTAACTCACTTATGGTCAGGGAATACTTATATAGGGGCTAAAGTAACTCACTTGGGATCACGAAGTACTTAAATGGCACTAGGGTAACCCACTTGGGGTCAGGGAGTTCTTATAAAGGGGCTAGGGTAACTCACTTGGGGTCAGGGAGTACTTACATGGGACTAGGGTAAATCGCATTGGGTCAGGGAGTACTTATATAGTACTAGGGTAACTCACTTGGGGGTTAACTTGTACTTAAATGGAACCAGGGAAACTCACTTGGGGTCAGGGAGTACTTATATGGGACTAGGGTAACACCCTTGGGGTCAGGGTGTACTTATAAAGGGGCTAGGGTAACTCACTTTGGGTCAGGGAGTACTTATATGTGACTAGGGTATCCTACTTGGGGTCAGTGAGTACTTATATGGCACTAGGGTAACACACTTTGTGTCACGGGGTTCTTATATGGGAATAGTGTAACTCACTTGCGGTCAGGGAGAACTTATATGAGACTAGTGCAACTCGCATTGTGTCAGGGAGTACTTATATGGGACTAGGATAAATCGCATTGGGTCAGGGAGTACTTATATAGTACTAGGGTAACTCACTTGGGGGTTAACTTGTACTTAAATGGAACCAGGGAAACTCACTTGGGGTCAGGGAGTACTTATATGGGACTAGGGTAACACACTTTGGGTCACGGGGTAGTTATATGGGACTAGGGTAACACCCTTGGGGTCAGGGTGTACTTATAAAGGGGCTAGGGTAACTCACTTTGGGTCAGGGAGTACTTATATGTGACTAGGGTATCCTACTTGGGGTCAGTGAGTACTTATATGGCACTAGGGTAACACACTTTGTGTCACGGGGTACTTATATGGGAATAGTGTAACTCACTTGCGGTCAGGGAGAACTTATATGAGACTAGTGCAACTCGCATTGGGTCAGGGAGTACTTATATGGGACTAGGGTAACTCGATTGGGGTCAGGGAGTACTTATATGGGACTAGGGTAACTCACTTGGGGTCAGGGAGTACTTATATGGGACTAGGGTAACACACTGTGGGTCACGGGGTACTTATATGGGACTAGGGTAACCCACTTGGGGTTAGGGTGTACTTATAAAAGGGCTAGGGTAACTCATTTGGGGTCAGGGAGTTCCTATATAGGGGCTAAAGTAACTCACTTGGGATCAGGGAGTACTTCTATGGGACTAGGGTAACACACTTTGGGTACGGGGTATTTATATGGGACTAGGGTAACTCAATTGGGGTCAGGGAGTACTTATATGGGACTAAGGTAACTCACTTGGGGTCAGGGAGTACTTATAAGGTACTAGGGTAACACACTTGGGGTCAGGGGGTACTTATAAAGGGACTAGGGTAACTCACTTGGGATCAGGGAGTACTTATATGGGACTAGGTAACTCACTTGGGTTCAGGGAGTACTTATTATGGGAGCAGGGTAACTCACTTGGGGCAGGGAGTACTTATATGGGACTAGGGTAACACCCTTGGGGTCAGGGTCTACTTATAAAGGGGCTAGGGTAACTCACTTGGGGTCAGGGAGTACTTATATGTGACTAGGGTATCTCACTTGGGGTCAGTGAGTACTTATATGGCACTAGGGTAACACACTTTGTGTCACGGGGTACTTATATGGGAATAGGGTGACTCACTTTGGGTCAGGGAGTACTTATTTGGGAGTAGGGTAACTCACTTGGGGTCAGGGAGTACTTATTTGGGACTAGGGTAACTCGATTGGGGTCAGGGAGTACTTATATGGGACTAGGGTAACTCTCTTGGTGTCAGGGAGTACTTATATGGGACTAGGGTAACACACTGTGGGTCACGGGGTACTTATATGGGACTAGGGTAACCCACTTGGGGTTAGGGTGTACTTATAAAAGGGCTAGGGTAACTCATTTGGGGTCAGGGAGTACTTATATGGGACTAGGGTAACACACTGTGGGTCACGGGGTACTTATATGGGACTAGGGTAACCCACTTGGGGTTAGGGTGTACTTATAAAAGGGCTAGGGTAACTCATTTGGGGTCACGGAGTACTTATATGAGACTAGGGTAACTCAATTGGGGTCAGGGAGTACTTATGTGGGACTAGGGTAACTCAGTTGGGGTCAGGGAGTACTTATATTGGACTAGGGTAACACACTTGGTGTCAGGTAGTACTTATAAAGGGGCTAGGGTAACTCACTTGTGATCAGGGAGTACTTATATGGGACTAGGCAACTCACTTGGGTTCAGGGAGTACTTATTAAGGGCCTAGGGTAACTCACTTGGGGTCAGGGAGTACTTGTATGGGACTTGGGTAACTCACTGGGGGTCAGGGAGTACTTATAAAGGGGCTAGGGTAACTCACTTAGGGTCAGGGAATACTTATATAGGGGCTAAAGTAACTCACTTGGGGCAGGATGTACTTAAAAAGGCACAAGTGTAACCCACTTGGTGTAAGGGAGTACTTATTATGGGAGCAGGGTAACTCACTTGGGGTCAGGGAGTACTTGTATGGGACTTGGGTAACTCACTTGGGGTCAGGGAGTACTTATAAATGGGCTAGGGTAACTCACTTGGGGTCAGGGATACTTATATAGGGGCTAAAGTAACTCATGTGGGGTCAGGAAGTACTATTATGGGACTTGGGTAACTCACTTGGGGTCAGGTAGTACTCATAAAGGGGCTAGGGTAACTCACTTGGGTTCAGGGAGCACTTATTATGGGCCTAGGGTAACTCACTTGGGGTCAGGGAGTACTTGTATGGGACTTGGGTAACTCACTGGGGGTCAGGGAGTACTTATAAAGGGGCTAGGGTAACTCACTTAGGGTCAGGGAATACTTATATAGGGGCTAAAGTAACTCACTTGGGATCACGAAGTACTTAAATGGTACTAGGGTAACCCACTTGGGGTCAGGGAGTTCTTATAAAGGGGCTAGGGTAACTCACTTTGGGTCAGGGAGTACTTACATGGGACTAGGGTAAATCGCATTGGGTCAGGGAGTACTTATATAGTACTAGGGTAACTCACTTGGGGGTTAACTTGTACTTAAATGGAACCAGGGAAACTCACTTGGGGTCAGGGAGTACTTATATGGGACTAGGGTAACACACTTTGGGTCACGGGGTAGTTATATGGGACTAGGGTAACACCCTTGGGGTCAGGGTGTACTTATAAAGGGGCTAGGGTAACTCACTTTGGGTCAGGGAGTACTTATATGTGACTAGGGTATCCTACTTGGGGTCAGTGAGTACTTATATGGCACTAGGGTAACACACTTTGTGTCACGGGGTACTTATATGGGAATAGTGTAACTCACTTGCGGTCAGGGAGAACTTATATGAGACTAGTGCAACTCGCATTGGGTCAGGGAGTACTTATATGGGACTAGGGTAACTCGATTGGGGTCAGGGAGTACTTATATGGGACTAGGGTAACTCACTTGGGGTCAGGGAGTACTTATATGGGACTAGGGTAACACACTGTGGGTCACGGGGTACTTATATGGGACTAGGGTAACCCATTTGGGGTTAGGGTGTACTTATAAAAGGGCTAGGGTAACTCATTTGGGGTCACGGAGTACTTATATGGGACTAGGGTAACTCAATTGGGGTCAGGGAGTACTTATGTGGGACTAGGGTAACTCACTTGGGGTCAGGGAGTACTTATATTGGACTAGGGTAACACACTTGGTGTCAGGTAGTACTTATAAAGGGGCTAGGGTAACTCACTTGTGATCAGGGAGTACTTATATGGGACTAGGCAACTCACTTGGGTTCAGGGAGTACTTATTAAGGGCCTAGGGTAACTCACTTGGGGTCAGGGAGTACTTGTATGGGACTTGGGTAACTCACTGGGGGTCAGGGAGTACTTTTAAAGGGGCTAGGGTAACTCACTTAGGGTCAGGGAATACTTATATAGGGGCTAAAGTAACTCACTTGGGGCAGGATGTACTTAAAAAGGCACAAGTGTAACCCACTTGGGGTCAGGGAGTACTTATAAGGTACTAGGGTAACACACTTGGGGTCAGGGAGTACTTATAAAGGGGCTAGGGTAACTCAATTGGAATCAGGGAGTAACTAAATGGGACTAGGTAACTCACTTGGGTTCAGGGAGTACGTATTATGGGACTAGGGTAACTCAATTGGTATCAGGGAGTACTTGTATGGGACTTGGGTAACTCACTTGGGATCAGGGAGTACTTGTAAAGGGGGTAGGGTATCTCACTTGGGGTCAGGGTGTTCCTATATAGGGGCTAAAGTAACTCACTTGGGATCAGGGAGTACTTATATGGGTCTAGGGTAACTCACTTCGGTTCAGGGAGTACTTCTATGGGACTAGGGTAACACACTTTGGGTACGGGGTACTTATATGGGACTAGGGTAACTCAATTGGGGTCAGGGAGTACTTATATGGGACTAAGGTAACTAACTTGGGGTCAGGGAGTACCTATGTGGGACTAGGGCAACACACTTGGTGTCAGGGAGTACTTATAAAGGGGCTATGGTAACTCACTTAGGATCAGGGAGTACTTATATGGTACTAGGTAACTCACTTGGGTTCAGGGAGTACTTATTATGGGAGCAGGGTAACTCACTTGGGGTCAGGGAGTACTTGTATGGGACTTGGGTAACTCACTTGGGGTCAGGGAGTACTTATAAATGGGCTAGGGTAACTCACTTGGGGTCAGGGATACTTATATAGGGGCTAAAGTAACTCATTTGGGGTCAGGAAGTACTATTATGGGACTTGGGTAACTCACTTGGGGTCAGGTAGTACTCATAAAGGGGCTAGGGTAACTCACTTGGGTTCAGGGAGTACTTATTATGGGCCTAGGGTAACTCACTTGGGGTCAGGGAGTACTTGTATGGGACTTGGTTAACTCACTGGGGGTCAGGGAGTACTTATAAAGGGGCTAGGGTAACTCACTTAGGGTCAGGGAATACTTATATAGGGGCTAAAGTAACTCACTTGGGATCACGAAGTACTTAAATGGCACTAGGGTAACCCACTTGGGGTCAGGGAGTTCTTATAAAGGGGCTAGGGTAACTCACTTGGGGTCAGGGAGTACTTACATGGGACTAGGGTAAATCGCATTGGGTCAGGGAGTACTTATATAGTACTAGGGTAACTCACTTGGGGGTTAACTTGTACTTAAATGGAACCAGGGAAACTCACTTGGGGTCAGGGAGTACTTATATGGGACTAGGGTAACACCCTTGGGGTCAGGGTGTACTTATAAAGGGGCTAGGGTAACTCACTTTGGGTCAGGGAGTACTTATATGTGACTAGGGTATCCTACTTGGGGTCAGTGAGTACTTATATGGCACTAGGGTAACACACTTTGTGTCACGGGGTTCTTATATGGGAATAGTGTAACTCACTTGCGGTCAGGGAGAACTTATATGAGACTAGTGCAACTCGCATTGGGTCAGGGAGTACTTATATGGGACTAGGGTAACTCGATTGGGGTCAGGGAGTACTTATATGGGACTAGGGTAACTCACTTGGGGTCAATGAGTACTTATATGGGACTAGGGTAACACACTGTGGGTCACGGGGTACTTATATGGGACTAGGGTAACCCACTTGGGGTTAGGGTGTACTTATAAAAGGGCTAGGGTAACTCATTTGGGGTCACGGAGTACTTATATGGGACTAGGGTAACTCGCTTGGGTTCAGGGAGTACTTATTATGGGACTAGGGTAACACACTTGGGGTCAGGGAGTACTTATAAAGTGGATAGGGTAACTAACTTTGGATCAGGGAGTAACTAAATGGGACTAGGTAACTCACTTGGGTTCAGGGAGTACGTATTATGGGACTAGGGTAACTCAATTGGTATCAGGGAGTACTTGTATGGGACTAGGGTAACTCACTTGGGATCAGGGAGTACTTGTAAAGGGGGTAGGGTAACTCACTTGGGGTCAGGGAGTTCCTATATAGGGGCTAAAGTAACTCACTTGGGATCAGGGAGTACTTCTATGGGACTAGGGTAACACACTTTGGGTACGGGGTATTTATATGGGACTAGGGTAACTCAATTGGGGTCAGGGAGTACTTATATGGGACTAAGGTAACTCACTTGGGGTCAGGGAGTACTTATAAGGTACTAGGGTAACACACTTGGGGTCAGGGGGTACTTATAAAGGGACTAGGGTAACTCACTTGGGATCAGGGAGTACTTATATGGGACTAGGTAACTCACTTGGGTTCAGGGAGTACTTATTATGGGAGCAGGGTAACTCACTTGGGGCAGGGAGTACTTATATGGGACTAGGGTAACACCCTTGGGGTCAGGGTCTACTTATAAAGGGGCTAGGGTAACTCACTTGGGGTCAGGGAGTACTTATATGTGACTAGGGTATCTCACTTGGGGTCAGTGAGTACTTATATGGCACTAGGGTAACACACTTTGTGTCACGGGGTACTTATATGGGAATAGGGTGACTCACTTTGGGTCAGGGAGTACTTATTTGGGAGTAGGGTAACTCACTTGGGGTCAGGGAGTACTTATTTGGGACTAGGGTAACTCGATTGGGGTCAGGGAGTACTTATATGGGACTAGGGTAACTCTCTTGGTGTCAGGGAGTACTTATATGGGACTAGGGTAACACACTGTGGGTCACGGGGTACTTATATGGGACTAGGGTAACCCACTTGGGGTTAGGGTGTACTTATAAAAGGGCTAGGGTAACTCATTTGGGGTCAGGGAGTACTTATATGGGACTAGGGTAACTCGCATGGGTTCAGGGAGTACTTATTATGGGACTAGGGTAACACTCTTGGTGTCAGGGAGTACTTAAAAAGGGGCTAGGGTAACAAACTTGGGGTCAGGGAGTACTTGTATGGGACTTGGGTAACTCACTTGGGGTCAGGGAGTACTTATATTGGACTAAGGTAACCCACTTGGGGTCAGGGAGTGCTTCTATGGGACTAGGGTAACACACTTGGTGTCAGGGAGTACTTATAAAGGGGCTATCGTAACTCGCTTGGGGTTAGAGAGTACTTATAAGGTACTAGGGTAACACACTTGGGGTCAGGGAGTACTTATAAAGGGACTAGGGTAACTCACTTGGGATCAGGGAGTACTTATATGGGACTAGGTAACTAACTTGGGTTCAGGGAGTACTTATTATGGGAGCAGGGTAACTCACTTGGGGTCAGGGAGTACTTGTATGGGACTTGGGTAACTCACTTGGGGTCAGGGAGTACATATAAATGGGCTAGGGTAACTCACTTGGGGTGAGGGAGTAATTAAATGGGACTAGGGTAACTCACTTGGGGTCAGGGAGTACTTATATTGGACTAGGGTAACTCATTGGGGTCAGGGAGTACTTATATTGGACTAGGGTAACACACTTGGAGTCAGGGAGTACTTATAAAGGGGGTAGGGTAACTAGCTTGGGGTCAGGGAGTACTTATAAGGTACTAGGGTAACACACTTGGGGTCAGGGAGTAATTATAAAGGGGAAAGGGTAACTCACTTGAGATCAGGGAGTACTTATATGGGACTAGGTAACTCACTTGGGTTCAGGGAGTACTTATTATGGGCCTAGGGTAACTCACTTGAGGTCAGGGAGTAATTGTATGGGACTTGGGTAACTCACTGGGGGTCAGGGGGTACTTATAAAGGGGCTAGGGTAACTCACTTAGGATGGGGGAATACTTATATAGGGGCTAAAGTAACCCACTTGGGGTCAGGGAGTACTTATAAAGGGGCTAGAGTAACTTACATGGGGTCAGGGAGTACTAATATGTGACTAGGGTAACTCACTAAGGGTCAGGGAGTACTTATATGTGACTATGGGAACTCAATTAGGGTCAGGGAGTACTTATAAGGTACTAGGGTAACTCACTTGGGGTCAGGGAGTACTTATATGGGAGTAGGGTAAATCGCATTGGGTCAGGGATTACTTATATGGTAGTAGGGTAACTCACTTGGGGTCAGGGTGTACTTATAAAGGGGCTAGGGTAACTCACTTGGGGTCAGGGAATACTTATATAGGGGCTAAAGTAACTCACTTGGGGTCAGGAAGTACTATTATGGGACTTGGGTAACTCACTTGGGGTCAGGGAGTACTTATAAAGGGGCTAGGGTAACTCACTTGGGGTCAGGGAATACTTATATAGGGGCTAAAGTAACTCACTTGGGATCACGAAGTACTTAAATGGCACTAGGGTAACCCACTTGGGGTCAAGGAGTTCTTATAAAGGGGCTAGGGTAACTCACTTGGGGTCAGGGAGTACTTACATGGGACTAGGGTAAATCGCATTGGGTCAGGGATTACTTATATGGTACTAGGGTAACTCACTTACGGGTTAACTTGTACTTATATGGAACCAGGGAAACTCAATTGGTGTCAGGTAGTCATTATATGGGACTAGGGTAACTCGCTTGGGTCAGGGAGTACTTATAAAGGGGCTAGGGTAACTCACTTGGGTTCAGGGAGTACTTATATGTGACTAGGGTATCCTACTTGGGGTCAGTGAGTACTTATATGGCACTAGGGTAACACACTTTGTGTCACGGGGTACTTATATGGGAATAGTGTAACTCACTTGCGGTCAGGGAGAACTTATATGAGACTAGTGCAACTCGCATTGGGTCAGGGAGTACTTATATGGGACTAGGGTAACTCGATTGGGGTCAGGGAGTACTTATATGGGACTAGGGTAACTCACTTCGGTTCAGGGAGTACTTCTATGGGACTAGGGTAACACACTTTGGGTACGGGGTACTTATATGGGACTAGGGTAACTCAATTGGGGTCAGGGAGTACTTATATGGGACTAAGGTAACTCACTTGGGGTCAGGGAGTACCTATGTGGGACTAGGGCAACACACTTGGTGTCAGGGAGTACTTATAAAGGGGCTATGGTAACTCACTTAGGATCAGGGAGTACTTATATGGTACTAGGTAACTCACTTGGGTTCAGGGAGTACTTATTATGGGAGCAGGGTAACTCACTTGGGGTCAGGGAGTACTTGTATGGGACTTGGGTAACTCACTTGGGGTCAGGGAGTACTTATAAATGGGCTAGGGTAACTCACTTGGGGTCAGGGATACTTATATAGGGGCTAAAGTAACTCATTTGGGGTCAGGAAGTACTATTATGGGACTTGGGTAACTCACTTGGGGTCAGGTAGTACTCATAAAGGGGCTAGGGTAACTCACTTGGGTTCAGGGAGTACTTATTATGGGCCTAGGGTAACTCACTTGGGGTCAGGGAGTACTTGTATGGGACTTGGTTAACTCACTGGGGGTCAGGGAGTACTTATAAAGGGGCTAGGGTAACTCACTTATGGTCAGGGAATACTTATATAGGGGCTAAAGTAACTCACTTGGGATCACGAAGTACTTAAATGGCACTAGGGTAACCCACTTGGGGTCAGGGAGTTCTTATAAAGGGGCTAGGGTAACTCACTTGGGGTCAGGGAGTACTTACATGGGACTAGGGTAAATCGCATTGGGTCAGGGAGTACTTATATAGTACTAGGGTAACTCACTTGGGGGTTAACTTGTACTTAAATGGAACCAGGGAAACTCACTTGGGGTCAGGGAGTACTTATATGGGACTAGGGTAACACCCTTGGGGTCAGGGTGTACTTATAAAGGGGCTAGGGTAACTCACTTTGGGTCAGGGAGTACTTATATGTGACTAGGGTATCCTACTTGGGGTCAGTGAGTACTTATATGGCACTAGGGTAACACACTTTGTGTCACGGGGTTCTTATATGGGAATAGTGTAACTCACTTGCGGTCAGGGAGAACTTATATGAGACTAGTGCAACTCGCATTGGGTCAGGGAGTACTTATATGGGACTAGGGTAAATCGCATTGGGTCAGGGAGTACTTATATAGTACTAGGGTAACTCACTTGGGGGTTAACTTGTACTTAAATGGAACCAGGGAAACTCACTTGGGGTCAGGGAGTACTTATATGGGACTAGGGTAACACACTTTGGGTCACGGGGTAGTTATATGGGACTAGGGTAACACCCTTGGGGTCAGGGTGTACTTATAAAGGGGCTAGGGTAACTCACTTTGGGTCAGGGAGTACTTATATGTGACTAGGGTATCCTACTTGGGGTCAGTGAGTACTTATATGGCACTAGGGTAACACACTTTGTGTCACGGGGTACTTATATGGGAATAGTGTAACTCACTTGCGGTCAGGGAGAACTTATATGAGACTAGTGCAACTCGCATTGGGTCAGGGAGTACTTATATGGGACTAGGGTAACTCGATTGGGGTCAGGGAGTACTTATATGGGACTAGGGTAACTCACTTGGGGTCAGGGAGTACTTATATGGGACTAGGGTAACACACTGTGGGTCACGGGGTACTTATATGGGACTAGGGTAACCCACTTGGGGTTAGGGTGTACTTATAAAAGGGCTAGGGTAACTCATTTGGGGTCACGGAGTACTTATATGAGACTAGGGTAACTCAATTGGGGTCAGGGAGTACTTATGTGGGACTAGGGTAACTCAGTTGGGGTCAGGGAGTACTTATATTGGACTAGGGTAACACACTTGGTGTCAGGTAGTACTTATAAAGGGGCTAGGGTAACTCACTTGTGATCAGGGAGTACTTATATGGGACTAGGCAACTCACTTGGGTTCAGGGAGTACTTATTAAGGGCCTAGGGTAACTCACTTGGGGTCAGGGAGTACTTGTATGGGACTTGGGTAACTCACTGGGGGTCAGGGAGTACTTATAAAGGGGCTAGGGTAACTCACTTAGGGTCAGGGAATACTTATATAGGGGCTAAAGTAACTCACTTGGGGCAGGATGTACTTAAAAAGGCACAAGTGTAACCCACTTGGTGTAAGGGAGTACTTATTATGGGAGCAGGGTAACTCACTTGGGGTCAGGGAGTACTTGTATGGGACTTGGGTAACTCACTTGGGGTCAGGGAGTACTTATAAATGGGCTAGGGTAACTCACTTGGGGTCAGGGATACTTATATAGGGGCTAAAGTAACTCATGTGGGGTCAGGAAGTACTATTATGGGACTTGGGTAACTCACTTGGGGTCAGGTAGTACTCATAAAGGGGCTAGGGTAACTCACTTGGGTTCAGGGAGCACTTATTATGGGCCTAGGGTAACTCACTTGGGGTCAGGGAGTACTTGTATGGGACTTGGGTAACTCACTGGGGGTCAGGGAGTACTTATAAAGGGGCTAGGGTAACTCACTTAGGGTCAGGGAATACTTATATAGGGGCTAAAGTAACTCACTTGGGATCACGAAGTACTTAAATGGTACTAGGGTAACCCACTTGGGGTCAGGGAGTTCTTATAAAGGGGCTAGGGTAACTCACTTTGGGTCAGGGAGTACTTACATGGGACTAGGGTAAATCGCATTGGGTCAGGGAGTACTTATATAGTACTAGGGTAACTCACTTGGGGGTTAACTTGTACTTAAATGGAACCAGGGAAACTCACTTGGGGTCAGGGAGTACTTATATGGGACTAGGGTAACACACTTTGGGTCACGGGGTAGTTATATGGGACTAGGGTAACACCCTTGGGGTCAGGGTGTACTTATAAAGGGGCTAGGGTAACTCACTTTGGGTCAGGGAGTACTTATATGTGACTAGGGTATCCTACTTGGGGTCAGTGAGTACTTATATGGCACTAGGGTAACACACTTTGTGTCACGGGGTACTTATATGGGAATAGTGTAACTCACTTGCGGTCAGGGAGAACTTATATGAGACTAGTGCAACTCGCATTGGGTCAGGGAGTACTTATATGGGACTAGGGTAACTCGATTGGGGTCAGGGAGTACTTATATGGGACTAGGGTAACTCACTTGGGGTCAGGGAGTACTTATATGGGACTAGGGTAACACACTGTGGGTCACGGGGTACTTATATGGGACTAGGGTAACCCATTTGGGGTTAGGGTGTACTTATAAAAGGGCTAGGGTAACTCATTTGGGGTCACGGAGTACTTATATGGGACTAGGGTAACTCAATTGGGGTCAGGGAGTACTTATGTGGGACTAGGGTAACTCACTTGGGGTCAGGGAGTACTTATATTGGACTAGGGTAACACACTTGGTGTCAGGTAGTACTTATAAAGGGGCTAGGGTAACTCACTTGTGATCAGGGAGTACTTATATGGAACTAGGCAACTCACTTGGGTTCAGGGAGTACTTATTAAGGGCCTAGGGTAACTCACTTGGGGTCAGGGAGTACTTGTATGGGACTTGGGTAACTCACTGGGGGTCAGGGAGTACTTTTAAAGGGGCTAGGGTAACTCACTTAGGGTCAGGGAATACTTATATAGGGGCTAAAGTAACTCACTTGGGGCAGGATGTACTTAAAAAGGCACAAGTGTAACCCACTTGGGGTCAGGGAGTACTTATAAGGTACTAGGGTAACACACTTGGGGTCAGGGAGTACTTATAAAGGGGCTAGGGTAACTCAATTGGAATCAGGGAGTAACTAAATGGGACTAGGTAACTCACTTGGGTTCAGGGAGTACGTATTATGGGACTAGGGTAACTCAATTGGTATCAGGGAGTACTTGTATGGGACTTGGGTAACTCACTTTGGATCAGGGAGTACTTGTAAAGGGGGTAGGGTATCTCACTTGGGGTCAGGGAGTTCCTATATAGGGGCTAAAGTAACTCACTTGGGATCAGGGAGTACTTATATGGGTCTAGGGTAACTCACTTCGGTTCAGGGAGTACTTCTATGGGACTAGGGTAACACACTTTGGGTACGGGGTACTTATATGGGACTAGGGTAACTCAATTGGGGTCAGGGAGTACTTATATGGGACTAAGGTAACTAACTTGGGGTCAGGGAGTACCTATGTGGGACTAGGGCAACACACTTGGTGTCAGGGAGTACTTATAAAGGGGCTATGGTAACTCACTTAGGATCAGGGAGTACTTATATGGTACTAGGTAACTCACTTGGGTTCAGGGAGTACTTATTATGGGAGCAGGGTAACTCACTTGGGGTCAGGGAGTACTTGTATGGGACTTGGGTAACTCACTTGGGGTCAGGGAGTACTTATAAATGGGCTAGGGTAACTCACTTGGGGTCAGGGATACTTATATAGGGGCTAAAGTAACTCATTTGGGGTCAGGAAGTACTATTATGGGACTTGGGTAACTCACTTGGGGTCAGGTAGTACTCATAAAGGGGCTAGGGTAACTCACTTGGGTTCAGGGAGTACTTATTATGGGCCTAGGGTAACTCACTTGGGGTCAGGGAGTACTTGTATGGGACTTGGTTAACTCACTGGGGGTCAGGGAGTACTTATAAAGGGGCTAGGGTAACTCACTTAGGGTCAGGGAATACTTATATAGGGGCTAAAGTAACTCACTTGGGATCACGAAGTACTTAAATGGCACTAGGGTAACCCACTTGGGGTCAGGGAGTTCTTATAAAGGGGCTAGGGTAACTCACTTGGGGTCAGGGAGTACTTACATGGGACTAGGGTAAATCGCATTGGGTCAGGGAGTACTTATATAGTACTAGGGTAACTCACTTGGGGGTTAACTTGTACTTAAATGGAACCAGGGAAACTCACTTGGGGTCAGGGAGTACTTATATGGGACTAGGGTAACACCCTTGGGGTCAGGGTGTACTTATAAAGGGGCTAGGGTAACTCACTTTGGGTCAGGGAGTACTTATATGTGACTAGGGTATCCTACTTGGGGTCAGTGAGTACTTATATGGCACTAGGGTAACACACTTTGTGTCACGGGGTTCTTATATGGGAATAGTGTAACTCACTTGCGGTCAGGGAGAACTTATATGAGACTAGTGCAACTCGCATTGGGTCAGGGAGTACTTATATGGGACTAGGGTAACTCGATTGGGGTCAGGGAGTACTTATATGGGACTAGGGTAACTCACTTGGGGTCAATGAGTACTTATATGGGACTAGGGTAACACACTGTGGGTCACGGGGTACTTATATGGGACTAGGGTAACCCACTTGGGGTTAGGGTGTACTTATAAAAGGGCTAGGGTAACTCATTTGGGGTCACGGAGTACTTATATGGGACTAGGGTAACTCGCTTGGGTTCAGGGAGTACTTATTATGGGACTAGGGTAACACACTTGGGGTCAGGGAGTACTTATAAAGTGGATAGGGTAACTAACTTTGGATCAGGGAGTAACTAAATGGGACTAGGTAACTCACTTGGGTTCAGGGAGTACGTATTATGGGACTAGGGTAACTCAATTGGTATCAGGGAGTACTTGTATGGGACTAGGGTAACTCACTTGGGATCAGGGAGTACTTGTAAAGGGGGTAGGGTAACTCACTTGGGGTCAGGGAGTTCCTATATAGGGGCTAAAGTAACTCACTTGGGATCAGGGAGTACTTCTATGGGACTAGGGTAACACACTTTGGGTACGGGGTATTTATATGGGACTAGGGTAACTCAATTGGGGTCAGGGAGTACTTATATGGGACTAAGGTAACTCACTTGGGGTCAGGGAGTACTTATAAGGTACTAGGGTAACACACTTGGGGTCAGGGGGTACTTATAAAGGGACTAGGGTAACTCACTTGGGATCAGGGAGTACTTATATGGGACTAGGTAACTCACTTGGGTTCAGGGAGTACTTATTATGGGAGCAGGGTAACTCACTTGGGGCAGGGAGTACTTATATGGGACTAGGGTAACACCCTTGGGGTCAGGGTCTACTTATAAAGGGGCTAGGGTAACTCACTTGGGGTCAGGGAGTACTTATATGTGACTAGGGTATCTCACTTGGGGTCAGTGAGTACTTATATGGCACTAGGGTAACACACTTTGTGTCACGGGGTACTTATATGGGAATAGGGTGACTCACTTTGGGTCAGGGAGTACTTATTTGGGAGTAGGGTAACTCACTTGGGGTCAGGGAGTACTTATTTGGGACTAGGGTAACTCGATTGGGGTCAGGGAGTACTTATATGGGACTAGGGTAACTCTCTTGGTGTCAGGGAGTACTTATATGGGACTAGGGTAACACACTGTGGGTCACGGGGTACTTATATGGGACTAGGGTAACCCACTTGGGGTTAGGGTGTACTTATAAAAGGGCTAGGGTAACTCATTTGGGGTCAGGGAGTACTTATATGGGACTAGGGTAACTCGCTTGGGTTCAGGGAGTACTTATTATGGGACTAGGGTAACACTCTTGGTGTCAGGGAGTACTTAAAAAGGGGCTAGGGTAACAAACTTGGGGTCAGGGAGTACTTGTATGGGACTTGGGTAACTCACTTGGGGTCAGGGAGTACTTATATTGGACTAAGGTAACCCACTTGGGGTCAGGGAGTGCTTCTATGGGACTAGGGTAACACACTTGGTGTCAGGGAGTACTTATAAAGGGGCTATCGTAACTCGCTTGGGGTTAGAGAGTACTTATAAGGTACTAGGGTAACACACTTGGGGTCAGGGAGTACTTATAAAGGGACTAGGGTAACTCACTTGGGATCAGGGAGTACTTATATGGGACTAGGTAACTAACTTGGGTTCAGGGAGTACTTATTATGGGAGCAGGGTAACTCACTTGGGGTCAGGGAGTACTTGTATGGGACTTGGGTAACTCACTTGGGGTCAGGGAGTACATATAAATGGGCTAGGGTAACTCACTTGGGGTGAGGGAGTAATTAAATGGGACTAGGGTAACTCACTTGGGGTCAGGGAGTACTTATATTGGACTAGGGTAACTCATTGGGGTCAGGGAGTACTTATATTGGACTAGGGTAACACACTTGGAGTCAGGGAGTACTTATAAAGGGGGTAGGGTAACTAGCTTGGGGTCAGGGAGTACTTATAAGGTACTAGGGTAACACACTTGGGGTCAGGGAGTAATTATAAAGGGGAAAGGGTAACTCACTTGAGATCAGGGAGTACTTATATGGGACTAGGTAACTCACTTGGGTTCAGGGAGTACTTATTATGGGCCTAGGGTAACTCACTTGAGGTCAGGGAGTAATTGTATGGGACTTGGGTAACTCACTGGGGGTCAGGGGGTACTTATAAAGGGGCTAGGGTAACTCACTTAGGATGGGGGAATACTTATATAGGGGCTAAAGTAACCCACTTGGGGTCAGGGAGTACTTATAAAGGGGCTAGAGTAACTTACATGGGGTCAGGGAGTACTAATATGTGACTAGGGTAACTCACTAAGGGTCAGGGAGTACTTATATGTGACTATGGGAACTCAATTAGGGTCAGGGAGTACTTATAAGGTACTAGGGTAACTCACTTGGGGTCAGGGAGTACTTATATGGGACTAGGGTAAATCGCATTGGGTCAGGGATTACTTATATGGTAGTAGGGTAACTCACTTGGGGTCAGGGTGTACTTATAAAGGGGCTAGGGTAACTCACTTGGGGTCAGGGAATACTTATATAGGGGCTAAAGTAACTCACTTGGGGTCAGGAAGTACTATTATGGGACTTGGGTAACTCACTTGGGGTCAGGGAGTACTTATAAAGGGGCTAGGGTAACTCACTTGGGGTCAGGGAATACTTATATAGGGGCTAAAGTAACTCACTTGGGATCACGAAGTACTTAAATGGCACTAGGGTAACCCACTTGGGGTCAAGGAGTTCTTATAAAGGGGCTAGGGTAACTCACTTGGGGTCAGGGAGTACTTACATGGGACTAGGGTAAATCGCATTGGGTCAGGGATTACTTATATGGTACTAGGGTAACTCACTTACGGGTTAACTTGTACTTATATGGAACCAGGGAAACTCAATTGGTGTCAGGTAGTCATTATATGGGACTAGGGTAACTCGCTTGGGTCAGGGAGTACTTATAAAGGGGCTAGGGTAACTCACTTTGGGTCAGGGAGTACTTATTTGGGAGTAGGTAACTCACTTGGGTTCAGGGAGTACTTATATGTGACTAGGGTATCCTACTTGGGGTCAGTGAGTACTTATATGGCACTAGGGTAACACACTTTGTGTCACGGGGTACTTATATGGGAATAGTGTAACTCACTTGCGGTCAGGGAGAACTTATATGAGACTAGTGCAACTCGCATTGGGTCAGGGAGTACTTATATGGGACTAGGGTAACTCGATTGGGGTCAGGGAGTACTTATATGGGACTAGGGTAACTCACTTGGGGTCAGGGAGTACTTATATGGGACTAGGGTAACACACTGTGGGTCACGGGGTACTTATATGGGACTAGGGTAACCCACTTGGGGTTAGGGTGTACTTATAAAAGGGCTAGGGTAACTCATTTGGGGTCACGGAGTACTTATATGAGACTAGGGTAACTCAATTGGGGTCAGGGAGTACTTATGTGGGACTAGGGTAACTCAGTTGGGGTCAGGGAGTACTTATATTGGACTAGGGTAACACACTTGGTGTCAGGTAGTACTTATAAAGGGGCTAGGGTAACTCACTTGTGATCAGGGAGTACTTATATGGGACTAGGCAACTCACTTGGGTTCAGGGAGTACTTATTAAGGGCCTAGGGTAACTCACTTGGGGTCAGGGAGTACTTGTATGGGACTTGGGTAACTCACTGGGGGTCAGGGAGTACTTATAAAGGGGCTAGGGTAACTCACTTAGGGTCAGGGAATACTTATATAGGGGCTAAAGTAACTCACTTGGGGCAGGATGTACTTAAAAAGGCACAAGTGTAACCCACTTGGTGTAAGGGAGTACTTATTATGGGAGCAGGGTAACTCACTTGGGGTCAGGGAGTACTTGTATGGGACTTGGGTAACTCACTTGGGGTCAGGGAGTACTTATAAATGGGCTAGGGTAACTCACTTGGGGTCAGGGATACTTATATAGGGGCTAAAGTAACTCATGTGGGGTCAGGAAGTACTATTATGGGACTTGGGTAACTCACTTGGGGTCAGGTAGTACTCATAAAGGGGCTAGGGTAACTCACTTGGGTTCAGGGAGCACTTATTATGGGCCTAGGGTAACTCACTTGGGGTCAGGGAGTACTTGTATGGGACTTGGGTAACTCACTGGGGGTCAGGGAGTACTTATAAAGGGGCTAGGGTAACTCACTTAGGGTCAGGGAATACTTATATAGGGGCTAAAGTAACTCACTTGGGATCACGAAGTACTTAAATGGTACTAGGGTAACCCACTTGGGGTCAGGGAGTTCTTATAAAGGGGCTAGGGTAACTCACTTTGGGTCAGGGAGTACTTACATGGGACTAGGGTAAATCGCATTGGGTCAGGGAGTACTTATATAGTACTAGGGTAACTCACTTGGGGGTTAACTTGTACTTAAATGGAACCAGGGAAACTCACTTGGGGTCAGGGAGTACTTATATGGGACTAGGGTAACACACTTTGGGTCACGGGGTAGTTATATGGGACTAGGGTAACACCCTTGGGGTCAGGGTGTACTTATAAAGGGGCTAGGGTAATTCACTTTGGGTCAGGGAGTACTTATATGTGACTAGGGTATCCTAATTGGGGTCAGTGAGTACTTATATGGCACTAGGGTAACACACTTTGTGTCACGGGGTACTTATATGGGAATAGTGTAACTCACTTGCGGTCAGGGAGAACTTATATGAGACTAGTGCAACTCGCATTGGGTCAGGGAGTACTTATATGGGACTAGGGTAACTCGATTGGGGTCAGGGAGTACTTATATGGGACTAGGGTAACTCACTTGGGGTCAGGGAGTACTTATATGGGACTAGGGTAACACACTGTGGGTCACGGGGTACTTATATGGGACCAGGGTAACCCATTTGGGGTTAGGGTGTACTTATAAAAGGGCTAGGGTAACTCATTTGGGGTCACGGAGTACTTATATGGGACTAGGGTAACTCAATTGGGGTCAGGGAGTACTTATGTGGGACTAGGGTAACTCACTTGGGGTCAGGGAGTACTTATATTGGACTAGGGTAACACACTTGGTGTCAGGTAGTACTTATAAAGGGGCTAGGGTAACTCACTTGTGATCAGGGAGTACTTATATGGGACTAGGCAACTCACTTGGGTTCAGGGAGTACTTATTAAGGGCCTAGGGTAACTCACTTGGGGTCAGGGAGTACTTGTATGGGACTTGGGTAACTCACTGGGGGTCAGGGAGTACTTTTAAAGGGGCTAGGGTAACTCACTTAGGGTCAGGGAATACTTATATAGGGGCTAAAGTAACTCACTTGGGGCAGGATGTACTTAAAAAGGCACAAGTGTAACCCACTTGGGGTCAGGGAGTACTTATAAGGTACTAGGGTAACACACTTGGGGTCAGGGAGTACTTATAAAGGGGCTAGGGTAACTCAATTGGAATCAGGGAGTATCTAAATGGGACTAGGTAACTCACTTGGGTTCAGGGAGTACGTATTATGGGACTAGGGTAACTCAATTGGTATCAGGGAGTACTTGTATGGGACTTGGGTAACTCACTTGGGATCAGGGAGTACTTGTAAAGGGGGTAGGGTATCTCACTTGGGGTCAGGGAGTTCCTATATAGGGGCTAAAGTAACTCACTTGGGATCAGGGAGTACTTATATGGGTCTAGGGTAACTCACTTCGGTTCAGGGAGTACTTCTATGGGACTAGGGTAACACACTTTGGGTACGGGGTACTTATATGGGACTAGGGTAACTCAATTGGGGTCAGGGAGTACTTATATGGGACTAAGGTAACTAACTTGGGGTCAGGGAGTACCTATGTGGGACTAGGGCAACACACTTGGTGTCAGGGAGTACTTATAAAGGGGCTATGGTAACTCACTTAGGATCAGGGAGTACTTATATGGTACTAGGTAACTCACTTGGGTTCAGGGAGTACTTATTATGGGAGCAGGGTAACTCACTTGGGGTCAGGGAGTACTTGTATGGGACTTGGGTAACTCACTTGGGGTCAGGGAGTACTTATAAATGGGCTAGGGTAACTCACTTGGGGTCAGGGATACTTATATAGGGGCTAAAGTAACTCATTTGGGGTCAGGAAGTACTATTATGGGACTTGGGTAACTCACTTGGGGTCAGGTAGTACTCATAAAGGGGCTAGGGTAACTCACTTGGGTTCAGGGAGTACTTATTATGGGCCTAGGGTAACTCACTTGGGGTCAGGGAGTACTTGTATGGGACTTGGTTAACTCACTGGGGGTCAGGGAGTACTTATAAAGGGGCTAGGGTAACTCACTTAGGGTCAGGGAATACTTATATAGGGGCTAAAGTAACTCACTTGGGATCACGAAGTACTTAAATGGCACTAGGGTAACCAACTTGGGGTCAGGGAGTTCTTATAAAGGGGCTAGGGTAACTCACTTGGGGTCAGGGAGTACTTACATGGGACTAGGGTAAATCGCATTGGGTCAGGGAGTACTTATATAGTACTAGGGTAACTCACTTGGGGGTTAACTTGTACTTAAATGGAACCAGGGAAACTCACTTGGGGTCAGGGAGTACTTATATGGGACTAGGGTAACACCCTTGGGGTCAGGGTGTACTTATAAAGGGGCTAGGGTAACTCACTTTGGGTCAGGGAGTACTTATATGTGACTAGGGTATCCTACTTGGGGTCAGTGAGTACTTATATGGCACTAGGGTAACACACTTTGTGTCACGGGGTTCTTATATGGGAATAGTGTAACTCACTTGCGGTCAGGGAGAACTTATATGAGACTAGTGCAACTCGCATTGGGTCAGGGAGTACTTATATGGGACTAGGGTAACTCGATTGGGGTCAGGGAGTACTTATATGGGACTAGGGTAACTCACTTGGGGTCAATGAGTACTTATATGGGACTAGGGTAACACACTGTGGGTCACGGGGTACTTATATGGGACTAGGGTAACCCACTTGGGGTTAGGGTGTACTTATAAAAGGGCTAGGGTAACTCATTTGGGGTCACGGAGTACTTATATGGGACTAGGGTAACTCGCTTGGGTTCAGGGAGTACTTATTATGGGACTAGGGTAACACACTTGGGGTCAGGGAGTACTTATAAAGTGGATAGGGTAACTAACTTTGGATCAGGGAGTAACTAAATGGGACTAGGTAACTCACTTGGGTTCAGGGAGTACGTATTATGGGACTAGGGTAACTCAATTGGTATCAGGGAGTACTTGTATGGGACTAGGGTAACTCACTTGGGATCAGGGAGTACTTGTAAAGGGGGTAGGGTAACTCACTTGGGGTCAGGGAGTTCCTATATAGGGGCTAAAGTAACTCACTTGGGATCAGGGAGTACTTCTATGGGACTAGGGTAACACACTTTGGGTACGGGGTATTTATATGGGACTAGGGTAACTCAATTGGGGTCAGGGAGTACTTATATGGGACTAAGGTAACTCACTTGGGGTCAGGGAGTACTTATAAGGTACTAGGGTAACACACTTGGGGTCAGGGGGTACTTATAAAGGGACTAGGGTAACTCACTTGGGATCAGGGAGTACTTATATGGGACTAGGTAACTCACTTGGGTTCAGGGAGTACTTATTATGGGAGCAGGGTAACTCACTTGGGGCAGGGAGTACTTATATGGGACTAGGGTAACACCCTTGGGGTCAGGGTCTACTTATAAAGGGGCTAGGGTAACTCACTTGGGGTCAGGGAGTACTTATATGTGACTAGGGTATCTCACTTGGGGTCAGTGAGTACTTATATGGCACTAGGGTAACACACTTTGTGTCACGGGGTACTTATATGGGAATAGGGTGACACACTTTGGGTCAGGGAGTACTTATTTGGGAGTAGGGTAACTCACTTGGGGTCAGGGAGTACTTATTTGGGACTAGGGTAACTCGATTGGGGTCAGGGAGTACTTATATGGGACTAGGGTAACTCTCTTGGTGTCAGGGAGTACTTATATGGGACTAGGGTAACACACTGTGGGTCACGGGGTACTTATATAGGACTAGGGTAACCCACTTGGGGTTAGGGTGTACTTATAAAAGGGCTAGGGTAACTCATTTGGGGTCAGGGAGTACTTATATGGGACTAGGGTAACTCGCTTGGGTTCAGGGAGTACTTATTATGGGACTAGGGTAACACTCTTGGTGTCAGGGAGTACTTAAAAAGGGGCTAGGGTAACAAACTTGGGGTCAGGGAGTACTTGTATGGGACTTGGGTAACTCACTTGGGGTCAGGGAGTACTTATATTGGACTAAGGTAACCCACTTGGGGTCAGGGAGTGCTTCTATGGGACTAGGGTAACACACTTGGTGTCAGGGAGTACTTATAAAGGGGCTATCGTAACTCGCTTGGGGTTAGAGAGTACTTATAAGGTACTAGGGTAACACACTTGGGGTCAGGGAGTACTTATAAAGGGACTAGGGTAACTCACTTGGGATCAGGGAGTACTTATATGGGACTAGGTAACTAACTTGGGTTCAGGGAGTACTTATTATGGGAGCAGGGTAACTCACTTGGGGTCAGGGAGTACTTGTATGGGACTTGGGTAACTCACTTGGGGTCAGGGAGTACATATAAATGGGCTAGGGTAACTCACTTGGGGTGAGGGAGTAATTAAATGGGACTAGGGTAACTCACTTGGGGTCAGGGAGTACTTATATTGGACTAGGGTAACTCATTGGGGTCAGGGAGTACTTATATTGGACTAGGGTAACACACTTGGAGTCAGGGAGTACTTATAAAGGGGGTAGGGTAACTAGCTTGGGGTCAGGGAGTACTTATAAGGTACTAGGGTAACACACTTGGGGTCAGGGAGTAATTATAAAGGGGAAAGGGTAACTCACTTGAGATCAGGGAGTACTTATATGGGACTAGGTAACTCACTTGGGTTCAGGGAGTACTTATTATGGGCCTAGGGTAACTCACTTGAGGTCAGGGAGTAATTGTATGGGACTTGGGTAACTCACTGGGGGTCAGGGGGTACTTATAAAGGGGCTAGGGTAACTCACTTAGGATGGGGGAATACTTATATAGGGGCTAAAGTAACCCACTTGGGGTCAGGGAGTACTTATAAAGGGGCTAGAGTAACTTACATGGGGTCAGGGAGTACTAATATGTGACTAGGGTAACTCACTAAGGGTCAGGGAGTACTTATATGTGACTATGGGAACTCAATTAGGGTCAGGGAGTACTTATAAGGTACTAGGGTAACTCACTTGGGGTCAGGGAGTACTTATATGGGACTAGGGTAAATCGCATTGGGTCAGGGATTACTTATATGGTAGTAGGGTAACTCACTTGGGGTCAGGGTGTACTTATAAAGGGGCTAGGGTAACTCACTTGGGGTCAGGGAATACTTATATAGGGGCTAAAGTAACTCACTTGGGGTCAGGAAGTACTATTATGGGACTTGGGTAACTCACTTGGGGTCAGGGAGTACTTATAAAGGGGCTAGGGTAACTCACTTGGGGTCAGGGAATACTTATATAGGGGCTAAAGTAACTCACTTGGGATCACGAAGTACTTAAATGGCACTAGGGTAACCCACTTGGGGTCAAGGAGTTCTTATAAAGGGGCTAGGGTAACTCACTTGGGGTCAGGGAGTACTTACATGGGACTAGGGTAAATCGCATTGGGTCAGGGATTACTTATATGGTACTAGGGTAACTCACTTACGGGTTAACTTGTACTTATATGGAACCAGGGAAACTCAATTGGTGTCAGGTAGTCATTATATGGGACTAGGGTAACTCGCTTGGGTCAGGGAGTACTTATAAAGGGGCTAGGGTAACTCACTTTGGGTCAGGGAGTACTTATTTGGGAGTAGGTAACTCACTTGGGTTCAGGGAGTACTTATTAAGGGCCTAGGGTAACTCACTTGGGGTCAGGGAGTACTTGTATGGGACTTGGGTAACTCACTTGGGGTCAGGGAGTACTTATATTGGACTAAGGTAACCCACTTGGGGTCAGGGAGTACTTATATGGGACTAGGGTAACACACTTGGTGTCAGGGAGTAATTATAAAGGGACTAGGGTAACACACTTGGAATCAGGGAGTACTTATATGGGACTAGGTAACTCACTTGGGTTCAGGGAGTACTTATTAAGGGCCTAGGGTAACTCACTTGGGGTCAGGGAGTACTTATATTGGACTAGGGTAACTCACTTGGGGTAAGGGAGTACTTATATTGGACTAGGGTAACACAATTGGGGTCAGGGAGTACTAATAAGGGGGCTAGGGTAACTCGCTTGGGGTCAGGGAGTACTTATAAGGTACTAGGGTAAAACAATTGGGCTCAGGGAGTAATTATAAAGGGGCTTGGGTAACTCACTTGGGATCAGGGAGTACTTATATGGGACTAGGTAACTCACTTGGGTTCAGGGAGTACTATTATGGGACTTGGGTAACTCACTTGGGGTCAGGGAGTACTTATAAAGGGGCTAGGGTAACTCACTTGGGGTCAGGGATACTTATATAGGGGCTAAAGTAACTCATTTGGGGTCAGGAAGTACTATTATGGGACTTGGGTAACTCACTTGGGGTCAGGTAGTACTCATAAAGGGGCTGGGGTAACTCACTTGGGTTCAGGGAGTACTTATTATGGGCCTAGGGTAACTCACTTGGGGTCAGGGAGTACTTGTATGGGACTTGGTTAACTCACTGGGGGTCAGGGAGTACTTATAAAGGGGCTAGGGTAACTCACTTAGGGTCAGGGAATACTTATATAGGGGCTAAAGTAACTCACTTGGGATCACGAAGTACTTAAATGGCACTAGGGTAACCAACTTGGGGTCAGGGAGTTCTTATAAAGGGGCTAGGGTAACTCACTTGGGGTCAGGGAGTACTTACATGGGACTAGGGTAAATCGCATTGGGTCAGGGAGTACTTATATAGTACTAGGGTAACTCACTTGGGGGTTAACTTGTACTTAAATGGAACCAGGGAAACTCACTTGGGGTCAGGGAGTACTTATATGGGACTAGGGTAACACCCTTGGGGTCAGGGTGTACTTATAAAGGGGCTAGGGTAACTCACTTTGGGTCAGGGAGTACTTATATGTGACTAGGGTATCCTACTTGGGGTCAGTGAGTACTTATATGGCACTAGGGTAACACACTTTGTGTCACGGGGTTCTTATATGGGAATAGTGTAACTCACTTGCGGTCAGGGAGAACTTATATGAGACTAGTGCAACTCGCATTGGGTCAGGGAGTACTTATATGGGACTAGGGTAACTCGATTGGGGTCAGGGAGTACTTATATGGGACTAGGGTAACTCACTTGGGGTCAATGAGTACTTATATGGGACTAGGGTAACACACTGTGGGTCACGGGGTACTTATATGGGACTAGGGTAACCCACTTGGGGTTAGGGTGTACTTATAAAAGGGCTAGGGTAACTCATTTGGGGTCACGGAGTACTTATATGGGACTAGGGTAACTCGCTTGGGTTCAGGGAGTACTTATTATGGGACTAGGGTAACACACTTGGGGTCAGGGAGTACTTATAAAGTGGATAGGGTAACTAACTTTGGATCAGGGAGTAACTAAATGGGACTAGGTAACTCACTTGGGTTCAGGGAGTACGTATTATGGGACTAGGGTAACTCAATTGGTATCAGGGAGTACTTGTATGGGACTAGGGTAACTCACTTGGGATCAGGGAGTACTTGTAAAGGGGGTAGGGTAACTCACTTGGGGTCAGGGAGTTCCTATATAGGGGCTAAAGTAACTCACTTGGGATCAGGGAGTACTTCTATGGGACTAGGGTAACACACTTTGGGTACGGGGTATTTATATGGGACTAGGGTAACTCAATTGGGGTCAGGGAGTACTTATATGGGACTAAGGTAACTCACTTGGGGTCAGGGAGTACTTATAAGGTACTAGGGTAACACACTTGGGGTCAGGGGGTACTTATAAAGGGACTAGGGTAACTCACTTGGGATCAGGGAGTACTTATATGGGACTAGGTAACTCACTTGGGTTCAGGGAGTACTTATTATGGGAGCAGGGTAACTCACTTGGGGCAGGGAGTACTTATATGGGACTAGGGTAACACCCTTGGGGTCAGGGTCTACTTATAAAGGGGCTAGGGTAACTCACTTGGGGTCAGGGAGTACTTATATGTGACTAGGGTATCTCACTTGGGGTCAGTGAGTACTTATATGGCACTAGGGTAACACACTTTGTGTCACGGGGTACTTATATGGGAATAGGGTGACACACTTTGGGTCAGGGAGTACTTATTTGGGAGTAGGGTAACTCACTTGGGGTCAGGGAGTACTTATTTGGGACTAGGGTAACTCGATTGGGGTCAGGGAGTACTTATATGGGACTAGGGTAACTCTCTTGGTGTCAGGGAGTACTTATATGGGACTAGGGTAACACACTGTGGGTCACGGGGTACTTATATGGGACTAGGGTAACCCACTTGGGGTTAGGGTGTACTTATAAAAGGGCTAGGGTAACTCATTTGGGGTCAGGGAGTACTTATATGGGACTAGGGTAACTCGCTTGGGTTCAGGGAGTACTTATTATGGGACTAGGGTAACACTCTTGGTGTCAGGGAGTACTTAAAAAGGGGCTAGGGTAACAAACTTGGGGTCAGGGAGTACTTGTATGGGACTTGGGTAACTCACTTGGGGTCAGGGAGTACTTATATTGGACTAAGGTAACCCACTTGGGGTCAGGGAGTGCTTCTATGGGACTAGGGTAACACACTTGGTGTCAGGGAGTACTTATAAAGGGGCTATCGTAACTCGCTTGGGGTTAGAGAGTACTTATAAGGTACTAGGGTAACACACTTGGGGTCAGGGAGTACTTATAAAGGGACTAGGGTAACTCACTTGGGATCAGGGAGTACTTATATGGGACTAGGTAACTAACTTGGGTTCAGGGAGTACTTATTATGGGAGCAGGGTAACTCACTTGGGGTCAGGGAGTACTTGTATGGGACTTGGGTAACTCACTTGGGGTCAGGGAGTACATATAAATGGGCTAGGGTAACTCACTTGGGGTGAGGGAGTAATTAAATGGGACTAGGGTAACTCACTTGGGGTCAGGGAGTACTTATATTGGACTAGGGTAACTCATTGGGGTCAGGGAGTACTTATATTGGACTAGGGTAACACACTTGGAGTCAGGGAGTACTTATAAAGGGGGTAGGGTAACTAGCTTGGGGTCAGGGAGTACTTATAAGGTACTAGGGTAACACACTTGGGGTCAGGGAGTAATTATAAAGGGGAAAGGGTAACTCACTTGAGATCAGGGAGTACTTATATGGGACTAGGTAACTCACTTGGGTTCAGGGAGTACTTATTATGGGCCTAGGGTAACTCACTTGAGGTCAGGGAGTAATTGTATGGGACTTGGGTAACTCACTGGGGGTCAGGGGGTACTTATAAAGGGGCTAGGGTAACTCACTTAGGATGGGGGAATACTTATATAGGGGCTAAAGTAACCCACTTGGGGTCAGGGAGTACTTATAAAGGGGCTAGAGTAACTTACATGGGGTCAGGGAGTACTAATATGTGACTAGGGTAACTCACTAAGGGTCAGGGAGTACTTATATGTGACTATGGGAACTCAATTAGGGTCAGGGAGTACTTATAAGGTACTAGGGTAACTCACTTGGGGTCAGGGAGTACTTATATGGGACTAGGGTAAATCGCATTGGGTCAGGGATTACTTATATGGTAGTAGGGTAACTCACTTGGGGTCAGGGTGTACTTATAAAGGGGCTAGGGTAACTCACTTGGGGTCAGGGAATACTTATATAGGGGCTAAAGTAACTCACTTGGGGTCAGGAAGTACTATTATGGGACTTGGGTAACTCACTTGGGGTCAGGGAGTACTTATAAAGGGGCTAGGGTAACTCACTTGGGGTCAGGGAATACTTATATAGGGGCTAAAGTAACTCACTTGGGATCACGAAGTACTTAAATGGCACTAGGGTAACCCACTTGGGGTCAAGGAGTTCTTATAAAGGGGCTAGGGTAACTCACTTGGGGTCAGGGAGTACTTACATGGGACTAGGGTAAATCGCATTGGGTCAGGGATTACTTATATGGTACTAGGGTAACTCACTTACGGGTTAACTTGTACTTATATGGAACCAGGGAAACTCAATTGGTGTCAGGTAGTCATTATATGGGACTAGGGTAACTCGCTTGGGTCAGGGAGTACTTATAAAGGGGCTAGGGTAACTCACTTTGGGTCAGGGAGTACTTATTTGGGAGTAGGTAACTCACTTGGGTTCAGGGAGTACTTATTAAGGGCCTAGGGTAACTCACTTGGGGTCAGGGAGTACTTGTATGGGACTTGGGTAACTCACTTGGGGTCAGGGAGTACTTATATTGGACTAAGGTAACCCACTTGGGGTCAGGGAGTACTTATATGGGACTAGGGTAACACACTTGGTGTCAGGGAGTAATTATAAAGGGACTAGGGTAACACACTTGGGATCAGGGAGTACTTATATGGGACTAGGTAACTCACTTGGGTTCAGGGAGTACTTATTAAGGGCCTAGGGTAACTCACTTGGGGTCAGGGAGTACTTATATTGGACTAGGGTAACTCACTTGGGGTAAGGGAGTACTTATATTGGACTAGGGTAACACACTTGGGGTCAGGGAGTAATTATAAAGGGGAAAGGGTAACTCACTTGAGATCAGGGAGTACTTATATGGGACTAGGTAACTCACTTGGGTTCAGGGAGTACTTATTATGGGCCTAGGGTAACTCACTTGAGGTCAGGGAGTAATTGTATGGGACTTGGGTAACTCACTGGGGGTCAGGGGGTACTTATAAAGGGGCTAGGGTAACTCACTTAGGATGGGGGAATACTTATATAGGGGCTAAAGTAACCCACTTGGGGTCAGGGAGTACTTATAAAGGGGCTAGAGTAACTTACATGGGGTCAGGGAGTACTAATATGTGACTAGGGTAACTCACTAAGGGTCAGGGAGTACTTATATGTGACTATGGGAACTCAATTAGGGTCAGGGAGTACTTATAAGGTACTAGGGTAACTCACTTGGGGTCAGGGAGTACTTATATGGGACTAGGGTAAATCGCATTGGGTCAGGGATTACTTATATGGTAGTAGGGTAACTCACTTGGGGTCAGGGTGTACTTATAAAGGGGCTAGGGTAACTCACTTGGGGTCAGGGAATACTTATATAGGGGCTAAAGTAACTCACTTGGGGTCAGGAAGTACTATTATGGGACTTGGGTAACTCACTTGGGGTCAGGGAGTACTTATAAAGGGGCTAGGGTAACTCACTTGGGGTCAGGGAATACTTATATAGGGGCTAAAGTAACTCACTTGGGATCACGAAGTACTTAAATGGCACTAGGGTAACCCACTTGGGGTCAAGGAGTTCTTATAAAGGGGCTAGGGTAACTCACTTGGGGTCAGGGAGTACTTACATGGGACTAGGGTAAATCGCATTGGGTCAGGGATTACTTATATGGTACTAGGGTAACTCACTTACGGGTTAACTTGTACTTATATGGAACCAGGGAAACTCAATTGGTGTCAGGTAGTCATTATATGGGACTAGGGTAACTCGCTTGGGTCAGGGAGTACTTATAAAGGGGCTAGGGTAACTCACTTTGGGTCAGGGAGTACTTATTTGGGAGTAGGTAACTCACTTGGGTTCAGGGAGTACTTATTAAGGGCCTAGGGTAACTCACTTGGGGTCAGGGAGTACTTGTATGGGACTTGGGTAACTCACTTGGGGTCAGGGAGTACTTATATTGGACTAAGGTAACCCACTTGGGGTCAGGGAGTACTTATATGGGACTAGGGTAACACACTTGGTGTCAGGGAGTAATTATAAAGGGACTAGGGTAACACACTTGGGATCAGGGAGTACTTATATGGGACTAGGTAACTCACTTGGGTTCAGGGAGTACTTATTAAGGGCCTAGGGTAACTCACTTGGGGTCAGGGAGTACTTATATTGGACTAGGGTAACTCACTTGGGGTAAGGGAGTACTTATATTGGACTAGGGTAACACAATTGGGGTCAGGGAGTACTAATAAGGGGGCTAGGGTAACTCGCTTGGGGTCAGGGAGTACTTATAAGGTACTAGGGTAAAACAATTGGGCTCAGGGAGTAATTATAAAGGGGCTTGGGTAACTCACTTGGGATCAGGGAGTACTTATATGGGACTAGGTAACTCACTTGGGTTCAGGGAGTATTTATTAAGGGCCTAGGGTAACTCACTTGGGGTCAGGGAGTACTTGTATGGGACTTGGGTAATTCACTTGGGGTCAGGGATTCCTTATATTGGACTAAGGTAACCCACTTGGGTTCAGGGAGTACTTATATGGGACTAGGGTAACACACTTGGTGTCAGGGAGTACTTATAAAGGGGCTATGGTAACTCGCTTGGGGTTAGAGAGTACTTATAAGGTACTAGGGTAACACACTTGGGGTCAGGGAGTAATTATAAAGGGACTAGGGTAACACACTTGGGATCAGGGAGTACTTATATGGGACTAGGTAACTCACTTGGGTTCAGGGAGTACTTATTAAGGGCCTAGGGTAACTCACTTGGGGTCAGGGAGTACTTGTATGGGACTTGGGTAACTCACTTGGGGTCAGGGAGTACTTATATTGGACTAAGGTAACCCACTTGGGCTCAGGGAGTACTTATATGGGACTAGGGTAACACACTTGGTGTCAGGGAGTACTTATAAAGGGGCTATGGTAACTCGCTTGTGGTTAGGGAGTACTTATAAGGTACTAGGGTAACACACTTGGGGTCAGGGAGTACTTATATGGGACTAGGTAACTCACTTGGGTTCAGGGAGTACATATTATGGGAGCAGGGTAACCCACTTGGGGACAGGGAGTACTTGTATGGGACTTGGGTAACTCACTTGGGGTCAGGGAGTACTTATTATGGGCCTAGGGTAACTCACTTGGGGTCAGGGAGTACTTGTATGGGACTTGGGTAACTCACTGGGGGTCAGGGAGTACTTATAAAGGGGCTAGGGTAACTCACTTAGGGTCAGGGAATACTTATATAGGGGCTAAAGTAACTCACTTGGGATCAGGAAGTACTTATATTGCATTTAGGTAACCCACTTGGGGTGAGGGAGTACTTATAAAGGGGCTAGGGTAACTCACTTGGGGTCAGGGTGTACTTATAAAGGGGCTAGGGTAACTCATTTGGGGTCAGGGAATACTTATATAGGGGCTAAAGTAACTCACTTGGTGTCAGGAAGTACTATTATGGGACTTGGGTAACTCACTTGGGGTCAGGGAGTACTTATAAAGGGGCTAGGGTAACTCACTTGGGGTCAGGGAATACTTATATTGGGGCTAAAGTAACTCACTTGCGATCACGAAGTACTTAAATGGCACTAGGGTAACCCACTTGGGGTCAGGGAGTTCTTATAAAGGGGCTAGGGTAACTCACTTGGGGTCAGGGAGTACTTACATGGGACTAGGGTAAATCGCATTGGGTCAGGGATTACTTATATGGTACTAGGGTAACTCACTTACGGGTTAACTTGTACTTATTTGGAACCAGGGAAACTCAATTGGGGTCAGGGAGTAATTATATGGGACTAGGGTAACTCGCTTGGGTCAGGGAGTACTTATAAAGGGGCTAGGGTAACTCACTTTGGGTCAGGGAGTACCTATTTGGGAGTAGGTTAACTCACTTGTGGTCAGGGAGTACTTATAAAGGGGCTAGGGTAACTCACTTAGGGTCAGGGAATACTTATATAGGGGCTAAAGTAACTCACTTGGGATCACGAAGTACTTATATGGCACTAGGGTAACCCACTTGGGGTCAGGGAGTACTTATAAAGGGGCTAGGGTAACTCACTTGGGGTCAGGGAGTACTTATATGGGACTAGGGTAAATCGCATTGGGTCAGGGATTACTTATATGGTAGTAGGGTAACTCACTTGGGGTCAGGGTGTACTTATAAAGGGGCTGGGGTAACTCACTTGGGCTCAGGGAATACTTATATAGGGGCTAAAGTAACTCACTTGGGGTCAGGAAGTACTATTATGGGACTTGGGTAACTCACTTGGGGTCAGGGAGTACTTATAAAGGGGCTAGGGTAACTCACTTGGGGTCAGGGAATACTTATATAGGGGCTAAAGTAACTCACTTGGGATCACGAAGTACTTAAATGGCACTAGGGTAACCCACTTGGGGTCAAGGAGTTCTTATAAAGGGGCTAGGGTAACTCACTTGGGGTCAGGGAGTACTTACATGGGACTAGGGTAAATCGCATTGGGTCAGGGATTACTTATATGGTACTAGGGTAACTCACTTACGGGTTAACTTGTACTTATTTGGAACCAGGGAAACTCAATTGGGGTCAGGGAGTAATTATATGGGACTAGGGTAACTCGCTTGGGTCAGGGAGTACTTATAAAGGGGCTAGGGTAACTCACTTTGGGTCAGGGAGTACCTATTTGGGAGTAGGTTAACTCACTTGTGGTCAGGGAGTACTTATAAAGGGGCTAGGGTAACTCACTTAGGGTCAGGGAATACTTATATAGGGGCTAAAGTAACTCACTTGGGATCACGAAGTACTTATATGGCACTAGGGTAACCCACTTGGGGTCAGGGAGTACTTATAAAGGGGCTAGGGTAACTCACTTAGGGTCAGGGAATACTTATATAGGGGCTAAAGTAACTCACTTGGGATCACGAAGTACTTATATGGCACTAGGGTAACCCACTTGGGGTCAGGGAGTACTTATAAAGGGGCTGGGGTAACTCACTTGGGCTCAGGGAATACTTATATAGGGGCTAAAGTAACTCACTTGGGGTCAGGAAGTACTATTATGGGACTTGGGTAACTCACTTGGGGTCAGGGAGTACTTATAAAGGGGCTAGGGTAACTCACTTGGGGTCAGGGAATACTTATATAGGGGCTAAAGTAACTCACTTGGGATCACGAAGTACTTAAATGGCACTAGGGTAACACCCTTGGGGTCAGGGTGTACTTATAAAGGGGCTAGGGTAACTCACTTTGGGTCAGGGAGTACTTATATGTGACTAGGGTATCCTACTTGGGGTCAGTGAGTACTTATATGGCACTAGGGTAACACACTTTGTGTCACGGGGTACTTATATGGGAATAGTGTAACTCACTTGCGGTCAGGGAGAACTTATATGAGACTAGTGCAACTCGCATTGGGTCAGGGAGTACTTATATGGGACTAGGGTAACTCGATTGGGGTCAGGGAGTACTTATATGGGACTAGGGTAACTCACTTGGGGTCAGGGAGTACTTATATGGGACTAGGGTAACACACTGTGGGTCACGGGGTACTTATATGGGACTAGGGTAACCCACTTGGGGTTAGGGTGTACTTATAAAAGGGCTAGGGTAACTCATTTGGGGTCACGGAGTACTTATATGAGACTAGGGTAACTCAATTGGGGTCAGGGAGTACTTATGTGGGACTAGGGTAACTCAGTTGGGGTCAGGGAGTACTTATATTGGACTAGGGTAACACACTTGGTGTCAGGTAGTACTTATAAAGGGGCTAGGGTAACTCACTTGTGATCAGGGAGTACTTATATGGGACTAGGCAACTCACTTGGGTTCAGGGAGTACTTATTAAGGGCCTAGGGTAACTCACTTGGGGTCAGGGAGTACTTGTATGGGACTTGGGTAACTCACTGGGGGTCAGGGAGTACTTATAAAGGGGCTAGGGTAACTCACTTAGGGTCAGGGAATACTTATATAGGGGCTAAAGTAACTCACTTGGGGCAGGATGTACTTAAAAAGGCACAAGTGTAACCCACTTGGGGTCAGGGAGTACTTATAAGGTACTAGGGTAACACACTTGGGGTCAGGGAGTACTTATAAAGGGGCTAGGGTAACTCAATTGGAATCAGGGAGTAACTAAATGGGACTAGGTAACTCACTTGGGTTCAGGGAGTACGTATTATGGGACTAGGGTAACTCAATTGGTATCAGGGAGTACTTGTATGGGACTTGGGTAACTCACTTGGGATCAGGGAGTACTTGTAAAGGGGGTAGGGTATCTCACTTGGGGTCAGGGAGTTCCTATATAGGGGCTAAAGTAACTCACTTGGGATCAGGGAGTACTTATAAAGGGGCTAGGGTAACTCACTTAGGGTCAGGGAATACTTATATAGGGGCTAAAGTAACTCACTTGGGATCACGAAGTACTTATATGGCACTAGGGTAACCCACTTGGGGTCAGGGAGTACTTATATGGGACTAGGGTAACACACTTGGTGTCAGGGAGTAATTATAAAGGGACTAGGGTAACACACTTGGGATCAGGGAGTACTTATATGGGACTAGGTAACTCACTTGGGTTCAGGGAGTACTTATTAAGGGCCTAGGGTAACTCACTTGGGGTCAGGGAGTACTTATATTGGACTAGGGTAACTCACTTGGGGTAAGGGAGTACTTATATTGGACTAGGGTAACACAATTGGGGTCAGGGAGTACTAATAAGGGGGCTAGGGTAACTCGCTTGGGGTCAGGGAGTACTTATAAGGTACTAGGGTAAAACAATTGGGCTCAGGGAGTAATTATAAAGGGGCTTGGGTAACTCACTTGGGATCAGGGAGTACTTATATGGGACTAGGTAACTCACTTGGGTTCAGGGAGTATTTATTAAGGGCCTAGGGTAACTCACTTGGGGTCAGGGAGTACTTTTATGGGACTTGGGTAATTCACTTGGGGTCAGGGATTCCTTATATTGGACTAAGGTAACCCACTTGGGTTCAGGGAGTACTTATATGGGACTAGGGTAACACACTTGGTGTCAGGGAGTACTTATAAAGGGGCTATGGTAACTCGCTTGGGGTTAGAGAGTACTTATAAGGTACTAGGGTAACACACTTGGGGTCAGGGAGTAATTATAAAGGGACTAGGGTAACACACTTGGGATCAGGGAGTACTTATATGGGACTAGGTAACTCACTTGGGTTCAGGGAGTACATATTATGGGAGCAGGGTAACCCACTTGGGGACAGGGAGTACTTGTATGGGACTTGGGTAACTCACTTGGGGTCAGGGAGTACTTATTATGGGCCTAGGGTAACTCACTTGGGGTCAGGGAGTACTTGTATGGGACTTGGGTAACTCACTGGGGGTCAGGGAGTACTTATAAAGGGGCTAGGGTAACTCACTTAGGGTCAGGGAATACTTATATAGGGGCTAAAGTAACTCACTTGGGATCAGGAAGTACTTATATTGCATTTAGGTAACCCACTTGGGGTGAGGGAGTACTTATAAAGGGGCTAGGGTAACTCACTTGGGGTCAGGGTGTACTTATAAAGGGGCTAGGGTAACTCATTTGGGGTCAGGGAATACTTATATAGGGGCTAAAGTAACTCACTTGGTGTCAGGAAGTACTATTATGGGACTTGGGTAACTCACTTGGGGTCAGGGAGTACTTATAAAGGGGCTAGGGTAACTCACTTGGGGTCAGGGAATACTTATATTGGGGCTAAAGTAACTCACTTGCGATCACGAAGTACTTAAATGGCACTAGGGTAACCCACTTGGGGTCAGGGAGTTCTTATAAAGGGGCTAGGGTAACTCACTTGGGGTCAGGGAGTACTTACATGGGACTAGGGTAAATCGCATTGGGTCAGGGATTACTTATATGGTACTAGGGTAACTCACTTACGGGTTAACTTGTACTTATTTGGAACCAGGGAAACTCAATTGGGGTCAGGGAGTAATTATATGGGACTAGGGTAACTCGCTTGGGTCAGGGAGTACTTATAAAGGGGCTAGGGTAACTCACTTTGGGTCAGGGAGTACCTATTTGGGAGTAGGTTAACTCACTTGTGGTCAGGGAGTACTTATAAAGGGGCTAGGGTAACTCACTTAGGGTCAGGGAATACTTATATAGGGGCTAAAGTAACTCACTTGGGATCACGAAGTACTTATATGGCACTAGGGTAACCCACTTGGGGTCAGGGAGTACTTATAAAGGGGCTAGGGTAACTCACTTGGGGTCAGGGAGTACTTATATGGGACTAGGGTAAATCGCATTGGGTCAGGGATTACTTATATGGTAGTAGGGTAACTCACTTGGGGTCAGGGTGTACTTATAAAGGGGCTGGGGTAACTCACTTGGGCTCAGGGAATACTTATATAGGGGCTAAAGTAACTCACTTGGGGTCAGGAAGTACTATTATGGGACTTGGGTAACTCACTTGGGGTCAGGGAGTACTTATAAAGGGGCTAGGGTAACTCACTTGGGGTCAGGGAATACTTATATAGGGGCTAAAGTAACTCACTTGGGATCACGAAGTACTTAAATGGCACTAGGGTAACCCACTTGGGGTCAAGGAGTTCTTATAAAGGGGCTAGGGTAACTCACTTGGGGTCAGGGAGTACTTACATGGGACTAGGGTAAATCGCATTGGGTCAGGGATTACTTATATGGTACTAGGGTAACTCACTTACGGGTTAACTTGTACTTATTTGGAACCAGGGAAACTCAATTGGGGTCAGGGAGTAATTATATGGGACTAGGGTAACTCGCTTGGGTCAGGGAGTACTTATATAGGGGCTAGGGTAACTCACTTTGGGTCAGGGAGTACCTATTTGGGAGTAGGTTAACTCACTTGTGGTCAGGGAGTACTTATAAAGGGGCTAGGGTAACTCACTTAGGGTCAGGGAATACTTATATAGGGGCTAAAGTAACTCACTTGGGATCACGAAGTACTTATATGGCACTAGGGTAACCCACTTGGGGTCAGGGAGTACTTATAAAGGGGCTAGGGTAACTCACTTAGGGTCAGGGAATACTTATATAGGGGCTAAAGTAACTCACTTGGGATCACGAAGTACTTATATGGCACTAGGGTAACCCACTTGGGGTCAGGGAGTACTTATAAAGGGGCTGGGGTAACTCACTTGGGCTCAGGGAATACTTATATAGGGGCTAAAGTAACTCACTTGGGGTCAGGAAGTACTATTATGGGACTTGGGTAACTCACTTGGGGTCAGGGAGTACTTATAAAGGGGCTAGGGTAACTCACTTGGGGTCAGGGAATACTTATATAGGGGCTAAAGTAACTCAATTGGGATCACGAAGTACTTAAATGGCACTAGGGTAACACCCTTGGGGTCAGGGTGTACTTATAAAGGGGCTAGGGTAACTCACTTTGGGTCAGGGAGTACTTATATGTGACTAGGGTATCCTACTTGGGGTCAGTGAGTACTTATATGGCACTAGGGTAACACACTTTGTGTCACGGGGTACTTATATGGGAATAGTGTAACTCACTTGCGGTCAGGGAGAACTTATATGAGACTAGTGCAACTCGCATTGGGTCAGGGAGTACTTATATGGGACTAGGGTAACTCGATTGGGGTCAGGGAGTACTTATATGGGACTAGGGTAACACACTTTGGGTCACGGGGTAGTTATATGGGACTAGGGTAACACCCTTGGGGTCAGGGTGTACTTATAAAGGGGCTAGGGTAACTCACTTTGGGTCAGGGAGTACTTATATGTGACTAGGGTATCCTACTTGGGGTCAGTGAGTACTTATATGGCACTAGGGTAACACACTTTATGTCACGGGGTACTTATATGGGAATAGTGTAACTCACTTGCGGTCAGGGAGAACTTATATGAGACTAGTGCAACTCGCATTGGGTCAGGGAGTACTTATATGGGACTAGGGTAACTCGATTGGGGTCAGGGAGTACTTATATGGGACTAGGGTAACTCACTTGGGGTCAGGGAGTACTTATATGGGACTAGGGTAACACACTGTGGGTCACGGGGTACTTATATGGGACTAGGGTAACCCACTTGGGGTTAGGGTGTACTTATAAAAGGGCTAGGGTAACTCATTTGGGGTCACGGAGTACTTATATGAGACTAGGGTAACTCAATTGGGGTCAGGGAGTACTTATGTGGGACTAGGGTAACTCAGTTGGGGTCAGGGAGTACTTATATTGGACTAGGGTAACACACTTGGTGTCAGGTAGTACTTATAAAGGGGCTAGGGTAACTCACTTGTGATCAGGGAGTACTTATATGGGACTAGGCAACTCACTTGGGTTCAGGGAGTACTTATTAAGGGCCTAGGGTAACTCACTTGGGGTCAGGGAGTACTTGTATGGGACTTGGGTAACTCACTGGGGGTCAGGGAGTACTTATAAAGGGGCTAGGGTAACTCACTTAGGGTCAGGGAATACTTATATAGGGGCTAAAGTAACTCACTTGGGGCAGGATGTACTTAAAAAGGCACAAGTGTAACCCACTTGGTGTAAGGGAGTACTTATTATGGGAGCAGGGTAACTCACTTGGGGTCAGGGAGTACTTGTATGGGACTTGGGTAACTCACTTGGGGTCAGGGAGTACTTATAAATGGGCTAGGGTAACTCACTTGGGGTCAGGGATACTTATATAGGGGCTAAAGTAACTCATGTGGGGTCAGGAAGTACTATTATGGGACTTGGGTAACTCACTTGGGGTCAGGTAGTACTCATAAAGGGGCTAGGGTAACTCACTTGGGGTCAGGGAGTACTTATATGTGACTAGGGTATCCTACTTGGGGTCAGTGAGTACTTATATGGCACTAGGGTAACACACTTTGTGTCACGGGGTTCTTATATGGGAATAGTGTAACTCACTTGCGGTCAGGGAGAACTTATATGAGACTAGTGCAACTCGCATTGGGTCAGGGAGTACTTATTATGGGACTAGGGTAACACACTTGGGGTCAGGGAGTTCTTATAAAGGGGCTAGGGTAACTCACTTGGGGTCAGGGAGTACTTACATGGGACTAGGGTAAATCGCATTGGGTCAGGGAGTACTTATATAGTACTAGGGTAACTCACTTGGGGGTTAACTTGTACTTAAATGGAACCAGGGAAACTCACTTGGGGTCAGGGAGTACTTATATGGGACTAGGGTAACACCCTTGGGGTCAGGGTGTACTTATAAAGGGGCTAGGGTAACTCACTTTGGGTCAGGGAGTACTTATATGTGACTAGGGTATCCTACTTGGGGTCAGTGAGTACTTATATGGCACTAGGGTAACACACTTTGTGTCACGGGGTTCTTATATGGGAATAGTGTAACTCACTTGCGGTCAGGGAGAACTTATATGAGACTAGTGCAACTCGCATTGGGTCAGGGAGTACTTATATGGGACTAGGGTAACTCGATTGGGGTCAGGGAGTACTTATATGGGACTAGGGTAACTCACTTGGGGTCAATGAGTACTTATATGGGACTAGGGTAACACACTGTGGGTCACGGGGTACTTATATGGGACTAGGGTAACCCACTTGGGGTTAGGGTGTACTTATAAAAGGGCTAGGGTAACCCATTTGGGGTCACGGAGTACTTATATGGGACTAGGGTAACTCGCTTGGGTTCAGGGAGTACTTATTATGGGACTAGGGTAAAACACTTGGGGTCAGGGAGTACTTATAAAGTGGATAGGGTAACTAACTTTGGATCAGGGAGTAACTAAATGGGACTAGGTAACTCACTTGGGTTCAGGGAGTACGTATTATGGGACTAGGGTAACTCAATTGGTATCAGGGAGTACTTGTATGGGACTAGGGTAACTCACTTGGGATCAGGGAGTACTTGTAAAGGGGGTAGGGTAACTCACTTGGGGTCAGGGAGTTCCTATATAGGGGCTAAAGTAACTCACTTGGGATCAGGGAGTACTTCTATGGGACTAGGGTAACACACTTTGGGTACGGGGTATTTATATGGGACTAGGGTAACTCAATTGGGGTCAGGGAGTACTTATATGGGACTAAGGTAACTCACTTGGGGTCAGGGAGTACTTATAAGGTACTAGGGTAACACACTTGGGGTCAGGGGGTACTTATAAAGGGACTAGGGTAACTCACTTGGGATCAGGGAGTACTTATATGGGACTAGGTAACTCACTTGGGTTCAGGGAGTACTTATTATGGGAGCAGGGTAACTCACTTGGGGCAGGGAGTACTTATATGGGACTAGGGTAACACCCTTGGGGTCAGGGTCTACTTATAAAGGGGCTAGGGTAACTCACTTGGGGTCAGGGAGTACTTATATGTGACTAGGGTATCTCACTTGGGGTCAGTGAGTACTTATATGGCACTAGGGTAACACACTTTGTGTCACGGGGTACTTATATGGGAATAGGGTGACTCACTTTGGGTCAGGGAGTACTTATTTGGGAGTAGGGTAACTCACTTGGGGTCAGGGAGTACTTATTTGGGACTAGGGTAACTCGATTGGGGTCAGGGAGTACTTATATGGGACTAGGGTAACTCTCTTGGTGTCAGGGAGTACTTATATGGGACTAGGGTAACACACTGTGGGTCACGGGGTACTTATATGGGACTAGGGTAACCCACTTGGGGTTAGGGTGTACTTATAAAAGGGCTAGGGTAACTCATTTGGGGTCAGGGAGTACTTATATGGGACTAGGGTAACTCGCTTGGGTTCAGGGAGTACTTATTATGGGACTAGGGTAACACTCTTGGTGTCAGGGAGTACTTAAAAAGGGGCTAGGGTAACAAACTTGGGGTCAGGGAGTACTTGTATGGGACTTGGGTAACTCACTTGGGGTCAGGGAGTACTTATATTGGACTAAGGTAACCCACTTGGGGTCAGGGAGTGCTTCTATGGGACTAGGGTAACACACTTGGTGTCAGGGAGTACTTATAAAGGGGCTATCGTAACTCGCTTGGGGTTAGAGAGTACTTATAAGGTACTAGGGTAACACACTTGGGGTCAGGGAGTACTTATAAAGGGACTAGGGTAACTCACTTGGGATCAGGGAGTACTTATATGGGACTAGGTAACTAACTTGGGTTCAGGGAGTACTTATTATGGGAGCAGGGTAACTCACTTGGGGTCAGAGAGTACTTGTATGGGACTTGGGTAACTCACTTGGGGTCAGGGAGTACATATAAATGGGCTAGGGTAACTCACTTGGGGTGAGGGAGTAATTAAATGGGACTAGGGTAACTCACTTGGGGTCAGGGAGTACTTATATTGGACTAGGGTAACTCATTGGGGTCAGGGAGTACTTATATTGGACTAGGGTAACTCACTTGGGTTCAGGGAGTACTTATTATGGGAGCAGGGTAACTCACTTGGGGCAGGGAGTACTTATATGGGACTAGGGTAACACCCTTGGGGTCAGGGTCTACTTATAAAGGGGCTAGGGTAACTCACGTGGGGTCAGGGAGTACTTATATGTGACTAGGGTATCTCACTTGGGGTCAGTGAGTACTTATATGGCACTAGGGTAACACACTTTGTGTCACGGGGTACTTATATGGGAATAGGGTGACTCACTTTGGGTCAGGGAGTACTTATTTGGGAGTAGGGTAACTCACTTGGGGTCAGGGAGTACTTATTTGGGACTAGGGTAACTCGATTGGGGTCAGGGAGTACTTATATGGGACTAGGGTAACTCTCTTGGTGTCAGGGAGTACTTATATGGGACTAGGGTAACACACTGTGGGTCACGGGGTACTTATATGGGACTAGGGTAACCCACTTGGGGTTAGGGTGTACTTATAAAAGGGCTAGGGTAACTCATTTGGGGTCAGGGAGTACTTATATGGGATTAGGGTAACTCGCTTGGGTTCAGGGAGTACTTATTATGGGACTAGGGTAACACTCTTGGTGTCAGGGAGTACTTAAAAAGGGGCTAGGGTAACAAACTTGGGGTCAGGGAGTACTTGTATGGGACTTGGGTAACTCACTTGGGGTCAGGGAGTACTTATATTGGACTAAGGTAACCCACTTGGGGTCAGGGAGTGCTTCTATGGGACTAGGGTAACACACTTGGTGTCAGGGAGTACTTATAAAGGGGCTATCGTAACTCGCTTGGGGTTAGAGAGTACTTATAAGGTACTAGGGTAACACACTTGGGGTCAGGGAGTACTTATAAAGGGACTAGGGTAACTCACTTGGGATCAGGGAGTACTTATATGGGACTAGGTAACTAACTTGGGTTCAGGGAGTACTTATTAAGGGCCTAGGGTAACTCACTTGGGGTCAGGGAGTACTTGTATGGGACTTGGGTAACTCACTTGGGGTCAGGGAGTACTTATATTGGACTAAGGTAACCCACTTGGGCTCAGGGAGTACTTATATGGGACTAGGGTAACACACTTGGTGTCAGGGAGTACTTATAAAGGGGCTATGGTAACTCGCTTGTGGTTAGGGAGTACTTATAAGGTACTAGGGTAACACACTTGGGGTCAGGGAGTACTTATATGGGACTAGGTAACTCACTTGGGTTCAGGGAGTACATATTATGGGAGCAGGGTAACCCACTTGGGGACAGGGAGTACTTGTATGGGACTTGGGTAACTCACTTGGGGTCAGGGAGTACTTATTATGGGCTTAGGGTAACTCACTTGGGGTCAGGGAGTACTTGTATGGGACTTGGGTAACTCACTGGGGGTCAGGGAGTACTTATAAAGGGGCTAGGGTAACTCACTTAGGGTCAGGGAATACTTATATAGGGGCTAAAGTAACTCACTTGGGATCAGGAAGTACTTATATTGCATTTAGGTAACCCACTTGGGGTGAGGGAGTACTTATAAAGGGGCTAGGGTAACTCACTTGGGGTCAGGGTGTACTTATAAAGGGGCTAGGGTAACTCATTTGGGGTCAGGGAATACTTATATAGGGGCTAAAGTAACTCACTTGGTGTCAGGAAGTACTATTATGGGACTTGGGTAACTCACTTGGGGTCAGGGAGTACTTATAAAGGGGCTAGGGTAACTCACTTGGGGTCAGGGAATACTTATATTGGGGCTAAAGTAACTCACTTGCGATCACGAAGTACTTAAATGGCACTAGGGTAACCCACTTGGGGTAAGGGAGTTCTTATAAAGGGGCTAGGGTAACTCACTTGGGGTCAGGGAGTACTTACATGGGACTAGGGTAAATCGCATTGGGTCAGGGATTACTTATATGGTACTAGGGTAACTCACTTACGGGTTAACTTGTACTTATTTGGAACCAGGGAAACTCAATTGGGGTCAGGGAGTAATTATATGGGACTAGGGTAACTCGCTTGGGTCAGGGAGTACTTATAAAGGGGCTAGGGTAACTCACTTTGGGTCAGGGAGTACCTATTTGGGAGTAGGTTAACTCACTTGTGGTCAGGGAGTACTTATAAAGGGGCTAGGGTAACTCACTTAGGGTCAGGGAATACTTATATAGGGGCTAAAGTAACTCACTTGGGATCACGAAGTACTTATATGGCACTAGGGTAACCCACTTGGGGTCAGGGAGTACTTATAAAGGGGCTAGGGTAACTCACTTGGGGTCAGGGAGTACTTATATGGGACTAGGGTAAATCGCATTGGGTCAGGGATTACTTATATGGTAGTAGGGTAACTCACTTGGGGTCAGGGTGTACTTATAAAGGGGCTGGGGTAACTCACTTGGGCTCAGGGAATACTTATATAGGGGCTAAAGTAACTCACTTGGGGTCAGGAAGTACTATTATGGGACTTGGGTAACTCACTTGGGGTCAGGGAGTACTTATAAAGGGGCTAGGGTAACTCACTTGGGGTCAGGGAATACTTATATAGGGGCTAAAGTAACTCACTTGGGATCACGAAGTACTTAAATGGCACTAGGGTAACCCACTTGGGGTCAAGGAGTTCTTATAAAGGGGCTAGGGTAACTCACTTGGGGTCAGGGAGTACTTACATGGGACTAGGGTAAATCGCATTGGGTCAGGGATTACTTATATGGTACTAGGGTAACTCACTTACGGGTTAACTTGTACTTATTTGGAACCAGGGAAACTCAATTGGGGTCAGGGAGTAATTATATGGGACTAGGGTAACTCGCTTGGGTCAGGGAGTACTTATATAGGGGCTAGGGTAACTCACTTTGGGTCAGGGAGTACCTATTTGGGAGTAGGTTAACTCACTTGTGGTCAGGGAGTACTTATAAAGGGGCTAGGGTAACTCACTTAGGGTCAGGGAATACTTATATAGGGGCTAAAGTAACTCACTTGGGATCACGAAGTACTTATATGGCACTAGGGTAACCCACTTGGGGTCAGGGAGTACTTATAAAGGGGCTAGGGTAACTCACTTAGGGTCAGGGAATACTTATATAGGGGCTAAAGTAACTCACTTGGGATCACGAAGTACTTATATGGCACTAGGGTAACCCACTTGGGGTCAGGGAGTACTTATAAAGGGGCTGGGGTAACTCACTTGGGCTCAGGGAATACTTATATAGGGGCTAAAGTAACTCACTTGGGGTCAGGAAGTACTATTATGGGACTTGGGTAACTCACTTGGGGTCAGGGAGTACTTATAAAGGGGCTAGGGTAACTCACTTGGGGTCAGGGAATACTTATATAGGGGCTAAAGTAACTCAATTGGGATCACGAAGTACTTAAATGGCACTAGGGTAACACCCTTGGGGTCAGGGTGTACTTATAAAGGGGCTAGGGTAACTCACTTTGGGTCAGGGAGTACTTATATGTGACTAGGGTATCCTACTTGGGGTCAGTGAGTACTTATATGGAACTAGGGTAACACACTTTGTGTCACGGGGTACTTATATGGGAATAGTGTAACTCACTTGCGGTCAGGGAGAACTTATATGAGACTAGTGCAACTCGCATTGGGTCAGGGAGTACTTATATGGGACTAGGGTAACTCGATTGGGGTCAGGGAGTACTTATATGGGACTAGGGTAACACACTTTGGGTCACGGGGTAGTTATATGGGACTAGGGTAACACCCTTGGGGTCAGGGTGTACTTATAAAGGGGCTAGGGTAACTCACTTTGGGTCAGGGAGTACTTATATGTGACTAGGGTATCCTACTTGGGGTCAGTGAGTACTTATATGGCACTAGGGTAACACACTTTATGTCACGGGGTACTTATATGGGAATAGTGTAACTCACTTGCGGTCAGGGAGAACTTATATGAGACTAGTGCAACTCGCATTGGGTCAGGGAGTACTTATATGGGACTAGGGTAACTCGATTGGGGTCAGGGAGTACTTATATGGGACTAGGGTAACTCACTTGGGGTCAGGGAGTACTTATATGGGACTAGGGTAACACACTGTGGGTCACGGGGTACTTATATGGGACTAGGGTAACCCATTTGGGGTTAGGGTGTACTTATAAAAGGGCTAGGGTAACTCATTTGGGGTCACGGAGTACTTATATGAGACTAGGGTAACTCAATTGGGGTCAGGGAGTACTTATGTGGGACTAGGGTAACTCAGTTGGGGTCAGGGAGTACTTATATTGGACTAGGGTAACACACTTGGTGTCAGGTAGTACTTATAAAGGGGCTAGGGTAACTCACTTGTGATCAGGGAGTACTTATATGGGACTAGGCAACTCACTTGGGTTCAGGGAGTACTTATTAAGGGCCTAGGGTAACTCACTTGGGGTCAGGGAGTACTTGTATGGGACTTGGGTAACTCACTGGGGGTCAGGGAGTACTTATAAAGGGGCTAGGGTAACTCACTTAGGGTCAGGGAATACTTATATAGGGGCTAAAGTAACTCACTTGGGGCAGGATGTACTTAAAAAGGCACAAGTGTAACCCACTTGGTGTAAGGGAGTACTTATTATGGGAGCAGGGTAACTCACTTGGGGTCAGGGAGTACTTGTATGGGACTTGGGTAACTCACTTGGGGTCAGGGAGTACTTATAAATGGGCTAGGGTAACTCACTTGGGGTCAGGGATACTTATATAGGGGCTAAAGTAACTCATGTGGGGTCAGGAAGTACTATTATGGGACTTGGGTAACTCACTTGGGGTCAGGTAGTACTCATAAAGGGGCTAGGGTAACTCACTTGGGGTCAGGGAGTACTTATATGTGACTAGGGTATCCTACTTGGGGTCAGTGAGTACTTATATGGCACTAGGGTAACACACTTTGTGTCACGGGGTTCTTATATGGGAATAGTGTAACTCACTTGCGGTCAGGGAGAACTTATATGAGACTAGTGCAACTCGCATTGGGTCAGGGAGTACTTATTATGGGACTAGGGTAACACACTTGGGGTCAGGGAGTTCTTATAAAGGGGCTAGGGTAACTCACTTGGGGTCAGGGAGTACTTACATGGGACTAGGGTAAATCGCATTGGGTCAGGGAGTACTTATATAGTACTAGGGTAACTCACTTGGGGGTTAACTTGTACTTAAATGGAACCAGGGAAACTCACTTGGGGTCAGGGAGTACTTATATGGGACTAGGGTAACACCCTTGGGGTCAGGGTGTACTTATAAAGGGGCTAGGGTAACTCACTTTGGGTCAGGGAGTACTTATATGTGACTAGGGTATCCTACTTGGGGTCAGTGAGTACTTATATGGCACTAGGGTAACACACTTTGTGTCACGGGGTTCTTATATGGGAATAGTGTAACTCACTTGCGGTCAGGGAGAACTTATATGAGACTAGTGCAACTCGCATTGGGTCAGGGAGTACTTATATGGGACTAGGGTAACTCGATTGGGGTCAGGGAGTACTTATATGGGACTAGGGTAACTCACTTGGGGTCAATGAGTACTTATATGGGACTAGGGTAACACACTGTGGGTCACGGGGTACTTATATGGGACTAGGGTAACCCACTTGGGGTTAGGGTGTACTTATAAAAGGGCTAGGGTAACTCATTTGGGGTCACGGAGTACTTATATGGGACTAGGGTAACTCGCTTGGGTTCAGGGAGTACTTATTATGGGACTAGGGTAACACACTTGGGGTCAGGGAGTACTTATAAAGTGGATAGGGTAACTAACTTTGGATCAGGGAGTAACTAAATGGGACTAGGTAACTCACTTGGGTTCAGGGAGTACGTATTATGGGACTAGGGTAACTCAATTGGTATCAGGGAGTACTTGTATGGGACTAGGGTAACTCACTTGGGATCAGGGAGTACTTGTAAAGGGGGTAGGGTAACTCACTTGGGGTCAGGGAGTTCCTATATAGGGGCTAAAGTAACTCACTTGGGATCAGGGAGTACTTCTATGGGACTAGGGTAACACACTTTGGGTACGGGGTATTTATATGGGACTAGGGTAACTCAATTGGGGTCAGGGAGTACTTATATGGGACTAAGGTAACTCACTTGGGGTCAGGGAGTACTTATAAGGTACTAGGGTAACACACTTGGGGTCAGGGGGTACTTATAAAGGGACTAGGGTAACTCACTTGGGATCAGGGAGTACTTATATGGGACTAGGTAACTCAGTTGGGTTCAGGGAGTACTTATTATGGGAGCAGGGTAACTCACTTGGGGCAGGGAGTACTTATATGGGACTAGGGTAACACCCTTGGGGTCAGGGTCTACTTATAAAGGGGCTAGGGTAACTCACTTGGGGTCAGGGAGTACTTATATGTGACTAGGGTATCTCACTTGGGGTCAGTGAGTACTTATATGGCACTAGGGTAACACACTTTGTGTCACGGGGTACTTATATGGGAATAGGGTGACTCACTTTGGGTCAGGGAGTACTTATTTGGGAGTAGGGTAACTCACTTGGGGTCAGGGAGTACTTATTTGGGACTAGGGTAACTCGATTGGGGTCAGGGAGTACTTATATGGGACTAGGGTAACTCTCTTGGTGTCAGGGAGTACTTATATGGGACTAGGGTAACACACTGTGGGTCACGGGGTACTTATATGGGACTAGGGTAACCAACTTGGGGTTAGGGTGTACTTATAAAAGGGCTAGGGTAACTCATTTGGGGTCAGGGAGTACTTATATGGGACTAGGGTAACTCGCTTGGGTTCAGGGAGTACTTATTATGGGACTAGGGTAACACTCTTGGTGTCAGGGAGTACTTAAAAAGGGGCTAGGGTAACAAACTTGGGGTCAGGGAGTACTTGTATGGGACTTGGGTAACTCACTTGGGGTCAGGGAGTACTTATATTGGACTAAGGTAACCCACTTGGGGTCAGGGAGTGCTTCTATGGGACTAGGGTAACACACTTGGTGTCAGGGAGTACTTATAAAGGGGCTATCGTAACTCGCTTGGGGTTAGAGAGTACTTATAAGGTACTAGGGTAACACACTTGGGGTCAGGGAGTACTTATAAAGGGACTAGGGTAACTCACTTGGGATCAGGGAGTACTTATATGGGACTAGGTAACTAACTTGGGTTCAGGGAGTACTTATTATGGGAGCAGGGTAACTCACTTGGGGTCAGAGAGTACTTGTATGGGACTTGGGTAACTCACTTGGGGTCAGGGAGTACATATAAATGGGCTAGGGTAACTCACTTGGGGTGAGGGAGTAATTAAATGGGACTAGGGTAACTCACTTGGGGTCAGGGAGTACTTATATTGGACTAGGGTAACTCATTGGGGTCAGGGAGTACTTATATTGGACTAGGGTAACTCACTTGGGTTCAGGGAGTACTTATTATGGGAGCAGGGTAACTCACTTGGGGCAGGGAGTACTTATATGGGACTAGGGTAACACCCTTGGGGTCAGGGTCTACTTATAAAGGGGCTAGGGTAACTCACTTGGGGTCAGGGAGTACTTATATGTGACTAGGGTATCTCACTTGGGGTCAGTGAGTACTTATATGGCACTAGGGTAACACACTTTGTGTCACGGGGTACTTATATGGGAATAGGGTGACTCACTTTGGGTCAGGGAGTACTTATTTGGGAGTAGGGTAACTCACTTGGGGTCAGGGAGTACTTATTTGGGACTAGGGTAACTCGATTGGGGTCAGGGAGTACTTATATGGGACTAGGGTAACTCTCTTGGTGTCAGGGAGTACTTATATGGGACTAGGGTAACACACTGTGGGTCACGGGGTACTTATATGGGACTAGGGTAACCCACTTGGGGTTAGGGTGTACTTATAAAAGGGCTAGGGTAACTCATTTGGGGTCAGGGAGTACTTATATGGGACTAGGGTAACTCGCTTGGGTTCAGGGAGTACTTATTATGGGACTAGGGTAACACTCTTGGTGTCAGGGAGTACTTAAAAAGGGGCTAGGGTAACAAACTTGGGGTCAGGGAGTACTTGTATGGGACTTGGGTAACTCACTTGGGGTCAGGGAGTACTTATATTGGACTAAGGTAACCCACTTGGGGTCAGGGAGTGCTTCTATGGGACTAGGGTAACACACTTGGTGTCAGGGAGTACTTATAAAGGGGCTATCGTAACTCGCTTGGGGTTAGAGAGTACTTATAAGGTACTAGGGTAACACACTTGGGTTCAGGGAGTACTTATTATGGGAGCAGGGTAACTCACTTGGGGTCAGAGAGTACTTGTATGGGACTTGGGTAACTCACTTGGGGTCAGGGAGTACATATAAATGGGCTAGGGTAACTCACTTGGGGTGAGGGAGTAATTAAATGGGACTAGGGTAACTCACTTGGGGTCAGGGAGTACTTATATTGGACTAGGGTAACTCATTGGGGTCAGGGAGTACTTATATTGGACTAGGGTAACACACTTGGAGTCAGGGAGTACTTATAAAGGGGGTAGGGTAACTAGCTTGGGGTCAGGGAGTACTTATAAGGTACTAGGGTAACACACTTGGGGTCAGGGAGTAATTATAAAGGGGAAAGGGTAACTCACTTGGGATCAGGGAGTACTTATATGGGACTAGGTAACTCACTTGGGTTCAGGGAGTACTTATTATGGGCCTAGGGTAACTCACTTGAGGTCAGGGAGTAATTGTATGGAACTTGGGTAACTCACTGGGGGTCAGGGGGTACTTATAAAGGGGCTAGGGTAACTCACTTAGGATGGGGGAATACTTATATAGGGGCTAAAGTAACCCACTTGGGGTCAGGGAGTACTTATAAAGGGGCTAGAGTAACTTACATGGGGTCAGGGAGTACTAATATGTGACTAGGGTAACTCACTAAGGGTCAGGGAGTACTTATATGTGACTATGGGAACTCAATTAGGGTCAGGGAGTACTTATAAGGTACTAGGGTAACTCACTTGGGGTCAGGGAGTACTTATATGGGACTAGGGTAAATCGCATTGGGTCAGGGATTACTTATATGGTAGTAGGGTAACTCACTTGGGGTCAGGGTGTACTTATAAAGGGGTTAGGGTAACTCACTTGGGGTCAGGGAATACTTATATAGGGGCTAAAGTAACTCACTTGGGGTCAGGAAGTACTATTATGGGACTTGGGTAACTCACTTGGGGTCAGGGAGTACTTATATAGGGGCTAGGGTAACTCACTTGGGGTCAGGGAATACTTATATAGGGGCTAAAGTAACTCACTTGGGATCACGAAGTACTTAAATGGCACTAGGGTAACCCACTTGGGGTCAAGGAGTTCTTATAAAGGGGCTAGGGTAACTCACTTGGGGTCAGGGAGTACTTACATGGGACTAGGGTAAATCGCATTGGGTCAGGGATTACTTATATGGTACTAGGGTAACTCACTTACGGGTTAACTTGTACTTATATGGAACCAGGGAAACTCAATTGGTGTCAGGTAGTCATTATATGGGACTAGGGTAACTCGCTTGGGTCAGGGAGTACTTATAAAGGGGCTAGGGTAACTCACTTTGGGTCAGGGAGTACTTATTTGGGAGTAGGTAACTCACTTGGGTTCAGGGAGTACTTATTAAGGGCCTAGGGTAACTCACTTGGGGTCAGGGAGTACTTGTATGGGACTTGGGTAACTCACTTGGGGTCAGGGAGTACTTATATTGGACTAAGGTAACCCACTTGGGGTCAGGGAGTACTTATATGGGACTAGGGTAACACACTTGGTGTCAGGGAGTAATTATAAAGGGACTAGGGTAACACACTTGGGATCAGGGAGTACTTATATGGGACTAGGTAACTCACTTGGGTTCAGGGAGTACTTATTAAGGGCCTAGGGTAACTCACTTGGGGTCAGGGAGTACTTATATTGGACTAGGGTAACTCACTTGGGGTAAGGGAGTACTTATATTGGACTAGGGTAACACAATTGGGGTCAGGGAGTACTAATAAGGGGGCTAGGGTAACTCGCTTGGGGTCAGGGAGTACTTATAAGGTACTAGGGTAAAACAATTGGGCTCAGGGAGTAATTATAAAGGGGCTTGGGTAACTCACTTGGGATCAGGGAGTACTTATATGGGACTAGGTAACTCACTTGGGTTCAGGGAGTATTTATTAAGGGCCTAGGGTAACTCACTTGGGGTCAGGGAGTACTTGTATGGGACTTGGGTAATTCACTTGGGGTCAGGGATTCCTTATATTGGACTAAGGTAACCCACTTGGGTTCAGGGAGTACTTATATGGGACTAGGGTAACACACTTGGTGTCAGGGAGTACTTATAAAGGGGCTATGGTAACTCGCTTGGGGTTAGAGAGTACTTATAAGGTACTAGGGTAACACACTTGGGGTCAGGGAGTAATTATAAAGGGACTAGGGTAACACACTTGGGATCAGGGAGTACTTATATGGGACTAGGTAACTCACTTGGGTTCAGGGAGTACTTATTAAGGGCCTAGGGTAACTCACTTGGGGTCAGGGAGTACTTGTATGGGACTTGGGTAACTCACTTGGGGTCAGGGAGTACTTATATTGGACTAAGGTAACCCACTTGGGCTCAGGGAGTACTTATATGGGACTAGGGTAACACACTTGGTGTCAGGGAGTACTTATAAAGGGGCTATGGTAACTCGCTTGTGGTTAGGGAGTACTTATAAGGTACTAGGGTAACACACTTGGGGTCAGGGAGTACTTATATGGGACTAGGTAACTCACTTGGGTTCAGGGAGTACATATTATGGGAGCAGGGTAACCCACTTGGGGACAGGGAGTACTTGTATGGGACTTGGGTAACTCACTTGGGGTCAGGGAGTACTTATTATGGGCCTAGGGTAACTCACTTGGGGTCAGGGAGTACTTGTATGGGACTTGGGTAACTCACTGGGGGTCAGGGAGTACTTATAAAGGGGCTAGGGTAACTCACTTAGGGTCAGGGAATACTTATATAGGGGCTAAAGTAACTCACTTGGGATCAGGAAGTACTTATATTGCATTTAGGTAACCCACTTGGGGTGAGGGAGTACTTATAAAGGGGCTAGGGTAACTCACTTGGGTTCAGGGTGTACTTATAAAGGGGCTAGGGTAACTCATTTGGGGTCAGGGAATACTTATATAGGGGCTAAAGTAACTCACTTGGTGTCAGGAAGTACTATTATAAGACTTGGGTAACTCACTTGGGGTCAGGGAGTACTTATAAAGGGGCTAGGGTAACTCACTTGGGGTCAGGGAATACTTATATTGGGGCTAAAGTAACTCACTTGCGATCACGAAGTACTTAAATGGCACTAGGGTAACCCACTTGGGGTCAGGGTGTTCTTATAAAGGGGCTAGGGTAACTCACTTGGGGTCAGGGAGTACTTACATGGGACTAGGGTAAATCGCATTGGGTCAGGGATTACTTATATGGTACTAGGGTAACTCACTTACGGGTTAACTTGTACTTATTTGGAACCAGGGAAACTCAATTGGGGTCAGGGAGTAATTATATGGGACTAGGGTAACTCGCTTGGGTCAGGGAGTACTTATAAAGGGGCTAGGGTAACTCACTTTGGGTCAGGGAGTACCTATTTGGGAGTAGGTTAACTCACTTGTGGTCAGGGAGTACTTATAAAGGGGCTAGGGTAACTCACTTAGGGTCAGGGAATACTTATATAGGGGCTAAAGTAACTCACTTGGGATCACGAAGTACTTATATGGCACTAGGGTAACCCACTTGGGGTCAGGGAGTACTTATAAAGGGGCTAGGGTAACTCACTTGGGGTCAGGGAGTACTTATATGGGACTAGGGTAAATCGCATTGGGTCAGGGATTACTTATATGGTAGTAGGGTAACTCACTTGGGGTCAGGGTGTACTTATAAAGGGGCTGGGGTAACTCACTTGGGCTCAGGGAATACTTATATAGGGGCTAAAGTAACTCACTTGGGGTCAGGAAGTACTATTATGGGACTTGGGTAACTCACTTGGGGTCAGGGAGTACTTATAAAGGGGCTAGGGTAACTCACTTGGGGTCAGGGAATACTTATATAGGGGCTAAAGTAACTCACTTGGGATCACGAAGTACTTAAATGGCACTAGGGTAACCCACTTGGGGTCAAGGAGTTCTTATAAAGGGGCTAGGGTAACTCACTTGGGGTCAGGGAGTACTTACATGGGACTAGGGTAAATCGCATTGGGTCAGGGATTACTTATATGGTACTAGGGTAACTCACTTACGGGTTAACTTGTACTTATATGGAACCAGGGAAACTCAATTGGTGTCAGGGAGTAATTATATGGGACTTGGGTAACTCGCTTGGGTCAGGGAGTACTTATAAAGGGGCTAGGGTAACTCACTTTGGGTCAGGGAGTACTTATTTGGGAGTAGGTTAACTCACTTGGGGTCAGGGAGTACTTATATTGGACTAGGGTAACACACTTGGAGTCAGGGAGTACTTATAAAGGGGGTAGGGTAACTAGCTTGGGGTCAGGGAGTACTTATAAGGTACTAGGGTAACACACTTGGGGTCAGGGAGTAATTATAAAGGGGCAAGGGTAACTCACTTGGGATCAGGGAGTACTTATATGGGACTAGGTAACTCACTTGGGTTCAGGGAGTACTTATTATGGGCCTAGGGTAACTCACTTGAGGTCAGGGAGTAATTGTATGGGACTTGGGTAACTCACTGGGGGTCAGGGGGTACTTATAAAGGGGCTAGGGTAACTCACTTAGGGTGGGGGAATACTTATACAGGGGCTAAAGTAACCCACTTGGGGTCAGGGAGTACTTATAAAGGGGCTAGAGTAACTTACTTGGGGTCAGGGAGTACTAATATGTGACTAGGGTAACTCACTAAGGGTCAGGGAGTACTTATATGGGACTAGGGTAAATCGCATTGGGTCAGGGAGTACTTATATGGTACTAGGGTAACTCACTTGGGGATTAACTTGTACTTATATGGAACCAGGGAAACTCACTTGGGGTCAGGGAGTAATTATATGGGACTAGGGTACCTCGCTTGGGTCAGGGAGTACTTATAAAGGGGCTAGGGTAACACACTTGGGGTCAGGGAGTACTTATAAAGGGGCTAGGGTAACTCGCTTGAGGTCAGGGAGTACTTATAAGGTACTAGGGTAACTCACTTGGGTTCAGGGAGTACTTATAAAGGGGCTAGGGTAACCCACTTGGGGTCAGGGAATACTTATATAGGGGCTAAAGTAACTCACTTGGGATCACGAAGTACTTATATGGCACTAGGGTAACCCACTTGGGGTCCGGGAGTACTTATAAAGGGGCTAGGGTAACTCACTTGGGGTCAGGGAGTACTTATATGGGACTAGGGTAAATCGCATTGGGTCAGGGATTACTTATATGGTAGTAGGGTAACTCACTTGGGGTCAGGGTGTACTTATAAAGGGGCTAGGGTAACTCACTTGGGGTCAGGGAATACTTATATAGGGGCTAAAGTAACTCACTTGGGGTCAGGAAGTACTATTATGGGACTTGGGTAACTCACTTGGGGTCAGGGAGTACTTATAAAGGGGCTAGGGTAACTCACTTGGGGTCAGGGAATACTTATATAGGGGCTAAAGTAACTCACTTGGGATCACGAAGTACTTAAATGGCACTAGGGTAACCCACTTGGGGTCAAGGAGTTCTTATAAAGGGGCTAGGGTAACTCACTTGGGGTCAGGGAGTACTTACATGGGACTAGGGTAAATCGCATTGGGTCAGGGATTACTTATATGGTACTAGGGTAACTCACTTACGGGTTAACTTGTACTTATATGGAACCAGGGAAACTCAATTGGTGTCAGGTAGTAATTATATGGGACTAGGGTAACTCGCTTGGGTCAGGGAGTACTTATAAAGGGGCTAGGGTAACTCACTTTGGGTCAGGGAGTACTTATTTGGGAGTAGGTTAACTCACTTGTGGTCAGGGAGTACTTATATGGGACTAGGGTAACTCACTTGGGGTCAGGGAGTACTTAAATGGGACTAGGGTAACTCACTTGGGGTCAGGGAGTACTTATATTGGACTAGGGTAACTCACTTGGGGTAAGGGAGTACTTATATTGGACTAGGGTAACACAATTGGGGTCAGGGAGTACTAATAAGGGGGCTAGGGTATCTCGCTTGGGGTCAGGGAGTACTTATAAGGTACTAGGGTAAAACAATTGGGCTCAGGGAGTAATTATAAAGGGATTAGGGTAACACACTTGGGATCAGGGAGTACTTATATGGGACTAGGTAACTCACTTGGGTTCAGGGAGTACTTATTAAGGGCCTAGGGTAACTCACTTGGGGTCAGGGAGTACTTGTATGGGACTTGGGTAACTCACTTGGGGTCAGGGAGTACTTATATTGGACTAAGGTAACCCACTTGGGGTCAGGGAGTACTTATATGGGACTAGGGTAACACACTTGGTGTCAGGGAGTACTTATAAAGGGGCTATGGTAACTCGCTTGGGGTTAGGGAGTACTTATAAGGTACTAGGGTAACACACTTGGGGTCAGGGAGTACTTATATGGGACTAGGTAACTCACTTGGGTTCAGGGAGTACATATTATGGGAGCAGGGTAACTCACTTGGGGACAGGGAGTACTTGTATGGGACTTGGGTAACTCACTTGGGGTCAGGGAGTACTTATTATGGGCCTAGGGTAACTCACTTGGGGTCAGGGAGTACTTGTATGGGACTTGGGTAACTCACTGGGGGTCAGGGAGTACTTATAAAGGGGCTAGGGTAACTCACTTAGGGTCAGGGAATACTTATATAGGGGCTAAAGTAACTCACTTGGGATCACGAAGTACTTAAATGGCACTAGGGTAACCCACTTGGGGTCAGGGAGTTCTTATAAAGGGGCTAGGGTAACTCACTTGGGGTCATGGATACTTATATAGGGGCTAAAGTAACTCACTTGGGGTCAGGAAGTACTTATATTGCACTTAGGTAACCCACTTGGGGTCAGGGAGTACTTATAAAGGGGCTAGGGTAACTCACTTGGGGTCAGGGAGTACTTATATAGGGGCTAAAGTAACTCACTTGGGATCACGAAGTATTTATATGGCACTAGGGTAACCCACTTGGGGTCAGGGAGTACTTATAAAGGGGCTAGGGTAACTCGCTTGAGGTCAGGGAGTACTTATAAGGTACTAGGGTAACTCACTTGGGGTCAGGGAGTACTTATAAAGGGGCTAGGGTAACCCACTTGGGGTCAGGGAATACTTATATAGGGGCTAAAGTAACTCACTTGGGATCACGAAGTACTTATATGGCACTAGGGTAACCCACTTGGGGTCAGGGAGTACTTATAAAGGGGCTAGGGTAACTCACTTGGGGTCAGGGAGTACTTATATGGGACTAGGGTAAATCGCATTGGGTCAGGGATTACTTATATGGTAGTAGGGTAACTCACTTGGGGTCAGGGTGTACTTATAAAGGGGCTAGGGTAACTCACTTGGGGTCAGGGAATACTTATATAGGGGCTAAAGTAACTCACTTGGGGTCAGGAAGTACTATTATGGGACTTGGGTAACTCACTTGGGGTCAGGGAGTACTTATAAAGGGGCTAGGGTAACTCACTTGGGGTCAGGGAATACTTATATAGGGGCTAAAGTAACTCACTTGGGATCACGAAGTACTTAAATGGCACTAGGGTAACCCACTTGGGGTCAAGGAGTTCTTATAAAGGGGCTAGGGTAACTCACTTGGGGTCAGGGAGTACTTACATGGGACTAGGGTAAATCGCATTGGGTCAGGGATTACTTATATGGTACTAGGGTAACTCACTTACGGGTTAACTTGTACTTATATGGAACCAGGGAAACTCAATTGGTGTCAGGTAGTAATTATATGGGACTAGGGTAACTCGCTTGGGTCAGGGAGTACTTATAAAGGGGCTAGGGTAACTCACTTTGGGTCAGGGAGTACTTATTTGGGAGTAGGTTAACTCACTTGTGGTCAGGGAGTACTTATATGGGACTAGGGTAACTCACTTGGGGTCAGGGAGTACTTAAATGGGACTAGGGTAACTCACTTGGGGTCAGGGAGTACTTATATTGGACTAGGGTAACTCACTTGGGGTAAGGGAGTACTTATATTGGACTAGGGTAACACAATTGGGGTCAGGGAGTACTAATAAGGGGGCTAGGGTATCTCGCTTGGGGTCAGGGAGTACTTATAAGGTACTAGGGTAAAACAATTGGGCTCAGGGAGTAATTATAAAGGGATTAGGGTAACACACTTGGGATCAGGGAGTACTTATATGGGACTAGGTAACTCACTTGGGTTCAGGGAGTACTTATTAAGGGCCTAGGGTAACTCACTTGGCGTCAGGGAGTACTTGTATGGGACTTGGGTAACTCACTTGGGGTCAGGGAGTACTTATATTGGACTAAGGTAACCCACTTGGGGTCAGGGAGTACTTATATGGGACTAGGGTAACACACTTGGAGTCAGGGAGTACTTATTAAGGGCCTAGGGTAACTCACTTGGCGTCAGGGAGTACTTGTATGGGACTTGGGTAACTCGCTTGGGGTCAGGGAGTACTTATATGGGACTAGGGTAACACACTTGGTGTCAGGGAGTACTTATAAAGGGGCTATGGTAACTCGCTTGGGGTTAGGGAGTACTTATAAGGTACTAGGGTAACACACTTGGGGTCAGGGAGTACTTATATGGGACTAGGTAACTCACTTGGGTTCAGGGAGTACATATTATGGGAGCAGGGTAACTCACTTGGGGACAGGGAGTACTTGTATGGGACTTGGGTAACTCACTTGGGGTCAGGGAGTACTTATTATGGGCCTAGGGTAACTCACTTGGGGTCAGGGAGTACTTGTATGGGACTTGGGTAACTCACTGGGGGTCAGGGAGTACTTATAAAGGGGCTAGGGTAACTCACTTAGGGTCAGGGAATACTTATATAGGGGCTAAAGTAACTCACTTGGGATCACGAAGTACTTAAATGGCACTAGGGTAACCCACTTGGGGTCAGGGAGTTCTTATAAAGGGGCTAGGGTAACTCACTTGGGGGTCATGGATACTTATATAGGGGCTAAAGTAACTCACTTGGGGTCAGGAAGTACTTATATTGCACTTAGGTAACCCACTTGGGGTCAGGGAGTACTTATAAAGGGGCTAGGGTAACTCACTTGGGGTCAGGGAGTACTTATATAGGGGCTAAAGTAACTCACTTGGGATCACGAAGTATTTATATGGCACTAGGGTAACCCACTTGGGGTCAGGGAGTACTTATAAAGGGGCTAGGGTAACTCACTTGGGGTCAGGGAGTACTTTTATGGGACTAGGGTAAATCGCATTGGGTCAGGTATTACTTATATGGTACTAGGGTAACTCACTTGGGGTCAGGGTGTACTTATAAAGGGGCTAGGGTAACTCATTTGGGGTCAGGGAATACTTATATAGGGGCTAAAGTAACTCACTTGGGGTCAGGAAGTACTATTATGGGACTTGGGTAACTCACTTGGGGTCAGGGAGTACTTATAAGGGACTAGGGTAACTCACTTGGGGTCAGGGAGTACTTATATGGGACTAGGGTAAATCGCATTGGGTCAGGGAGTACTTATATGGTACTAGGGTAACTCACTTGGGGTCAGGGAGTAATTATATGGGACTAGGGTACCTCGCTTGGGTCAGGGAGTACTTATAAAGGGGCTAGGGTAACACACTTGGGGTCAGGGAGTACTTATAAAGGGGCTAGGGTAACTCGCTTGAGGTCAGGGAGTACTTATAAGGTACTAGGGTAACTCACTTGGGGTCAGGGAGTACTTATAAAGGGGCTAGGGTAACCCACTTGGGGTCAGGGAATACTTATATAGGGGCTAAAGTAACTCACTTGGGATCACGAAGTACTTATATGGCACTAGGGTAACCCACTTGGGGTCAGGGAGTACTTATAAAGGGGCTAGGGTAACTCACTTGGGGTCAGGGAGTACTTATATGGGACTAGGTAACTCACTTGGGTTCAGGGAGTACTTATTAAGGGCCTAGGGTAACTCACTTGGGGTCAAGGAGTACTTGTATGGGACTTGGGTAACTCACTTGGGGTCAGGGAGTACTTATATTGGACTAAGGTAACCCACTTGGGGTCAGGGAGTACTTATATGGGACTAGGGTAACACACTTGGTGTCAGGGAGTACTTATAAAGGGGCTATGGTAACTCGCTTGGGGTTAGGGAGTACTTATAAGGTACTAGGGTAACTCACTTGGGGTAAGGGAGTACTTATATTGGACTAGGGTAACACAATTGGGGTCAGGGAGTACTAATAAGGGGGCTAGGGTAACTAGCTTGAGGTCAGGGAGTACTTATAAGGTACTAGGGTAACTCACTTGGGGTAAGGGAGTACTTATATTGGACTAGGGTAACACAATTGGGGTCAGGGAGTACTAATAAGGGGGCTAGTGTAACTCGCTTGGGGTCAGGGAGTACTTATAAGGTACTAGGGTAAAACAATTGGGCTCAGGGAGTAATTATAAAGGGACTAGGGTAACACACTTGGGATCAGGGAGTACTTATATGGGACTAGGTAACTCACTTGGGTTCAGGGAGTACTTATTAAGGGCCTAGGGTAACTCACTTGGGGTCAGGGAGTACTTGTATGGGACTTGGGTAACTCACTTGGGGTCAGGGAGTACTTATATTGGACTAAGGTAACCCACTTGGGGTCAGGGAGTACTTATATGGGACTAGGGTAACACACTTGGTGTCAGGGAGTACTTATAAAGGGGCTATGGTAACTCGCTTGGGGTTAGGGAGTACTTATAAGGTACTAGGGTAACACACTTGGGGTCAGGGAGTACTTATATGGGACTAGGTAACTCACTTGGGTTCAGGGAGTACATATTATGGGAGCAGGGTAACTCACTTGGGGACAGGGAGTACTTGTATGGGACTTGGGTAACTCACTTGGGGTCAGGGAGTACTTATTATGGGCCTAGGGTAATTCACATGGGGTCAGGGAGTACTTGTATGGGACTTGGGTAACTCACTGGGGGTCAGGGAGTACTTATAAAGGGGCTAGGGTAACTCACTTAGGGTCAGGGAATACTTATATAGGGGCTAAAGTAACTCACTTGGGATCACGAAGTACTTAAATGGCACTAGGGTAACCCACTTGGGGTCAGGGAGTTCTTATAAAGGGGCTAGGGTAACTCACTTGGGGTCATGGATACTTATATAGGGGCTAAAGTAACTCACTTGGGGTCAGGAAGTACTTATATTGCACTTAGGTAACCCACTTGGGGTCAGGGAGTACTTATAAAGGGGCTAGGGTAACTCACTTGGGGTCAGGGAGTACTTATATAGGGGCTAAAGTAACTCACTTGGGATCACGAAGTATTTATATGGCACTAGGGTAACCCACTTGGGGTCAGGGAGTACTTATAAAGGGGCTAGGGTAACTCACTTGGGGTCAGGGAGTACTTTTATGGGACTAGGGTAAATAGCATTGGGTCAGGTATTACTTATATGGTACTAGGGTAACTCACTTGGGGTCAGGGTGTACTTATAAAGGGGCTAGGGTAACTCATTTGGGGTCAGGGAATACTTATATAGGGGCTAAAGTAACTCACTTGGGGTCAGGAAGTACTATTATGGGACTTGGGTAACTCACTTGGGGTCAGGGAGTACTTATAAGGGACTAGGGTAACTCACTTGGGGTCAGGGAGTACTTATATGGGACTAGGGTAAATCGCATTGGGTCAGGGAGTACTTATATGGTACTAGGGTAACTCACTTGGGGTCAGGGAGTAATTATATGGGACTAGGGTACCTCGCTTGGGTCAGGGAGTACTTATAAAGGGGCTAGGGTAACACACTTGGGGTCAGGGAGTACTTATAAAGGGGCTAGGGTAACTCGCTTGAGGTCAGGGAGTACTTATAAGGTACTAGGGTAACTCACTTGGGGTCAGGGAGTACTTATAAAGGGGCTAGGGTAACCCACTTGGGGTCAGGGAATACTTATATAGGGGCTAAAGTAACTCACTTGGGATCACGAAGTACTTATATGGCACTAGGGTAACCCACTTGGGGTCAGGGAGTACTTATAAAGGGGCTAGGGTAACTCACTTGGGGTCAGGGAGTACTTATATGGGACTAGGGTAAATCGCATTGGGTCAGGGATTACTTATATGGTAGTAGGGTAACTCACTTACGGGTTAACTAGTACTTATATGGAACCAGGGAAACTCAATTGGTGTCAGGTAGTAATTATATGGGACTAGGGTAACTCGCTTGGGTCAGGGAGTACTTATAAAGGGGCTAGGGTAACTCACTTTGGGTCAGGGAGTACTTATTTGGGAGTAGGTTAACTCACTTGTGGTCAGGGAGTACTTATATGGGACTAGGGTAACTCACTTGGGGTCAGGGAGTACTTAAATGGGACTAGGGTAACTCACTTGGGGTCAGGGAGTACTTATATTGGACTAGGGTAACTCACTTGGGGTAAGGGAGTACTTATATTGGACTAGGGTAACACAATTGGGGTCAGGGAGTACTAATAAGGGGGCTAGGGTAACTCGCTTGGGGTCAGGGAGTACTTATAAGGTACTAGGGTAAAACAATTGGGCTCAGGGAGTAATTATAAAGGGGCTGGGGTATCTCACTTGGGATCAGGGAGTACTTATATGGGACTAGGTAACTCACTTGGGTTCAGGGAGTATTTATTAAGGGCCTAGGGTAACTCACTTGGGGTGAGGGAGTACTTGTATGGGACTTGGGTAATTCACTTGGTGTCAGGGATTCCTTATATTGGACTAAGGTAACCCACTTGGGGTCAGGGAGTACTTATATGGGACTAGGGTAACACACTTGGTGTCAGGGAGTACTTATAAAGGGGCTATGGTAACTCGCTTGGGGTTAGAGAGTACTTATAAGGTACTAGGGTAACACACTTGGGGTCAGGGAGTAATTATAAAGGGACTAGGGTAACACACTTGGGATCAGGGAGTACTTATATGGGACTAGGTAACTCACTTGGGTTCAGGGAGTACTTATTAAGGGCCTAGGGTAACTCACTTGGGATCAGGGAGTACTTATATGGCACTAGGGTAACCCCATTTGGGGTCAGGGAGTACTTATAAAGGGGCTAGCATAACTTACTTAGGGTCAGGGAGTACTAATATGTGACTAGGGTAACTCACTAAGGGTCAGGGAGTATTTATATGTGACTAGGGGAACTCAATTAGGGTCAGGGAGTACCTATAATGGACTAGGGTAACTCACTTGGGGTCAGGGTGTACTTATAAAGGGGCTAGGGTAACTCATTTGGGGTCAGGGAGTACTTATAAAGGGGCTAGGGTAACTCACTTGGGGTCAGGGAATACTTATATTGGGGCTAAAGTAACTCACTTGGGATCACGAAGTACTTAAATGGCACTAGGGTAACCCACTTGGGGTCAGGGAGTTCTTATAAAGGGGCTAGGGTAACTCACTTGGGGTCAGGGAGTACTTACATGGGACTAGGGTAAATCGCATTGGGTCAGGGATTACTTATATGGTACTAGGGTAACTCACTTACGGGTTAACTTGTACTTATTTGGAACCAGGGAAACTCAATTGGTGTCAGGGAGTAATTATATGGGACTAGGGTAACTCGCTTGGGTCAGGGAGTACTTATAGAGGGGCTAGGGTAACTCACTTTGGGTCAGGGAGTACTTATTTGGGAGTAGGTTAACTCACTTGTGGTCAGGGAGTACTTATATGGGACTAGGGTAACTCACTTGGGGTCAGGGAGTACTTAAATGGGACTAGGGTAACTCACTTGGGGTCAGGGAGTACTTATATTGGACTAGGGTAACTCACTTGGGGTCAGGGAGTACTTATATTGGACTAGGGTAACACAATTGGGGTCAGGGAGTACTAATAAGGGGGCTAGGGTAACTCGCTTGGGGTCAGGGAGTACTTATAAAGGGGCTAGGGTAACCCACTTGGGGTCAGGGAATACTTATATAGGGGCTAAAGTAACTCACTTGGGATCACGAAGTACTTATATGGCACTAGGGTAACCCACTTGGGGTCAGGGAGTACTTATAAAGGGGGTAGGGTAACTAGCTTGGGGTCAGGGAGTACTTATAAGGTACTAGGGTAACACACTTGGGGTCAGGGAGTAATTATAAAGGGGCAAGGGTAACTCACTTGGGATCAGGGAGTACTTATATGGGACTAGGTAACTCACTTGGGTTCAGGGAGTACTTATTATGGGCCTAGGGTAACTCACTTGAGGTCAGGGAGTAATTGTATGGGACTTGGGTAACTCACTGGGGGTCAGGGGGTACTTATAAAGGGGCTAGGGTAACTCACTTAGGGTGGGGGAATACTTATATAGGGGCTAAAGTAACCCACTTGGGGTCAGGGAGTACTTATAAAGGGGCTAGAGTAACTTACTTGGGGTCAGGGAGTACTAATATGTGACTAGGGTAACTCACTAAGGGTCAGGGAGTACTTATATGTGACTATGGGAACTCAATTAGGGTCAGGGAGTACTTATAAGGGACTAGGGTAACTCACTTGGGGTCAGGGAGTACTTATATGGGACTAGGGTAAATCGCATTGGGTCAGGGAGTACTTATATGGTACTAGGGTAACTCACTTGGGGGTTAACTTGTACTTATATGGAACCAGGGAAACTCACTTGGGGTCAGGGAGTAATTATATGGGACTAGGGTACCTCGCTTGGGTCAGGGAGTACCTATAAAGGGGATAGGGTAACACACTTGGGGTCAGGGAGTACTTATAAAGGGGCTAGGGTAACTCGCTTGAGGTGAGGGAGTACTTATATTGGACTAGGGTAACTCACTTGGGGTAAGGGAGTACTTATATTGGACTAGGGTAACTCACTTGGGGTAAGGGAGTACTTATATTGGACTAGGGTAACACAATTGGGGTCAGGGAGTACTAATAAGGGGGCTAGGGTAACTCACTTGGGGTCAGGGAGTACTTATAAGGCACTAGGGTAACTCACTTGGGGTCTGGGAGTACATATATAGGGGCTAGAATAACTCACCTGCGGTCAGAGTGTACTACTATGGAAGTAGGGTAACTCACTTGCGGTCAGAGAGTACATATAAAGGGGCTAGGATAACTTACTTGGGGTCAGGGAGTACTTATATGGGACTAGGGTAACTCACTTGGGGTCAGGGAGTACTTATATGGGACTAGGGTAACTCACTTGCGGTCAGAGAGTTCATATAAAGGGGCTAGGACAACACATTTGGGGTCAGGGAGTACTTATATGGGACTAGGGTAACACACTTGGGGCAGGGATTACTTCTATGGAACTAGGGTAACTCACTTGGGGTCAGGGAGTACTTCTATGTGACTAGGGTAACACGCTTGGGGTCAGGGATTACTTCTATGGAACTAGGGTAACTAACTTGGGGTCAGGGAGTACTTCTATGTGACTAGGGTAACTCACTTGGGGTCAGGGAGTAATTCTATGGGACTAGGGTAACTCACTTGGGATCAGGGAGTACTTATAAAGGGGCTAGGGTAACTCGCTTAAGGTCAGTGAGTACTTATAACAGACTAGGGTAACTCACTTGGGGTCTGGGAGTACATATAAAGGGGCTAGGGTAACTCGCTTAAGGTCAGTGAGTACTTATAACAGACTAGGGTAACTCACTTGGGGTCTGGGAGTACATATAAAGGGGATAGGACAAGACATTAGGTATCAGGGAGTACTTATATGGGACTAGGATAACACGCTTGGGGTCAGGGATTACTTCTATGGAACTAGGGTAACTAACTTGGGGTCAGGGAGTACTTCTATGTGACTAGGGTAACTCACTTGGGGTCAGGGAGTAATTCTATGGGACTAGGGTAACTCACTTAGGGTCTGGGAGTACGTATAAAGCGGCTAGGGTAACTCACTTGGAGTCTGGGAGTACATATAAAGGGGCTAGGATAACTCAATTAGGGTCAGGGAGTACTTATGAAGGGGCTAGGGTAACTCACTTGGTGTCTGTTAGTACTTATATGGGACCAGGGTAACTCACTTGGGGCCAGGGTGTACTTATTAAGGGGATAGGGTAACTCACTTGGGGTCAGGGAGTACTTATAAGGCACTAGGGTAACTCACTTGGGGTTAGGGAGTACTTATAAGGCACTAGGGTAACTCACTTGGGGTCTGGGAGTACATATATAGGGGCTAGGATAACTCAATTAGGGTCAGGGAGTACTTATGAAGGGGCTAGGGTAACTCACTTGGTGTCTGTTAGTACTTATATGGGACCAGGGTAACTCACTTGGGGCCAGGGTGTACTTATTAAGGGGATAGGGTAACTCACTTGGGGTCAGGGAGTACTTATAAGGCACTAGGGTAACTTACTTGGGGTCAGGGAGTACTTATATGGGACTAGGGTAACTCACTTGGGGTCAGGGAGTACTTTTATGGGACTAGGGTAACTCACTTGCGGTCAGAGAGTTCATATAAAGGGGCTAGGACAACACATTTGGGGTCAGGGAGTACTTATATGGGACTAGGGTAACACACTTGGGGCAGGGATTACTTCTATGGAACTAGGGTAACTCACTTGGGGTCAGGGAGTACTTCTATGTGACTAGGGTAACTCACTTGGGGTCAGGGAGTAATTCTATGGGAATAGGATAACTCACTTGGGGTTAGAGAGTACATATAAATGATGTAGGATAACTCACTTGGGGTCAGGGAGTACTTATAAAGGTGATATGGTAACTCACTTGGGGTCAGGGAGTACTTATAAAGGGGCTAGGGTAACTCATTTTGGGTCAAGGAGTACTTATATGGGACTATGGTAACTCACTTGGTGTCTGTAAGTACTTATATGGGACCAGGGTAACTCACTTGGGGCAAGGGTTTAATTATTAAAGGGCTATGGTAACTCACTTGGGGTCAGAGAGTACTTATAAAGGTGATATGGTAACTCACTTGGGGTCAGGGAGTTCTTCTATGGGACTAGGGTAACTCACTTGGGATCAGGGAGTACTTATAAAGGGGCTAGGGTAACTCGCTTAAGGTCAGTGAGTACTTATAACAGACTAGGGTAACTCACTTGGGGTCTGGGAGTACATATAAAGGGGCTAGGGTAACTCGCTTAAGGTCAGTGAGTACTTATAACAGACTAGGGTAACTCACTTGGGGTCTGGGAGTAGATATAAAGGGGCTAGGGTAACTCACTTGCGGTCAGAGAGTACATATAAAGGGGATAGGACAAGACATTAGGTATCAGGGAGTACTTATATGGGACTAGGATAACACGCTTGGGGTCAGGGAATACTTCTATGGAACTAGGGTAACTAACTTGGGGTCAGGGAGTACTTCTATGTGACTAGGGCAACTCACTTGGGGTCAGGGAGTAAATCTATGGGACTAGGGTAACTCACTTAGGGTCTGGGAGTACGTATAAAGCGGCTAGGGTAACTCACTTGGAGTCTGGGAGTACATATAAAGGGGCTAGGATAACTCAATTAGGGACACGGAGTACTTATAAAGGGGCTAGGGTAACTCACTTGGTGTCTGTTAGTACTTATATGGGACCAGGGTAACTCACTTGGGTCCAGGGTGTACTTATTAAGGGGATAGGGTAACTCACTTGGGGTCAGGGAGTACTTATAAGGCACTAGGGTAACTCACTTGGGGTCAGGGAGTACTTATAAGGCACTAGGGTAACTCACTTGGGGTCTGGGAGTACATATATAGGGGCTAGAATAACTCACCTGCGGTCAGAGTGTACTACTATGGGACTAGGGTAACTCACTTGCGGTCAGAGAGTACATATAAAGGGGCTAGGATAACTTACTTGGGGTCAGGGAGTACTTATATGGGACTAGGGTAACTCACTTGGGTTCAGGGAGTAATTCTATGGGAATAGGATAACTCACTTGGGGTCAGAGAGTACATATAAATGATGTAGGATAACTCACTTGGGGTCAGGGAGTACTTATAAAGGTGATATGGTAACTCACTTGGGGTCAGGGTGTACTTATAAAGGGGCTAGTGTAACTCATTTTGGGTCAAGGAGTACTTATATGGGACTATGGTAACTCACTTGGTGTCTGTAAGTACTTATATGGGACCAGGGTAACTCACTTGGGGCAAGGGTTTAATTATTAAAGGGCTATGGTAACTCACTTGGGGTCAGAGAGTACTTATAAAGGTGACATGGTAACTCACTTGGGGTCAGGGAGTACTTCTATGGGACTAGGGTAACTCACTTGCGGTCAGAGAGTACATATAAAGGGCTAGGATAACTCATTTGGGGTCAGGGAGTACTTATATCGAAGCTAGGTTAACTCACTAGGGGTCAGGGACTACTTCTATGGGACTAGGGTAACTCACTTGGGGTCTGGGAGTACTTATAAGGGATTAGGGTAACTCACTTGGGGTCAGGGAGTACTTATAAAGGGGCTAGGGTAACTCACTTTGGATCAAGGAGTACTTATATGGGACTAGGGTAACTCACTTGGGGTAAGGGTTTAATTATTAAAGGGCTATGGTAACTGACTTGCGGTCAGAGAATACATATAAAGGGGCTAGGATAACTCACTTGGGTTCAGGGAGTACTTATAAAGGGGATAGGATAACACACTTGGGGTCGGGGAGTACTTATAAAGCGGCTAAGGTAATACACTTGGGTTCAGGGAGTACTTATATGAAACTAGGATAACTCACATGAGGTCAGAGAGTACTTATATAGGGGCTAGGGTAACTCACTTGGGGTCTGGGAGTACTTATATGGGACTAGGGTAACACACTTGGTGTCTGGGAGTACTTATATGGGACAAGGGTAACTCACTAGGGGTCAGGGTGTGCTCATAAAGGGGCTATGGTTACTCACTTGGGGTCAGGGAGTACTTATAAGGGACTAGGGTAACCCACTTAGGGTCAGGGAGTACTTATAAAGGGGCTAGGGTAACTCACTTGGTGTCAGGGAGTACTTATAAGGGACTAGGGTAACTCGCTTGGGGTCTGGGAGTACATATAAAGGGGCTATGGTAACTCACTTGGGGTCAGGGAGTACTTATATGCGACTAGGGTAACTCACTTGCGGTCAGAGAGTACATATAAAGGGGCTAGGATAACTCACTTGGGGTCAGGGAGTGCTCATAAAGGGGCTATGGTAACTCACTTGGGGTCAGGGAGTACATATAAAGGGGCTAGGATAACTCACTTGGGGTCAGGGAGTACTACTATGGGAATAGGGTAACTTACCTCCGGTGAAAGTACATATAAAGGGGCTAGGATAACTTACTTGGGGTCAGGGAGAACTTTTAAAGGTTATATGGTAACTCACTTGGGGTCAGGGAGTACTTATTTGGGACTAGGGTAACTCACTTGGGGTCAGGGAGTACTTATATGGGACTAGGGTAACTCACTTGCAGTCAGAGAGTTCATATAAACGGGCTAGGACAACACATTTGGGGTCAGGGAGTACTTATATGGGACTAGGGTAACACACTTGGGGTCAGGGATTACTTCTATGGAACTAGGGCAACTCACTTGGGGTCAGGGAGTACTTCTATGTCACTAGGGTCACTCACTTGGGGTCAGGGAGTAATTCTATGGGACTAGGATAACTCACTTGGGGTCTGGGAACACTTATATGGGACTAGGGTAACACACTTGGTGTCTGGGAGTACTTATATGGGACAAGGGTAACTCACTAGGGGTCAGGGTGTGCTTATAAAGGGGCTATGGTAACTCACTTGGGGTCAGGGAGTACTTATAAGGGACTAGGGTAACCCACTTAGGGTCAGGGAGTACTTATAAAGGGGCTAGGGTAACTCACTTGGTGTCAGGGAGTACTTATAAGGGACTAGGGTAACTCGCTTGGGGTCTGGGAGTACATATAAAGGGGCTATGGTAACTCACTTGGGGTCAGGGAGTACTTATATGGGACTAGGGTAACTCACTTGCGGACAGAGAGTACATATAAACGGGCTAGGATAACTCACTTGGGGTCAGGGAGTGCTCATAAAGGGGCTATGGTAACTCACTTGGGGTCAGGGAGTACTTATATGGGACTAGGGTAACCCACTTAGGGTCACGGAGTACTTCTATGGGACTAGGGTAACTCACATGGGGTCTGGGAGTACTTATATGGGATTAGGGTAACTCACTTAGAGTCAGGGAGTACTTATAAAGGGGCTAGGGTAACTCACTTTGGGTCAAGGAGTACTTATATGGGACTAGGGTAACTCACTTGGTGTCTGTGAGTACTTATATGGGACCAGGGAACTCACTTGGGGCAAGGGTGTACTTATTAAGGGGCTAGGGTAACTCACTTGGGGTCTGGGGGTACATATAAAGCGGCTAGGGTAACTCACTTGGAGTCTAAGTGTAAATATAAAGGGGCTAGGATAACTCACTTGGGATCAGGGAGTACTTTTAAAGGGGCTAGGGTAACTCGCTTAAGGTCAGTGAGTACTTATAACAGACTAGGGTAACTCACTTGGGGTCTGGGAGTACATATAAAGGGGCTAGGGTAACTCGCTTAAGGTCAGTGAGTACTTATAACAGACTAGGGTAACTCACTTGGGGTCTGGGAGTAGATATAAAGGGGCTAGGGTAACTCACTTGCGGTCAGAGAGTACATATAAAGGGGATAGGACAAGACATTAGGTATCAGGGAGTACTTATATGGGACTAGGATAACACGCTTGGGGTCAGGGATTACTTCTATGGAACTAGGGTAACTAACTTGGGGTCAGGGAGTACTTCTATGTGACTAGGGCAACTCACTTGGGGTCAGGGAGTAAATCTATGGGACTAGGGTAACTCACTTAGGGTCTGGGAGTACGTATAAAGCGGCTAGGGTAACTCACTTGGAGTCTGGGAGTACATATAAAGGGGCTAGGATAACTCAATTAGGGACAGGGAGTACTTATAAAGGGGCTAGGGTAACTCACTTGGTGTCTGTTAGTACTTATATGGGACCAGGGTAACTCACTTGGGTCCAGGGTGTACTTATTAAGGGGATAGGGTAACTCACTTGGGGTCAGGGAGTACTTATAAGGCACTAGGGTAACTCACTTGGGGTCAGGGAGTACTTATAAGGCACTAGGGTAACTCACTTGGGGTCTGGGAGTACATATATAGGGGCTAGAATAACTCACCTGCGGTCAGAGTGTACTACTATGGGACTAGGGTAACTCACTTGCGGTCAGAGAGTACATATAAAGGGGCTAGGATAACTTACTTGGGGTCAGGGAGTACTTATATGGGACTAGGGTAACTCACTTGGGTTCAGGGAGTAATTCTATGGGAATAGGATAACTCACTTGGGGTCAGAGAGTACATATAAATGATGTAGGATAACTCACTTGGGGTCAGGGAGTACTTATAAAGGTGATATGGTAACTCACTTGGGGTCAGGGTGTACTTATAAAGGGGCTAGTGTAACTCATTTTGGTCAAGGAGTACTTATATGGGACTATGGTAACTCACTTGGTGTCTGTAAGTACTTATATGGGACCAGGGTAACTCACTTGGGGCAAGGGTTTAATTATTAAAGGGCTATGGTAACTCACTTGGGGTCAGGGAGTACTTCTATGGGACTAGGGTAACTCACTTGCGGTCAGAGAGTACATATAAAGGGCTAGGATAACTCATTTGGGGTCAGGGAGTACTTATATCGAAGCTAGGTTAACTCACTAGGGGTCAGGGACTACTTCTATGGGACTAGGGTAACTCACTTGGGGTCTGGGAGTACTTATAAGGGATTAGGGTAACTCACTTGGGGTCAGGGAGTACTTATAAAGGGGCTAGGGTAACTCACTTTGGATCAAGGAGTACTTATATGGGACTAGGGTAACTCACTTGGGGCAAGGGTTTAATTATTAAAGGGCTATGGTAACTGACTTGCGGTCAGAGAATACATATAAAGGGGCTAGGATAACTCACTTGGGTTCAGGGAGTACTTATAAAGGGGATAGGATAACACACTTGGGGTCGGGGAGTACTTATAAAGCGGCTAAGGTAATACACTTGGGTTCAGGGAGTACTTATATGAAACTAGGATAACTCACATGAGGTCAGAGAGTACTTATATAGGGGCTAGGGTAACTCACTTGGGGTCTGGGAGTACTTATATGGGACTAGGGTAACACACTTGGTGTCTGGGAGTACTTATATGGGACAAGGGTAACTCACTAGGGGTCAGGGTGTGCTCATAAAGGGGCTATGGTAACTCACTTGGGGTCAGGGAGTACTTATAAGGGACTAGGGTAACCCACTTAGGGTCAGGGAGTACTTATAAAGGGGCTAGGGTAACTCACTTGGTGTCAGGGAGTACTTATAAGGGACTAGGGTAACTCGCTTGGGGTCTGGGAGTACATATAAAGGGGCTATGGTAACTCACTTGGGGTCAGGGAGTACTTATATGCGACTAGGGTAACTCACTTGCGGTCAGAGAGTACATATAAAGGGGCTAGGATAACTCACTTGGGGTCAGGGAGTACTACTATGGGAATAGGGTAACTTACCTCCGGTGAGAGTACATATAAAGGGGCTAGGATAACTTACTTGGGGTCAGGGAGAACTTTTAAAGGTTATATGGTAACTCACTTGGGGTCAGGGAGTACTTATTTGGGACTAGGGTAACTCACTTGGGGTCAGGGAGTACTTATATGGGACTAGGGTAACTCACTTGCAGTCAGAGAGTTCATATAAACGGGCTAGGACAACACATTTGGGGTCAGGGAGTACTTATATGGGACTAGGGTAACACACTTGGGGTCAGGGATTACTTCTATGGAACTAGGGCAACTCACTTGGGGTCAGGGAGTACTTCTATGTCACTAGGGTCACTCACTTGGGGTCAGGGAGTAATTCTATGGGACTAGGATAACTCACTTGGGGTCTGGGAACACTTATATGGGACTAGGGTAACACACTTGGTGTCTGGGAGTACTTATATGGGACAAGGGTAACTCACTAGGGGTCAGGGTGTGCTTATAAAGGGGCTATGGTAACTCACTTGGGGTCAGGGAGTACTTATAAGGGACTAGGGTAACCCACTTAGGGTCAGGGAGTACTTATAAAGGGGCTAGGGTAACTCACTTGGTGTCAGGGAGTACTTATAAGGGACTAGGGTAACTCGCTTGGGGTCTGGGAGTACATATAAAGGGGCTATGGTAACTCACTTAGGGTCAGGGAGTACTTATATGGGACTAGGGTAACTCACTTGCGGACAGAGAGTACATATAAACGGGCTAGGATAACTCACTTGGGGTCTGGGAATGCTCATAAAGGGGCTATGGTAACTCACTTGGGGTCAGGGAGTACTTATATGGGACTAGGGTAACCCACTTAGGGTCACGGAGTACTTCTATGGGACTAGGGTAACTCACATGGGGTCTGGGAGTACTTATATGGGATTAGGGTAACTCACTTAGGGTCAGGGAGTACTTATAAAGGGGCTAGGGTAACTCACTTTGGGTCAAGGAGTACTTATATGGGACTAGGGTAACTCACTTGGTGTCTGTGAGTACTTATATGGGACCAGGGAACTCACTTGGGGCCAGGGTGTACTTATTAAGGGGCTAGGGTAACTCACTTGGGGTCTGGGGGTACATATAAAGCGGCTAGGGTAACTCGCTTGGAGTCTAAGTGTAAATATAAAGGGGCTAGGATAACTCACTTGGGATCAGGGAGTACTTTTAAAGGGGTTAGGGTAACTCGCTTAAGGTCAGTGAGTACTTATAACAGACTAGGGTAACTCACTTGGGGTCTGGGAGTACATATAAAGGGGCTAGGGTAACTCGCTTAAGGTCAGTGAGTACTTATAACAGACTAGGGTAACTCACTTGGGGTCTGGGAGTAGATATAAAGGGGCTAGGGTAACTCACTTGCGGTCAGAGAGTACATATAAAGGGGATAGGAAAAGACATTAGGTATCAGGGTGTACTTATATGGGACTAGGATAACACGCTTGGGGTCAGGGATTACTTCTATGGAACTAGGGTAACTAACTTGGGGTCAGGGAGTACTTCTATGTGACTAGGGTAACTCACTTGGGGTCAGGGAGTAATTCTATGGGACTAGGGTAACTCACTTAGGGTCTGGGAGTACGTATAAAGCGGCTAGGGTAACTCACTTGGAGTCTGGGAGTACATATAAAGGGGCTAGGATAACTCAATTAGGGTCAGGGAGTACTTATAAAGGGGCTAGGGTAACTCACTTGGTGTCTGTTAGTACTTATATGGGACCAGGGTAACTCACTTGGGGCCAGGGTGTACTTATTAAGGGGATAGGGTAACTCACTTGGAGTCAGGGAGTACTTATAAGGCACTAGGGTAACTCACTTGGGGTCAGGGAGTACTTATAAGGCACTAGGGTAACTCACTTGGGGTCTGGGAGTACATATATAGGGGCTAGAATAACTCACCTGCGGTCAGAGTGTACTACTATGGGACTAGGGTAACTCACTTGCGGTCAGAGAGTACATATAAAGGGGCTAGGATAACTTACTTGGGGTCAGGGAGAACTTATAAAGGTGATATGGTAACTCACTTGGGGTCAGGGAGTACTTATATGGGACTAGGGTAACTCACTTGGGGTCAGGGAGTACTTATAAAGGGGCTAGGGTAACTCACTTTGGGTCAGGGAGTACATAGAAAGGGGCTAGAATAACTCACTAGGGGTCAGGGAGTACTTATAATGGTGATATGTTAACTCACTTGGGGTCAGGGAGTACTTCTATGGGACTAGGGTAACTCACTTGGGGTCAGGGAGTACTTATATGAGACTAGGGTAACACACTTGGACAAGGAAGTACTTATAATGGGGTTTGAATAACTCACTTGCGATCAGAGAGTACATATAAAGGGGCTAGGATAACTCACTTGGGGTCAGGGAGTACTACTATGGGACTAGGGTAACTCACTTGCGGTCAGAGAGTACATATAAATGGGCTAGGATAACTCACTTGGGGTCAGGGAGTACTACTGTGGGACTAGGGTAACTTACTTGCGGTCAGAGAGTACATATAAAGGGGCTAGGATAACTTACTTGGGGTCAGGGAGAACTTATAAAGGTGATATGGTAACTCACTTGGGGTCAGGGAGTACTTATATGGGACTAGGGTAACTCACTTGCGGTCAGAGAGTATATATAAAGGGGCTAGGATAACTCACTTGGGGTCAGGGAGTACATATAAAGGTGATAAGGTAACTCACTTGGTGTCAGGGTGTACTACTATCCTGGGGCGGTTTACCACGCTACCAGGCGCGTCCCCGGGTGGTTGATAGGGGGACGGCCGGCAGATATGCCGGTTAGCTGCGAAATAAGCCGTTTCATACGGACGAATAAGCAGTCGCGAACCAAAATGGTATTCTCACCCTCGCCTCATTTCATTCTTATGTGTCATCTGCCGTCGTACGGATTCCGGACGAGGGCCCCATAACATCACTTTTCTCATTTCACCCTTTTCAGGGGACACGGGTACGGCCTCTGTGTTGACACTGCCCGAAAGGGATGTGTGGATGATTCCAGTAAGGTCGTGCTCGTGTCGGATCCCGGTGTCTACGCACCGTCCTCCCACGGAAGTATGCGGAATGCCAGTGATGGAAGAAGGTGTAAGGCGGCCTGGATGTTTGTCCCCGGGTTTGAGCCCCAAGCCATGGTGTCTGATGGAGGTAGGCATCATGGTGATCACCCCTCCACTTCCTGAGGCGGCGCGTTCGGAGACGCTCCGCATGCTGGTGATTATTTTTTAATTTATGGAAAACCAAACTTCTTCTTATTCTTCCCCTACAGGTAACGGCGTTAGCGCAGGATCGGGCTCCAGAGCCATGGACTTGGAGGAGGTGCGGCTGCGCCTGGAGGCCCGTGACAGAAGTGCGCAGGAACTGCATACGCTCATCCAGCGTATGTCAGTAGCAATGACGGAGCTTCTTGGACTCACGGACGGGAGAAAGGGCGTCAAGAGGAGCATCCAGGGAAAAGTGAGGGACCTGCGGTATCTCGTCGTCTCCGCTGTGCAGGAGGTGCAGGGAGCTGCGACCCAGGATTTTGGGTCACTTCTCCCTGTGCTTCTTGAGACGAGGGAGCGGGACGAAGCGCGAGAAGGGGTGCAACGGCCAGCGCTGAAGAATAAGGGTACGCAGACGTCGCTTCCGCTTCCACCGACTTCTAAAGGGGGGAGGGGGGTTTCGATTAAGTCGGGTGGAAGCGGCAATAGGGAAAGGGGCGCGAAAAGGGGAGCTGCCCTGGGGACGCCTTCTCCGCCGAAGGAGGGGGCCTCTGGGGCAGCTGGCCCGACACCAGTGGCTACGGCATCTCCTCCGCGGGAGGAGGGGGTGCAATGGTCGGTCGTGGCTGGGCGGAAGGGAAAGGGGAGGAGGGATTTGGGGCCGGCCCCGATATCCCGACCTCCTCATTCGGGTAGGGTTGGGGGACCTCCTCGTCGCCCTCGTGCCCAGGCCGTGCTCGTAGCGTGCGGGTCGGAGGGGTATGGTGGGGCGATGAGGTTGCTGAAGGAAAGGGTGGACCCCGGTAAGGTCGGGGTTGAGGTCAGGTCGATCAGGAGGACTCGCAGGGGAGACCTCCTGATTGAGCTGAATAAGGGAGGGGGCTCCGCGTCCACGCTCGCGGGGGCGGTCGCGGAGGCGTTGGGTAACGGGATTCCGGTCTCTGCTCTCTCTCCGATGGAGAGGGTGGAGATCCGGGACCTCGATGGGGTTTCGTCCGGGGAGGATGTGCGTGCGGCCCTTCTGGCCGCACTGGGCGAGGAGGCAGCCGGGGTTAGAGTCTCCGCGCCGCGAAGAACTGGTGGGGGCTCCTGGGCCGTCGGCGCTTCCATGCCACCCGAGGTGGCTGGCAAGTTGTTGCGGCTTGGGCGCGTTCGCGTTGGGTGGGTGGTCTGCAAGGTTCGCCCTGCGACCAGTATCGTGCGGTGCAAGAGGTGTCACCACTTCGGTCACACCTCGGGTAGCTGCAAATTCAGCACAGACCGTTCGGGGCTGTGTTGGAGATGCGGGGAGGGGGTCATGCCTCTGCCAGTTGTAGGGGTTCTCCTTGTTGTCTCGCCTGTAGGGACTCGGGGCTTGCGCATGATCACGCTGGGGGCTCTTCAGCGTGCGGATCGATCGGGGTGTGGAGAGGATCGAGACGTACATGAAGGGTCTCCAGATCAATGTCAATCGTTCGCGATCTGCTCAGGACTTGGCCGTCCATTGCACGTACTCTGGCGAGTACACGGTCTGCCTTGTCTCAGAGCAGCATAGGAATAGTAATTTCCCAAGCACCGGCTTGGAGGATGTCGGGGGGGATTCGGCTATGCTGCCCGGTGCTTCGTGCAAACTGGCATCCGTCTCGTCCGGTCGGGGGTTTTGTTCGTCTCTCGTTGGGGACATTAGGGTGTACAGTGTTTACTTTACCCCTAATGCCCCCATCGGGGAGTTCGAGGCTTTCCTGGAGGACTTGGCGGGGAGTGTCAGGGAGCATGGGGTGCCGGTCCTCATTGGTGGAGACTTCAACTCGTGGTCGACATCATGGGGATCCGGTTGCACTAACCGACGTGGAGAGCTTGTTGAGGAATGGGGCGGTCAGCACGGGTTGACATTGCTCAACCGAGGTCGTTCTCCGACCTTCGTCTCAGGCGACCGTGGTAGTATAATAGATCTCACCTGGGTATCGTCGTCGATCGCGTCGAGAGTAGTCTCCTGGGAGGTGCTCGATGACGAGACTCTGAGCGATCACCGCTTCATCCAGTGGATTCTCACGGATGGGGGTCCTGGCCCTGCCTCGCCGGAGCGGGGGGTGCGCTGGGTTCGCTCGAGGTTCGACCCACTCTTATGCGAATTGGCATTTGCGTGGGGAATAGCCTCGAGCAGCTCGGCTTCCCCTCCGTCCGGGCGGGGGAGGGCCGGGGCGGACGTCGGCGGTGACGGCTCGGGCGTCTCGCCGGAGGGTTATCTCCGGAGACTCGTCGGGGCGTCCGACGCTTCTATGCCCAGGGCTCACGGAACTGCCAAGCGCTGGAAAGCAGCGTATTGGTGGTGTGAGGACCTCGACCGTCTCCGTAAGGCAGCGAATGCTGCCCGCAGGAAGTGGTCGAGGTCGAGGGGTGCCAATACGGAAGTTCACTTGCGCGAAGCCTATAAGACGGCGAGAACCGCTTTCTCCTCCGCTATACGCGAGAGGAAGCGGGCCGCATGGTTGGCGCTGGTGAATGAAGTGGAGGCAGATCCTTGGGGTCGCCCCTTCTGGGTGGCCTACAAGAGATTGAAGAGACAGACATCTGCTAGTCTGACGGAGTCTGAGACGGTGGTTGCGATTGAGAGTCTTTTCTCGACGTCGCAAGTGAGGCCTGGGGGCGTTCCATTCGTGGTTCGCGGTAACACCAGGCCGATCTTGGAGTCTGATCTCATCACGGAAGCAGAGATTGTCATGGCTGCCGGGAGGTCCCCTGCAAAGGGGGCCCCTGGTGTCGATGGCATTCTCCCGGAAGTGGTTAAGGTTGCAGCAATGAGCTGCCCTGCTGATTTTGCCCGGTTGGTCAACAGCTGCCTGGAACTCGGCGACTTTCCCGCTATCTGGAGGAGGGCGAGGGTTGTCCTAATCCCGAAAGGGATCGGGGGCTTCAGACCCATATCTCTCCTACCGGTGGTGGGGAAGTTGTTCGAGAGGGTAGTTGTTGCCCGTCTTACGGAGGTTTATGAGGGGGTCGCACCTCTCGCGGACGGTCAATACGGGTTCCGTCCTGGTAGAAGTACCATGGATGCCGTATCGGCTGTCCAGAATTTTATTCGGATCGCCCTTCGGGGGTCTGTGTACCGGAGCAAACGCGTGGCCGTAATCCTTCTCGACATTAAGAACGCGTTCAATTCTGTGTCGCATGCGGCCATCTTGGAGGCCCTGGCCGCCAATGGCGCGGTCCCGGGGGTGATTGTGGATATAGTCCGCAGTTACCTGGGGGACCGGGTCATTGAGTGCGCTGGACGGCAGTGGCGCGTTGGGGCGGGTGTTCCGCACGGATCGGTCTTAGGACCTCTCCTGTGGAACATTTGTTTCGACGGTCTGCTGCGGTTGAGTCTCCCGGAGGGCTGCACGTTGACTTGTTACGCGGACGATACGGCATTGTGTGTGTCTGCGGGAAGCGTCGGGTCCTTGCAGTTGAAGGCTAACAGGGCTTTGTCGCGTATCGTTCTGTGGCTTGAGGGGAGGAACCTGGAGGTGAACGTCTCCAAATCGGAGGCTGTTTTCTTCTCTAGGAGGCGGTCTGATCGGGCTCCGCGGTTTTCGGTCGGGGGCGAGACGGTTTCCGTCTCCCCGCGGGCGAAATACCTCGGTGTGTGGTTGGATCGTCGTCTTTCCTTCAAGTTTCACATTGATTGCATGGTGGGAAAAGCCAAAAAGGCTGGGTGGGCGTTAAGTAATTTATTGCCGAACGTGGGTGGGTCGGGAGTCTCGGGAAGGATGTTGTACACGAATTTAGTGCACAGCATTCTTCTTTACGGGGCGCCTTGCTGGGCTGAGGCTGCCTCTCGCCCAACCATTGCGAGGTCCCTAATCTCCGCGCAGAGGGTCATGGCGCTGAGGGTTTCCCGCGCGTGTCGTACGGCTTCGTCCTGTGCGCTATTAGTAATCTCGGGCATACCACCGGCCCATCTTTTAGCTTTGGAGCGCAGGGAGGTGTACGATGCGTCGCGTGCGGGTGGCTCCTCGGCTGGCGTGGCCGAAGCGCGGAGATTGGCGAGGGCTAATTTAGTAGAGAGATGGCAGGCAGCATGGGACTCGGATGGTCGGGGTAGGTGGACCTACCGCCTCATCCCGGACATCCGGTCCTGGCTGGCTGCTAATTGTAGAAGCTTGAACTACCATGTTTCCCAGATGCTCCTGGGGCATGGTAGTTTCATGAGTCATCGCGCGAGGGTGGGCCGCAGGGCGACTCCCGACTGCTGGTGCTCCCCGAATCCGGTCGCGGATACGGCGGAGCACACGCTGTTGTGGTGTCCCCTGTGGGAATGCGAAAGAGCAGAACTCTGTGATGCTTTAGGTGTGCCCTCGTTGGAGGTGGAGACCCTTGTGTCCCATGTTACGAGTACGCCGAGAGCTTGGAATGCATTTTCCAGCTTCTCGGTTAGGGTCCTCACCTCCAAGGACAGTAGAGTCCGAGCTGAGGAGTCTGCTGCTCTCTCCTCTGGGGTGGGGTAGATTCTGGGGTTTTTGTTTGTCTTAAGATGACCTCATACGGTCGTAGAGTAGAGCGTATACCCTCCTACCTGATGTTATAAGCTATGCTTGGTACCAGGTAGGGGGGCAGGTAGGGGGTTTTGGTGGGTTAGAATCCCACATAACCTCTGGCCAAAACATCGGCCGCCGGAGGTACTTAACAAGCCGTAAGGCTTTAAGAAGTTTCCCCCTACCTCGCAAAGCGTCGGAAAAAAAAAAAAAAAAAAAAAAAAAAAGGGTAACTCACTTGGGGCCAGGGTGTAATTATTAAAGGGCTATGGTAACTCACTTGCTGTTAGAGAGTACATATAAAGGGGCTAGGATAATACACTTGGGGCCAGGGAGTACTTACAAAGGGGCTAGGGTAACCCATTTGTTGTCAGGGATTACTTATAAAGGGGCTATGGTAACTCAATTGGGGTCAAGGAGCACTTATATGGGACTAGGGTAACTCACTTGCGGTCAGAAAGTACATATAAAGGGGCTAGAATAACTCACTTGCGGTCAGGGAGTACTTATATGGGACCAGGGTAACTCACTTGCGGTCAGAAAGTACATATAAAGGGGCTAGAATAACTCACTTGGGGTCAGGGAGTACTTATAAAGGTGATATGGTAACTCACTTGGGGTCAGGGAGTACTTATATGGGACCAGGGTAACTCACTTGGGGCCAGGGTGTAATTATTAAGGAGCTAGGGTAACTCACTTGGGGTCAGGAAGTACTTATAAGGGGCTAGGGTAACTCACTTGCGGTCAGAGAGTACATATAAAGGGGATAGGATAACTAACTTGAGGTCAGGGTGTACATTTATGTGACTAAAGTAACACACTTGGGGTCAGGGAGTACTTATAAAGGTGCTAGGGTGACTCACTTGGGGTCAGGGAGTACTAATAATAGACTAGGGTAACTCACTTGGGGTCTGGGAGTACATATAAAGGGGCTAGGGTAACTCACTTGCGGTCAGAGAGTACATATAAAGGGGATAGGATAACTAACTTGGGGTCAGGGTGTACATTTATGTGACTAAGGTAACACACTTGGGGTCAGGGAGTACTTATAAAGGTGCTAGGGTGACTCATTTGGGGTCAGGGAGTACCTCTATGGGACTAGGGTAACTCACTTGTTTGCAGAGAGTACATATAAAGGGGATAGGATAACTCACTTGGGGTCGGGCAGTAATTATAAAGGGTTAAGATAACCCACTTGGGTTCAGGGAGTACTTATTTGAGACTAGGGTAACACACTTGGGGTCAGGGAGTACTTATAATGGGGTTTGAATAACTCACTTGCGATCAGAGAGTACATAGAAAGGGGCTAGGATAACTCACTTGCGGTCAGAGAGTACATATAAAGGGGCTAGGATAACTCACTTGGGGTCAGGGAGTACTTATAAAGGTGATATGGTAACTAACTTGGGGTCAGGGTGTACTACTATGGGACTAGGGTAACTCACTTGCGGTCAGAGAGTACATATAAAGGATGTAGGATAACTCACTTGGGGTCAGGGAGCACTTATAAAGGTGATATGGTAAATCACTTGGGGTCAGGGAGTACATATAAAGGGGCTAGGGTAACTCACCTGGGGTCTGGGAGTACTTATATAGGGGCTATGGTAACTCACTTGGGGTTAGGGAGTACTTATATGGTACTAGGGTAACACACTTGCGGTCAGAGAGTACATATAAAGGGGTTAGGATAACTCACTAGGGGTCAGGGAGTACTTATAAAGGGGATATGGTAACTCACTTGGGGTCAGGGAGTATTACTATGGGACTAGGGTAACTCACTTGCAGTCAGAGAGTACATATACAAGAGCTAGGATAACTCACTTGGGGTCAGGGAGTACTTATAAAGGGGCTAGGGTAACCCACTTGTTGTCAGGGAATACTTATAAAGGGGTTAGTGTAATTCACTTGGGGTCAGGGAGTATTTATAAGGAACTAGGGTAACTCACCTGGGGTCTGGGAGTACTTATATAGGGGCTATGGTAACTCACTTGGGGTTAGGGAGTACCCTTATGGGACTAGGGTAACTCACTTGCAGTCAGAGAGTACATATAAAAGAGCTAGGATAACTCACTTGGGGTTAGGGAGTACTTATAAAGGGGCTATGGTAACTCACTTGGGGTCAGAGGGTACTTATTTGGGACTAGGGTAACACACTTGCGGTCAGAGAGTACATATAAAAGGGCTAGGATTACTCAATGGGGTCAGGGAGTACTTATAAAGGGGCTATGGTAACTCACTTGGGGTCAGAGGGTACTTATTTGGGACTAGGGTAACACACTTGCGGTCAGAGAGTACATATAAAAGGGCTAGGATTACTCAATGGGGTCAGGGAGTACTTATAAAGGGGTTAGTGTAATTCACTTGGGGTCAGGGAGTATTTATAAGGAACTAGGGTAACTCACCTGGGGTCTGGGAGTACTTATATAGGGGCTATGGTAACTCACTTGGGGTCAGAGGGTACTAATATGGGACTAGGGTAACATACTTGCGGTCAGAGAGTACATATGAAGGGGCTAGGATAACTCACTTGGGGTCAGGGAGTACATATAAAGTGGGTATGGTAGCTCACTTGGGGTCAGGGAGTACTACTATGGGACTAGGTTAACTCACTTGCGGTCAGAGAGTACATATTAAGGGGCTAGGATAACTCACTTGGGGTCAGGGTTTAATTATTAAAGGGCTAGGGTAACTCACTTGGGGTCAGAGGGTACTTATATGGGACTAGGGTAACATACTTGCGGTCAGAGAGTACATATGAAGGGGCTAGGATAACTCACTTGGGGTCAGGGAGTACATATAAAGTGGGTATGGTAGCTCACTTGGGGTCAGGGAGTACTACTATGGGACTAGGTTAACTCACTTGCGGTCAGAGAGTACATATTAAGGGGCTAGGATAACTCACTTGGGGTCAGGGTTTAATTATTAAAGGGCTAGGGTAACTCACTTGGGGTCAGAGGGTACTTATATGGGACTAGGGTAACATACTTGCGGTCAGATAGTACATATTAAGGGGCTAGGATAACTCACTTGGGGTCAGGGTTTAATTATTAAAGGGCTAGGGTAACTCACTTCGGGTCAGAGAGTACTTCTATGGGACTACGGTAACTCACTTGCGGTTAGAGAGTACATATAAAGGGGCTAGGTTAACTCACTTGGAGCCAGGGAGTACTTACAAAGAGGCTAGGGTAACTCAATTGGTGTCAGGGAGTACTTATAAGGGACTAGGGTATCTGACTTGGTGTCTGTGAGTACTTATATGGGACCAGGGTAACTCACTTGGGGCCAGGGTGTATTTATTAAAGGGATATGGTAACTCTCTTGAGGTCAGAGAGTAATTCTATGGGACTAGGGTAACTCACTTGCGGTTAGAGAGTACATATAAAGGGGCTAGGATAACTCACTTGGGGCCAGGGAGTACTTACAAAGGGGCTAGGGTAACTCACTTGGTGTCAGGGAGTACTTATAAAGAGGCTAGGATAACTCACTTTGTGTCAAGGAGTAGTTATAAGGGACTTGGGTAACTCACTTGGAGTCTGGGAGTACTTATATAGGGACTAGGGTAACTCACTTGGTGTCTGTGAGTACTTATATGGGACCAGGGTAACTCACTTGGGGCCAGGGTGTAATTATTAAGGAGCTAGGGTAACTCACTTGGGGTCAGGAAGTACTTATAAGGGACTAGGGTAACTCACTTGGGGTCTGGGGGTACATATAAAGCGGCTAGGGTAACTCACTTGAAGTCTAAGTGTACATATAAAGGGGTTAGGGTAACTCACTTGGGGTCAGGGAGTACTTATAAAGGGGCTAGGTTAACTCACTTTGGGTGAGAGAGTAGTTATAAAGGACTAGGGTAACTGACTAGTAGTCTGGGAGTACATATAAAGGGGCTAGGATAACTCACTTGGGGTTTGGGAGTACTTATAAAGGGGCTAGGATAACTCACTTTGGAACAAGGAGTACTTATATGGGACTAGGGTAACTCACTTGGTGTCTGTGACTACTTATTTGGGACCAGGGTAACTCACTTGGGGCCAGGGTTAATTATTAAAGGGCTATGGTAACTCACTTGGGGTCAGAGAGTACTTCTATGGGACTAGGGTAACTCACTTGCGGTTAGAGAGTACATATAAAGGGGCTAGGATAACTCACTTGGGGCCAGGGAGTACTTACAAAGGGGCTAGGGTAACACACTTGTTGTCAGGGAATACTTATAAAGGGGCTATGGTAACTCACTTGGGGTCAGGGAGTACTTATATGGGACTAGGGTAACTCACATGCGGTCAGAAAGTACATATAAAGGGGCTAGAATAACTCACTTGGGGTCAGGGAGTACTTATAAAGGTGATATGGTAACTCACTTGGGTCAGGGAGTACTACTATGGGACTAGGTTAACTCACTTGCGGTCAGAGAGTACATATTAAGGGGCTAGGGTAACTCACTTCGGGTCAGAGAGTACTTCTATGGGACTAGGGTAACTCACTTGCGGTTAGAGAGTACATATAATGGGGCTAGGTTAACTCACTTGGGGCCAGGGAGTACTTACAAAGAGGCTAGGGTAACTCAATTGGTGTCTGGGAGTACTTATAAGGGACTAGGGTATCTGACTTGGTGTCTGTGAGTACTTATATGGGACCAGGGTAAATCACTTGGGGCCAGGGTGTATTTATTAAAGGGATATGGTAACTCACTTGGGGTCAGAGAGTAATTCTATGGGACCAGGGTAACTCACTTGCGGTTAGAGAGTACATATAAAGTGGCTAGGATAACTCACTTGGGGCCAGGGAGTACTTACAAAGGGGCTAGGGTAACTCACTTGGTGTCAGGGAGTACTTATAAAGAGGCTAGAATAACTCACTTTTTGTCAAGGAGTAGTTATAAGGGACTTGGGTAACTCACTTTGAGTCTGGGAGTACTTATATAGGGACTAGGGTAACTCACTTGGGGTCAGGAAGTACTTATAAGGGACTAGGGTAACTCACTTGGGGTCTGGGGGTACATATAAAGCGGCTAGGGTAACTCACTTGAAGTCTAAGTGTACACATAAAGGGGCTAGGGTAACTCACTTGGGGTCAGGGAGTACTTATAAAGGGGCTAGGGTAACTCACTTTGGGTGAGAGAGTAGTTATAAAGGACTAGGGTAACTGACTAGTAGTCTGGGAGTACATATAAAGGGGCTAGGATAACTCACTTGGGGTCAGGGAGTACTTATAAAGGTGCTAAGATAACTCACTTTGGATCAAGGAGTACTTATATGGGACTTGGGTAACTCACTTGGTGTCTGTGATTACTTATTTGGGACCAGGGTAACTCACTTGGGGCCAGGGTGTAATTATTAACGGGCTATGGTAACTCATTTGGGGTCAGAGATTACTTCTATGGGACTAGGGTAACTAACTTGCAGTTAGAGAGTACATATAAAGGGGCTAGGATAACTCACTTGGGGCCAGGGAGTACTTACAAAGGGGCTAGGGTAACCCACTTGTTGTCAGGGATTACTTATAAAGGGGCTATGGTAACTCACTTGGGGTCAAGGAGTACTTATATGGGACTAGGGTAACTCACTTGCGGTCAGAAAGTACATATAAAGGGGCTAGAATAACTCACTTGGGGTCAGGGAGTACTTATAAAGGTGATATGGTAACTCACTTGGGGTCAGGGAGTACTTATATGGGACCAGGGTAACTCACTTGGGGCCAGGGTGTAATTATTACGGAGCTAGGGTAACTCACTTGGGGTGAGGAAGTACTTATAAGGGGCTAGGGTAACTCACTTGCGGTCAGAGAGTACATATAAAGGGGATAGGATAACTAACTTGAGGTCAGGGTGTACATTTATGTGACTAAAGTAACACACTTGGGGTCAGGGAGTATTACTATGGTACTAGGGTAACTCACTTGCAGTCAGAGAGTACATATACAAGAGCTAGGATAACTCACTTGGGGTCAGGGAGTACTTATAAAGGTGATATGGTAACTCACTTGGGGTCAGGGAGTACATATAATGGGGCTAGGATAACTAACTTGCGGTCAGAGAGTACATATAAAGGGGCTAGGATAACTCACTTGTGGTCAGGGAGTACTTATATAGGGGCTAGGGTAACTCACTTGGGGTCAGGGAGTACTTCTATGGGACTAGGGTAACTCACTTGGGGTCAGGGAGTACTTCTATGGGACTAGGGTAACTCACTTGGGGTCAGGGAGTACTTATATAGGACTAGGGTATTTCACTTGCGGTCAGAGAGAACATATATAGGGATAGGATAACTCACTTGCGGTCAGAGAGTACATATAAAGGGGCTAGGATAACTCACTTGGGATCAGGGAGTACTTATATGGGACTAGGGTAACTCACTTGCGGTCAGAGATTACATATAAAGAGGATAGGATAACTCATTTGGGGTCAGAGAGTACTTATAAAGGGGCTATGGTACCTCACTTTGGGTCAGGGAGTACTTATGTGGGATTAGGGTAACTCACTTGCGGTCAGGGAGTACTTATAAAGGGGCTAAGGTAACTCACTTGGGGTCAGGGAGTACTTATAAAGTGGTTAGAATAACTCACTTGCGGTTAGGGATTACTTACAAAGGTGATATGGTAACACACTTGGGGTCAGGGAGTACTTCTATGGGACTAGGGTAACTTACTTGCGGTCAGAGAGTACATATAAAGGGGCTAGGATAACTCACTTGTGGTCAGGGAGTACATATATAGGGGCTAGGGTAACTTACTTGGGGTCAGGGAGTACTTATATGGGACAGGGTAACTCACTTGGGGCCAGGGTGTACTAATAAAGGGGTCTAGGGTAACTCACTTGTGGTCAGGGAGTACTTATAAAGGGGCTATGGTAACACACTTGGGGTCAGGGAGTACTTATATGGGACGAGGGTAACTCACTTGCTGTCAGAGAGTACATTTAAGGGGCTAGGATAACTCACTTGGGGTCAGGGAGTACTTCTATGGAACTAGGGTAACTCACTTGCGGTCAGAGAGTACAAATAAAGGGGCTAGGATAACTCACTTGTGGTCAGGGAGTACTTCTATGGTACTAGGGTAACTCACTTGAGGTCTGGGAGTACTTATATGGGACTAGGGTAACTCACTTGGGGTCAGGGAGTACTTATAAAGGGGCTAGGTTAACTCACTTTGGGTCAAGGAGTACTTATACGGGACTACGGTAACTCACTTGGTGTCTTTGAGTAAATATATGGGACCAGGGTAACTCACTTGGGGCCAGGGTGTACTTATTAAGGGGCTAGGGTAACTCATTTGGGGTAAGGGAGTACTTATAAGGGACTAGGGTAACTCACTTGGGGTCTGGGAGTACATATAAAGGGTCTAGGATAACTCACTTGCGGTCAGGGAGTACTTATAATGGGGCTAGGATAACTAACTTGCGGTCAGAGAGTACATATAAAGGGGCTAGGATAACTCACTTGTGGTCAGGGAGTACTTATATAGGGGCTAGGGTAACTCACTTGGGGTCAGGAAGTACTTCTATGGGACTAGGGTAACTCACTTGGGGTCAGGGAGTACTTCTATGGGACTAGGGTAACTCACTTGGGGTCAGGGAGTACTTATATAGGACTAGGGTAATTCACTTGCGGTCAGAGAGAACATATATAGGGATAGGATAACTCACTTGGGGTCAGGGAGTACTTATAAAGGGGCTATGGTAACTCACTTGGGATCAGGGAGTACTTATATGGGACTAGGGTAACTCACTTGCGGTCAGAGATTACATATAAAGAGGATAGGATAACTCATTTGGGGTCAGAGAGTACTTATAAAGGGGCTATGGTACCTCACTTTGGGTCAGGGAGTACTTATGTGGGATTAGGGTAACTCACTTGCGGTCAGGGAGTACTTATAAAGGGGCTAAGGTAACTCACTTGGGGTCAGGGAGTACTTATAAAGGGGTTAGAATAACTCACTTGCGGTTAGGGATTACTTACAAAGGTGATATGGTAACACACTTGGGGTCAGGGAGTACTTCTATGGGACTAGGGTAACTTACTTGCGGTCAGAGAGTACATATAAAGGGGCTAGGATAACTCACTTGTGGTCAGGGAGTACATATATAGGGGCTAGGGTAACTTACTTGGGGTCAGGGAGTACTTATATGGGACAGGGTAACTCACTTGGGGCCAGGGTGTACTAATAAAGGGGTCTAGGGTAACTCACTTGTGGTCAGGGAGTACTTATAAAGGGGCTATGGTAACACACTTGGGGTCAGGGAGTACTTATATGGGACGAGGGTAACTCACTTGCTGTCAGAGAGTACATTTAAGGGGCTAGGATAACTCACTTGGGGTCAGGGAGTACTTCTATGGAACTAGGGTAACTCACTTGCGGTCAGAGAGTACAAATAAAGGGGCTAGGATAACTCACTTGTGGTCAGGGAGTACTTCTATGGTACTAGGGTAACTCACTTGAGGTCTGGGAGTACTTATATGGGACTAGGGTAACTCACTTGGGGTCAGGGAGTACTTATAAAGGGGCTAGGTTAACTCACTTTGGGTCAAGGAGTACTTATACGGGACTACGGTAACTCACTTGGTGTCTTTGAGTAAATATATGGGACCAGGGTAACTCACTTGGGGCCAGGGTGTACTTATTAAGGGGCTAGGGTAACTCATTTGGGGTAAGGGAGTACTTATAAGGGACTAGGGTAACTCACTTGGGGTCTGGGAGTACATATAAAGGGTCTAGGATAACTCACTTGCGGTCAGGGAGTACTTATAATGGGGCTAGGATAACTAACTTGCGGTCAGAGAGTACATATAAAGGGGCTAGGATAACTCACTTGTGGTCAGGGAGTACTTATATAGGGGCTAGGGTAACTCACTTGGGGTCAGGAAGTACTTCTATGGGACTAGGGTAACTCACTTGGGGTCAGGGAGTACTTCTATGGGACTAGGGTAACTCACTTGGGGTCAGGGAGTACTTATATAGGACTAGGGTAATTCACTTGCGGTCAGAGAGAACATATATAGGGATAGGATAACTCACTTGGGGTCAGGGAGTACTTATAAAGGGGCTATGGTAACTCACTTGGGATCAGGGAGTACTTATATGGGACTAGGGTAACTCACTTGCGGTCAGAGATTACATATAAAGAGGATAGGATAACTCATTTGGGGTCAGAGAGTACTTATAAAGGGGCTATGGTACCTCACTTTGGGTCAGGGAGTACTTATGTGGGATTAGGGTAACTCACTTGCGGTCAGGGAGTACTTATAAAGGGGCTAAGGTAACTCACTTGGGGTCAGGGAGTACTTATAAAGGGGTTAGAATAACTCACTTGCGGTTAGGGATTACTTACAAAGGTGATATGGTAACACACTTGGGGTCAGGGAGTACTTCTATGGGACTAGGGTAACTTACTTGCGGTCAGAGAGTACATATAAAGGGGCTAGGATAACTCACTTGTGGTCAGGGAGTACATATATAGGGGCTAGGGTAACTTACTTGGGGTCAGGGAGTACTTATATGGGACAGGGTAACTCACTTGGGGTCAGGGTGTACTAATAAAGGGGTCTAGGGTAACTCACTTGTGGTCAGGGAGTACTTATAAAGGGGCTATGGTAACACACTTGGGGTCAGGGAGTACTTATATGGGACGAGGGTAACTCACTTGCTGTCAGAGAGTACATATAAAGGGGCTAGGATAACTCACTTGGGGTCAGGGAGTACTTCTATGGAACTAGGGTAACTCACTTGCGGTCAGAGAGTACAAATAAAGGGGCTAGGATAACTCACTTGTGGTCAGGGAGTACTTCTATGGTACTAGGGTAACTCACTTGAGGTCTGGGAGTACTTATATGGGACTAGGGTAACTCACTCGGGGTCAGGGAGTACTTATAAAGGGGCTAGGGTAACTCACTTTTGGTCAAGGAGTACTTATACGGGACTACGGTAACTCACTTGGTGTCTTTGAGTAAATATATGGGACCAGGGTAACTCACTTGGGGCCAGGGTGTACTTATTAAGGGGCTAGGGTAACTCATTTGGGGTAAGGGAGTACTAATAAGGGACTAGGGTAACTCACTTGGGGTCTGGGAGTACATATAAAGGGTCTAGGATAACTCACTTTTGGTCAGGGAGTACTTATAAAGGGGCTAGGGTAACTCACTTGCGGTCAGAGAGTACATATAAAGGGGCTAGGATAACTCACTTGGGGTCAGGGAGTACTTATAAAGGGGCTATGGTAACTCAATTGGGGTCAGGGAGTACATATAATGGGGCTAGGATAACTAACTTGCGGTCAGAGAGTACATATAAAGGGGCTAGGATAACTCACTTGTGGTCAGGGAGTACTTATATAGGGGCTAGGGTAACTCACTTGGGGTCAGGGAGTACTTCTATGGGACTAGGGTAACTCACTTGGGGTCAGGGAGTACTTCTATGGGACTAGGGTAACTCACTTGGGGTCAGGGTGTACTTATAAAGGGGCTAGGGTAACTCACTTGGGGTCAGGGAGTACTTATAAAGGGGCTAGGGTAACCCATTTTCGGTCAAGGAGTACTTATACTAGACTAGGCTAACTCACTTGGTGTCTGGGAGTACTTATATGGGACCAGGGTAACTCACTTGGGGCCGGGTGTACTTATAAAGGGGTCTAGGGTAACTCACTTGGGGTCATGGAGTACTTATAAAGGGGCTATGGTAAATCACTTGGGTTCAGGGAGTACTTATATGGGACTAGGGTAACTCACTTGCTGTCAGAGAGTACATATAAAGGGGCTAGGATAACTCATTTGGGGTCAGAGAGTACTTATAAAGGGGCTATGGTACCTCACTTGATGTCTGGGAGTACTTATATGGGACCAGGATAACTCTCTTGGGGCCAGGGTGTACTTATAAAGGGGCTAGGGAAACTCACTTGCGGTCAGGGAGTACTTATAAAGGGGCTAGGGTAACTCACTTGGGGACAGGGTGTACTTATAAAGGGGCTAGGGTAACTCACTTGGGGTCAGGGAGTAGTTATAAGGGACTAGGGTAACTCACTTGGGGACAGGGAGTACTTCTATGTTACTAGGGTAACTCACTTGCGGTCAGAGAGTACATATAAAGGGGCTAGGATAACTCACTTGGGGTCAGGGAGTACTTATAAAAGGGCTAGGATAAGTCACTTGGGGTCAGGGAGTACTTATTAAGGGGCTATGGTAACACACTTGGGGTCAGGGAGTACTTATATGGGACAAGGGTAACTCACTTGCTGTCAGAGAGTACATATAAAGGGGCTAGGATAACTCACTTGGGGTCAGGGAGTACTTCTTTGGAACTAGGGTAACTCACTTGCGGTCAGAGAGTACAAATAAAGGGGCTAGGATAACTCACTTGTGGTCAGGGAGTACTTATATAGGGGCTAGGGTAACTCACTTGAGGTCAGGGAGTACTTATAAAGGGGCTATGGTAAATCACTTGGGGTCAGGGAGTACATATAATGGGGCTAGGATAACTAACTTGCGGTCAGAGAGTACATATAAAGGGGCTAGGATAACTCACTTGTGGTCAGGGAGTACTTATAAAGGGGTTAGAATAACTCACTTGCGGTTAGGGATTACTTACAAAGGTGATATGGTAACACACTTGGGGTCAGGGAGTACTTCTATGGGACTAGGGTAACTTACTTGCGGTCAGAGAGTACATATAAAGGGGCTAGGATAACTCACTTGTGGTCAGGGAGTACTTCTATGGTACTAGGGTAACTCACTTGAGGTCTGGGAGTACTTATATGGGACTAGGGTAACTCACTTGGGGTCAGGGAGTACTTATAAAGGGGCTAGGTTAACTCACTTTGGGTCAAGGAGTACTTATACGGGACTACGGTAACTCACTTGGTGTCTTTGAGTAAATATATGGGACCAGGGTAACTCACTTGGGGCCAGGGTGTACTTATTAAGGGGCTAGGGTAACTCATTTGGGGTAAGGGAGTACTTATAAGGGACTAGGGTAACTCACTTGGGGTCTGGGAGTACATATAAAGGGTCTAGGATAACTCACTTGCGGTCAGGGAGTACTTATAATGGGGCTAGGATAACTAACTTGCGGTCAGAGAGTACATATAAAGGGGCTAGGATAACTCACTTGTGGTCAGGGAGTACTTATATAGGGGCTAGGGTAACTCACTTGGGGTCAGGAAGTACTTCTATGGGACTAGGGTAACTCACTTGGGGTCAGGGAGTACTTCTATGGGACTAGGGTAACTCACTTGGGGTCAGGGAGTACTTATATAGGACTAGGGTAATTCACTTGCGGTCAGAGAGAACATATATAGGGATAGGATAACTCACTTGGGGTCAGGGAGTACTTATAAAGGGGCTATGGTAACTCACTTGGGATCAGGGAGTACTTATATGGGACTAGGGTAACTCACTTGCGGTCAGAGATTACATATAAAGAGGATAGGATAACTCATTTGGGGTCAGAGAGTACTTATAAAGGGGCTATGGTACCTCACTTTGGGTCAGGGAGTACTTATGTGGGATTAGGGTAACTCACTTGCGGTCAGGGAGTACTTATAAAGGGGCTAAGGTAACTCACTTGGGGTCAGGGAGTACTTATAAAGGGGTTAGAATAACTCACTTGCGGTTAGGGATTACTTACAAAGGTGATATGGTAACACACTTGGGGTCAGGGAGTACTTCTATGGGACTAGGGTAACTTACTTGCGGTCAGAGAGTACATATAAAGGGGCTAGGATAACTCACTTGTGGTCAGGGAGTACATATATAGGGGCTAGGGTAACTTACTTGGGGTCAGGGAGTACTTATATGGGACAGGGTAACTCACTTGGGGTCAGGGTGTACTAATAAAGGGGTCTAGGGTAACTCACTTGTGGTCAGGGAGTACTTATAAAGGGGCTATGGTAACACACTTGGGGTCAGGGAGTACTTATATGGGACGAGGGTAACTCACTTGCTGTCAGAGAGTACATATAAAGGGGCTAGGATAACTCACTTGGGGTCAGGGAGTACTTCTATGGAACTAGGGTAACTCACTTGCGGTCAGAGAGTACAAATAAAGGGGCTAGGATAACTCACTTGTGGTCAGGGAGTACTTCTATGGTACTAGGGTAACTCACTTGAGGTCTGGGAGTACTTATATGGGACTAGGGTAACTCACTCGGGGTCAGGGAGTACTTATAAAGGGGCTAGGGTAACTCACTTTTGGTCAAGGAGTACTTATACGGGACTACGGTAACTCACTTGGTGTCTTTGAGTAAATATATGGGACCAGGGTAACTCACTTGGGGCCAGGGTGTACTTATTAAGGGGCTAGGGTAACTCATTTGGGGTAAGGGAGTACTAATAAGGGACTAGGGTAACTCACTTGGGGTCTGGGAGTACATATAAAGGGTCTAGGATAACTCACTTTTGGTCAGGGAGTACTTATAAAGGGGCTAGGGTAACTCACTTGCGGTCAGAGAGTACATATAAAGGGGCTAGGATAACTCACTTGGGGTCAGGGAGTACTTATAAAGGGGCTATGGTAACTCAATTGGGGTCAGGGAGTACATATAATGGGGCTAGGATAACTAACTTGCGGTCAGAGAGTACATATAAAGGGGCTAGGATAACTCACTTGTGGTCAGGGAGTACTTATATAGGGGCTAGGGTAACTCACTTGGGGTCAGGGAGTACTTCTATGGGACTAGGGTAACTCACTTGGGGTCAGGGAGTACTTCTATGGGACTAGGGTAACTCACTTGGGGTCAGGGTGTACTTATAAAGGGGCTAGGGTAACTCACTTGGGGTCAGGGAGTACTTATAAAGGGGCTAGGGTAACCCATTTTCGGTCAAGGAGTACTTATACTAGACTAGGCTAACTCACTTGGTGTCTGGGAGTACTTATATGGGACCAGGGTAACTCACTTGGGGCCGGGTGTACTTATAAAGGGGTCTAGGGTAACTCACTTGGGGTCATGGAGTACTTATAAAGGGGCTATGGTAAATCACTTGGGTTCAGGGAGTACTTATATGGGACTAGGGTAACTCACTTGCTGTCAGAGAGTACATATAAAGGGGCTAGGATAACTCATTTGGGGTCAGAGAGTACTTATAAAGGGGCTATGGTACCTCACTTGATGTCTGGGAGTACTTATATGGGACCAGGATAACTCTCTTGGGGCCAGGGTGTACTTATAAAGGGGCTAGGGAAACTCACTTGCGGTCAGGGAGTACTTATAAAGGGGCTAGGGTAACTCACTTGGGGACAGGGTGTACTTATAAAGGGGCTAGGGTAACTCACTTGGGGTCAGGGAGTAGTTATAAGGGACTAGGGTAACTCACTTGGGGACAGGGAGTACTTCTATGTTACTAGGGTAACTCACTTGCGGTCAGAGAGTACATATAAAGGGGCTAGGATAACTCACTTGGGGTCAGGGAGTACTTATAAAAGGGCTAGGATAAGTCACTTGGGGTCAGGGAGTACTTATTAAGGGGCTATGGTAACACACTTGGGGTCAGGGAGTACTTATATGGGACAAGGGTAACTCACTTGCTGTCAGAGAGTACATATAAAGGGGCTAGGATAACTCACTTGGGGTCAGGGAGTACTTCTTTGGAACTAGGGTAACTCACTTGCGGTCAGAGAGTACAAATAAAGGGGCTAGGATAACTCACTTGTGGTCAGGGAGTACTTATATAGGGGCTAGGGTAACTCACTTGAGGTCAGGGAGTACTTATAAAGGGGCTATGGTAAATCACTTGGGGTCAGGGAGTACATATAATGGGGCTAGGATAACTAACTTGCGGTCAGAGAGTACATATAAAGGGGCTAGGATAACTCACTTGTGGTCAGGGAGTACTTATAAAGGGGTTAGAATAACTCACTTGCGGTTAGGGATTACTTACAAAGGTGATATGGTAACACACTTGGGGTCAGGGAGTACTTCTATGGGACTAGGGTAACTTACTTGCGGTCAGAGAGTACATATAAAGGGGCTAGGATAACTCACTTGTGGTCAGGGAGTACATATATAGGGGCTAGGGTAACTTACTTGGGGACAGGGAGTACTTATATGGGACAGGGTAACTCACTTGGGGTCAGGGTGTACTAATAAAGGGGTCTAGGGTAACTCACTTGTGGTCAGGGAGTACTTATAAAGGGGCTATGGTAACACACTTGGGGTCAGGGAGTACTTATATGGGACGAGGGTAACTCACTTGCTGTCAGAGAGTACATATAAAGGGGCTAGGATAACTCACTTGGGGTCAGGGAGTACTTCTATGGAACTAGGGTAACTCACTTGCGGTCAGAGAGTACAAATAAAGGGGCTAGGATAACTCACTTGTGGTCAGGGAGTACTTCTATGGTACTAGGGTAACTCACTTGAGGTCTGGGAGTACTTATATGGGACTAGGGTAACTCACTTGGGGTCAGGGAGTACTTATAAAGGGGCTAGGGTAACTCACTTTGGGTCAAGGAGTACTTATACGGGACTACGGTAACTCACTTGGTGTCTTTGAGTAAATATATGGGACCAGGGTAACTCACTTGGGGCCAGGGTGTACTTATTAAGGGGCTAGGGTAACTCATTTGGGGTAAGGGAGTACTAATAAGGGACTAGGGTAACTCACTTGGGGTCTGGGAGTACATATAAAGGGTCTAGGATAACTCACTTTTGGTCAGGGAGTACTTATAAAGGGGCTAGGGTAACTCACTTGCGGTCAGAGAGTACATATAAAGGGGCTAGGATAACTCACTTGGGGTCAGGGAGTACTTATAAAGGGGCTATGGTAACTCAATTGGGGTCAGGGAGTACATATAATGGGGCTAGGATAACTAACTTGCGGTCAGAGAGTACATATAAAGGGGCTAGGATAACTCACTTGTGGTCAGGGAGTACTTATATAGGGGCTAGGGTAACTCACTTGGGGTCAGGGAGTACTTCTATGGGACTAGGGTAACTCACTTGGGGTCAGGGAGTACTTCTATGGGACTAGGGTAACTCACTTGGGGTCAGGGTGTACTTATAAAGGGGCTAGGGTAACTCACTTGGGGTCAGGGAGTACTTATAAAGGGGCTAGGGTAACCCATTTTCGGTCAAGGAGTACTTATACTAGACTAGGCTAACTCACTTGGTGTCTGGGAGTACTTATATGGGACCAGGGTAACTCACTTGGGGCCGGGTGTACTTATAAAGGGGTCTAGGGTAACTCACTTGGGGTCATGGAGTACTTATAAAGGGGCTATGGTAAATCACTTGGGTTCAGGGAGTACTTATATGGGACTAGGGTAACTCACTTGCTGTCAGAGAGTACATATAAAGGGGCTAGGATAACTCATTTGGGGTCAGAGAGTACTTATAAAGGGGCTATGGTACCTCACTTGATGTCTGGGAGTACTTATATGGGACCAGGATAACTCTCTTGGGGCCAGGGTGTACTTATAAAGGGGCTAGGGAAACTCACTTGCGGTCAGGGAGTACTTATAAAGGGGCTAGGGTAACTCACTTGGGGACAGGGTGTACTTATAAAGGGGCTAGGGTAACTCACTTGGGGTCAGGGAGTAGTTATAAGGGACTAGGGTAACTCACTTGGGGACAGGGAGTACTTCTATGTTACTAGGGTAACTCACTTGCGGTCAGAGAGTACATATAAAGGGGCTAGGATAACTCACTTGGGGTCAGGGAGTACTTATAAAAGGGCTAGGATAAGTCACTTGGGGTCAGGGAGTACTTATTAAGGGGCTATGGTAACACACTTGGGGTCAGGGAGTACTTATATGGGACAAGGGTAACTCACTTGCTGTCAGAGAGTACATATAAAGGGGCTAGGATAACTCACTTGGGGTCAGGGAGTACTTCTTTGGAACTAGGGTAACTCACTTGCGGTCAGAGAGTACAAATAAAGGGGCTAGGATAACTCACTTGTGGTCAGGGAGTACTTATATAGGGGCTAGGGTAACTCACTTGAGGTCAGGGAGTACTTATAAAGGGGCTATGGTAAATCACTTGGGGTCAGGGAGTACATATAATGGGGCTAGGATAACTAACTTGCGGTCAGAGAGTACATATAAAGGGGCTAGGATAACTCACTTGTGGTCAGGGAGTACTTATAAAGGGGTTAGAATAACTCACTTGCGGTTAGGGATTACTTACAAAGGTGATATGGTAACACACTTGGGGTCAGGGAGTACTTCTATGGGACTAGGGTAACTTACTTGCGGTCAGAGAGTACATATAAAGGGGCTAGGATAACTCACTTGTGGTCAGGGAGTACATATATAGGGGCTAGGGTAACTTACTTGGGGACAGGGAGTACTTATATGGGACAGGGTAACTCACTTGGGGTCAGGGTGTACTAATAAAGGGGTCTAGGGTAACTCACTTGTGGTCAGGGAGTACTTATAAAGGGGCTATGGTAACACACTTGGGGTCAGGGAGTACTTATATGGGACGAGGGTAACTCACTTGCTGTCAGAGAGTACATATAAAGGGGCTAGGATAACTCACTTGGGGTCAGGGAGTACTTCTATGGAACTAGGGTAACTCACTTGCGGTCAGAGAGTACAAATAAAGGGGCTAGGATAACTCACTTGTGGTCAGGGAGTACTTCTATGGTACTAGGGTAACTCACTTGAGGTCTGGGAGTACTTATATGGGACTAGGGTAACTCACTTGGGGTCAGGGAGTACTTATAAAGGGGCTAGGGTAACTCACTTTGGGTCAAGGAGTACTTATACGGGACTACGGTAACTCACTTGGTGTCTTTGAGTAAATATATGGGACCAGGGTAACTCACTTGGGGCCAGGGTGTACTTATTAAGGGGCTAGGGTAACTCATTTGGGGTAAGGGAGTACTAATAAGGGACTAGGGTAACTCACTTGGGGTCTGGGAGTACATATAAAGGGTCTAGGATAACTCACTTTTGGTCAGGGAGTACTTATAAAGGGGCTAGGGTAACTCACTTGCGGTCAGAGAGTACATATAAAGGGGCTAGGATAACTCACTTGGGGTCAGGGAGTACTTATAAAGGGGCTATGGTAACTCAATTGGGGTCAGGGAGTACATATAATGGGGCTAGGATAACTAACTTGCGGTCAGAGAGTACATATAAAGGGGCTAGGATAACTCACTTGTGGTCAGGGAGTACTTATATAGGGGCTAGGGTAACTCACTTGGGGTCAGGGAGTACTTCTATGGGACTAGGGTAACTCACTTGGGGTCAGGGAGTACTTCTATGGGACTAGGGTAACTCACTTGGGGTCAGGGTGTACTTATAAAGGGGCTAGGGTAACTCACTTGGGGTCAGGGAGTACTTATAAAGGGGCTAGGGTAACCCATTTTCGGTCAAGGAGTACTTATACTAGACTAGGCTAACTCACTTGGTGTCTGGGAGTACTTATATGGGACCAGGGTAACTCACTTGGGGCCGGGTGTACTTATAAAGGGGTCTAGGGTAACTCACTTGGGGTCATGGAGTACTTATAAAGGGGCTATGGTAAATCACTTGGGTTCAGGGAGTACTTATATGGGACTAGGGTAACTCACTTGCTGTCAGAGAGTACATATAAAGGGGCTAGGATAACTCATTTGGGGTCAGAGAGTACTTATAAAGGGGCTATGGTACCTCACTTGATGTCTGGGAGTACTTATATGGGACCAGGATAACTCTCTTGGGGCCAGGGTGTACTTATAAAGGGGCTAGGGAAACTCACTTGCGGTCAGGGAGTACTTATAAAGGGGCTAGGGTAACTCACTTGGGGACAGGGTGTACTTATAAAGGGGCTAGGGTAACTCACTTGGGGTCAGGGAGTAGTTATAAGGGACTAGGGTAACTCACTTGGGGACAGGGAGTACTTCTATGTTACTAGGGTAACTCACTTGCGGTCAGAGAGTACATATAAAGGGGCTAGGATAACTCACTTGGGGTCAGGGAGTACTTATAAAAGGGCTAGGATAAGTCACTTGGGGTCAGGGAGTACTTATTAAGGGGCTATGGTAACACACTTGGGGTCAGGGAGTACTTATATGGGACAAGGGTAACTCACTTGCTGTCAGAGAGTACATATAAAGGGGCTAGGATAACTCACTTGGGGTCAGGGAGTACTTCTTTGGAACTAGGGTAACTCACTTGCGGTCAGAGAGTACAAATAAAGGGGCTAGGATAACTCACTTGTGGTCAGGGAGTACTTATATAGGGGCTAGGGTAACTCACTTGAGGTCAGGGAGTACTTATAAAGGGGCTATGGTAAATCACTTGGGGTCAGGGAGTACATATAATGGGGCTAGGATAACTAACTTGCGGTCAGAGAGTACATATAAAGGGGCTAGGATAACTCACTTGTGGTCAGGGAGTACTTATAAAGGGGTTAGAATAACTCACTTGCGGTTAGGGATTACTTACAAAGGTGATATGGTAACACACTTGGGGTCAGGGAGTACTTCTATGGGACTAGGGTAACTTACTTGCGGTCAGAGAGTACATATAAAGGGGCTAGGATAACTCACTTGTGGTCAGGGAGTACATATATAGGGGCTAGGGTAACTTACTTGGGGACAGGGAGTACTTATATGGGACAGGGTAACTCACTTGGGGTCAGGGTGTACTAATAAAGGGGTCTAGGGTAACTCACTTGTGGTCAGGGAGTACTTATAAAGGGGCTATGGTAACACACTTGGGGTCAGGGAGTACTTATATGGGACGAGGGTAACTCACTTGCTGTCAGAGAGTACATATAAAGGGGCTAGGATAACTCACTTGGGGTCAGGGAGTACTTCTATGGAACTAGGGTAACTCACTTGCGGTCAGAGAGTACAAATAAAGGGGCTAGGATAACTCACTTGTGGTCAGGGAGTACTTCTATGGTACTAGGGTAACTCACTTGAGGTCTGGGAGTACTTATATGGGACTAGGGTAACTCACTTGGGGTCAGGGAGTACTTATAAAGGGGCTAGGGTAACTCACTTTGGGTCAAGGAGTACTTATACGGGACTACGGTAACTCACTTGGTGTCTTTGAGTAAATATATGGGACCAGGGTAACTCACTTGGGGCCAGGGTGTACTTATTAAGGGGCTAGGGTAACTCATTTGGGGTAAGGGAGTACTAATAAGGGACTAGGGTAACTCACTTGGGGTCTGGGAGTACATATAAAGGGTCTAGGATAACTCACTTTTGGTCAGGGAGTACTTATAAAGGGGCTAGGGTAACTCACTTGCGGTCAGAGAGTACATATAAAGGGGCTAGGATAACTCACTTGGGGTCAGGGAGTACTTATAAAGGGGCTATGGTAACTCAATTGGGGTCAGGGAGTACATATAATGGGGCTAGGATAACTAACTTGCGGTCAGAGAGTACATATAAAGGGGCTAGGATAACTCACTTGTGGTCAGGGAGTACTTATATAGGGGCTAGGGTAACTCACTTGGGGTCAGGGAGTACTTCTATGGGACTAGGGTAACTCACTTGGGGTCAGGGAGTACTTCTATGGGACTAGGGTAACTCACTTGGGGTCAGGGTGTACTTATAAAGGGGCTAGGGTAACTCACTTGGGGTCAGGGAGTACTTATAAAGGGGCTAGGGTAACCCATTTTCGGTCAAGGAGTACTTATACTAGACTAGGCTAACTCACTTGGTGTCTGGGAGTACTTATATGGGACCAGGGTAACTCACTTGGGGCCGGGTGTACTTATAAAGGGGTCTAGGGTAACTCACTTGGGGTCATGGAGTACTTATAAAGGGGCTATGGTAAATCACTTGGGTTCAGGGAGTACTTATATGGGACTAGGGTAACTCACTTGCTGTCAGAGAGTACATATAAAGGGGCTAGGATAACTCATTTGGGGTCAGAGAGTACTTATAAAGGGGCTATGGTACCTCACTTGATGTCTGGGAGTACTTATATGGGACCAGGATAACTCTCTTGGGGCCAGGGTGTACTTATAAAGGGGCTAGGGAAACTCACTTGCGGTCAGGGAGTACTTATAAAGGGGCTAGGGTAACTCACTTGGGGACAGGGTGTACTTATAAAGGGGCTAGGGTAACTCACTTGGGGTCAGGGAGTAGTTATAAGGGACTAGGGTAACTCACTTGGGGACAGGGAGTACTTCTATGTTACTAGGGTAACTCACTTGCGGTCAGAGAGTACATATAAAGGGGCTAGGATAACTCACTTGGGGTCAGGGAGTACTTATAAAAGGGCTAGGATAAGTCACTTGGGGTCAGGGAGTACTTATTAAGGGGCTATGGTAACACACTTGGGGTCAGGGAGTACTTATATGGGACAAGGGTAACTCACTTGCTGTCAGAGAGTACATATAAAGGGGCTAGGATAACTCACTTGGGGTCAGGGAGTACTTCTTTGGAACTAGGGTAACTCACTTGCGGTCAGAGAGTACAAATAAAGGGGCTAGGATAACTCACTTGTGGTCAGGGAGTACTTATATAGGGGCTAGGGTAACTCACTTGAGGTCAGGGAGTACTTATAAAGGGGCTATGGTAAATCACTTGGGGTCAGGGAGTACATATAATGGGGCTAGGATAACTAACTTGCGGTCAGAGAGTACATATAAAGGGGCTAGGATAACTCACTTGTGGTCAGGGAGTACTTATATAGGGGCTAGGGTAACTCACTTGGGGTCAGGGAGTACTTCTATGGGACTAGGGTAACTCACTTGGGGTCAGGGAGTACTTCTATGGGACTAGGGTAACTCACTTGGGGTCAGGGTGTACTTATAAAGGGGCTAGGGTAACTCACTTGGGGTCAGGGAGTACTTATAAAGGGGCTAGGGTAACCCATTTTCGGTCAAGGAGTACTTATACTAGACTAGGTTAACTCACTTGGTGTCTGGGAGTACTTATATGAGACCAGGGTAACTCACTTGGGGCCGGGTGTACTTATAAAGGGGTCTAGGGTAACTCACTTGGGGTCATGGAGTACTTATAAAGGGGCTATGGTAACTCACTTGGGTTCAGGGAGTACTTATATGGGACTAGGGTAACTCACTTGCTGTCAGAGAGTACATATAATGGGGCTAGGATAACTCATTTGGGGTCAGAGAGTACTTATAAAGGGGCTATGGTACCTCACTTGATGTCTGGGAGTACTTATATGGGACCAGGGTAACTCTCTTGGGGCCAGGGTGTACTTAAAAAGGGGCTAGGGAAACTCACTTGCGGTCAGGGAGTACTTATAAAGGGGCTAGGGTATCTCACTTGGGGACAGGGTGTACTTATAAAGGGGCTAGGGTAACTCACTTGGGGTCAGGGAGTAGTTATAAGGGACTAGGGTAACTCGATTGGGGTCAAGGAGTACTTCTATGGTACTAGGGTAACTCACTTGCGGTCAGAGAGTACATATAAAGGGGCTAGGATAACTCACTTGGGGTCAGGGAGTACATATAATGTGGCTAGGATAACTCACTTGCGGTCAGAGAGTACATATAAAGGGGCTAGGATAACTCACTTTCGGTCAGAGAGTACATATAAAGGGGCTAGGATAACTCACTTGGGGTCAGGGAGTACTTATAAAGGGGCTAGGGTAACTCACTTGCGGTCAGGGAGTACATATAAAGGGGCTAGGATAACTCACTTGGGGTCAGGGAGTACTTATTAAGGGGCTATGGTAACTCACTTGGGGTCAGGGAGTACTTATATGGGACTAGGGTTACTCACTTGCGGTCAGAGAGTACATATAAAGGGGCTAGGATAACTCACTTGTGGTCAGGGAGTACTTATATAGGGGCTAGGGTAACTCACTTGGGGTCAGGGAGTACTTCTATGGGACTAGGGTAAATCACTTGGGGTCAGGGAGTACTTCTATGGGACTAGGGTAACTCACTTGGGGTCAGGGTGTACTTATAAAGGGGCTAGGGTAAATCACTTGGGGTCAGGGAGTACTTATAAAGGGGCTAGGATAACTCACTTGCGGTCAGAGAGTACATATAAAGGGGCTAGGATAACTCACTTTGGGTCAGGGAGTACTTATTAAGGGGCTATGGTAACTCACTTGGGGTCAGGGAGTACTTATATGGGACTAGGGTAACTCACTTGCGGTCAGGGAGTTCATATAAAGGGGTTAGGATAACTCACTTGTGGTCAGGGAGTACTTCTATGGAACTAGGGTAACTCACTTGCGGTCAGAGAGTACAAATAAAGGGGCTAGGATAACTCACTTGTGGTCAGGGAGTACTTCTATGGTACTAGGGTAACTCACTTGAGGTCTGGGAGTACTTATATGGGACTAGGGTAACTCACTTGGGGTCAGGGAGTACTTATAAAGGGGCTAGGGTAACTCACTTTGGGTCAAGGAGTACTTATACGGGACTACGGTAACTCACTTGGTGTCTTTGAGTAAATATATGGGACCAGGGTAACTCACTTGGGGCCAGGGTGTACTTATTAAGGGGCTAGGGTAACTCATTTGGGGTAAGGGAGTACTAATAAGGGACTAGGGTAACTCACTTGGGGTCTGGGAGTACATATAAAGGGTCTAGGATAACTCACTTTTGGTCAGGGAGTACTTATAAAGGGGCTAGGGTAACTCACTTGCGGTCAGAGAGTACATATAAAGGGGCTAGGATAACTCACTTGGGGTCAGGGAGTACTTATAAAGGGGCTATGGTAACTCACTTGGGGTCAGGGAGTACATATAATGGGGCTAGGATAACTAACTTGCGGTCAGAGAGTACATATAAAGGGGTTAGGATAACTCACTTGTGGTCAGGGAGTACTTATATAGGGGCTAGGGTAACTCACTTGGGGTCAGGGAGTACTTCTATGGGACTAGGGTAACTCACTTGGGGTCAGGGAGTACTTCTATGGGACTAGGGTAACTCACTTGGGGTCAGGGTGTACTTATAAAGGGGCTAGGGTAACTCACTTGGGGTCAGGGAGTACTTATAAAGGGGCTAGGGTAACCCATTTTCGGTCAAGGAGTACTTATACTAGACTAGGCTAACTCACTTGGTGTCTGGGAGTACTTATATGGGACCAGGGTAACTCACTTGGGGCCGGGTGTACTTATAAAGGGGTCTAGGGTAACTCACTTGGGGTCATGGAGTACTTATAAAGGGGCTATGGTAAATCACTTGGGTTCAGGGAGTACTTATATGGGACTAGGGTAACTCACTTGCTGTCAGAGAGTACATATAAAGGGGCTAGGATAACTCATTTGGGGTCAGAGAGTACTTATAAAGGGGCTATGGTACCTCACTTGATGTCTGGGAGTACTTATATGGGACCAGGATAACTCTCTTGGGGACAGGGTGTACTTATAAAGGGGCTAGGGTAACTCACTTGGGGTCAGGGAGTAGTTATAAGGGACTAGGGTAACTCACTTGGGGACAGGGAGTACTTCTATGTTACTAGGGTAACTCACTTGCGGTCAGAGAGTACATATAAAGGGGCTAGGATAACTCACTTGGGGTCAGGGAGTACTTATAAAAGGGCTAGGATAAGTCACTTGGGGTCAGGGAGTACTTATTAAGGGGCTATGGTAACACACTTGGGGTCAGGGAGTACTTATATGGGACAAGGGTAACTCACTTGCTGTCAGAGAGTACATATAAAGGGGCTAGGATAACTCACTTGGGGTCAGGGAGTACTTCTATGGAACTAGGGTAACTCACTTGCGGTCAGAGAGTACAAATAAAGGGGCTAGGATAACTCACTTGTGGTCAGGGAGTACTTATATAGGGGCTAGGGTAACTCACTTGAGGTCAGGGAGTACTTATAAAGGGGCTATGGTAAATCACTTGGGGTCAGGGAGTACATATAATGGGGCTAGGATAACTAACTTGCGGTCAGAGAGTACATATAAAGGGGCTAGGATAACTCACTTGTGGTCAGGGAGTACTTATATAGGGGCTAGGGTAACTCACTTGGGGTCAGGGAGTACTTCTATGGGACTAGGGTAACTCACTTGGGGTCAGGGAGTACTTCTATGGGACTAGGGTAACTCACTTGGGGTCAGGGTGTACTTATAAAGGGGCTAGGGTAACTCACTTGGGGTCAGGGAGTACTTATAAAGGGGCTAGGGTAACCCATTTTCGGTCAAGGAGTACTTATACTAGACTAGGCTAACTCACTTGGTGTCTGGGAGTACTTATATGAGACCAGGGTAACTCACTTGGGGCCGGGTGTACTTATAAAGGGGTCTAGGGTAACTCACTTGGGGTCATGGAGTACTTATAAAGGGGCTATGGTAACTCACTTGGGTTCAGGGAGTACTTATATGGGACTAGGGTAACTCACTTGCTGTCAGAGAGTACATATAATGGGGCTAGGATAACTCATTTGGGGTCAGAGAGTACTTATAAAGGGGCTATGGTACCTCACTTGATGTCTGGGAGTACTTATATGGGACCAGGGTAACTCTCTTGGGGCCAGGGTGTACTTAAAAAGGGGCTAGGGAAACTCACTTGCGGTCAGGGAGTACTTATAAAGGGGCTAGGGTATCTCACTTGGGGACAGGGTGTACTTATAAAGGGGCTAGGGTAACTCACTTGGGGTCAGGGAGTAGTTATAAGGGACTAGGGTAACTCACTTGGGGTCAGGGAGTACTTCTATGGTACTAGGGTAACTCACTTGCGGTCAGAGAGTACATATAAAGGGGCTAGGATAACTCACTTGTGGTCAGGGAGTACTTCTATGGTACTAGGGTAACTCACTTGAGGTCTGGGAGTACTTATATGGGACTAGGGTAACTCACTTGGGGTCAGGGAGTACTTATAAAGGGGCTAGGGTAACTCACTTTGGGTCAAGGAGTACTTATACGGGACTACGGTAACTCACTTGGTGTCTTTGAGTAAATATATGGGACCAGGGTAACTCACTTGGGGCCAGGGTGTACTTATTAAGGGGCTAGGGTAACTCATTTGGGGTAAGGGAGTACTAATAAGGGACTAGGGTAACTCACTTGGGGTCTGGGAGTACATATAAAGGGTCTAGGATAACTCACTTTTGGTCAGGGAGTACTTATAAAGGGGCTAGGGTAACTCACTTGCGGTCAGAGAGTACATATAAAGGGGCTAGGATAACTCACTTGGGGTCAGGGAGTACTTATAAAGGGGCTATGGTAACTCACTTGGGGTCAGGGAGTACATATAATGGGGCTAGGATAACTAACTTGCGGTCAGAGAGTACATATAAAGGGGTTAGGATAACTCACTTGTGGTCAGGGAGTACTTATATAGGGGCTAGGGTAACTCACTTGGGGTCAGGGAGTACTTCTATGGGACTAGGGTAACTCACTTGGGGTCAGGGAGTACTTCTATGGGACTAGGGTAACTCACTTGGGGTCAGGGTGTACTTATAAAGGGGCTAGGGTAACTCACTTGGGGTCAGGGAGTACTTATAAAGGGGCTAGGGTAACCCATTTTCGGTCAAGGAGTACTTATACTAGACTAGGCTAACTCACTTGGTGTCTGGGAGTACTTATATGGGACCAGGGTAACTCACTTGGGGCCGGGTGTACTTATAAAGGGGTCTAGGGTAACTCACTTGGGGTCATGGAGTACTTATAAAGGGGCTATGGTAAATCACTTGGGTTCAGGGAGTACTTATATGGGACTAGGGTAACTCACTTGCTGTCAGAGAGTACATATAAAGGGGCTAGGATAACTCATTTGGGGTCAGAGAGTACTTATAAAGGGGCTATGGTACCTCACTTGATGTCTGGGAGTACTTATATGGGACCAGGATAACTCTCTTGGGGACAGGGTGTACTTATAAAGGGGCTAGGGTAACTCACTTGGGGTCAGGGAGTAGTTATAAGGGACTAGGGTAACTCACTTGGGGACAGGGAGTACTTCTATGTTACTAGGGTAACTCACTTGCGGTCAGAGAGTACATATAAAGGGGCTAGGATAACTCACTTGGGGTCAGGGAGTACTTATAAAAGGGCTAGGATAAGTCACTTGGGGTCAGGGAGTACTTATTAAGGGGCTATGGTAACACACTTGGGGTCAGGGAGTACTTATATGGGACAAGGGTAACTCACTTGCTGTCAGAGAGTACATATAAAGGGGCTAGGATAACTCACTTGGGGTCAGGGAGTACTTCTATGGAACTAGGGTAACTCACTTGCGGTCAGAGAGTACAAATAAAGGGGCTAGGATAACTCACTTGTGGTCAGGGAGTACTTATATAGGGGCTAGGGTAACTCACTTGAGGTCAGGGAGTACTTATAAAGGGGCTATGGTAAATCACTTGGGGTCAGGGAGTACATATAATGGGGCTAGGATAACTAACTTGCGGTCAGAGAGTACATATAAAGGGGCTAGGATAACTCACTTGTGGTCAGGGAGTACTTATATAGGGGCTAGGGTAACTCACTTGGGGTCAGGGAGTACTTCTATGGGACTAGGGTAACTCACTTGGGGTCAGGGAGTACTTCTATGGGACTAGGGTAACTCACTTGGGGTCAGGGTGTACTTATAAAGGGGCTAGGGTAACTCACTTGGGGTCAGGGAGTACTTATAAAGGGGCTAGGGTAACCCATTTTCGGTCAAGGAGTACTTATACTAGACTAGGCTAACTCACTTGGTGTCTGGGAGTACTTATATGAGACCAGGGTAACTCACTTGGGGCCGGGTGTACTTATAAAGGGGTCTAGGGTAACTCACTTGGGGTCATGGAGTACTTATAAAGGGGCTATGGTAACTCACTTGGGTTCAGGGAGTACTTATATGGGACTAGGGTAACTCACTTGCTGTCAGAGAGTACATATAATGGGGCTAGGATAACTCATTTGGGGTCAGAGAGTACTTATAAAGGGGCTATGGTACCTCACTTGATGTCTGGGAGTACTTATATGGGACCAGGGTAACTCTCTTGGGGCCAGGGTGTACTTAAAAAGGGGCTAGGGAAACTCACTTGCGGTCAGGGAGTACTTATAAAGGGGCTAGGGTATCTCACTTGGGGACAGGGTGTACTTATAAAGGGGCTAGGGTAACTCACTTGGGGTCAGGGAGTAGTTATAAGGGACTAGGGTAACTCACTTGGGGTCAGGGAGTACTTCTATGGTACTAGGGTAACTCACTTGCGGTCAGAGAGTACATATAAAGGGGCTAGGATAACTCACTTGGGGTCAGGGAGTACATATAATGTGGCTAGGATAACTCACTTGCGGTCAGAGAGTACATAAAAAGGGGCTAGGATAACTCACTTTCGGTCAGAGAGTACATATAAAGGGGCTAGGATAACTCACTTGGGGTCAGGGAGTACTTATAAAGGGGCTAGGGTAACTCACTAGCGGTCAGGGAGTACATATAAAGGGGCTAGGATAACTCACTTGGGGTCAGGGAGTACTTATAAAAGGGCTAGGATAAGTCACTTGGGGTCAGGGAGTACTTATTAAGGGGCTATGGTAACACACTTGGGGTCAGGGAGTACTTATATGGGACAAGGGTAACTCACTTGCTGTCAGAGAGTACATATAAAGGGGCTAGGATAACTCACTTGGGGTCAGGGAGTACTTCTATGGAACTAGGGTAACTCACTTGCGGTCAGAGAGTACAAATAAAGGGGCTAGGATAACTCACTTGTGGTCAGGGAGTACTTATATAGGGGCTAGGGTAACTCACTTGAGGTCAGGGAGTACTTATAAAGGGGCTATGGTAAATCACTTGGGGTCAGGGAGTACATATAATGGGGCTAGGATAACTAACTTGCGGTCAGAGAGTACATATAAAGGGGCTAGGATAACTCACTTGTGGTCAGGGAGTACTTATATAGGGGCTAGGGTAACTCACTTGGGGTCAGGGAGTACTTCTATGGGACTAGGGTAACTCACTTGGGGTCAGGGAGTACTTCTATGGGACTAGGGTAACTCACTTGGGGTCAGGGTGTACTTATAAAGGGGCTAGGGTAACTCACTTGGGGTCAGGGAGTACTTATAAAGGGGCTAGGGTAACCCATTTTCGGTCAAGGAGTACTTATACTAGACTAGGCTAACTCACTTGGTGTCTGGGAGTACTTATATGAGACCAGGGTAACTCACTTGGGGCCGGGTGTACTTATAAAGGGGTCTAGGGTAACTCACTTGGGGTCATGGAGTACTTATAAAGGGGCTATGGTAACTCACTTGGGTTCAGGGAGTACTTATATGGGACTAGGGTAACTCACTTGCTGTCAGAGAGTACATATAATGGGGCTAGGATAACTCATTTGGGGTCAGAGAGTACTTATAAAGGGGCTATGGTACCTCACTTGATGTCTGGGAGTACTTATATGGGACCAGGGTAACTCACTTGGGGTCAGGGAGTACTTCTATGGTACTAGGGTAACTCACTTGCGGTCAGAGAGTACATATAAAGGGGCTAGGATAACTCACTTGTGGTCAGGGAGTACTTCTATGGTACTAGGGTAACTCACTTGAGGTCTGGGAGTACTTATATGGGACTAGGGTAACTCACTTGGGGTCAGGGAGTACTTATAAAGGGGCTAGGGTAACTCACTTTGGGTCAAGGAGTACTTATACGGGACTACGGTAACTCACTTGGTGTCTTTGAGTAAATATATGGGACCAGGGTAACTCACTTGGGGCCAGGGTGTACTTATTAAGGGGCTAGGGTAACTCATTTGGGGTAAGGGAGTACTAATAAGGGACTAGGGTAACTCACTTGGGGTCTGGGAGTACATATAAAGGGTCTAGGATAACTCACTTTTGGTCAGGGAGTACTTATAAAGGGGCTAGGGTAACTCACTTGCGGTCAGAGAGTACATATAAAGGGGCTAGGATAACTCACTTGGGGTCAGGGAGTACTTATAAAGGGGCTATGGTAACTCACTTGGGGTCAGGGAGTACATATAATGGGGCTAGGATAACTAACTTGCGGTCAGAGAGTACATATAAAGGGGTTAGGATAACTCACTTGTGGTCAGGGAGTACTTATATAGGGGCTAGGGTAACTCACTTGGGGTCAGGGAGTACTTCTATGGGACTAGGGTAACTCACTTGGGGTCAGGGAGTACTTCTATGGGACTAGGGTAACTCACTTGGGGTCAGGGTGTACTTATAAAGGGGCTAGGGTAACTCACTTGGGGTCAGGGAGTACTTATAAAGGGGCTAGGGTAACCCATTTTCGGTCAAGGAGTACTTATACTAGACTAGGCTAACTCACTTGGTGTCTGGGAGTACTTATATGGGACCAGGGTAACTCACTTGGGGCCGGGTGTACTTATAAAGGGGTCTAGGGTAACTCACTTGGGGTCATGGAGTACTTATAAAGGGGCTATGGTAAATCACTTGGGTTCAGGGAGTACTTATATGGGACTAGGGTAACTCACTTGCTGTCAGAGAGTACATATAAAGGGGCTAGGATAACTCATTTGGGGTCAGAGAGTACTTATAAAGGGGCTATGGTACCTCACTTGATGTCTGGGAGTACTTATATGGGACCAGGATAACTCTCTTGGGGACAGGGTGTACTTATAAAGGGGCTAGGGTAACTCACTTGGGGTCAGGGAGTAGTTATAAGGGACTAGGGTAACTCACTTGGGGACAGGGAGTACTTCTATGTTACTAGGGTAACTCACTTGCGGTCAGAGAGTACATATAAAGGGGCTAGGATAACTCACTTGGGGTCAGGGAGTACTTATAAAAGGGCTAGGATAAGTCACTTGGGGTCAGGGAGTACTTATTAAGGGGCTATGGTAACACACTTGGGGTCAGGGAGTACTTATATGGGACAAGGGTAACTCACTTGCTGTCAGAGAGTACATATAAAGGGGCTAGGATAACTCACTTGGGGTCAGGGAGTACTTCTATGGAACTAGGGTAACTCACTTGCGGTCAGAGAGTACAAATAAAGGGGCTAGGATAACTCACTTGTGGTCAGGGAGTACTTATATAGGGGCTAGGGTAACTCACTTGAGGTCAGGGAGTACTTATAAAGGGGCTATGGTAAATCACTTGGGGTCAGGGAGTACATATAATGGGGCTAGGATAACTAACTTGCGGTCAGAGAGTACATATAAAGGGGCTAGGATAACTCACTTGTGGTCAGGGAGTACTTATATAGGGGCTAGGGTAACTCACTTGGGGTCAGGGAGTACTTCTATGGGACTAGGGTAACTCACTTGGGGTCAGGGAGTACTTCTATGGGACTAGGGTAACTCACTTGGGGTCAGGGTGTACTTATAAAGGGGCTAGGGTAACTCACTTGGGGTCAGGGAGTACTTATAAAGGGGCTAGGGTAACCCATTTTCGGTCAAGGAGTACTTATACTAGACTAGGCTAACTCACTTGGTGTCTGGGAGTACTTATATGAGACCAGGGTAACTCACTTGGGGCCGGGTGTACTTATAAAGGGGTCTAGGGTAACTCACTTGGGGTCATGGAGTACTTATAAAGGGGCTATGGTAACTCACTTGGGTTCAGGGAGTACTTATATGGGACTAGGGTAACTCACTTGCTGTCAGAGAGTACATATAATGGGGCTAGGATAACTCATTTGGGGTCAGAGAGTACTTATAAAGGGGCTATGGTACCTCACTTGATGTCTGGGAGTACTTATATGGGACCAGGGTAACTCTCTTGGGGCCAGGGTGTACTTAAAAAGGGGCTAGGGAAACTCACTTGCGGTCAGGGAGTACTTATAAAGGGGCTAGGGTATCTCACTTGGGGACAGGGTGTACTTATAAAGGGGCTAGGGTAACTCACTTGGGGTCAGGGAGTAGTTATAAGGGACTAGGGTAACTCACTTGGGGTCAGGGAGTACTTCTATGGTACTAGGGTAACTCACTTGCGGTCAGAGAGTACATATAAAGGGGCTAGGATAACTCACTTGGGGTCAGGGAGTACATATAATGTGGCTAGGATAACTCACTTGCGGTCAGAGAGTACATAAAAAGGGGCTAGGATAACTCACTTTCGGTCAGAGAGTACATATAAAGGGGCTAGGATAACTCACTTGGGGTCAGGGAGTACTTATAAAGGGGCTAGGGTAACTCACTAGCGGTCAGGGAGTACATATAAAGGGGCTAGGATAACTCACTTGGGGTCAGGGAGTACTTATAAAAGGGCTAGGATAAGTCACTTGGGGTCAGGGAGTACTTATTAAGGGGCTATGGTAACACACTTGGGGTCAGGGAGTACTTATATGGGACAAGGGTAACTCACTTGCTGTCAGAGAGTACATATAAAGGGGCTAGGATAACTCACTTGGGGTCAGGGAGTACTTCTATGGAACTAGGGTAACTCACTTGCGGTCAGAGAGTACAAATAAAGGGGCTAGGATAACTCACTTGTGGTCAGGGAGTACTTATATAGGGGCTAGGGTAACTCACTTGAGGTCAGGGAGTACTTATAAAGGGGCTATGGTAAATCACTTGGGGTCAGGGAGTACATATAATGGGGCTAGGATAACTAACTTGCGGTCAGAGAGTACATATAAAGGGGCTAGGATAACTCACTTGTGGTCAGGGAGTACTTATATAGGGGCTAGGGTAACTCACTTGGGGTCAGGGAGTACTTCTATGGGACTAGGGTAACTCACTTGGGGTCAGGGAGTACTTCTATGGGACTAGGGTAACTCACTTGGGGTCAGGGTGTACTTATAAAGGGGCTAGGGTAACTCACTTGGGGTCAGGGAGTACTTATAAAGGGGCTAGGGTAACCCATTTTCGGTCAAGGAGTACTTATACTAGACTAGGCTAACTCACTTGGTGTCTGGGAGTACTTATATGAGACCAGGGTAACTCACTTGGGGCCGGGTGTACTTATAAAGGGGTCTAGGGTAACTCACTTGGGGTCATGGAGTACTTATAAAGGGGCTATGGTAACTCACTTGGGTTCAGGGAGTACTTATATGGGACTAGGGTAACTCACTTGCTGTCAGAGAGTACATATAATGGGGCTAGGATAACTCATTTGGGGTCAGAGAGTACTTATAAAGGGGCTATGGTACCTCACTTGATGTCTGGGAGTACTTATATGGGACCAGGGTAACTCTCTTGGGGCCAGGGTGTACTTAAAAAGGGGGTTGGGGAAACTCACTTGCGGTCAGGGAGTACTTATAAAGGGGCTAGGGTATCTCACTTGGGGACAGGGTGTACTTATAAAGGGGCTAGGGTAACTCACTTGGGGTCAGGGAGTAGTTATAAGGGACTAGGGTAACTCACTTGGGGTCAGGGAGTACTTCTATGGTACTAGGGTAACTCACTTGCGGTCAGAGAGTACATATAAAGGGGCTAGGATAACTCACTTGGGGTCAGGGAGTACATATAATGTGGCTAGGATAACTCACTTGCGGTCAGAGAGTACATATAAAGGGGCTAGGATAACTCATTTTCGGTCAGAGAGTACATATAAAGGGGCTAGGATAACTCACTTGTGGTCAGGGAGTACTTATATAGGGGCTAGGGTAACTCACTTGGGGTCAGGGAGTACTTCTATGGGACTAGGGTAAATCACTTGGGGTCAGGGAGTACTTCTATGGGACTAGGGTAACTCACTTGGGGTCAGGGAGTACTTATAAAGGGGCTAGGGTAACTCACTTTGGGTCAAGGAGTACTTATACGGGACTACGGTAACTCACTTGGTGTCTTTGAGTAAATATATGGGACCAGGGTAACTCACTTGGGGCCAGGGTGTACTTATTAAGGGGCTAGGGTAACTCATTTGGGGTAAGGGAGTACTAATAAGGGACTAGGGTAACTCACTTGGGGTCTGGGAGTACATATAAAGGGTCTAGGATAACTCACTTTTGGTCAGGGAGTACTTATAAAGGGGCTAGGGTAACTCACTTGCGGTCAGAGAGTACATATAAAGGGGCTAGGATAACTCACTTGGGGTCAGGGAGTACTTATAAAGGGGCTATGGTAACTCAATTGGGGTCAGGGAGTACATATAATGGGGCTAGGATAACTAACTTGCGGTCAGAGAGTACATATAAAGGGGCTAGGATAACTCACTTGTGGTCAGGGAGTACTTATATAGGGGCTAGGGTAACTCACTTGGGGTCAGGGAGTACTTCTATGGGACTAGGGTAACTCACTTGGGGTCAGGGTGTACTTATAAAGGGGCTAGGGTAACTCACTTGGGGTCAGGGAGTACTTATAAAGGGGCTAGGGTAACCCATTTTCGGTCAAGGAGTACTTATACTAGACTAGGCTAACTCACTTGGTGTCTGGGAGTACTTATATGGGACCAGGGTAACTCACTTGGGGCCGGGTGTACTTATAAAGGGGTCTAGGGTAACTCACTTGGGGTCATGGAGTACTTATAAAGGGGCTATGGTAAATCACTTGGGTTCAGGGAGTACTTATATGGGACTAGGGTAACTCACTTGCTGTCAGAGAGTACATATAAAGGGGCTAGGATAACTCATTTGGGGTCAGAGAGTACTTATAAAGGGGCTATGGTACCTCACTTGATGTCTGGGAGTACTTATATGGGACCAGGATAACTCTCTTGGGGCCAGGGTGTACTTATAAAGGGGCTAGGGAAACTCACTTGCGGTCAGGGAGTACTTATAAAGGGGCTAGGGTAACTCACTTGGGGACAGGGTGTACTTATAAAGGGGCTAGGGTAACTCACTTGGGGTCAGGGAGTAGTTATAAGGGACTAGGGTAACTCACTTGGGGACAGGGAGTACTTCTATGTTACTAGGGTAACTCACTTGCGGTCAGAGAGTACATATAAAGGGGCTAGGATAACTCACTTGGGGTCAGGGAGTACTTATAAAAGGGCTAGGATAAGTCACTTGGGGTCAGGGAGTACTTATTAAGGGGCTATGGTAACACACTTGGGGTCAGGGAGTACTTATATGGGACAAGGGTAACTCACTTGCTGTCAGAGAGTACATATAAAGGGGCTAGGATAACTCACTTGGGGTCAGGGAGTACTTCTTTGGAACTAGGGTAACTCACTTGCGGTCAGAGAGTACAAATAAAGGGGCTAGGATAACTCACTTGTGGTCAGGGAGTACTTATATAGGGGCTAGGGTAACTCACTTGAGGTCAGGGAGTACTTATAAAGGGGCTATGGTAAATCACTTGGGGTCAGGGAGTACATATAATGGGGCTAGGATAACTAACTTGCGGTCAGAGAGTACATATAAAGGGGCTAGGATAACTCACTTGTGGTCAGGGAGTACTTATATAGGGGCTAGGGTAACTCACTTGGGGTCAGGGAGTACTTCTATGGGACTAGGGTAACTCACTTGGGGTCAGGGAGTACTTCTATGGGACTAGGGTAACTCACTTGGGGTCAGGGTGTACTTATAAAGGGGCTAGGGTAACTCACTTGGGGTCAGGGAGTACTTATAAAGGGGCTAGGGTAACCCATTTTCGGTCAAGGAGTACTTATACTAGACTAGGCTAACTCACTTGGTGTCTGGGAGTACTTATATGAGACCAGGGTAACTCACTTGGGGCCGGGTGTACTTATAAAGGGGTCTAGGGTAACTCACTTGGGGTCATGGAGTACTTATAAAGGGGCTATGGTAACTCACTTGGGTTCAGGGAGTACTTATATGGGACTAGGGTAACTCACTTGCTGTCAGAGAGTACATATAATGGGGCTAGGATAACTCATTTGGGGTCAGAGAGTACTTATAAAGGGGCTATGGTACCTCACTTGATGTCTGGGAGTACTTATATGGGACCAGGGTAACTCTCTTGGGGCCAGGGTGTACTTAAAAAGGGGCTAGGGAAACTCACTTGCGGTCAGGGAGTACTTATAAAGGGGCTAGGGTATCTCACTTGGGGACAGGGTGTACTTATAAAGGGGCTAGGGTAACTCACTTGGGGTCAGGGAGTAGTTATAAGGGACTAGGGTAACTCACTTGGGGTCAGGGAGTACTTCTATGGTACTAGGGTAACTCACTTGCGGTCAGAGAGTACATATAAAGGGGCTAGGATAACTCACTTGGGGTCAGGGAGTACATATAATGTGGCTAGGATAACTCACTTGCGGTCAGAGAGTACATATAAAGGGGCTAGGATAACTCACTTTCGGTCAGAGAGTACATATAAAGGGGCTAGGATAACTCACTTGGGGTCAGGGAGTACTTATAAAGGGGCTAGGGTAACTCACTTGCGGTCAGGGAGTACATATAAAGGGGCTAGTATAACTCACTTGGGGTCAGGGAGTACTTATAAAAGGGCTAGGATAAGTCACTTGGGGTCAGGGAGTACTTATTAAGGGGCTATGGTAACACACTTGGGGTCAGGGAGTACTTATATGGGACAAGGGTAACTCACTTGCTGTCAGAGAGTACATATAAAGGGGCTAGGATAACTCACTTGGGGTCAGGGAGTACTTCTATGGAACTAGGGTAACTCACTTGCTGTCAGAGAGTACAAATAAAGGGGCTAGGATAACTCACTTGTGGTCAGGGAGTACTTATATAGGGGCTAGGGTAACTCACTTGAGGTTAGGGAGTACTTTTAAAGGGGCTATGGTAAATCACTTGGGGTCAGGGAGTACATATAATGGGGCTAGGATAACTAACTTGCGGTCAGAGAGTACATATAAAGGGGCTAGGATAACTCACTTGTGGTCAGGGAGTACTTATATAGGGGCTAGGGTAACTCACTTGGGGTCAGGGAGTACTTCTATGGGACTAGGGTAACTCACTTGGGGTCAGGGAGTACTTCTATGGGACTAGGGTAACTCACTTGGGGTCAGGGTGTACTTATAAAGGGGCTAGGGTAACTCACTTGGGGTCAGGGAGTACTTATAAAGGGGCTAGGGTAACCCATTTTCGGTCAAGGAGTACTTATACTAGACTAGGCTAACTCACTTGGTGTCTGGGAGTACTTATATGAGACCAGGGTAACTCACTTGGGGCCGGGTGTACTTATAAAGGGGTCTAGGGTAACTCACTTGGGGTCATGGAGTACTTATAAAGGGGCTATGGTAACTCACTTGGGTTCAGGGAGTACTTATATGGGACTAGGGTAACTCACTTGCTGTCAGAGAGTACATATAATGGGGCTAGGATAACTCATTTGGGGTCAGAGAGTACTTATAAAGGGGCTATGGTACCTCACTTGATGTCTGGGAGTACTTATATGGGACCAGGGTAACTCTCTTGGGGCCAGGGTGTACTTAAAAAGGGGGTTGGGGAAACTCACTTGCGGTCAGGGAGTACTTATAAAGGGGCTAGGGTATCTCACTTGGGGACAGGGTGTACTTATAAAGGGGCTAGGGTAACTCACTTGGGGTCAGGGAGTAGTTATAAGGGACTAGGGTAACTCACTTGGGGTCAGGGAGTACTTCTATGGTACTAGGGTAACTCACTTGCGGTCAGAGAGTACATATAAAGGGGCTAGGATAACTCACTTGGGGTCAGGGAGTACATATAATGTGGCTAGGATAACTCACTTGCGGTCAGAGAGTACATAAAAAGGGGCTAGGATAACTCACTTTCGGTCAGAGAGTACATATAAAGGGGCTAGGATAACTCACTTGCGGTCAGGGAGTACATATAAAGGGGCTAGGATAACTCACTTGGGGTCAGGGAGTACTTATTAAGGGGCTATGGTAACTCACTTGGGGTCAGGGAGTACTTATATGGGACTAGGGTTACTCACTTGCGGTCAGAGAGTACATATAAAGGGGCTAGGATAACTCACTTGTGGTCAGGGAGTACTTATATAGGGGCTAGGGTAACTCACTTGGGGTCAGGGAGTACTTCTATGGGACTAGGGTAAATCACTTGGGGTCAGGGAGTACTTCTATGGGACTAGGGTAACTCACTTGGGGTCAGGGTGTACTTATAAAGGGGCTAGGGTAAATCACTTGGGGTCAGGGAGTACTTATAAAGGGGCTAGGATAACTCACTTGCGGTCAGAGAGTACATATAAAGGGGCTAGGATAACTCACTTTGGGTCAGGGAGTACTTATTAAGGGGCTATGGTAACTCACTTGGGGTCAGGGAGTACTTATATGGGACTAGGGTAACTCACTTGCGGTCAGGGAGTACATATAAAGGGGTTAGGATAACTCACTTGTGGTTAGGGAGTACTTATAAAGGGGCTAGGGTAACCCATTTTGGGTCAAGGAGTACTTATACTAGACTAGGCTAACTCACTTGGTGTCTGGAAGTACTTATATGGGACCAGGGTAACTCACTTGGGGCCGGGTGTACTTATAAAGGGGTCTAGGGTAACTTACTTGGGGTCAGGGAGTACTTATAAAGGGGCTATGGTACCTCACTTGATGTCTGGGAGTACTTATATGGGACCAGGGTAACTCACTGGGGGCCAGGGTGTACTTATAAAGGGGTCTAAGGTGACACACTTGGGGTCAGGGAGTACTTCTATGGGACTAGGGTAACTTACTTGCGGTCAGAGAGTACATATAAAGGGGCTATGATAACTCACTTGTGGTCAGGGAGTACTTCTATGGGACTAGGGTAACTCACTTGGGGTCAAGGAGTACTTATATTGGACTAGGCTAAATCACTTGGTGTCTGGGAGTACTTATATGGGACCAGGGTAACTCTCTTGGGGCCAGGGTGTACTTATAAAGGGGCTAGGGAAACTCACTTGCGGTCAGGGAGTACTTATAAAGGGGCTAGGGTAACCCAATTTGGGTCAAGGAGTACTTATACTAGACTAGGCTATCTCACTTGGTGTCTGGGAGTACATATATGGGACCAGGGTAACTCACTTGGGGTCAGGGAGTACTTATAAAGGGGCTAGGGTAGCTCACTTGGGGTCTGGGAGTAGTTATATGGGACCAGGGTAACTCACTTGGGGACAGGGTGTACTTATAAAGGGGCTAGGGTAACTCACTTGGGGTCAGTGAGTAGTTATAAGGGACTAGGGTAACTCACTTGGGGTCAGGGAGTACTTCTATGGTGCTAGGGTAACTCACTTGCGGTCAGAGAGTACATATAAAGGGGCTAGGATAACTCACTTGGGGTCAGGGAGTACATATAATGTGGCTAGGATAACTCACTTGCGGTCAGAGAGTACTTCTATGGTACTAGGGTAACTCACTTGAGGTCTGGGAGTACTTATATGGGACTAGGGTAACTCACTTGGGGTCAGGGAGTACTTATAAAGGGGCTAGGGTAACTCACTTTGGGTCAAGGAGTACTTATACGGGACTACGGTAACTCACTTGGTGTCTTTGAGTAAATATATGGGACCAGGGTAACTCACTTGGGGCCAGGGTGTACTTATTAAGGGGCTAGGGTAACTCATTTGGGGTAAGGGAGTACTAATAAGGGACTAGGGTAACTCACTTGGGGTCTGGGAGTACATATAAAGGGTCTAGGATAACTCACTTTTGGTCAGGGAGTACTTATAAAGGGGCTAGGGTAACTCACTTGCGGTCAGAGAGTACATATAAAGGGGCTAGGATAACTCACTTGGGGTCAGGGAGTACTTATAAAGGGGCTATGGTAACTCAATTGGGGTCAGGGAGTACATATAATGGGGCTAGGATAACTAACTTGCGGTCAGAGAGTACATATAAAGGGGCTAGGATAACTCACTTGTGGTCAGGGAGTACTTATATAGGGGCTAGGGTAACTCACTTGGGGTCAGGGAGTACTTCTATGGGACTAGGGTAACTCACTTGGGGTCAGGGAGTACTTCTATGGGACTAGGGTAACTCACTTGGGGTCAGGGTGTACTTATAAAGGGGCTAGGGTAACTCACTTGGGGTCAGGGAGTACTTATAAAGGGGCTAGGGTAACCCATTTTCGGTCAAGGAGTACTTATACTAGACTAGGCTAACTCACTTGGTGTCTGGGAGTACTTATATGGGACCAGGGTAACTCACTTGGGGCCGGGTGTACTTATAAAGGGGTCTAGGGTAACTCACTTGGGGTCATGGAGTACTTATAAAGGGGCTATGGTAAATCACTTGGGTTCAGGGAGTACTTATATGGGACTAGGGTAACTCACTTGCTGTCAGAGAGTACATATAAAGGGGCTAGGATAACTCATTTGGGGTCAGAGAGTACTTATAAAGGGGCTATGGTACCTCACTTGATGTCTGGGAGTACTTATATGGGACCAGGATAACTCTCTTGGGGCCAGGGTGTACTTATAAAGGGGCTAGGGAAACTCACTTGCGGTCAGGGAGTACTTATAAAGGGGCTAGGGTAACTCACTTGGGGACAGGGTGTACTTATAAAGGGGCTAGGGTAACTCACTTGGGGTCAGGGAGTAGTTATAAGGGACTAGGGTAACTCACTTGGGGACAGGGAGTACTTCTATGTTACTAGGGTAACTCACTTGCGGTCAGAGAGTACATATAAAGGGGCTAGGATAACTCACTTGGGGTCAGGGAGTACTTATAAAAGGGCTAGGATAAGTCACTTGGGGTCAGGGAGTACTTATTAAGGGGCTATAGTAACACACTTGGGGTCAGGGAGTACTTATATGGGACAAGGGTAACTCACTTGGGGTCAGAGAGTACATATAAAGGGGCTAGGATAACTCACTTGTGGTCAGGGAGTACTTATATAGGGGCTAGGGTAACTCACTTGGGGTCAGGGAGTACTTCTATGGGACTAGGGTAACTCACTTGGGGTCAGGGAGTACTTCTATGGGACTAGGGTAACTCACTTGGGGTCAGGGTGTACTTATAAAGGGGCTAGGGTAACTCACTTGGGGTCAGGGAGTACTTATAAAGGGGCTAGGGTAACCCATTTTCGGTCAAGGAGTACTTATACTAGACTAGGCTAACTCACTTGGTGTCTGGGAGTACTTATATGAGACCAGGGTAACTCACTTGGGGCCGGGTGTACTTATAAAGGGGTCTAGGGTAACTCACTTGGGGTCATGGAGTACTTATAAAGGGGCTATGGTAACTCACTTGGGTTCAGGGAGTACTTATATGGGACTAGGGTAACTCACTTGCTGTCAGAGAGTACATATAATGGGGCTAGGATAACTCATTTGGGGTCAGAGAGTACTTATAAAGGGGCTATGGTACCTCACTTGATGTCTGGGAGTACTTATATGGGACCAGGGTAACTCTCTTGGGGCCAGGGTGTACTTAAAAAGGGGCTAGGGAAACTCACTTGCGGTCAGGGAGTACTTATAAAGGGGCTAGGGTATCTCACTTGGGGACAGGGTGTACTTATAAAGGGGCTAGGGTAACTCACTTGGGGTCAGGGAGTAGTTATAAGGGACTAGGGTAACTCACTTGGGGTCAAGGAGTACTTCTATGGTACTAGGGTAACTCACTTGCGGTCAGAGAGTACATATAAAGGGGCTAGGATAACTCACTTGGGGTCAGGGAGTACATATAATGTGGCTAGGATAACTCACTTGCGGTCAGAGAGTACATATAAAGGGGCTAGGATAACTCACTTTCGGTCAGAGAGTACATATAAAGGGGCTAGGATAACTCACTTGGGGTCAGGGAGTACTTATAAAGGGGCTAGGGTAACTCACTTGCGGTCAGGGAGTACATATAAAGGGGCTAGGATAACTCACTTGGGGTCAGGGAGTACTTATTAAGGGGCTATGGTAACTCACTTGGGGTCAGGGAGTACTTACATGGGACTAGGGTTACTCACTTGCGGTCAGAGAGTACATATAAAGGGGCTAGGATAACTCACTTGTGGTCAGGGAGTACTTATATAGGGGCTAGGGTAACTCACTTGGGGTCAGGGAGTACTTCTATGGGACTAGGGTAAATCACTTGGGGTCAGGGAGTACTTCTATGGGACTAGGGTAACTCACTTGGGGTCAGGGTGTACTTATAAAGGGGCTAGGGTAAATCACTTGGTGTCAGGGAGTACTTATAAAGGGGCTAGGATAACTCACTTGCGGTCAGAGAGTACATATAAAGGGGCTAGGATAACTCACTTTGGGTCAGGGAGTACTTATTAAGGGGCTATGGTAACTCACTTGGGGTCAGGGAGTACTTATATGGGACTAGGGTAACTCACTTGCGGTCAGGGAGTTCATATAAAGGGGTTAGGATAACTCACTTGTGGTCAGGGAGTACTTCTATGGAACTAGGGTAACTCACTTGCGGTCAGAGAGTACAAATAAAGGGGCTAGGATAACTCACTTGTGGTCAGGGAGTACTTCTATGGTACTAGGGTAACTCACTTGAGGTCTGGGAGTACTTATATGGGACTAGGGTAACTCACTTGGGGTCAGGGAGTACTTATAAAGGGGCTAGGGTAACTCACTTTGGGTCAAGGAGTACTTATACGGGACTACGGTAACTCACTTGGTGTCTTTGAGTAAATATATGGGACCAGGGTAACTCACTTGGGGCCAGGGTGTACTTATTAAGGGGCTAGGGTAACTCATTTGGGGTAAGGGAGTACTAATAAGGGACTAGGGTAACTCACTTGGGGTCTGGGAGTACATATAAAGGGTCTAGGATAACTCACTTTTGGTCAGGGAGTACTTATAAAGGGGCTAGGGTAACTCACTTGCGGTCAGAGAGTACATATAAAGGGGCTAGGATAACTCACTTGGGGTCAGGGAGTACTTATAAAGGGGCTATGGTAACTCACTTGGGGTCAGGGAGTACATATAATGGGGCTAGGATAACTAACTTGCGGTCAGAGAGTACATATAAAGGGGCTAGGATAACTCACTTGTGGTCAGGGAGTACTTATATAGGGGCTAGGGTAACTCACTTGGGGTCAGGGAGTACTTCTATGGGACTAGGGTAACTCACTTGGGGTCAGGGAGTACTTCTATGGGACTAGGGTAACTCACTTGGGGTCAGGGTGTACTTATAAAGGGGCTAGGGTAACTCACTTGGGGTCAGGGAGTACTTATAAAGGGGCTAGGGTAACCCATTTTCGGTCAAGGAGTACTTATACTAGACTAGGCTAACTCACTTGGTGTCTGGGAGTACTTATATGGGACCAGGGTAACTCACTTGGGGCCGGGTGTACTTATAAAGGGGTCTAGGGTAACTCACTTGGGGTCATGGAGTACTTATAAAGGGGCTATGGTAAATCACTTGGGTTCAGGGAGTACTTATATGGGACTAGGGTAACTCACTTGCTGTCAGAGAGTACATATAAAGGGGCTAGGATAACTCATTTGGGGTCAGAGAGTACTTATAAAGGGGCTATGGTACCTCACTTGATGTCTGGGAGTACTTATTAAGGGGCTATGGTAACACACTTGGGGTCAGGGAGTACTTATATGGGACAAGGGTAACTCACTTGCTGTCAGAGAGTACATATAAAGGGGCTAGGATAACTCACTTGGGGTCAGGGAGTACTTCTATGGAACTAGGGTAACTCACTTGCGGTCAGAGAGTACAAATAAAGGGGCTAGGATAACTCACTTGTGGTCAGGGAGTACTTATATAGGGGCTAGGGTAACTCACTTGAGGTCAGGGAGTACTTATAAAGGGGCTATGGTAAATCACTTGGGGTCAGGGAGTACATATAATGGGGCTAGGATAACTAACTTGCGGTCAGAGAGTACATATAAAGGGGCTAGGATAACTCACTTGTGGTCAGGGAGTACTTATATAGGGGCTAGGGTAACTCACTTGGGGTCAGGGAGTACTTCTATGGGACTAGGGTAACTCACTTGGGGTCAGGGAGTACTTCTATGGGACTAGGGTAACTCACTTGGGGTCAGGGTGTACTTATAAAGGGGCTAGGGTAACTCACTTGGGGTCAGGGAGTACTTATAAAGGGGCTAGGGTAACCCATTTTCGGTCAAGGAGTACTTATACTAGACTAGGCTAACTCACTTGGTGTCTGGGAGTACTTATATGAGACCAGGGTAACTCACTTGGGGCCGGGTGTACTTATAAAGGGGTCTAGGGTAACTCACTTGGGGTCATGGAGTACTTATAAAGGGGCTATGGTAACTCACTTGGGTTCAGGGAGTACTTATATGGGACTAGGGTAACTCACTTGCTGTCAGAGAGTACATATAATGGGGCTAGGATAACTCATTTGGGGTCAGAGAGTACTTATAAAGGGGCTATGGTACCTCACTTGATGTCTGGGAGTACTTATATGGGACCAGGGTAACTCTCTTGGGGCCAGGGTGTACTTAAAAAGGGGCTAGGGAAACTCACTTGCGGTCAGGGAGTACTTATAAAGGGGCTAGGGTATCTCACTTGGGGACAGGGTGTACTTATAAAGGGGCTAGGGTAACTCACTTGGGGTCAGGGAGTAGTTATAAGGGACTAGGGTAACTCACTTGGGGTCAGGGAGTACTTCTATGGTACTAGGGTAACTCACTTGCGGTCAGAGAGTACATATAAAGGGGCTAGGATAACTCACTTGGGGTCAGGGAGTACATATAATGTGGCTAGGATAACTCACTTGCGGTCAGAGAGTACATAAAAAGGGGCTAGGATAACTCACTTTCGGTCAGAGAGTACATATAAAGGGGCTAGGATAACTCACTTGGGGTCAGGGAGTACTTATAAAGGGGCTAGGGTAACTCACTTGCGGTCAGGGAGTACATATAAAGGGGCTAGGATAACTCACTTGGGGTCAGGGAGTACTTATAAAAGGGCTAGGATAAGTCACTTGGGGTCAGGGAGTACTTATTAAGGGGCTATGGTAACACACTTGGGGTCAGGGAGTACTTATATGGGACAAGGGTAACTCACTTGCTGTCAGAGAGTACATATAAAGGGGCTAAGATAACTCACTTGGGGTCAGGGAGTACTTCTATGGAACTAGGGTAACTCACTTGCGGTCAGAGAGTACAAATAAAGGGGCTAGGATAACTCACTTGTGGTCAGGGAGTACTTATATAGGGGCTAGGGTAACTCACTTGAGGTCAGGGAGTACTTATAAAGGGGCTATGGTAAATCACTTGGGGTCAGGGAGTACATATAATGGGGCTAGGATAACTAACTTGCGGTCAGAGAGTACATATAAAGGGGCTAGGATAACTCACTTGTGGTCAGGGAGTACTTATATAGGGGCTAGGGTAACTCACTTGGGGTCAGGGAGTACTTCTATGGGACTAGGGTAACTCACTTGGGGTCAGGGAGTACTTCTATGGGACTAGGGTAACTCACTTGGGGTCAGGGTGTACTTATAAAGGGGCTAGGGTAACTCACTTGGGGTCAGGGAGTACTTATAAAGGGGCTAGGGTAACCCATTTTCGGTCAAGGAGTACTTATACTAGACTAGGCTAACTCACTTAGTGTCTGGGAGTACTTATATGAGACCAGGGTAACTCACTTGGGGCAGGGTGTACTTATAAAGGGGTCTAGGGTAACTCACTTGGGGTCATGGAGTACTTATAAAGGGGCTATGGTAACTCACTTGGGTTCAGGGAGTACTTATATGGGACTAGGGTAACTCACTTGCTGTCAGAGAGTACATATAATGGGGCTAGGATAACTCATTTGGGGTCAGAGAGTACTTATAAAGGGGCTATGGTACCTCACTTGATGTCTGGGAGTACTTATATGGGACCAGGGTAACTCTCTTGGGGCCAGGGTGTACTTAAAAAGGGGGTTGGGGAAACTCACTTGCGGTCAGGGAGTACTTATAAAGGGGCTAGGGTATCTCACTTGGGGACAGGGTGTACTTATAAAGGGGCTAGGGTAACTCACTTGGGGTCAGGGAGTAGTTATAAGGGACTAGGGTAACTCACTTGGGGTCAGGGAGTACTTCTATGGTACTAGGGTAACTCACTTGCGGTCAGAGAGTACATATAAAGGGGCTAGGATAACTCACTTGGGGTCAGGGAGTACATATAATGTGGCTAGGATAACTCACTTGCGGTCAGAGAGTACATAAAAAGGGGCTAGGATAACTCACTTTCGGTCAGAGAGTACATATAAAGGGGCTAGGATAACTCACTTGGGGTCAGGGAGTACTTATAAAGGGGCTAGGGTAACTCACTTGCGGTCAGGGAGTACATATAAAGGGGCTAGGATAACTCACTTGGGGTCAGGGAGTACTTATTAAGGGGCTATGGTAACTCACTTGGGGTCAGGGAGTACTTATATGGGACTAGGGTTACTCACTTGCGGTCAGAGAGTACATATAAAGGGGCTAGGATAACTCACTTGTGGTCAGGGAGTACTTATATAGGGGCTAGGGTAACTCACTTGGGGTCAGGGAGTACTTCTATGGGACTAGGGTAAATCACTTGGGGTCAGGGTGTACTTATAAAGGGGCTAGGGTAAATCACTTGGGGTCAGGGAGTACTTATAAAGGGGCTAGGATAACTCACTTGCGGTCAGAGAGTACATATAAAGGGGCTAGGATAACTCACTTTGGGTCAGGGAGTACTTATTAAGGGGCTATGGTAACTCACTTGGGGTCAGGGAGTACTTATATGGGACTAGGGTAACTCACTTGCGGTCAGGGAGTACATATAAAGGGGTTAGGATAACTCACTTGTGGTTAGGGAGTACTTATAAAGGGGCTAGGGTAACCCATTTTGGGTCAAGGAGTACTTATACTAGACTAGGCTAACTCACTTGGTGTCTGGGAGTACTTATATGGGACCAGGGTAACTCACTTGGGGCCGGGTGTACTTATAAAGGGGTCTAGGGTAACTTACTTGGGGTCAGGGAGTACTTATAAAGGGGCTATGGTACCTCACTTGATGTCTGGGAGTACTTATATGGGACCAGGGTAACTCACTGGGGGCCAGGGTGTACTTATAAAGGGGTCTAAGGTGACAAACTTGGGGTCAGGGAGTACTTCTATGGGACTAGGGTAACTTACTTGCGGTCAGAGAGTACATATAAAGGGGCTATGATAACTCACTTGTGGTCAGGGAGTACTTCTATGGGACTAGGGTAACTCACTTGGGGTCAAGGAGTACTTATATTGGACTAGGCTAAATCACTTGGTGTCTGGGAGTACTTATATGGGACCAGGGTAACTCTCTTGGGGCCAGGGTGTACTTATAAAGGGGCTAGGGAAACTCACTTGCGGTCAGGGAGTACTTATAAAGGGGCTAGGGTAACCCAATTTGGGTCAAGGAGTACTTATACTAGACTAGGCTATCTCACTTGGTGTCTGGGAGTACATATATGGGACCAGGGTAACTCACTTGGGGTCAGGGAGTACTTATAAAGGGGCTAGGGTAGCTCACTTGGGGTCTGGGAGTAGTTATATGGGACCAGGGTAACTCACTTGGGGCCGGGTGTACTTATAAAGGGGTCTAGGGTAACTCACTTGGGGTCATGGAGTACTTATAAAGGGGCTATGGTAACTCACTTGGGTTCAGGGAGTACTTATATGGGACTAGGGTAACTCACTTGCTGTCAGAGAGTACATATAATGGGGCTAGGATAACTCATTTGGGGTCAGAGAGTACTTATAAAGGGGCTATGGTACCTCACTTGATGTCTGGGAGTACTTATATGGGACCAGGGTAACTCTCTTGGGGCCAGGGTGTACTTAAAAAGGGGCTAGGGAAACTCACTTGCGGTCAGGGAGTACTTATAAAGGGGCTAGGGTATCTCACTTGGGGACAGGGTGTACTTATAAAGGGGCTAGGGTAACTCACTTGGGGTCAGGGAGTAGTTATAAGGGACTAGGGTAACTCACTTGGGGTCAGGGAGTACTTCTATGGTACTAGGGTAACTCACTTGCGGTCAGAGAGTACATATAAAGGGGCTAGGATAACTCACTTGGGGTCAGGGAGTACATATAATGTGGCTAGGATAACTCACTTGCGGTCAGAGAGTACATAAAAAGGGGCTAGGATAACTCACTTTCGGTCAGAGAGTACATATAAAGGGGCTAGGATAACTCACTTGGGGTCAGGGAGTACTTATAAAGGGGCTAGGGTAACTCACTTGCGGTCAGGGAGTACATATAAAGGGGCTAGGATAACTCACTTGGGGTCAGGGAGTACTTATAAAAGGGCTAGGATAAGTCACTTGGGGTCAGGGAGTACTTATTAAGGGGCTATGGTAACACACTTGGGGTCAGGGAGTACTTATATGGGACAAGGGTAACTCACTTGCTGTCAGAGAGTACATATAAAGGGGCTAAGATAACTCACTTGGGGTCAGGGAGTACTTCTATGGAACTAGGGTAACTCACTTGCGGTCAGAGAGTACAAATAAAGGGGCTAGGATAACTCACTTGTGGTCAGGGAGTACTTATATAGGGGCTAGGGTAACTCACTTGAGGTCAGGGAGTACTTATAAAGGGGCTATGGTAAATCACTTGGGGTCAGGGAGTACATATAATGGGGCTAGGATAACTAACTTGCGGTCAGAGAGTACATATAAAGGGGCTAGGATAACTCACTTGTGGTCAGGGAGTACTTATATAGGGGCTAGGGTAACTCACTTGGGGTCAGGGAGTACTTCTATGGGACTAGGGTAACTCACTTGGGGTCAGGGAGTACTTCTATGGGACTAGGGTAACTCACTTGGGGTCAGGGTGTACTTATAAAGGGGCTAGGGTAACTCACTTGGGGTCAGGGAGTACTTATAAAGGGGCTAGGGTAACCCATTTTCGGTCAAGGAGTACTTATACTAGACTAGGCTAACTCACTTAGTGTCTGGGAGTACTTATATGAGACCAGGGTAACTCACTTGGGGCAGGGTGTACTTATAAAGGGGTCTAGGGTAACTCACTTGGGGTCATGGAGTACTTATAAAGGGGCTATGGTAACTCACTTGGGTTCAGGGAGTACTTATATGGGACTAGGGTAACTCACTTGCTGTCAGAGAGTACATATAATGGGGCTAGGATAACTCATTTGGGGTCAGAGAGTACTTATAAAGGGGCTATGGTACCTCACTTGATGTCTGGGAGTACTTATATGGGACCAGGGTAACTCTCTTGGGGCCAGGGTGTACTTAAAAAGGGGGTTGGGGAAACTCACTTGCGGTCAGGGAGTACTTATAAAGGGGCTAGGGTATCTCACTTGGGGACAGGGTGTACTTATAAAGGGGCTAGGGTAACTCACTTGGGGTCAGGGAGTAGTTATAAGGGACTAGGGTAACTCACTTGGGGTCAGGGAGTACTTCTATGGTACTAGGGTAACTCACTTGCGGTCAGAGAGTACATATAAAGGGGCTAGGATAACTCACTTGGGGTCAGGGAGTACATATAATGTGGCTAGGATAACTCACTTGCGGTCAGAGAGTACATAAAAAGGGGCTAGGATAACTCACTTTCGGTCAGAGAGTACATATAAAGGGGCTAGGATAACTCACTTGGGGTCAGGGAGTACTTATAAAGGGGCTAGGGTAACTCACTTGCGGTCAGGGAGTACATATAAAGGGGCTAGGATAACTCACTTGGGGTCAGGGAGTACTTATTAAGGGGCTATGGTAACTCACTTGGGGTCAGGGAGTACTTATATGGGACTAGGGTTACTCACTTGCGGTCAGAGAGTACATATAAAGGGGCTAGGATAACTCACTTGTGGTCAGGGAGTACTTATATAGGGGCTAGGGTAACTCACTTGGGGTCAGGGAGTACTTCTATGGGACTAGGGTAAATCACTTGGGGTCAGGGTGTACTTATAAAGGGGCTAGGGTAAATCACTTGGGGTCAGGGAGTACTTATAAAGGGGCTAGGATAACTCACTTGCGGTCAGAGAGTACATATAAAGGGGCTAGGATAACTCACTTTGGGTCAGGGAGTACTTATTAAGGGGCTATGGTAACTCACTTGGGGTCAGGGAGTACTTATATGGGACTAGGGTAACTCACTTGCGGTCAGGGAGTACATATAAAGGGGTTAGGATAACTCACTTGTGGTTAGGGAGTACTTATAAAGGGGCTAGGGTAACCCATTTTGGGTCAAGGAGTACTTATACTAGACTAGGCTAACTCACTTGGTGTCTGGGAGTACTTATATGGGACCAGGGTAACTCACTTGGGGCCGGGTGTACTTATAAAGGGGTCTAGGGTAACTTACTTGGGGTCAGGGAGTACTTATAAAGGGGCTATGGTACCTCACTTGATGTCTGGGAGTACTTATATGGGACCAGGGTAACTCACTGGGGGCCAGGGTGTACTTATAAAGGGGTCTAAGGTGACAAACTTGGGGTCAGGGAGTACTTCTATGGGACTAGGGTAACTTACTTGCGGTCAGAGAGTACATATAAAGGGGCTATGATAACTCACTTGTGGTCAGGGAGTACTTCTATGGGACTAGGGTAACTCACTTGGGGTCAAGGAGTACTTATATTGGACTAGGCTAAATCACTTGGTGTCTGGGAGTACTTATATGGGACCAGGGTAACTCTCTTGGGGCCAGGGTGTACTTATAAAGGGGCTAGGGAAACTCACTTGCGGTCAGAGAGTACATATAAAAGGGCTAGGATAACTCACTTGGGGTCAGGGAGTACATTTAATGGGGCTAGGGTATCTCACTTGCTGTCAGAGAGTACATATAAAGGGGCTAGGATAACTCACTTGGGGTCAGGGAGTACTTATAAAGGCGCTAGAATAACTCACTTGCGGTCAGAGAGTACATATAAAGGGGCTAGGATAACTCACTTGGGGTCAGGGAGTACTTATAAAGGGGCTATGGTAACTCACTTGGGATCAGGGAGTACTTATATGGGACTAGGGTAACTCACTTGGGGTCAGGGAGTACTTCGATGGGACTAGGATAACTCACTTGGGGTCAGGGAGTACTTATAAAGGGGCTAGGATAACTCACTTGCGGTCAGAGAGTACATATAAAGGGACTAGGATAACTCACTTGGGGTCAGGGAGTACTTATAAAGGGGCTATGGTAACTCACTTGGGGTCAGGGAGTACATTTAATGGGGCTAGGGTATCTCACTTGCTGTCAGAGAGTACATATAAAGGGGCTAGGATAACTCACTTGGGGTCAGGGAGTACTTATAAAGGCGCTAGGATAACTCACTTGCGGTCAGAGAGTACATATAAAGGGGCTAGGATAACTCACTTGGGGTCAGGGAGTACTTATAAAGGGGCTATGGTAACTCACTTGGGATCAGGGAGTAATTATATGGGACTAGGGTAACTCACTTGGGGTCAGGGAGTACTTCGATGGGACTAGGATAACTCACTTGGGGTCAGGGAGTACTTATAAAGGGGCTAGGATAACTCACTTGCGGTCAGAGAGTACATATAAAGGGACTAGGATAACTCACTTGGGGTCAGGGAGTACTTATAAAGGGGCCATGGTACCTCACTTTGGGTCAGGGAGTACTTATGTGGGATTAGGGTAACTCAATTGCGGCCAGGGAGTACTTATAAAGGGGCTAGGGTAACTCTCTTCGGGTCAAGGAGTACTTATATTGGACTAGGCTAACTCACTTGGTGTCTGGGAGTACTTATGTGGGACAAGGGTTACTCACTTGGCCTGGGGCGGTTTACCACGCTACCAGGCGCGTCCCCGGGTGGTGGATAGGGGGACGGCCGGCAGATATGCCGGTTAGCTGCGAAATAAGCCGTTTCATACGGACGAATAAGCAGTCGCGAACCAAAATGGTATTCTCACCCTCGCCTCATTTCATTCTCATGTGTCATCTGCCGTCGTACGGATTCCGGACGAGGGCCCCATAACATCACTTTTCTGATTTCACCCATTTCAGGGGACACGGGTACGGCCTCTGTGTTGACACTGCCCGAAAGGGATGTGTGGATGATTCCAGTAAGGTCGTGCTCGTGTCGGATCCCGGTGTCTACGCACCGTCCTCCCACGGAGGTATGCGGAATGCCAGTGATGGAAGAAGGTGTAAGGCGGCCTGGATGTTTGTCCCCGGGCTTGAGCCCCAAGCCATGGTGTCTGATGGAGGTAGGCATCATGGTGATCACCCCTCCACTTCCTGAGGCGGCGCGTTCGGAGACGCTCCGCATGCTGGTGATTATTTATTAATTTATGGAAAACCAAACTTCTTCTTATTCTTCCCCTACAGGTAACGGCGTTAGCGCAGGATCGGGCTCCAGAGCCATGGACTTGGAGGAGGTGCGGCTGCGCCTGGAGGCCCGTGACAGAAGTGCGCAAAACTGCATACGCTCATCCAGCGTATGTCAGTAGCAATGACGGAGCTTCTTGGACTCACGGACGGGAGAAAGGGCGTCAAGAGGAGCATCCAGGGAAAAGTGAGGGACCTGCGGGATCTCGTCGTCTCCGCTGTGCAGGAGGTGCAGGGAGCTGCGACCCAGGATTGTGGGTCACTTCTCCCTGTGCTTCTTGAGACGAGGGAGCGGGACGAAGCGCGAGAAGAGGTGCAACGGCCAGCGCTGAAGAATAAAGGTACGCAGACGTCGCTTCCGCTTCCACCGACTTCTAAAGGGGGGAGGGGGGTTTCGATTAAGTCGGGTGGAAGCGGCAATAGGGAAAGGGGCGCGAAAAGGGGAGCTGCCCTGGGGACGCCTTCTCCGCCGAAGGAGGGGGCCTCTGGGGCAGCTGGCCCGACACCAGTGGCTACGGCATCTCCTCCGCGGGAGGAGGGGGTGCAATGGTCGGTCGTGGCTGGGCGGAAGGGAAAGGGGAGGAGGGATTTGGGGCCGGCCCTGATATCCCGTCCTCCTCATTCGGGTAGGGTTGGGGGACCTCCTCGTCGCCCCCGTGCCCAAGCCGTGCTCGTAGCGTGCGGGTCGGATGGGTATGGGGGGGGCGATGAGGTTGCTGAAGGAAAGGGTGGACCCCGGTACGGTCGGGGTTGAGGTCAGGACGATCAGGAGGACTCGCAGGGGAGACCTCCTGATTGAGCTGAATAAGGGAGGGGGCTCCGCGTCCACGCTCGTGGGGGCGGTCGCGGAGGTGTTGGGTAACGGGATTCCGGTCTCTGCTCTCTCTCCGATGGAGAGGGTGGAGATCCGGGACCTCGATGGGGTTTCGTCCGGGGAGGATGTGCGTGCGGCCCTTCTGGCCGCACTGGGCGAGGAGGCAGCCGGGGTTAGAGTCTCCGCGCCGCGAAGAACTGGTGGGGGCTCCTGGGCCGTCGGCGCTTCCATGCCACCCGAGGTGGCTGGCAAGTTGTTGCGGCTTGGGCGCGTTCGCGTTGGGTGGGTGGTCTGCAGGGTTCGCCCTGCGACCAGTATCGTGCGGTGCAAGAAGTGTCACCACTTCGGTCACACCTCGGGTAGCTGCAAATTCAGCACAGACCGTTCGGGGCTGTGTTGGAGATGCGGGGAGGGGGGTCATGCCTCTGCCAGTTGTTGGGGTTCTCCTTGTTGTCTCGCCTGTAGGGACTCGGGGCTTGCGCATGATCACGCTGGGGGCTCTTCAGCGTGCGGATCGATCGGGGTGTGGAGAGGATCGAGACGTACATGAAGGGTCTCCAGATCAATGTCAATCGTTCGCGATCTGCTCAGGACTTGGCCGTCCATTGCACGTACTCTGGCGAGTACACAGTCTGCCTTGTCTCAGAGCAGCATAGGAATAGTAATTTCCCAAGCACCGGCTTGGAGGATGTCGGGGGGGATTCGGCTATGCTGCCCGGTGCTTCGTGCAAACTGGCATCCGTCTCGTCCGGTCGGGGGTTTTGTTCGTCTCTCGTTGGGGACATTAGGGTGTACAGTATTTACTTTACCCCTAATGCCCCCATCGGGGAGTTCGAGGCTTTCCTGGAGGACTTGGCGGGGAGTGTCAGGGAGCATGGGGTGCCGGTCCTCATTGGTGGATACTTCAACTCGTGGTCGACATCATGGGGATCCGGTTGCACTACCCGACGTGGAGAGCTTGTTGAGGAATGGGGCGGTCAGCTCGGGTTGACATTGCTCAACCGAGGTCGTTCTCCGACCTTCGTCTCAGGCGACCGTGGTAGTATAATAGATCTCACCTGGGTATCGTCGTCGATCGCCTCGAGAGTAGTCTCTTGGGAGGTGCTCGATGACGAGACTCTGAGCGATCACCGCTTCATCCAGTGGATTCTCACGGATGGGGGTCCTGGCCCTGCCTCGCCGGAGCGGGGGGTGCGCTGGGTTCGCTCGAGGTTCGACCCACTCTTATGCGAATTGGCATTTGCGTGGGGAATAGCCTCGAGCAGCTCGGCTTCCCCTCCGTCCGGGCGGCGGAGGGCCGGGGCGGACGTCGGCGGTGACGGCTCGGGCGTCTCGCCGGAGGGTTATCTCCGGAGACTCGTCGGGGCGTCCGACGCTTCTATGCCCAGGGCTCACGGAACTGCCAAGCGCTGGAAAGCAGCGTATTGGTGGTGTGAGGACCTCGACCGTCTCCGTAAGGCAGCGAATGCTGCCCGCAGGAGGTGGTCGAGGTCGAGGGGTGCCAATACGGAAGTTCACTTGCGCGAAGCCTATAAGACGGAGAGAACCGCTTTCTCCTCCGCTATACGCGAGAGGAAGCGGGCCGCATGGTTGGCGCTGGTGAATGAAGTGGAGGCAGATCCTTGGGGTCGCCCCTTCTGGGTGGCCTACAAGAGATTGAAGAGACAGACATCTGCTAGTCTGACGGAGTCTGAGACGGTGGTTGCGATTGAGAGTCTTTTCTCGACGTCGCAAGTGAGGCCTGGGGGCGTTCCATTCGTGGTTCGCGGTAACACCAGGCCGATCTTGGAGTCTGATCTCATCACGGAAGCAGAGATTGTCATGACTGCCGGGAGGTCCCCTGCAAAGGGGGCCCCTGGTGTCGATGGCATTCTCCCGGAAGTGGTTAAGATTGCAGCAATGAGCTGCCCCGCTGATTTTGCCCGGTTGTTCAACAGCTGCCTGGAACTCGGCGACTTTCCCGCTATCTGGAGGAGGGCGAGGGTTGTCCTAATCCCGAAAGGGATCGGGGGCTTCAGACCCATATCTCTCCTACCGGTGGTGGGGAAGTTGTTCGAGTGGGTAGTTGTCGCTCGTCTTACGGAGGTTTATGAGGGGGTCGCACCTCTCGCGGACGGTCAATACGGGTTCCGTCCTGGTAGAAGTACCATGGATGCCGTATCGGCTGTCCAGAATTTTATTCGGATCGCCCTTCGGGGGTCTGTGTACCGGAGCAAACGCGTGGCCGTAATCCTTCTCGACATTAAAAACGCGTTCAATTCTGTGTCGCATGCGGCCATCTTGGAGGCCCTGGCCGCCAATGGCGCGGTCCCGGGGGTGATTGTGGATATAGTCCGCAGTTACCTGGGGGACCGGGTCATTGAGTGCGCTGGACGGCAGTGGCGCGTTGAGGCGGGTGTTCCGCAGGGATCGGTCTTAGGACCTCTCCTGTGGAACATTTGTTTCGACGGTCTGCTGCGGTTGAGTCTCCCGGAGGGCGGCACGTTGACTTGTTACGCGGACGATACGGCATTGTGTGTGTCTGCGGGAAGCGTCGGGTCCTTGCAGTTGAAGGCTAACAGGGCTTTGTCGCGTATCGTTCTGTGGCTTGAGGGGAGGAACCTGGAGGTGAACGTCTCCAAATCGGAGGCTGTTTTCTTCTCTAGGAGGCGGTCTGATCGGGCTCCGCGGTTTTCGGTCGGGGACGAGACGGTTTCCGTCTCCCCGCGGGCGAAATACCTCGGTGTGTGGTTGGATCGTCGTCTTTCCTTCAAGTTTCACATTGATTGCATGGTGGGAAAAGCCAAAAAGGCTGGGTGGGCGTTGAGTAATTTATTGCCGAACGTGGGTGGGTCGGGGGTCTCGGGAAGGATGTTGTACACGAATTTAGTGCACAGCATTCTTCTTTACGGGGCGCCTTGCTGGGCTGAGGCTGCCTCTCGCCCAACCATTGCGAGGTCCCTAATCTCCGCGCAGAGGGTCATGGCGCTGAGGGTTTCCCGCGCGTGTCGTACGGCTTCGTCCTGTGCGCTATTGGTAATCTCGGGCATACCACCGGCCCATCTTTTAGCTTTGGAGCGCAGGGAGGTGTACGATGCGTCGCGTGCGGGTGGCTCCTCGGCTGGCGTGGCCGAAGAGCGGAGATTGGCGAGGGCTAATTTAGTAGAGAGATGGCAGGCAGCATGGGACTCGGATGGTCGGGGTAGGTGGACCCACCGCCTCATCCCGGACATCCGGTCCTGGCTGGCTGATAATTGTAGAAGCTTGAACTATCATGTTTCCCAGATGCTCCTGGGGCATGATAGTTTCATGAGTCATCGCGCGAGGGTGGGCCGCAGGGCGACTCCCGACTGCTGGTGCTCCCCGAATCCGGTCGCGGATACGGCGGAGCACACGCTGTTGTGGTGTCCCCTGTGGGAATGCGAAAGAGCAGAACTCTGTGATGCTTTAGGTGTGCCCTCGTTGGAGGTGGAGACCCTTGTGTCCCATGTTACGAGTACGCCGAGAGCTTGGAATGCATTTTCCAGCTTCTCGGTTAGGGTCCTCACCTCCAAGGACAGTAGAGTCCGAGCTGAGGAGTCTGCTGCTCTCTCCTCTGGGGTGGGGTAGAGTCTGGGGTTTTTGTTTGTCTTGGGATGACCGCATACGGCCGTAGAGTAGAGCGTATACCCTCCTACCTGATGTTATAAGCTATGCTTGGTACCGGGTAGGGGGGCAGGTAGGGGGTTTTGGTGGGTTAGAATCCCACATAACCTCTGGCCAAAACATCGGCCGCCGGAGGTACTTAAAAAGCCGTAAGGCTTTAAGAAGTTTCCCCCTACATCGCAAAGCGTCGGAAAAAAAAAAAAAAAAAAAAAAGGGTTACTCACTTGGGGCCAGGGTGTACTTATAAAGGGGCTAAGGTAACACACTTGGGGACAGGGAGTACTTATATGGGACTAGGGTAACTCACTTGCTGTCAGAGAGTACATATAAAGGGGCTAGGATAACTCACTTGGGGTCAGGGAGTACTTCTATGGAACTAGGGTAACTCACTTGCGGTCAGAGAGTACAAATAAAGGGGCTAGGATAACTCACTTGTGGTCAGGGAGTACTTATATAGGGGCTAGGGTAACTCACTTGAGGTCAGGGAGTACTTCTATGGTACTAGGGTAACTCACTTGGTGTCTGTGAGTACTTATATGGGACCAGGGTAATTCACTTGGGGCCAGGGTGTACTTATTAAAGAGCTAGGGTAACTCTCTTGGGGTGAGGGAGTACTTATAAGAGACTAGGGTAACTCACTTGGGGTCTGGGAGTACTTATATGGGACTAGGGTAACTCAGTTGCGGTCAGCGAGTTCATGTAAAGCGGCTAGGGTAACTCACTTGGGGTCAGGGAGTACTTATAAAGGGGCTAGGGTACCTCACTTGGTGTCTGGGAGTACTTATATGGGACTAGGGTAACTAACTTGGGGCCAGGGTGTACTTATAAAGGGGCTAGGGTAACTCACTTGGGGTCAGGGAGTACTTATATGGGACTAGGGTAACTCAGTTGCGGTCAGCGAGTTCATGTAAAGCGGCTAGGGTAACTCACTTGGGGTCAGGGAGTACTTATAAAGGGGCTAGGGTAACTCACTTGCTGTCAGAGAGTACATATAAAGGGGCTAGGATAACTCACTTGGGGTCAGGGAGTACTTCTATGGAACTAGGGTAACTCACTTGCGGTCAGAGAGTACAAATAAAGGGGCTAGGATAACTCAATTGTGGTCAGGGAGTACTTATATAGGGGCTAGGGTAACTCACTTGAGGTCAGGGAGTACTTCTATGGTTCTAGGGTAACTCACTTGGTGTCTGTGAGTACTTATATGGGACCAGGGTAATTCACTTGGGGCCAGGGTGTACTTATTAAAGAGCTAGGGTAACTCTCTTGGGTTGAGGGAGTACTTATAAGGGACTAGGGTAACTCACTTGGTATCTGGGAGTACATATAATGCGGCTAGGATAACTCACTTGCGGTCAGAGAGTACATATAAAGGGGCTAGGGTAACTCACTTGCGGTCAGAAAGTACATATAAAGGGGCTAGGATAACTCACTTGGGGTCAGGGAATACTTATAAAGGGGCTATGGTACCTCACTTGGTGTCTGGGAGTACTTATATGGGACTAGGGTAACTCACTTGGGCCCAGGGTGTACTTATAAAGGGGCTAGGGTAACTCACTTGGGGTCAGGGAGTACTTATATGGGACTAGGGTAACTCTCTTTGGGTCAAGGAGTACATCTATGGTAGTAGGGTAACTCACTTGGGGTCTGGGAGTACTTCTATGGGACTAGGGTAACTCACTTGGGGTCTGGGAGTACATATAAAGGGGCTAGGATAACTCACTTGCGGTCAGAGAGTACATATAAAGGGGCTAGGATAACTCACTTGCGGTCAGAGAGTACATATAAAGGGGCTAGGATAACTCACTTGGGGTCAGGTAGTACTTATAAAGGCGCTAGGATAACTCACTTGCGGTCAGAGGGTACATATAACGGGGCTAGTATAACTCACTTGGGGTCAGGGAGTACTTATAAAGGGGCTATGGTAACTCACTTGCGGTCAGAGAGTACATATAAAGGGGCTAGGATAACTCACTTGGGGTCAGGGAGTACTTATAAAGGGGCTATGGTAACTCACTTGGGGTCAGGGAGTACTTATATAGGACTAGGGTAATTCACTTGCGGTCAGAGAGAACATATATAGGGATAGGATAACTCACTTGCCGTCAGAGAGTACATATAAAGGGGCTAGAATAACTCACTTGTTGTCAGGGAGTACTTCTATGGGACTAGGTTAACTCACTTGGGGTCTGGGAGTACTTATATGGGACTAGGGTAACCAACTTAAGGTCAGGGAGTACTTATATGGGACTAGGGTAACTCTCTTGAGGTAAGGGAGTACATATAAAGGGGCTAGGGTAACTCACTTGGGGTCAGGGAGTACTTATAAAGGGGCTATGGTAACACACTTGGGGTCAGGGAGTACTTATTTGGGACTAGGGTAACTCACTTGCGGTCAGAGAGTACATATAAAGGGGATAGGATAACTCACTTGGGGTCAGGGAGTACTTATAAAGGGGCTATGGTAACTCACTTGGGGTCAGGGAGTACTTATTTGGGACTAGGGTAACTCACTTGCGGTCAGAGAGTACATATAAAGGGGATAGGATAACTCACTTGGGGTCAGGGAGTAGTTATAAGTGACTAGGGTAACTCACTTGGGGTCTGGGGGTACTTATATAGGGTCTAGGGTATCTCACTTGGGGTCAGGGAGTACTTCGATGGGACTAGGGTAACTCACTTGGGGTCAGGGTGTACTTATATAGGGGATAGGGTAACTCTCTTCGGATCAAGGAGTACTTATATTGGACTAGGCTAACTCACTTGGTGTCTGGGAGTACTTATATGGGACCAGGGTAACTCACTTGGGGCCAGGGTGTACTTATAAAGGGGCTAGGGTAACTCACTTGGGGTCAGGGAGTACTTATAAAGGGGCTATGGTAACACACTTGGGGTCAGGGAGTACTTATTTGGGACTAGGGTAACTCACTTGCGGTCAGAGAGTACATATAAAGGGGATAGGATAACTCACTTGGGGTCAGGGAGTACTTATAAAGGGGCTATGGTAACTCACTTGGGTTAAGGGAGTACTTATATGGGACTAGGGTAACTCACTTGCTGTCAGAGAATACATATAAAGGGGCTAGGATAACTCACTTGGGGTCAGGGAGTACTTATAAAGGGGCTATGGTACCTCACTTGCGGGCAGGGAGTACTTATAGAGGGGCTAGGGTAACTCTCTTTGTGTCAAGGAGTACTTATATTGGATTAGGCTAACTCGCTTGGTGTCTGGGAGTACTTATATGGGACCAGGGTAACTCACTTGGGGCCAGGGTGTACTTATAAAGGGGCTAGGGTAACTCACTTGGGGTCAGGGAGTAGTTATAAGGGACTAGGGTAACTCACTGGGGGTCAGGGAGTACATATAATGTGGCTAGGATAACTCACTTGCGGTCAGAGAGAACATATAAAGGGGCTAGGATAACTCACTTGGGGTCAGGGAGTACTTATAAAGGCGCTAGGGTAACTCACTTGCGGTCAGAGAGTACATATAAAGGGGGTAGGATAACTCACTTGGGGTCAGGGAGTACTTATTAAGGGGCTATGGTAACTCACTTGGGGTCAGGGAGTACTTATATGGGACTAGGGTAACTCACTTGTGGTCAGAGAGTACATATAAAGGGGATAGGATAACTCACTTGTGGTCAGGGAGTACTTATATAGGGGCTAGGGTAACTCACTTGGGGTCAGGGAGTACTTCTATGGGACTAGGGTAAATCACTTGGGGTCAGGGAGTACTTCTATGGGACTAGGGTAACTCACTTGGGGTCAGGGTGTACTTATAAAGGGGCTAGGGTAAATCACTTGGGGACAGGGAGTACTTATAAAGGGGCTAGGATAACTCACTTGGGGTCAGGGAGTACTTATATGGGACTAGGGTAACTCACTTGCAGTCAGAGAGTACATATAAAGAGGATAGGATAACTCATTTGTGGTCAGAGAGTACTTATAAAGGGGCTAGGGTAACTCTCTTCGGGTCAAGTAGTACTTATATTGGACTAGGCTAACTCACTTGGTGTCTGGGAGTACTTATATGGGACCAGGGTAACTCACTTGGGGCCAGGGTGTACTTATTAAGGGGCTAGAATAACTCACTTGCGGTCAGGGAGTACATATAATGTGGCTAGGATAACTCATTTGCGTTCAGAGAGTACATATAAAGGGGCTAGGATAACTCACTTTCGGTCAGAGAGTACATATAAAGGGGCTAGGATAACTCACTTGGTGTCAGGGAGTGCTTATAAAGGGGCTAAGGTAACTCACTTGCGGTCAGAGAGTACATATCAAGGGGCTAGGATAACTCACTTGGGGTCAGGGAGTACTTATATGGGACTAGGGTAACTCACTTGCGGTCAGAGAGTACATATAAAGAGGATAGGATAACTCATTTGTGGTCAGAGAGTACTTATAAAGGGGCTAGGGTAAATCTCTTCGGGTCAAGTAGTACTTATATTGGACTAGGCTAACTCACTTGGTGTCTGGGAGTACTTATATGGGACCAGGGTAACTCACTTGGGGCCAGGGTGTACTTATTAAGGGGCTAGAATAACTCACTTGCGGTCAGGGAGTACATATAATGTGGCTAGGATAACTCACTTGCGTTCAGAGAGTACATATAAAGGGGCTAGGATAACTCACTTTCGGTCAGAAAGTACATATAAAGGGGCTAGGCTAACTCACTTGGTGTCTGGGAGTAGTTATATGGGACCAGGGTAACTCACTTGGGGCCAGGGTGTACTTATAAAGGGGCTAGGGTAACTCACTTGGGGTCAGGGAGTACTTATAAAGGGGCTATGGTAACACACTTGGGGTCAGGGAGTACTTATTTGGGACTAGGGTACTCACTTAGGGACAGGGAGTTCTTATTTGGGACTAGGGTAACTCACTTGCGGTCAGAGAGTACATATAAAGGGGATAGGATAACTCACTTGGGGTCAGGGAGTACTTATAAAGGGGCTATGGTAACTCACTTGGGTTAAGGGAGTACTTATATGGGACTAGGGTAACTCACTTGCTGTCAGAGAGTACATATAAAGGGGCTAGGATAACTCACTTGGGGTCAGGGAGTACTTATAAAGGGGCTATGGTACCTCACATGCGGGCAGGGAGTACTTATAGAGGGGCTAGGGTAACTCTCTTTGGGTCAAGGAGTACATCTATGGTAGTAGGGTAACTCACTTGGGGTCTGGGAGTACTTCTATGGGACTAGGGTAACTCACTTGGGGTCTGGGAGTACATATAAAGGGGCTAGGATAACTCACTTGCGGTCAGAGAGTACATATAAAGGGGCTAGGATAACTCACTTGCGGTCAGAGAGTACATATAAAGGGGCTAGGATAACTCACTTGGGGTCAGGGAGTACTTATAAAGGCGCTAGGATAACTCACTTGCGGTCAGAGGGTACATATAACGGGGCTAGTATAACTCACTTGGGGTCAGGGGGTACTTATAAAGGGGCTATGGTAACTCACTTGCGGTCAGAGAGTACATATAAAGGGGCTAGGATAACTCACTTGGGGTCAGGGAGTACTTATAAAGGGGCTATGGTAACTCACTTGGGGTCAGGGAGTACTTATATAGGACTAGGGTAATTCACTTGCGGTCAGGGAGAACATATATAGGGATAGGATAACTCACTTGCGGTCAGAGAGCACATATAAAGGGGCTAGAATAACTCACTTGGGGTCAGGGAGTACTTCTATGGGACTAGGGTAAATCACTTGGAGTCAGGGAGTACTTCTATGGGACTAGGGTAACTCACTTGGGGACAGGGTGTACTTATAAAGGGGCTAGGGTAAATCACTTGGGGTCAGGGAGTACTTATATAGGACTAGGGTAATTCACTTGCGGTCAGAGAGAACATATATAGGGATAGGATAACTCACTTGCGGTCAGAGAGCACATATAAAGGGGCTAGAATAACTCACTTGGGGTCAGGGAGTATTTATAAAGGGGATATGGTAACTCACTTGGGGTAAGGAGTACTTATATATGACTAGGGTAATTCACTTGCGGTCAGAGAGAACATATATAGGGATAGGATAACTCACTTGCGGTCAGAGAGTACATATAAAGGGGCTAGAATAACTCACTTGTTGTCAGGGAGTACTTCTATGGGACTAGGTTAACTCACTTGGGTCTGGGAGTACTTATATGGGACTAGGGTAACCCACTTAAGGTCAGGGAGTACTTATATGGGACTAGGGTAACTCTCTTGAGGTAAGGGAGTACTTATAAAGGGGCTAGGGTAACTCACTTGGGGTCAGGGAGTACTTATTTGGGACTAGGGTAACTCACTTGCGGTCAGAGAGCACATATAAAGGGGCTAGAATAACTCACTTGGGGTCAGGGAGTACTTATAAAGGGGATATGGTAACTCACTTGGGGTAAGGAGTACTTATATATGACTAGGGTAATTCACTTGCGGTCAGAGAGAACATATATAGGGATAGGATAACTCACTTGCGGTCAGAGAGTACATATAAAGGGGCTAGAATAACTCACTTGTTGTCAGGGAGTACTTCTATGGGACTAGGTTAACTCACTTGGGGTCTGGGAGTACTTATATGGGACTAGGGTAACCCACTTAAGGTCAGGGAGTACTTATATGGGACTAGGGAACTCTCTTGAGGTAAGGGAGTACATATAAAGGGGCTAGGATAACTCACTTGTGGTCAGGGAGTACTTATATAGGGGCTAGGGTAACTCACTTGGGGTCAGGGAGTACTTCTATGGGACTAGGGTAAATCACTTGGGGTCAGGGAGTACTTCTATGGGACTAGGGTAACTCACTTGGGGTCAGGGTGTACTTATAAAGGGGCTAGGGTAAATCACTTGGGGTCAGGGAGTACTTATATAGGACTAGGGTAATTCACTTGCGGTCAGAGAGAACATATATAGGGATAGGATAACTCACTTGCGGTCAGAGAGCACATATAAAGGGGCTAGAATAACTCACTTGGGGTCAGGGAGTATTTATAAAGGGGATATGGTAACTCACTTGGGGTAAGGAGTACTTATATATGACTAGGGTAATTCACTTGCGGTCAGAGAGAACATATATAGGGATAGGATAACTCACTTGCGGTCAGAGAGTACATATAAAGGGGCTAGAATAACTCACTTGTTGTCAGGGAGTACTTCTATGGGACTAGGTTAACTCACTTGGGTCTGGGAGTACTTATATGGGACTAGGGTAACCCACTTAAGGTCAGGGAGTACTTATATGGGACTAGGGTAACTCTCTTGAGGTAAGGGAGTACATATAAAGGGGTTAGGGTAACTCAATTTGGGTCAAGGAGTACTTTTATTGGACTAGGCTAACTCACTTGGTGTCTGGGAGTTCTTATATGGGACCAGGGTATCTCCCTTGGTGCCAGGGTGTACTTATAAAGGGGCTAGGGTAACTCACTTGGGGTTAGGGAGTAGTTATAAGTGACTAGGGTAACTCACTTGGGGTCTGGGATTACTTATATAGGGGCTAGGGTATCTCACTTGGGGTCAGGGAGTACTTCGATGGGACTAGGGTAACTCACTTGGGGTCAGGGTGTACTTATATAGGGGCTAGGGTAACTCTCTTCGGATCAAGGAGCACTTATATTGGACTAGGCTAACTCACTTGGTGTCTGGGAGTACTTATATGGGACCAGGGTAACTCACTTGGGGACAGGGTGTACTTATAAAGGGGCTAGGGTAACTCACTTGGGGTCAGGGAGTACTTATTTGGGACTAGGGTAACTCACTTGCGGTCAGAGAGTATATATAAAGGGGCTATGGTACTTCACTTGCGGGCAGGGAGTACTTATAGAGGGGCTAGGGTAACTCTCTTTGGGTCAAGGAGTACTTATATTGGATTAGGCTAACTCGCTTGGTGTCTGGGAGTACTTATATGGGACCAGGGTAACTCACTTGGGGCCAGGGTGTACTTATAAAGGGGCTAGGGTAACTCACTTGGGGTCAGGGAGTACTTATAAAGGGGCTATGGTAACACACTTGGGGTCAGGGAGTACTTATTTGGGACTAGAGTACTCACTTAGGGACAGGGAGTTCTTATACAGGACTAGGGTAATTCACTTGCGGTCAGAGAGAACATATATAGGGATAGGATAACTCACTTGCGGTCAGAGAGCACATATAAAGGGGCTAGAATAACTCACTTGGGGTCAGGGAGTACTTATAAAGGGGATATGGTAACTCACTTGGGGTAAGGAGTACTTAAATATGACTAGGGTAATTCACTTGCGGTCAGAGAGAACATATATAGTGATAGGATAACTCACTTGCGGTCAGAGAGTACATATAAAGGGGCTAGAATAACTCACTTGTTGTCAGGGAGTACTTCTATGGGACTAGGTTAACTCACTTGGGTCTGGGAGTACTTATATGGGACTAGGGTAACCCACTTAAGGTCAGGGAGTACTTATATGGGACCAGGGTATCTCCCTTGGTGCCAGGGTGTACTTATAAAGGGGCTAGGGTAACTCACTTGGGGTCAGGGAGTAGTTATAAGTGACTAGGGTAACTCACTTGGAATCTGGGATTACTTCGATGGGACTAGGGTAACTCACTTGGGGTCAGGGTGTACTTATATAGGGGCTAGGGTAAATCACTTGGGGTCAGGGAGTATTTATAAAGGGGCTAGGATAACTCACTTGCCGTCAGGGAGTACATATAAAGGGGCTAGGATAACTCACTTGGGGTCAGGGAGTACTTATTAAGGGGCTATGGTAACTCACTTGGGGTCAGGGAGTACTTATATGGGACTAGGGTAACTCACTTGCGGTCAGAGAGTACATATAAAGGGGCTAGGATAACTCACTTGTGGTCAGGGAGTACTTATATAGGGGCTAGGGTAACTCACTTGGGGTCAGGGAGTACTTCTATGGGACTAGGGTAAATCACTTGGGGTCAGGGAGTACTTCTATGGGACTAGGGTAACTCACTTGGGGTCAGGGTGTACTTATAAAGGGGCTAGGGTAAATCACTTGGGGTCAGGGAGTACTTATAAAGGGGCTAGGATAACTCACTTGCGGTCAGATAGTACATATAAAGGGGCTAGGATAACTCACTTGGGGTCAGGGAGTACTTATAAAGGGGCTATGGTAACACACTTGGGGTCAGGGAGTACTTATTTGGGACTAGGGTACTCACTTAGGGACAGGGAGTTCTTATATAGGACTAGGGTAATTCACTTGCGGTCAGAGAGAACATATATAGGGATAGGATAACTCACTTGCGGTCAGAGAGCACATATAAAGGGGCTAGAATAACTCACTTGGGGTCAGGGAGTACTTATAAAGGGGATATGGTAACTCACTTGGGGTAAGGAGTACTTATATATGACTAGGGTAATTCACTTGCGGTCAGAGAGAACATATATAGGGATAGGATAACTCACTTGCGGTCAGAGAGTACATATAAAGGGGCTAGAATAACTCACTTGTTGTCAGGGAGTACTTCTATGGGACTACGGTAACTCACTTGGGGTCTGGGAGTACTTATATGGGACTAGGGTAACCCACTTAAGGTCAGGGAGTACTTATATGGGACTAGGGTAACTCTCTTGAGGTAAGGGAGTACATATAAAGGGGTTAGGGTAACTCATTTTGGGTCAAGGAGTACTTGTATTGGACTAGGCTAACTCACTTGGTGTCTGGGAGTACTTATATGGGACCAGGGTAACTCCCTTGGTGCCAGGGTGTACTTATAAAGGGGCTAGGGTAACTCACTTGGGGTCAGGGAGTAGTTATAAGTGACTAGGGTAACTCACTTGGGGTCTGGGAGTACTTATATAGGGGCTTGGGTATCTCACTTGGGGTCAGGGTGTACTTATATAGGGGCTAGGGTAACTCTCTTCGGATCAAGGAGTACTTATATTGGACTAGGCTAACTCACTTGGTGTCTGGAAGTACTTATATGGGACCAGGGTAACTCACTTGGGGCCAGGGTGTACTTATAAAGGGGCTAGGGTAACTCACTTGGGGTCAGGGAGTACTTAAAAGGGGCTATGGTAACACACTTGGGGTCAGGGAGTACTTATTTGGGACTAGGGTAACTCACTTGCGGTCAGAGAGTACATATAAAGGGGCTAGAATAACTCACTTGTTGTCAGGGAGTACTTCTATGGGACTACGGTAACTCATTTGGGGTCTGGGAGTACTTATATGGGACTAGGGTAACCCACTTAAGGTCAGGGAGTTCTTATATGGGACTAGGGTAACTCACTTGCGGTCAGAGAGTACATATAAAGGGGATAGGATAACTCACTTGGGGTCAGGGAGTACTTATAAAGGGGCTATGGTAACTCACTTGGGTTAAGGGAGTACTTATATGGGACTAGGGTAACTCACTTGGTGTCTGGGAGTACTTATATGGGACCAGGGTAACTCACTTGGGGCCAGGGTGTACTTATAAAGGGGCTAGGGTAACTCACTTGGGGTCAGGGAGTATTTATAAAGGGGCTATGGTAACACACTTGGGGTCAGGGAGTACTTATTTGGGACTAGGGTACTCACTTAGGGACAGGGAGTTCTTATTTGGGACTAGGGTAACTCACTTGCGGTCAGAGAAGTACATATAAAGGGGATAGGATAACTCACTTGGGGTCAGGGAGTACTTATAAAGGGGCTATGGTAACTCACTTGGGTTAAGGGAGTACTTATATGGGACTAGGGTAACTCACTTGCTGTCAGAGAGTACATATAAAGGGGCTAGGATAACTCACTTGGGGTCAGGGAGTACTTATAAAGGGGCTATGGTACCTCACTTGCGGGCAGGGAGTACTTATAGAGGGGCTAGGGTAACTCTCTTTGGGTCAAGGAGTACTTATATTGGATTAGGCTAACTCGCTTGGTGTCTGGGAGTACTTATATGGGACCAGGGTAACTCACTTGGGAACAGGGTGTACTTATAAAGGGGCTAGGGTAACTCACTTGGGGTCAGGGAGTACTTATAAAGGGGCTATGGTAACACACTTGGGGTCAGGGAGTACTTATTTGGGACTAGGGTACTCACTTAGGGACAGGGAGTTCTTATATGGGACTAGGGTAACTCACTTGCGGTCAGAGAGTACATATAAAGGGGATAGGATATCTCACTTGGGGTCAGGGAGTACTTATAAAGGGGCTATGGTAACTCACTTGGGTTAAGGGAGTACTTATATGGGACTAGGGTAACTCACTTGCTGTCAGAGAGTAAATATAAAGGGGCTAGGATAACTCACTTGGGGTCAGGGAGTACTTATAAAGGGGCTATGGTACTTCACTTGCGGGCAGGGAGTACTTATAGAGGGGCTAGGGTAACTCTCTTTGGGTCAAGGAGTACTTATATTGGATTAGGCTAACTCGCTTGGTGTCTGGGAGTACTTATATGGGACCAGGGTAACTCACTTGGGGCCAGGGTGTACTTATAAAGGGGTTAGGGTAACTCACTTGGGGTCAGGGAGTACTTATAAAGGGGCTATGGTAACACACTTGGGGTCAGGGAGTACTTATTTGGGACTAGGGTACTCACTTAGGGACAGGGAGTTCTTATACAGGACTAGGGTAATTCACTTGCGGTCAGAGAGAACATATATAGGGATAGGATAACTCACTTGCGGTCAGAGAGCACATATAAAGGGGCTAGAATAACTCACTTGGGGTCAGGGAGTACTTATAAAGGGGATATGGTAACTCACTTGGGGTAAGGAGTACTTATATATGACTAGGGTAATTCACTTGCGGTCAGAGAGAACATATATAGTGATAGGATAACTCACTTGCGGTCAGAGAGTACATATAAAGGGGCTAGAATAACTCACTTGTTGTCAGGGAGTACTTCTATGGGACTAGGTTAACTCACTTGGGTCTGGGAGTACTTATATGGGACTAGGGTAACCCACTTAAGGTCAGGGAGTACTTATATGGGACCAGGGTATCTCCCTTGGTGCCAGGGTGTACTTATAAAGGGGCTAGGGTAACTCACTTGGGGTCAGGGAGTAGTTATAAGTGACTAGGGTAACTCACTTGGGGTCTGGGATTACTTCGATGGGACTAGGGTAACTCACTTGGGGTCAGGGTGTACTTATATAGGGGCTAGGGTAACTCTCTTCGGATCAAGGAGTACTTATATTGGACTAGGCTAACTCACTTGGTGTCTGGGAGTACTTATATGGGACCAGGGTAACTCACTTGGGGCCAGGGTGTACTTATAAAGGGGCTAGGGTAACCCACTTGGGGTCAGGGAGTACTTATAAAGGGGCTATGGTAACACACTTGGGGTCAGGGAGTACTTATTTGGGACTAGGGTAACTCACTTGCGGTCAGAGAGTACATATAAAGGGGATAGGATAACTCACTTGGGGTCAGGGAGTACTTATAAAGGGGCTATGGTAACTCACTTGGGTTAAGGGAGTACTTATATGGGAATAGGGTAACTCACTTGCTGTCAGAGAGTACATATAAAGGGGCTAGGATAACTCACTTGGGGTCAGGGAGTACTTATAAAGGGGCTATGGTGTTCAAATAAATAAATAACTGAGTAACTCGTAGAAAGTAAATAGAAAAGAAATCTTTATTATATGTTGAATGTTCACAAAATTAGGAACCGAACAGTTTTATCGGACTGATAATTACTCGTACCGTTTTGTCTTCTTGAGTAATACTTTTTCGCTAGAGGTCTCCTCTGTCAAGAAAGAAGAAGCCGCTCACGCCATCTACTCGATAGACCTTGTACTTAAATAGATTGCTCTTTCAACACTCCCCTACAATCTGTCTACAAGTACAAACTAAGTGTTTCATAGATACTTTATACTAACTTTATGCATTCGGTATTCATCATAATTACACCCATTTCTGTTCGCAATTTGACAAATCTTTCACCTGTTAACCCCTTAGTCATGACATCAGCCAACTGATTTTCTGTTGGAACATATCTGACGTTCATTATTTTATTTTCAACTAAATCTTTTATAAAATTATATTTTATGTCTATATGTTTTAGCCTTTTGTGTTCGTGCTTCGTCAAAAGCTTTATACAGGACTGATTGTCTTCATACATTACAAACGGTTCACATGGTACTTTAAAATTTGACAGAAGACTTTTCAACCACAGAAATTCAGTTGCTGCATGTGCCAATGCAACATACTCTGCTTCAGTAGATGACAGTGCTACTGTAGCTTGACGCTTTGTTCCCCAACTAATTAAATTATTATTAAGATGAAAGACATAGCCGGAAGTAGATTTACGATCACTTCCACTACCCCAATCTGCATCGGCATATCCGACCAATGTTGAGCTTCCATTTTTACAGAAATGCAACCCCAGAGAGACTGTACCTTTGATGTAGCGCAAAATCCGCTTTAGACCTTTCCAGTGTGCAATTTTCGGATCGCTTTGGAACCTGCTAAAGTGATTAACCGCGAAACATAGGTCCGGTCTAGTTGTTTGTGTTACATACAGCAAGCAGCCTACTAGTTCTTTATAAGGTTCATTCGTTAAATTTTCCTCATCACTTTCAAGGTCGTTGACTCTAACTTCAATTGGTGTCTTTACGGGTTTACAATCGTACATATCAAATCGCTTGAGTAACTGTTCTAGATAATTCTTTTGACTCAAAAACAGGCCCTTGCTAGTTCTGTTAATGTCTATGCCTAAGAAAGTACTCAGTTCCCCCATATCTCTCATTTTAAATTTGCTTTTCAATTTCTCTTTTACATTTATAAGTCTAACTTTATCCTTACTAACTAAAATTATGTCATCCACGTACAACAGTAAAAACATACCGTCATTTTCCTTTTTACCAATGTAGAGACATTTATCTGCATCTGACTTTACAAATTTCAAGCTACTGACATAATTATCGAACATGAAATTCCATTCTCTGGGAGCCTGCTTGAGCCCGTATAGGGCTTTATTTATTTTGCAAACTTGATTTCCTCTCGTTTTTATTCCCGGGGGTACTCTCATGTATATAGTCTCATGCAGGTTTCCATGCAAGAATGCATTTTCAACATCGAGCTGATGAGCAAGTAGATCATTTTCTACTATTTCCGCCAGCAAGACTCTCAAGGTCGATAGACGTGCGACCGGTGCGTATGTTTCACCGTAATCGTAGCCCTTACTTTGAGCACACCCTTTCGCAACTAGTCTAGCCTTATACTTACTTATATTACCACTAGAATCACGTTTTAATTTAAAAATCCATTTACAACCGATTACATTAACATTTGGCGGCGCATTCACAAGTGTCCATGTGTTATTACTTTTCAATGAATCCAACTCCTTGTTGAGTGCTTCCATCCATTCCGCCTTGTTTTCGCTCTTCTGTACTTCCTCCATAGTTTCAGGTACATCTTCGACGTATGTTTCAGCATTCAAAGCCATAACAGCATGGTCTTCCAAGTACTTCAATTTTACTTTTTGTCGAGTGCTCCTGCGAAGTGGAATTTCCGGATATGTATCTTGATTTGTTTTAACTGGCATTTCTCCTTCAGTGTCTGTTTCGCCCTCTCCCTTTTTTATTGCACTTTCTTCAGGTATATCCATCTCCTCATGTACATCACTTGAAAGCCAATCATCACTGTTGGATGACTCAAACTCAAACTTATTTTCTTCAAAGTGCACATCTCTTCCAAGCACTATTTTATTTCCATTAATACTCCATAATCGGTATCCATTCGCACAATAGCCCATCATTATGCACTTTTCAGTTCGAGACTCAAACTTTCCACCTACTAATTCTTTTGGTATTTTAAGATACGCTGCACAGCCAAATACTTTCAGCTTTTTGTACTTTGGTATTTCTCCTTACCATAAAGATGCAGGCACCTCTCCGTTATCAAGTGCTACTGTAGGGCTTCTGTTAATTACATATACAGCTGTGCGAACGGCTTCCGACCAGAATATTTTATTTACTTTACTTCCCAACAGCATACAACGAGCTCTTTCTAATATGCTACGATTCATACGTTCAGAGACTCCATTTTGCTGAGGCGTATATCGTATTGTATATTCAAACTGTATTCCATTGTTCTTGAAGTGTTCACGCATTTCTGTTGAAATATATTCACCACCATTGTCGCAGCGAAATCGACTAATTTTTGTTCCGAAATGCGCGGTTGCCATTGCTTCAAACTCTTTGAAGTAATGAAAAGTTTCCGATTTAGCTTCCATTAAGTAGGTTGCAGTAAAGTGTGTATAGTCATCAACAAACGATACTACATATCGCTTTCCGTCATAGGACACCGGACTTACTTGTCCAAAGACATCGCTGTGTATGAGCTGTAACGGCCGTGTCGCTCTTTTCCGAGTTTCCTTATGTGGCTTTTTCGTCTGCTTGCCTTCGATGCACGTTTCACACGTACTCGCAACTTCACTATTACTCAGATTTATATCTAGATCCATTTGACTAAGCCTTTTGATGTTTTCAAAGTTTAGATGACCCAATCTTTTATGCCAAATATTAATAGTGTCACTAGTTGTACATACATTTGCAAACGCACTTATCTCTTCAAAATTCAACCTATAGAGATTAACTTTCTCATCAAGCGGTGCGATTGCAAGTGGGTCTTGACCTTTTACAATTGTCCCCACCTTATTTTCAAAAATGACTTTCAAACCATTGGATTCCAGCTTTCTAACTGATAAAAGGTTATGTTCCAATCCCTTCAGTGAGAGAACATCTTTTATTGTTATTAACCTCTGCTTACCGTTCACTTCACTAATGACCATGAGCTCTCCGATAAAATGTGCTTCTAAAATTGTTCCTGACTTGGCTACTTTTATTTTTATAGGATATTCTAATTTCTTTTTATTCTTCAAGCCAATACATTCAGCTACCATATGTTCCGTGGCGCCGGAATCGAGATAGAAACTTAGTTCATTATGTTTATCTCTATCAACACTCGCCGAAAAACAAAACGCTGCTTCGTCGTTACATTTGTCCTTCGATGTGTAGTTAGCCGACGTACTTTGCTTACTGCCTGATAGCTTTCTACAATCCTTGCGCATATGTCCTATCTTTCCACAATTATAACACGTGAACTTAAATTTTTCACTTTTGTTGCCCTTTCCACTTTTATTATTTGACTGTGCCGTGAATACGTTTGACGATTCCATAACGTTCTTAATTTTCTTTCCACTATCAAAGCGTTTTGCCTCTTCATCTAATAAACGAGTTTTAACAAAACTCAGATTTATATTATCAACATTCAATGTCTCAATAGCGGTCACAACGTTATCGTATTCATTAGGCATCGTTAGTAATAGGTGACACACAACATCAGTTTCTTCTAGCGTTGCTCCCGTCGACTTCAACTCTCGAATCGTCTTATCGAATGTAAGAAAATGGCTTGCCAATGATTCTTTTGTCGCATTGAATTTCATCGTTAATAACCTTTTCCGTATTAACAATTGACCGACAATGCCCTTCCGCTCAAATGTTGTCGAGAGCGAATGCCATATTTCGTACGAAGTTTGTTTATCTTTCACATATTCGAGATGGCTATCCGCGATCCGTTGGATTATCTGTGAGCGACATTTTCTGTCCTTCTTTGCCCACGATTCGAGTAGCTTTTCCTTGACTTTCTTTTCAGCGTTCGTATCCTCAGCTAAGAATATTACGCGCTCTGTAAACGGTTCATCCACTAGCTCTACTAATTCCAGCTCTGTTAAAAGTGTCTCTAACCGAAATTTCCAGTTTGGAAAATTCGTTCCGTCGAACAAAGGTATTCTATACTTTTCAACCGTGTCCGCCATCTTTCTTGGTTCTTCACTTTTCAGATTTCCACAACACTTCTTTCCAAAAGATTTCAACTACTTAACCTTCTTTGTTACAAGCCCTGGGCCCATAACCTGTTCAAATAAATAAATAACTGAGTAACTCGTAGAAAGTAAATAGAAAAGAAATCTTTATTATATGTTGAATGTTCACAAAATTAGGAACCGAACAGTTTTATCGGACTGATAATTACTCGTACCGTTTTGTCTTCTTGAGTAATACTTTTTCGCTAGAGGTCTCCTCTGTCAAGAAAGAAGAAGCCGCTCACGCCATCTACTCGATAGACCTTGTACTTAAATAGATTGCTCTTTCAACATATGGTACCTCACTTGCGGGCAGGGAGTACTTATAGAGGGGCTAGGGTAACTCTCTTTGTGTCAAGGAGTACTTATATTGGATTAGGCTAACTCGCTTGGTGTCTGGGAGTACTTATATGGGACCAGGGTAACTCACTTGGGGCCAGGGTGTACTTATAAAGGGGCTAGGGTAACTCACTTGGGGTCAGGGAGTAGTTATAAGGGACTAGGGTAACTCACTTGGGGTCAGGGAGTACATCTATGGTAGTAGGGTAACTCACTTGGGGTCTGGGAGTACTTCTATGGGACTAGGGTAACTCACTTGCTGTCAGAAAGTACATTTAAAGGGGCTAGGATAACTCATTTGGGGTCAGAGAGTACTTATAAAGGGGCTATGGTACCTCACTTGATGTCTGGGAGTACTTATATGGGACCAGGGTCACTCTCTTGGGGCCAGGGTGTACTTATAAAGGGGCTAGGGAAACTCACTTGCGGTCAGGGAGTACTTATAAAGGGGCTAGGGTAACTCACTTGGGGACAGGGTTTAATTATAAAGGGGCTAGGGTAACTAACTTGGGGTCAGGGAGTAGTTATAAGGGACTAGGGTAACTCACTTGGGGTCAGGGAGTACTTCTATGGTACTAGGGTAACTCACTTGCGGTCAGAGATTACATATAAAGGGGCTAGGATAACTCACTTGGGGTCAGGGAGTACATATAATGTGGCTAGGATAACTCACTTGCGGTCAGAGAGTACATATAAAGGGGCTAGGATAACTCACTTTCGGTCAGAGAGTACATATAAAGGGGCTAGGATAACTCACTTGGGGTCAGGGAGTACTTATAAAGGGGCTAGGGTAACTCACTTGCGGTCAGAGAGTACATATAAAGGGGCTAGGATAACTCACTTGGGGTCAGGGAGTACTTATTAAGGGGCTATGGTAACTCACTTGGGGTCAGGGAGTACTTATATGGGACTAGGGTAACTCACTTGCGGTCAGAGAGTACATATAAAGGGGCTAGGATAACTCACTTGTGGTCAGGGAGTACTTATATAGGGGCTAGGGTAACTCACTTGGGGTCAGGGAGTACTTCTATGGGACTAGGGTAAATCACTTGGGGTCAGGGAGTATTTATAAAGGGGCTAGGATAACTCACTTGCCGTCAGGGAGTACATATAAAGGGGCTAGGATAACTCACTTGGGGTCAGGGAGTACTTATTAAGGGGCTATGGTAACTCACTTGGGGTCAGGGAGTACTTATATGGGACTAGGGTAACTCACTTGCGGTCAGAGAGTACATATAAAGGGGCTAGGATAACTCACTTGTGGTCAGGGAGTACTTATATAGGGGCTAGGGTAACTCACTTGGGGTCAGGGAGTACTTCTATGGGACTAGGGTAAATCACTTGGGGTCAGGGAGTACTTCTATGGGACTAGGGTAACTCACTTGGGGTCAGGGTGTACTTATAAAGGGGCTAGGGTAAATCACTTGGGGTCAGGGAGTACTTATAAAGGGGCTAGGATAACTCACTTGCGGTCAGATAGTACATATAAAGGGGCTAGGATAACTCACTTGGGGTCAGGGAGTACTTATAAAGGGGCTATGGTAACACACTTGGGGTCAGGGAGTACTTATTTGGGACTAGGGTACTCACTTAGGGACAGGGAGTTCTTATATAGGACTAGGGTAATTCACTTGCGGTCAGAGAGAACATATATAGGGATAGGATAACTCACTTGCGGTCAGAGAGCACATATAAAGGGGCTAGAATAACTCACTTGGGGTCAGGGAGTACTTATAAAGGGGATATGGTAACTCACTTGGGGTAAGGAGTACTTATATATGACTAGGGTAATTCACTTGCGGTCAGAGAGAACATATATAGGGATAGGATAACTCACTTGCGGTCAGAGAGTACATATAAAGGGGCTAGAATAACTCACTTGTTGTCAGGGAGTACTTCTATGGGACTACGGTAACTCACTTGGGGTCTGGGAGTACTTATATGGGACTAGGGTAACCCACTTAAGGTCAGGGAGTACTTATATGGGACTAGGGTAACTCTCTTGAGGTAAGGGAGTACATATAAAGGGGTTAGGGTAACTCATTTTGGGTCAAGGAGTACTTGTATTGGACTAGGCTAACTCACTTGGTGTCTGGGAGTACTTATATGGGACCAGGGTAACTCCCTTGGTGCCAGGGTGTACTTATAAAGGGGCTAGGGTAACTCACTTGGGGTCAGGGAGTAGTTATAAGTGACTAGGGTAACTCACTTGGGGTCTGGGAGTACTTATATAGGGGCTTGGGTATCTCACTTGGGGTCAGGGAGTACTTCGATGGGACTAGGGTAACTCACTTGGGGTCAGGGTGTACTTATATAGGGGCTAGGGTAACTCTCTTCGGATCAAGGAGTACTTATATTGGACTAGGCTAACTCACTTGGTGTCTGGAAGTACTTATATGGGACCAGGGTAACTCACTTGGGGCCAGGGTGTACTTATAAAGGGGCTAGGGTAACTCACTTGGGGTCAGGGAGTACTTAAAAGGGGCTATGGTAACACACTTGGGGTCAGGGAGTACTTATTTGGGACTACGGTAACTCACTTGCGGTCAGAGAGTACATATAAAGGGGCTAGAATAACTCACTTGTTGTCAGGGAGTACTTCTATGGGACTACGGTAACTCATTTGGGGTCTGGGAGTACTTATATGGGACTAGGGTAACCCACTTAAGTTCAGGGAGTTCTTATATGGGACTAGGGTAACTCACTTGCGGTCAGAGAGTACATATAAAGGGGATAGGATAACTCACTTGGGGTCAGGGAGTACTTATAAAGGGGCTATGGTAACTCACTTGGGTTAAGGGAGTACTTATATGGGACTAGGGTAACTCACTTGGTGTCTGGGAGTACTTATATGGGACCAGGGTAACTCACTTGGGGCCAGGGTGTACTTATAAAGGGGCTAGGGTAACTCACTTGGGGTCAGGGAGTATTTATAAAGGGGCTATGGTAACACACTTGGGGTCAGGGAGTACTTATTTGGGACTAGGGTACTCACTTAGGGACAGGGAGTTCTTATTTGGGACTAGGGTAACTCACTTGCGGTCAGAGAAGTACATATAAAGGGGATAGGATAACTCACTTGGGGTCAGGGAGTACTTATAAAGGGGCTATGGTAACTCACTTGGGTTAAGGGAGTACTTATATGGGACTAGGGTAACTCACTTGCTGTCAGAGAGTACATATAAAGGGGCTAGGATAACTCACTTGGGGTCAGGGAGTACTTATAAAGGGGCTATGGTACCTCACTTGCGGGCAGGGAGTACTTATAGAGGGGCTAGGGTAACTCTCTTTGGGTCAAGGAGTACTTATATTGGATTAGGCTAACTCGCTTGGTGTCTGGGAGTACTTATATGGGACCAGGGTAACTCACTTGGGAACAGGGTGTACTTATAAAGGGGCTAGGGTAACTCACTTGGGGTCAGGGAGTACTTATAAAGGGGCTATGGTAACACACTTGGGGTCAGGGAGTACTTATTTGGGACTAGGGTACTCACTTAGGGACAGGGAGTTCTTATATGGGACTAGGGTAACTCACTTGCGGTCAGAGAGTACATATAAAGGGGATAGGATAACTCACTTGGGGTCAGGGAGTACTTATAAAGGGGCTATGGTAACTCACTTGGGTTAAGGGAGTACTTATATGGGACTAGGGTAACTCACTTGCTGTCAGACAGTACATATAAAGGGGCTAGGATAACTCACTTCGGGTCAGGGAGTACTTATAAAGGGGCTATGGTACCTCACTTGCGGGCAGCGAGTACTTATAGAGGGGCTAGGGTAACTCTCTTTGGGTCAAGGAGTACTTATATTGGATTAGGCTAACTCGCTTGGTGTCTGGGAGTACTTATATGGGACCAGGGTAACTCACTTGGGGCCAGGGTGTACTTATAAAGGGGCTAGGGTAACTCACATGGGGTCAGGGAGTAGTTATAAGGGACTAGGGTAACTCACTTGGGGTCAGGGAGTACTTCTATGGTACTAGGGTAACTCACTTGCGGTCAGAGATTACATATAAAGGGGCTAGGATAACTCACTTGGGGTCAGGGAGTACATATAATGTGGCTAGGATAACTCACTTGCGGTCAGAGAGTACATATAAAGGGGCTAGGATAACTCACTTTCGGTCAGAGAGTACATATAAAGGGGCTAGGATAACTCACTTGGGGTCAGGGAGTACTTATAAAGGGGCTAGGGTAACTCACTTGCGGTCAGAGAGTACATATAAAGGGGCTAGGATAACTCACTTGGGGTCAGGGAGTACTTATTAAGGGGCTATGGTAACTCACTTGGGGTCAGGGAGTACTTATATGGGACTAGGGTAACTCACTTGCGGTCAGAGAGTACATATAAAGTGGCTAGGATAACTCACTTGTGGTCAGGGAGTACTTATATAGGGGCTAGGGTAACTCACTTGGGGTCAGGGAGTACTTCTATGGGACTAGGGTAAATCACTTGGGGTCAGGGAGTATTTATAAAGGGGCTAGGATAACTCACTTGCGGTCAGGGAGTACATATAAAGGGGCAAGGATAACTCACTTGGGGTCAGGGAGTACTTATTAAGGGGCTATGGTAACTCACTTGGGGTCAGGGAGTACTTATATGGGACAAGGGTAACTCACTTGCGGTCAGAGAGTACATATAAAGGGGCTAGGATAACTCACTTGTGGTCAGGGAGTACTTATATAGGGGCTAGGGTAACTCACTTGGGGTCAGGGAGTACTTCTATGGGACTAGGGTAAATCACTTGGGGTCAAGGAGTACTTCTATGAGACTAGGGTAACTCACTTGGGGTCAGGGTGTACTTATAAAGGGGCTAGGGTAAATCACTTGGGGTCAGGGAGTACTTATAAAGGGGCTAGGATAACTCACTTGCGGTCAGATAGTACATATAAAGGGGCTAGGATAACTCACTTGGGGTCAGGGAGTACTTATAAAGGGGCTATGGTAACACACTTGGGGTCAGGGAGTACTTATTTGGGACTAGGGTACTCACTTAGGGACAGGGAGTTCTTATATAGGACTAGGGTAATTCACTTGCGGTCAGAGAGAACATATATAGGGATAGGATAACTCACTTGCGGTCAGAGAGCACATATAAAGGGGCTAGAATAACTCACTTGGGGTCAGGGAGTACTTATAAAGGGGATATGGTAACTCACTTGGGGTAAGGAGTACTTATATATGACTAGGGTAATTCACTTGCGGTCAGAGAGAACATATATAGGGATAGGATAACTCAATTGCGGTCAGAGAGTACATATAAAGGGGCTAGAATAACTCACTTGTTGTCAGGGAGTACTTCTATGGGACTACGGTAACTCACTTGGGGTCTGGGAGTACTTATATGGGACTAGGGTAACCCACTTAAGGTCAGGGAGTACTTATATGGGACTAGGGTAACTCTCTTGAGGTAAGGGAGTACATATAAAGGGGTTAGGGTAACTCATTTTGGGTCAAGGAGTACTTGTATTGGACTAGGCTAACTCACTTGGTGTCTGGGAGTACTTATATGGGACCAGGGTAACTCACTTGGGGCCAGGGTGTACTTATAAAGGGGCTAGGGTAACTCACTTGGGGTCAGGGAGTACTTAAAAGGGGCTATGGTAACACACTTGGGGTCTGGGAGTACTTATATAGGGGCTTGGGTATCTCACTTGGGGTCAGGGAGTACTTCGATGGGACTAGGGTAACTCACTTGGGGTCAGGGTGTACTTATATAGGGGCTAGGGTAACTCTCTTCGGATCAAGGAGTACTTATATTGGACTAGGCTAACTCACTTGGTGTCTGGGAGTACTTATATGGGACCAGGGTAACTCACTTGGGGCCAGGGTGTACTTATAAAGGGGCTAGGGTAACTCACTTGGGGTCAGGGAGTACTTAAAAGGGGCTATGGTAACACACTTGGGGTCAGGGAGTACTTATTTGGGACTAGGGTAACTCACTTGCGGTCAGAGAGTACATATAAAGGGGCTAGAATAACTCACTTGTTGTCAGGGAGTACTTCTATGGGACTATGGTAACTCATTTGGGGTCTGGGAGTACTTATATGGGACTAGGGTAACCCACTTAAGGTCAGGGAGTTCTTATATGGGACTAGGGTAACTCACTTGCGGTCAGAGAGTACATATAAAGGGGATAGGATAACTCACTTGGGGTCAGGGAGTACTTATAAAGGGGCTATGGTAACTCACTTGGGTTAAGGGAGTACTTATATGGGACTAGGGTAACTCACTTGGTGTCTGGGAGTACTTATATGGGACCAGGGTAACTCACTTGGGGCCAGGGTGTACTTATAAAGGGGCTAGGGTAACTCACTTGGGGTCAGGGAGTACTTATAAAGGGGCTATGGTAACACACTTGGGGTCAGGGAGTACTTATTTGGGACTAGGGTACTCACTTAGGGACAGGGAGTTCTTATTTGGGACTAGGGTAACTCACTTGCGGTCAGAGAAGTACATATAAAGGGGATAGGATAACTCACTTGGGGTCAGGGAGTACTTATAAAGGGGCTATGGTAACTCACTTGGGTTAAGGGAGTACTTATATGGGACTAGGGTAACTCACTTGCTGTCAGAGAGTACATATAAAGGGGCTAGGATAACTCACTTGGGGTCAGGGAGTACTTATAAAGGGGCTATGGTACCTCACTTGCGGGCAGGGAGTACTTATAGAGGGGCTAGGGTAACTCTCTTTGGGTCAAGGAGTACTTATATTGGATTAGGCTAACTCGCTTGGTGTCTGGGAGTACTTATATGGGACCAGGGTAACTCACTTGGGAACAGGGTGTACTTATAAAGGGGCTAGGGTAACTCACTTGGGGTCAGGGAGTACTTATAAAGGGGCTATGGTAACACACTTGGGGTCAGGGAGTACTTATTTTGGACTAGGGTACTCACTTAGGGACAGGGAGTTCTTATATGGGACTAGGGTAACTCACTTGCGGTCAGAGAGTACATATAAAGGGGATAGGATAACTCACTTGGGGTCAGGGAGTACTTATAAAGGGGCTATGGTAACTCACTTGGGTTAAGGGAGTACTTATATGGGACTAGGGTAACTCACTTGCTGTCAGACAGTACATATAAAGGGGCTAGGGTAACTCACTTCGGGTCAGGGAGTACTTATAAAGGGGCTATGGTACCTCACTTGCGGGCAGCGAGTACTTATAGAGGGGCTAGGGTAACTCTCTTTGGGTCAAGGAGTACTTATATTGGATTAGGCTAACTCGCTTGGTGTCTGGGAGTACTTATATGGGACCAGGGTAACTCACTTGGGGCCAGGGTGTACTTATAAAGGGGCTAGGATAACTCACTTGGGGTCAGGGAGTACTTATAAAGGCGCTAGGATAACTCACTTGCGGTCAGAGGGTACATATAACGGGGCTAGGATAACTCACTTGGGGTCAGGGAGTACTTATAAAGGGGCTATGGTAACTCACTTGGGTTAAGGGAGTACTTATATGGGACTAGGGTAACTCACTTGGTGTCTGGGTGTACTTATATGGGACCAGGGTAACTCACTTGGGGCCAGGGTGTACTTATAAAGGGGCTAGGGTAACTCACTTGGGGTCAGGGAGTACTTATAAAGGGGCTATGGTAACACACTTGGGGTCAGGGAGTACTTATTTGGGACTAGGGTACTCACTTAGGGACAGGGAGTTCTTATTTGGGACTAGGGTAACTCACTTGCGGTCAGAGAAGTACATATAAAGGGGATAGGATAACTCACTTGGGGTCAGGGAGTACTTATAAAGGGGCTATGGTAACTCACTTGGGTTAAGGGAGTACTTATATGGGACTAGGGTAACTCACTTGCTGTCAGAGAGTACATATAAAGGGGCTAGGATAACTCACTTGGGGTCAGGGAGTACTTATAAAGGGGCTATGGTACCTCACTTGCGGGCAGGGAGTACTTATAGAGGGGCTAGGGTAACTCTCTTTGGGTCAAGGAGTACTTATATTGGATTAGGCTAACTCGCTTGGTGTCTGGGAGTACTTATATGGGACCAGGGTAACTCACTTGGGGCCAGGGTGTACTTATAAAGGGGCTAGGGTAACTCACATGGGGTCAGGGAGTAGTTATAAGGGACTAGGGTAACTCACTTGGGGTCAGGGAGTACATCTATGGTAGTAGGGTAACTCACTTGGGGTCTGGGAGTACTTCTATGGGACTAGGGTAACTCACTTGGGGTCAGGGAGTACATATAAAGGGGCTAGGATAACTCACTTGCGGTCAGAGAGTACATATAAAGGGGCTAGGATAACTCACTTGCGGTCAGAGAGTACATATAAAGGGGCTAGGATAACTCACTTGGGGTCAGGGAGTACTTATAAAGGCGCTAGGATAACTCACTTGCGGTCAGAGGGTACATATAACGGGGCTAGGATAACTCACTTGGGGTCAGGGAGTACTTATAAAGGGGCTAGGATAACTCACTTGCGGTCAGAGAGTACATATAAAGGGGCTAGGATAACTCACTTGGGGTCAGGGAGTACTTATAAAGGCGCTAGGATAACTCACTTGCGGTCAGAGGGTACATATAAAGAGGATAGGATAACTCATTTGTGGTCAGAGAGTACTTATAAAGGGGCTATGGTACCTCACTTTGGGTCAGGGAGTACTTATATGGGATTAGGGTAACTCACTTGCGGTCAGGGAGTACTTATAAAGGGGCTAGGGTAACTCTCTTCGGGTCAAGTAGTACTTATATTGGACTAGGCTAACTCACTTGGTGTCTGGGAGTACTTATATGGGACCAGGGTAACTCACTTGGGGCCAGGGTGTACTTATTAAGGGGCTAGGATAACTCACTTGCGGTCAGGGAGTACATATAATGTGGCTAGGATAACTCACTTGCGTTCAGAGAGTACATATAAAGGGGCTAGGATAACTCACTTTCGGTCAGAGAGTACATATAAAGGGGCTAGGATAACTCACTTGGGGTCAGGGAGTACTTAAAAAGGGGCTAGGGTAACTCACTTGCGGTCAGAGTGTACATATAAAGTGGCTAGGATAACTCACTTGGGGTCAGGGAGTACATCTATGTGAGAAGGGTAACTCACTTGCGGGCAGGGAGTACTTATAGAGGGGCTAGGGTAACTCTCTTTGGGTCAAGGAGTACTTATATTGGATTAGGCTAACTCGCTTGGTGTCTGGGAGTACTTATATGGGACCAGGGTAACTCACTTGGGGCCAGGGTGTACTTATAAAGGGGCTAGGGTAACTCACTTGGGGTCAGGGAGTACTTATAAAGGGGCTATGGTAACACACTTGGGGTCAGGGAGTACTTATTTGGGACTAGGGTACTCACTTAGGGACAGGGAGTTCTTATATAGGACTAGGGTAATTCACTTGCGGTCAGAGAGAACATATATAGGGATAGGATAAGTCACTTGCGGTCAGAGAGCACATATAAAGGGGCTAGAATAACTCACTTGGGGTCAGGGAGTACTTATAAAGGGGATATGGTAACTCACTTGGGGTAAGGAGTACTTATATATGACTAGGGTAATTCACTTGCGGTCAGAGAGAACATATATAGGGATAGGATAACTCACTTGCGGTCAGAGAGTACATATAAAGGGGCTAGAATAACTCACTTGTTGTCAGGGAGTAGTTATAAGTGACTAGGGTAACTCACTTGGGGTCTGGGAGTACTTATATGGGACCAGGGTATCTCCCTTGGTGCCAGGGTGTACTTATAAAGGGGCTAGGGTAACTCACTTGGGGTCAGGGAGTAGTTATAAGTGACTAGGGTAACTCACTTGGGGTCTGGGATTACTTATATAGGGGCTAGGGTATCTCACTTGGGGTCAGGGAGTACTTCGATGGGACTAGGGTAACTCACTTGGGGTCAGGGTGTACTTATATAGGGGCTAGGGTAACTCACTTGGGGTCAGGGAGTACTTATAAAGGGGCTATGGTAACACACTTGGGGTCAGGGAGTACTTATTTGGGACTAGGGTAACTCACTTGCGGTCAGAGAGTACATATAATGGGGATAGGATAACTCACTTGGGGTCAGGGAGTACTTATAAAGGGGCTATGGTAACTCACTTGGGTTAAGGGAGTACTTATATGGGACTAGGGTAACTCACTTGCTGTCAGAGAGTACATATAAAGGGGCTAGGATAACTCACTTGGGGTCAGGGAGTACTTATAAAGGGGCTATGGTACCTCACTTGCGGGCAGGGAGTACTTATAGAGGGGCTAGGGTAACTCTCTTTGTGTCGAGGAGTACTTATATTGGATTAGGCTAACTCGCTTGGTGTCTGGGAGTACTTATATGGGACCAGGGTAACTCACTTGGGGCCAGGGTGTACTTATAAAGGGGCTAGGGTAACTCACTTGGGGTCAGGGAGTACATCTATGGTAGTAGGGTAACTCACTTTGGGTCTGGGAGTACTTCTATGGGACTAGGGTAACTCACTTGCTGTCAGAAAGTACATTTAAAGGGGCTAGGATAACTCATTTGGGGTCAGAGAGTACTTATAAAGGGGCTATGGTACCTCACTTGATGTCTGGGAGTACTTATATGGGACCAGGGTAACTCTCTTGGGGCCAGGGTGTACTTATAAAGGGGCTAGGGAAACTCACTTGCGGTCAGGGAGTACTTATAAAGGGGCTAGGGTAACTCACTTGGGGACAGGGTTTACTTTTAAAGGGGCTAGGGTAACTAACTTGGGGTCAGGGAGTAGTTATAAGGGACTAGGGTAACTCACTTGGGGTCAGGGAGTACTTCTATGGTACTAGGGTAACTCACTTGCGGTCAGAGATTACATATAAAGGGGCTAGGATAACTCACTTGGGGTCAGGGAGTACATATAATGTGGCTAGGATAACTCACTTGCGGTCAGAGAGTACATATAAAGGGGCTAGGATAACTCACTTTCGGTCAGAGAGTACATATAAAGGGGCTAGGATAACTCACTTGGGGTCAGGGAGTACTTATAAAGGGGCTAGGGTAACTCACTTGCGGTCAGAGAGTACATATAAAGGGGCTAGGATAACTCACTTGGGGTCCGGGAGTACTTATTAAGGGGCTATGGTAACTCACTTGGGGTCAGGGAGTACTTATATGGGACTAGGGTATCTCACTTGCGGTCAGAGAGTACATATAAAGGGGCTAGGATAACTCACTTGTGGTCAGGGAGTACTTATATAGGGGCTAGGGTAACTCACTTGGGGTCAGGGAGTACTTCTATGGGACTAGGGTAAATCACTTGGGGTCAGGGAGTATTTATAAAGGGGCTAGGATAACTCACTTGCGGTCAGAGAGTACATATAAAGGGGCTAGGATAACTCACTTGGGGTCAGGGAGTACTTATTAAGGGGCTATGGTAACTCACTTGGGGTCAGGGAGTACTTATATGGGACTAGGGTAACTCACTTGCGGTCAGAGAGTACATATAAAGGGGGTAGGATAACTCACTTGTGGTCAGGGAGTACTTATATAGGGGCTAGGGTAACTCACTTGGGGTCAGGGAGTACTTCTATGGGACTAGGGTAAATCACTTGGGGTCAGGGAGTACTTCTATGGGACTAGGGTAACTCACTTGGGGTCAGGGTGTACTTATAAAGGGGCTAGGGTAAATCACTTGGGGTCAGGGAGTACTGATAAAGGGGCTAGGATAACTCACTTGCGGTCAGATAGTACATATAAAGGGGCTAGGATAACTCACTTGGGGTCAGGGAGTACTTATAAAGGGGCTATGGTAACACACTTGGGGTCAGGGAGTACTTATTTGGGACTAGGGTACTCACTTAGGGACAGGGAGTTCTTATATAGGACTAGGGTAATTCACTTGCGGTCAGAGAGAACATATATAGGGATAGGATAACTCACTTGCGGTCAGAGAGTACATATAAAGGGGCTAGAATAACTCACTTGTTGTCAGGGAGTACTTCTATGGGACTACGGTAACTCACTTGGGGTCTGGGAGTACTTATATGGGACTAGGGTAACCCACTTAAGGTCAGGGAGTACTTACATGGGACTAGGGTAACTCTCTTGAGGTAAGGGAGTACATATAAAGGGGTTAGGGTAACTCAATTTGGGTCAAGGAGTACTTGTATTGGACTAGGCTAACTCACTTGGTGTCTGAGAGTACTTATATGGGACCAGGGTAACTCCCTTGGTGCCAGGGTGTACTTATAAAGGGGCTAGGGTAACTCACTTGGGGTCAGGGAGTAGTTATAAGTGACTAGGGTAACTCACTTGGGGTCAGGGTGTACTTATATAGGGGCTAGGGTAACTCTCTTCGGATCAAGGAGTACTTATATTGGACTAGGCTAACTCACTTGGTGTCTGGGAGTACTTATTTGGGACCAGGGTAACTCACTTGGGGCCAGGGTGTACTTATAAAGGGGCTAGGGTAACTCACTTGGGGTCAGGGAGTACTTAAAAGGGGCTATGGTAACACACTTGGGGTCAGGGAGTACTTATTTGGGACTAGGGTAACTCACTTGCGGTCAGAGAGTACATATAAAGGGGATAGGATAACTCACTTGGGGTCAGGGAGCACTTATAAAGGGGCTATGGTAACTCACTTGGGTTAAGGGAGTACTTATATGGGACTAGGGTAACTCACTTGCTGTCAGAGAGTACATATAAAGGGGCTAGGATAACTCACTTGGGGTCAGGGAGTACTTATAAAGGGGCGATGGTACCTCACTTGCGGGCAGGGAGTACTTATAGAGGGGCTAGGGTAACTCTCTTTGGGTCAAGGAGTACTTATATTGGATTAGGCTAACTCGCTTGGTGTCTGGGAGTACTTATATGGGACCAGGGTAACTCACTTGGGGCCAGGGTGTACTTATAAAGGGGCTAGGGTAACTCACTTGGGGTCAGGGAGTAGTTATAAGGGACTAGGGTAACTCACTTGGGGTCAGGGAGTACATCTATGGTAGTAGGGTAACTCACTTGGGGTCTGGGAGTACTTCTATGGGACTAGGATAACTCACTTGGGGTCAGGGAGTACATATAAAGGGGCTAGAATAACTCACTTGTTGTCAGGGAGTTCTTATATGGGACTAGGGTAACTCACTTGGGGGCCTGGGAGTACTTATTTGGGACTAGGGTAACCCACTTAAGGTCAGGGAGTTCTTATATGGGACTAGGGTAACTCACTTGCGGTCAGAGAGTACATATAAAGGGGATAGGATAACTCACTTGGGGGCAGGGAGTACTTATAAAGGGGCTATGGTAACTCACTTGGGTTAAGGGAGTACTTATATGGGACTAGGGTAACTCACTTGGTGTCTGGGAGTACTTATATGGGACCAGGGTAACTCACTTGGGGCCAGGGTGTACTTATAAAGGGGCTAGGGTAACTCACTTGGGGTCAGGGAGTACTTATAAAGGGGCTATGGTAACACACTTGGGGTCAGGGAGTACTTATTTGGGACTAGGGTACTCACTTAGGGACAGGGAGTTCTTATATGGGACTAGGGTAACTCACTTGCGGTCAGAGAAGTACATATAAAGGGGATAGGATAACTCACTTGGGGTCAGGGAGTACTTATAAAGGGGCTATGGTAACTCTCTTGGGTTAAGGGAGTACTTATATGGGACTAGGGTAACTCACTTGCTGTCAGAGAGTACATATAAAGGGGCTAGGATAACTCACTTGGGGTCAGGGAGTACTTATAAAGGGGCTATGGTACCTCACTTGCGGGCAGGGAGTACTTATAGAGGGGCTAGGGTAACTCTCTTTGGGTCAAGGAGTACTTATATTGGATTAGGCTAACTCGCTTGGTGTCTGGGAGTACTTATATGGGACCAGGGTAACTCACTTGGGAACAGGGTGTACTTATAAAGGGGCTAGGGTAACTCACTTGGGGTCAGGGAGTACTTATAAAGGGGCTATGGTAACACACTTGGGGTCAGAGAGTACATATTTGGGACTAGGGTACTCACTTAGGGACAGGGAGTTCTTATATGGGACTAGGGTAACTCACTTGCGGTCAGAGAGTACATATAAAGGGGATAGGATAACTCACTTGGGGTCAGGGAGTACTTATAAAGGGGCTATGGTAACTCACTTGGGTTAAGGGAGTACTTATATGGGACTAGGGTAACTCACTTGCTGTCAGACAGTACATATAAAGGGGCTAGGATAACTGACTTCGGGTCAGGGAGTACTTATAAAGGGGCTATGGTACCTCACTTGCGGGCAGGGAGTACTTATAGAGGGGCTAGGGTAACTCTCTTTGGGTCAAGGAGTACTTATATTGGATTAGGCTAACTCGCTTGGTGTCTGGGAGTACTTATATGGGACCAGGGTAACTCACTTGGGGCCAGGGTGTACTTATAAAGGGGCTAGGGTAACTCACTTGGGGTCAGGGAGTAGTTATAAGGGACTAGGGTAACTCACTTTGGGTCAGGGAGTACATCTATGGTAGTAGGGTAACTCACTTGGGGTCTGGGAGTACTTCTATGGGACTAGGGTAACTCACTTGGGGTCAGGGAGTACATATAAAGGGGCTAGGATAAATCACTTGCGGTCAGAGAGTACATATAAAGGGGCTAGGATAACTCACTTGCGGTCAGAGAGTACATATAAAGGGGCTAGGATAACTCACTTGGGGTCAGGGAGTACTTATAAAGGCGCTAGGATAACTCACTTGCGGTCAGAGGGTACATATAACGGGGCTAGGATAACTCACTTGGGGTCAGGGAGTACTTATAAAGGGGCTAGGATAACTCACTTTCGGTCAGAGAGTACATATAAAGGGGCTAGGCTAACTCACTTGGTGTCTGGGAGTACTTATATGGGACCAGGGTAACTTCCTTGGTGCCAGGGTGTACTTATAAAGGGGCTAGGGTAACTCACTTGGGGTCAGGGAGTAGTTATAAGTGACTAGGTTAACTCACTTGGGGTCTGGGAGTACTTATATAGGGGCTAGGGTATCTCACTTGGGGTCAGGGAGTACTTCGATGGGACTAGGGTAACTCACTTGGGGTCAAGGTGTACTTATATAGGGGCTAGGGTAACTCTCTTCGGATCAAGGAGTACTTATATTGGACTAGGTTAACTCACTTGGTGTCTGGGAGTACTTATATGGGACCAGGGTAACTCACTTGGGGCCAGGGTGTACTTATAAAGGGGCTAGGGTAACTCACTTGGGGTCAGGGAGTACTTATAAAGGGGCTATGGTAACACACTTGGGGTCAGGGAGTACTTATTTGGGACTAGGGTACTCACTTAGGGACAGGGAGTTCTTATTTGGGACTAGGGTAACTCACTTGCGGTCAGAGAGTACATATAAAGGGGATAGGATAACTCACTTGGGGTAAGGGAGTACTTATAAAGGGGCTATGGTAACTCACTTGGGTTAAGGGAGTACTTATATGGGACTAGGGTAACTCACTTGCTGTCAGAGAGTACATATAAAGGGGCTAGGATAACTCACTTGGGGTCAGGGAGTACTTATAAAGGGGCTATGGTACCTCACTTGCGGGCAGGGAGTACTTATAGAGGGGCTAGGGTAACTCTCTTTGGGTCAAGGAGTACTTATATTGGATTAGGCTAACTCGCTTGGTGTCTGGGAGTACTTATATGGTACTAGGGTAACTCACTTGGGGCCAGGGTGTACTTATAAAGGGGCTAGGGTAACTCACTTGGGGTCAGGGAGTAGTTATAAAGGACTAGGGTAACTCACTTGGGGTCAGGGAGTACATCTATGGTAGTATGGTAACTCACTTGGGGTCTGGGAGTACTTCTATGGGACTAGGGTAACTCACTTGGGGTCAGGGATAACATATAAAGGGGCTAGGATAACTCACTTGCGGTCAGAGAGTACATATAAAGGGGCTAGGATAACTCACTTGCGGTCAGAGAGTACATATAAAGGGGCTAGGATAACTCACTTGGGGTCAGGGAGTACTTATAAAGGCGCTAGGATACCTCACTTGCGGTCAGAGGGTACATATAACGGGGCTAGTATAACTCACTTGGGGTCAGGGAGTACTTATAAAGGGGCTATGGTAACTCACTTGGGGTCAGGGAGTACTTATATGGGATTAGGGTAACTCACTTGCGGTCAGGGAGTACTTATAAAGGGGCTAGGGTAACTCTCTTCGGGTCAAGTAGTACTTATATTGGACTAGGCTAACTCACTTGGTGTCTGGGAGTACTTATATGGGACCAGGGTAACTCACTTGGGGCCAGGGTGTACTTATTAAGGGGCTAGGATAACTCACTTGCGGTCAGGGAGTACATATAATGTGGCTAGGATAACTCACTTGCGTTCAGAGAGTACATATAAAGGGGCTAGGATAACTCACTTTCGGTCAGAGAATACATATAAAGGGGCTAGGATAACTCATTTGGGGTCAGGGAGTACTTATAAAGGGGCTAGGGTAACTCACTTGCGGTCAGAGTGTACATATAAAGTGGCTAGGATAACTCACTTGGGGGCAGGGAGTACTTATAGAGGGGCTAGGGTAACTCTCTTTGGGTCAAGGAGTACTTATATTGGATTAGGCTAACTCGCTTGGTGTCTGGGAGTACTTATATGGTACTAGGGTAACTCACTTGGGGCCAGGGTGTACTTATAAAGGGGCTAGGGTAACTCACTTGGGGTCAGGGAGTAGTTATAAAGGACTAGGGTAACTCACTTGGGGTCAGGGAGTACATCTATGGTAGTATGGTAACTCACTTGGGGTCTGGGAGTACTTCTATGGGACTAGGGTAACTCACTTGGGGTCAGGGATAACATATAAAGGGGCTAGGATAACTCACTTGCGGTCAGAGAGTACATATAAAGGGGCTAGGATAACTCACTTGCGGTCAGAGAGTACATATAAAGGGGCTAGGATAACTCACTTGGGGTCAGGGAGTACTTATAAAGGCGCTAGGATACCTCACTTGCGGTCAGAGGGTACATATAACGGGGCTAGTATAACTCACTTGGGGTCAGGGAGTACTTATAAAGGGGCTATGGTAACTCACTTGGGGTCAGGGAGTACTTATATGGGATTAGGGTAACTCACTTGCGGTCAGGGAGTACTTATAAAGGGGCTAGGGTAACTCTCTTCGGGTCAAGTAGTACTTATATTGGACTAGGCTAACTCACTTGGTGTCTGGGAGTACTTATATGGGACCAGGGTAACTCACTTGGGGCCAGGGTGTACTTATTAAGGGGCTAGGATAACTCACTTGCGGTCAGGGAGTACATATAATGTGGCTAGGATAACTCACTTGCGTTCAGAGAGTACATATAAAGGGGCTAGGATAACTCACTTTCGGTCAGAGAATACATATAAAGGGGCTAGGATAACTCATTTGGGGTCAGGGAGTACTTATAAAGGGGCTAGGGTAACTCACTTGCGGTCAGAGTGTACATATAAAGTGGCTAGGATAACTCACTTGGGGTCAGGGAGTACTTCTATGTGAGAAGGGTAACTCACTTGCGGGCAGAGAGTACATATAAAGGGGCAATGATAACTCAATTGGGGTCAGGGAGTACTTTAATGGGACTAGGGTAACTCACTTGGGGTCAGGGAGTACATATAAAGGGGCTAGGATAACTCACTTGCGGTCAGAGAGTACATATAAAGGGGCTAGGATAACTCACTTTCGGTCAGAGAATACATATAAAGGGGCTAGGATAACTCACTTGGGGTCAGGGAGTACTTATAAAGGGGCTAGGATAACTCACTTGGGGTCAGGGAGTACTTATAAAGGGGCTAGGGTAACTCACTTGCGGTCAGAGAGTACATAAATTTGGGCTAGGATAACTCACTTGGGGTCAGGGAGTACATATAATGGGGCTAGGATAACTCACTTGCGGTCAGAGAGTACATATAAAGGGGCTAGGATAACTCACTTGGGGTCAGGGAGTACTTATAAAGGCGCTAGGATAACTCACTTGCGGTCAGAGGGTACATCTAACGGGGCTAGGATAACTCACTTGGGGTCAGGGAGTACTTATAAAGGGGCTATGGTAACTCACTTGGGGTCAGGGAGTACTTATATGGGACTAGGGTAACTCACTTGCGGTCAGAGAGTACATATAAAGAGGATAGGATAACTCATTTGTGGTCAGAGAGTACTTATAAAGGGGCTACGGTACCTCACTTTGGGTCAGGGAGTACTTATATGGGATTAGGGTAACTCACTTGCGGTCAGGGAGTACTTATAAAGGGGCTATGGTACCTCACTTGCGGGCAGGGAGTACATATAATGTGGATAGGATAACTCACTTGCGTTCAGAGAGTACATATAAAGGGGCTAGGATAACTCACTTGGTGTCTGGGAGTACATATATGGTACCAGGGTAACTCACTTGGGGCCAGGGTGTACTTATTAAGGGGCTAGAATAACTCACTAGCGTTCAGGGAGTACATATAATGTGGCTAGGATAACTCACTTGGGGTCAGGGTGTACTTATAAAGGGGCTAGGGTAAATCACTTGGGGTCAGGGAGTACTTATAAAGGGGCTAGGATAACTCACTTGCGGTCAGAGAGTACATATAAAGGGGCTAGGATAACTCACTTGGGGTCAGGGAGTACTTATTAAGGGGCTATGGTAACTCACTTGGGGTCAGGGAGTACTTATATGGGACTAGGGTAACTCACTTGCGGTCATAGAGTACATATAAAGGGGCTAGGATAACTCACTTGTGGTCAGGGAGTACTTATATAGGGGCTAGGGTAACTCACTTGGGGTCAGGGAGTACTTCTATGGGACTAGGGTAAATCACATGGGGTCAGGGAGTACTTCTATGGGACTAGGGTAATTCACTTGCGGTCAGAGAGAACATATATAGGGATAGGATAACTCACTTGCGGTCAGAGAGCACATATAAAGGGGCTAGAATAACTCACTTGTTGTCAGGGAGTACTTCTATGGGACTAGGTTAACTCACTTGGGGTCTGGGAGTACTTATATGGGACCGGGGTAACTCACTTGCGGTCAGAGAGTACATATAAAGGGGATAGGATAACTCACTTGGGGTCAGGGAGTACTTATAAAGGGGCTATGGTAACTCACTTGGGTTAAGGGTGTACTTATATGGGACTAGGTTAACTCACTTGCTGTCAGAGAGTACATATAAAGGGGCTAGGATAACTCACTTGCGGTCAGGGAGTACATATAATGTGGCTAGGATAACTCACTTGCGTTCAGAGAGTACATATAAAGGGGCTAGGATAACTCACTTGCGGTCAGGGAGTACTTCTATGGGACTAGGGGAACTCACTTGGGGTCAGGGAGTACATATAAAGGGGCTAGGATAACTCACTTGCGGTCAGAGAGTACATATAAAGGGGCTAGGATAACTCACTTGCGGTCAGAGAGTACATATAAAGGGGCTAGGATAACTCACTTGGGGTCAGGGAGTACTTATAAAGGCGCTAGGATAACTCACTTGCGGTCAGAGGGTACATATAACGGGGCTAGGGTAACTCACTTGGGGTCAGGGAGTACTTATAAAGGGGCTATGGTAACTTACTTGGGGTCAGGGAGTACTTATATGGGACTAGGGTAACTCACTTGCGGTCAGAGAGTACATATAAAGAGGATAGGATAACTCATTTGTGGTCAGAGAGTACTTATAAAGGGGCTATGGTACCTCACTTTGGGTCAGGGAATACTTATATGGGATTAGGGTAACTCACTTGCGGTCAGGGAGTACTTATAAAGGGGATAGGGTAACTCTCTTCGGGTCAAGTAGTACTTATATTGGACTAGGCTAACTCACTTGGTGTCTGGGAGTACTTATATGGGACCAGGGTAACTCACTTGGGGCCAGGGTGTACTTATTAAGGGGCTAGGATAACTCACTTGCGGTCAGGGAGTACATATAATGTGGCTAGGATAACTCACTTGCGTTCAGAGAGTACATATAAAGGGGCTAGGATAACTCACTTTCGGTCGGAGAGTACATATAAAGGGGCTAGGATAACTCACTTGGGGTCAGGGAGTACATATAAAGGGGCTAGGGTAACTCACTTGCGGTCAGAGAGTACATATAAAGTGGCTAGGATAACTCATTTGGGGTCAGGGAGTACTTCTATGTGAGAAGGGTAACTCACTTGCGGGCAGAGAGTACCTATAAAGGGGCAAGTATAACTCAATTGGGGTCAGGGAGTACTTCTATGGGACTAGGGTAACTCACTTGGGGTCAGGGAGTACATATAAAGGGGCAAGGATAACTCACTTGGGGTCAGGGAGTACTTATAAAGGGGCTAGGGTAACTCACTTGCGGTCAGAGAGTACATAAAAAGGGGCTAGGATAACTCACTTGGGGTCAGGGAGTACATATAATGGGGCTAGGATAACTCACTTGCGGTCAGAGAGTACATATAAAGGGGCTAGGATAACTCACTTAGGGTCAGGGAGTACTTATAAAGGCGCTAGGATAACTCACTTGCGGTCAGAGGGTACATATAACGGGGCTAGGATAACTCACTTGGGGTCAGGGAGTACTTATAAAGGGGCTATGGTAACTCACTTGGGGTCAGGGAGTACTTATATGGGACTAGGGTAACTCACTTGCGGTCAGAGAGTACATATAAAGAGGATAGGATAACTCCTTTGTGGTCAGAGAGTACTTATAAAGGGGCTATGGTACCTCACTTTGGGTCAGGGAGTACTTATATGGGATTAGGGTAACTCACTTGCGGTCAGGGAGTACTTATAAAGGGGCTGGGGTAACTCACTTGGGGTCAGGGAGTACTTATAAAGGGGCTATGGTACCTCACTTGGGGTCAGGGAGTACTTATAAAGGGGCTATGGTACCTCACTTGCGGGCAGGGAGTACTTATAAAGGGGCTAGGGTAACTCTCTTTGGGTCAAGGAGTACTTGTATTGGACTAGGCTAACTCACTTTGTGTCTGGGAGTACTTATATGGGACCAGGGTAACTCCCTTGGTGCCAGGGTGTACTTATAAAGGGGCTAGGGTAACTCACTTGGGGTCAGGGAGTAGTTATAAGTGACCAGGGTAACTCACTTGGGGTCTGGGAGTACTTATATAGGGGCTAGGGTATCTCACTTGGGGTCAGGGAGTACTTCGATGGGACTAGGGTAACTCACTTGGGGTCAGGGTGTACTTATATAGGGGCTAGGGTAACTCTCTTCGGATCAAGGAGTACTTATATTGGACTAGGCTAACTCACTTGGTGTCTGGGAGTACTTATATGGGACCGGGGTAACTCACTTGCGGTCAGAGAGTACATATAAAGGGGATAGGATAACTCACTTGGGGTCAGGGAGTACTTATAAAGGGGCTATGGTAACTCACTTGGGTTAAGGGAGTACTTATATGGGATTAGGGTAACTCACTTGGTGTCTGGGAGTACTTATATGGGACCAGGGTAACTCACTTGGGGCCAGGGTGTACTTATTAAGGGGCTAGGATAACTCACTTGCGGTCAGGGAGTACATATAATGTGGCTAGGATAACTCACTTGCGTTCAGAGAGTACATATAAAGGGGCTAGGATAACTCACTTTCGGTCAGGGAGTACATATAAAGGGGCTAGGATAACTCACTTGCGGTCAGAGAGTACATATAAAGGGGCTAGGATAACTCACTTGCGGTCAGAGAGTACATATAAAGGGGCTAGGATAACTCACTTGGGGTCAGGGAGTACTTATAAAGGCGCTAGGATAACTCACTTGCGGTCAGAGGGTACATATAACGGGGCTAGGGTAACTCACTTGGGGTCAGGGAGTACATATAAAGGGGCTAGGGTAACTCACTTGCGGTCAGAGAGTACATATAAAGTGGCTAGGATAACTCATTTGGGGTCAGGGAGTACTTCTATGTGAGAAGGGTAACTCACTTGCGGGCAGAGAGTACCTATAAAGGGGCAAGTATAACTCAATTGGGGTCAGGGAGTACTTCTATGGGACTAGGGTAACTCACTTGGGGTCAGGGAGTACATATAAAGGGGCTAGGATAACTCACTTGGGGTCAGGGAGTACTTATAAAGGGGCTAGGGTAACTCACTTGCGGTCAGAGAGTACATAAAAAGGGGCTAGGATAACTCACTTGGGGTCAGGGAGTACATATAATGGGGCTAGGATAACTCACTTGCGGTCAGAGAGTACATATAAAGGGGCTAGGATAACTCACTTAGGGTCAGGGAGTACTTATAAAGGCGCTAGGATAACTCACTTGCGGTCAGAGGGTACATATAACGGGGCTAGGATAACTCACTTGGGGTCAGGGAGTACTTATAAAGGGGCTATGGTAACTCACTTGGGGTCAGGGAGTACTTATATGGGACTAGGGTAACTCACTTGCGGTCAGAGAGTACATATAAAGAGGATAGGATAACTCCTTTGTGGTCAGAGAGTACTTATAAAGGGGCTATGGTACCTCACTTTGGGTCAGGGAGTACTTATATGGGATTAGGGTAACTCACTTGCGGTCAGGGAGTACTTATAAAGGGGCTAGGGTAACTCTCTTTGGGTCAAGGAGTACTTGTATTGGACTAGGCTAACTCACTTTGTGTCTGGGAGTACTTATATGGGACCAGGGTAACTCCCTTGGTGCCAGGGTGTACTTATAAAGGGGCTAGGGTAACTCACTTGGGGTCAGGGAGTAGTTATAAGTGACCAGGGTAACTCACTTGGGGTCTGGGAGTACTTATATAGGGGCTAGGGTATCTCACTTGGGGTCAGGGAGTACTTCGATGGGACTAGGGTAACTCACTTGGGGTCAGGGTGTACTTATATAGGGGCTAGGGTAACTCTCTTCGGATCAAGGAGTACTTATATTGGACTAGGCTAACTCACTTGGTGTCTGGGAGTACTTATATGGGACCGGGGTAACTCACTTGCGGTCAGAGAGTACATATAAAGGGGATAGGATAACTCACTTGGGGTCAGGGAGTACTTATAAAGGGGCTATGGTACCTCACTTGGGGTCAGGGAGTACTTATAAAGGGGCTATGGTACCTCACTTGCGGGCAGGGAGTACTTATAAAGGGGCTAGGGTAACTCTCTTTGGGTCAAGGAGTACTTGTATTGGACTAGGCTAACTCACTTTGTGTCTGGGAGTACTTATATGGGACCAGGGTAACTCCCTTGGTGCCAGGGTGTACTTATAAAGGGGCTAGGGTAACTCACTTGGGGTCAGGGAGTAGTTATAAGTGACCAGGGTAACTCACTTGGGGTCTGGGAGTACTTATATAGGGGCTAGGGTATCTCACTTGGGGTCAGGGAGTACTTCGATGGGACTAGGGTAACTCACTTGGGGTCAGGGTGTACTTATATAGGGGCTAGGGTAACTCTCTTCGGATCAAGGAGTACTTATATTGGACTAGGCTAACTCACTTGGTGTCTGGGAGTACTTATATGGGACCGGGGTAACTCACTTGCGGTCAGAGAGTACATATAAAGGGGATAGGATAACTCACTTGGGGTCAGGGAGTACTTATAAAGGGGCTATGGTAACTCACTTGGGTTAAGGGAGTACTTATATGGGATTAGGGTAACTCACTTGGTGTCTGGGAGTAGTTATATGGGACCAGGGTAACTCACTTGGGGCCAGGGTGTACTTATTAAGGGGCTAGGATAACTCACTTGCGGTCAGGGAGTACATATAATGTGGCTAGGATAACTCACTTGCGTTCAGAGAGTACATATAAAGGGGCTAGGATAACTCACTTTCGGTCAGGGAGTACATATAAAGGGGCTAGGATAACTCACTTGCGGTCAGAGAGTACATATAAAGGGGCTAGGATAACTCACTTGCGGTCAGAGAGTACATATAAAGGGGCTAGGATAACTCACTTGGGGTCAGGGAGTACTTATAAAGGCGCTAGGATAACTCACTCGCGGTCAGAGGGTACATATAACGGGGCTAGGGTAACTCACTTGGGGTCAGGGAGTACTTATAAAGGGGCTATGGTAACTCACTTGGGGTCAGGGAGTATTTATATGGGACTAGGGTAACTCACTTGCGGTCAGAGAGTACATATAAAGAGGATAGGATAACTCATTTGTGGTCAGAGAGTACTTATAAAGGGGCTATGGTACCTCACTTTAGGTCAGGGAGTACTTATATGTGATTAGGGTAACTCACTTGCGGTCAGGGAGTACTTATAAAGGGGATAGGGTAACTCTCTTCGGGTCAAGTAGTACTTATATTGGACTAGGCTAACTCACTTGGTGTCTGGGAGTACTTATATGGGACCAGGGTAACTCACTTGGGGCCAGGGTGTACTTATTAAGGGGCTAGGATAACTCACTTGCGGTCAGGGAGTACATATAATGTGGCTAGGATAACTCACTTGCGTTCAGAGAGTACATATAAAGGGGCTAGGATAACTCACTTTCGGTCAGAGAGTACATATAAAGGGGCTAGGATAACTCACTTGGGGTCAGGGAGTACATATAAAGGGGCTAGGGTAACTCACTTGCGGTCAGAGAGTACATATAAAGTGGCTAGGATATCTCATTTGGGGTCAGGGAGTACTTCTATGTGAGAAGGGTAACTCACTTGCGGGCAGAGAGTACCTATAAAGAGGCAAGTATAACTCAATTGGGGTCAGGGAGTACTTCTATGGGACTAGGGTAACTCACTTGGGGTCAGGGAGTACATATAAAGGGGCTAGGATAACTCACTTGGGGTCAGGGAGTACTTATAAAGGGGCTAGGGTAACTCACTTGCGGTCAGAGAGTACATAAAAAGGGGCTAGGATAACTCACTTGGGGTCAGGGAGTACATATAATGGGGCTAGGATAACTCACTTGCGGTCAGAGAGTACATATAAAGGGGCTAGGATAACTAACTTAGGGTCAGGGAGTACTTATAAAGGCGCTAGGATAACTAACTTGCGGTCAGAGGGTACATATAACGGGGCTAGGATAACTCACTTACGGTCAGAGAGTACATAAAAAGGGGCTAGGATAACTCACTTTGGGTCAGGGAGTACTTATATGGGATTAGGGTAACTCACTTGCGGTCAGGGAGTACTTATAAAGGGGCTACGGTAACTCACTTGGGGTCAGGGAGTACTTATAAAGGGGCTATGGTACCTCACTTGGGGTCAGGGAGTACTTATAAAGGGGCTATGGTACCTCACTTGCGGGCAGGGAGTACTTATAAAGGGGCTAGGGTAACTCTCTTTGGGTCAAGGAGTACTTATATTGGATTAGGCTAACTCGCTTGATGTCTGGGAGTACTTATATGGGACCAGGGTAACTCACTTGGGGCCAGGGTGTACTTATTAAGGGGCTAGGATAACTCACTTGCGGTCAGGGAGTACATATAATGTGGCTAGGATAACTCACTTGCGTTCAGAGAGTACATATAAAGGGGCTAGGATAACTCACTTTCGGTCAGAGAGTACATATAAAGGGGCTAGGATAACTCACTTGGGGTCAGGGAGTACATATAAAGGGGCTAGGGTAACTCACTTGCGGTCAGAGAGTACATATAAAGTGGCTAGGATAACTCACTTGGGGTCAGGGAGTACTTATAAAAGGGCTAGGGTAACTCACTTTGGGTCAAGGAGTACTTCTATGTGAGAAGGGTAACTCACTTGCGGGCAAAGAGTACATATAAAGGGGCAAGGATATCTCAATTGGGGTCAGGGAGTACTTCTATGGGACTAGGGTAACTCACTTGGGGTCAGGGAGTACATATAAAGGGGCTAGGATAACTCACTTGCGGTCAGAGAGTACATATAAAGGGGCTAGGATAACTCACTTGCGGTCAGAGAGTACATATAAAGGGGCTAGGATAACTCACTTGGGGTCAGGGAGTACTTATAAAGGCGCTAGGATAACTCACTTGCGGTCAGAGGGTATATATAACGGGGCTAGGGTAACTCACTTGGGGTCAGGGAGTACTTATAAAGGGGCTATGGTAACTCACTTGGGGTCAGGGAGTACTTATATGGGACTAGGGTAACTCACTTGCGGTCAGAGAGTACATATAAAGAGGATAGGATAACTCATTTGTGGTCAGAGAGTACTTATAAAGGGGCTATGGTACCTCACTTTGGGTCAGGGAGTACTTATATGGGATTAGGGTAACTCACTTGGTGTCTGGGAGTACTTATATGGGACCAGGGTAACTCACTTGGGGCCAGGGTGTACTTATTAAGGGGCTAGGATAACTCACTTGCGGTCAGGGAGTACATATAATGTGGCTAGGATAACTCACTTGCGTTCAGAGAGTACATATAAAGGGGCTAGGATAACTCACTTTCGGTCAGAGAGTACATATAAAGGGGCTAGGATAACTCACTTGGGGTCAGGGAGTACATATAAAGGGGCTAGGGTAACTCACTTGCGGTCAGAGAGTACATATAAAGTGGCTAGGATAACTCATTTGGGGTCAGGGAGTACTTCTATGTGAGAAGGGTAACTCACTTGCGGGCAGAGAGTACCTATAAAGAGGCAAGTATAACTCAATTGGGGTCAGGGAGTACTTCTATGGGACTAGGGTAACTCACTTGGGGTCAGGGAGTACATATAAAGGGGCTAGGATAACTCACTTGGGGTCAGGGAGTACTTATAAAGGGGCTAGGGTAACTCACTTGCGGTCAGAGAGTACATAAAAAGGGGCTAGGATAACTCACTTGGGGTCAGGGAGTACATATAATGGGGCTAGGATAACTCACTTGCGGTCAGAGAGTACATATAAAGGGGCTAGGATAACTAACTTAGGGTCAGGGAGTACTTATAAAGGCGCTAGGATAACTCACTTGCGGTCAGAGGGTACATATAACGGGGCTAGGATAACTCACTTGCGGTCAGAGAGTACATAAAAAGGGGCTAGGATAACTCACTTTGGGTCAGGGAGTACTTATATGGGATTAGGGTAACTCACTTGCGGTCAGGGAGTACTTATAAAGGGGCTACGGTAACTCACTTGGGGTCAGGGAGTACTTATAAAGGGGCTAGGGTACCTCACTTTGGGTCAGGGAGTACTTATAAAGGGGCTATGGTACCTCACTTGCGGGCAGGGAGTACTTATAAAGGGGCTAGGGTAACTCTCTTTGGGTCAAGGAGTACTTATATTGGATTAGGCTAACTCGCTTGGTGTCTGGGAGTACTTATATGGGACCAGGGTAACTCACTTGGGGCCAGGGTGTACTTATTAAGGGGCTAGGATAACTCACTTGCGGTCAGGGAGTACATATAATGTGGCTAGGATAACTCACTTGCGTTCAGAGAGTACATATAAAGGGGCTAGGATAACTCACTTTCGGTCAGAGAGTACATATAAAGGGGCTAGGATAACTCACTTGGGGTCAGGGAGTACATATAAAGGGGCTAGGGTAACTCACTTGCGGTCAGAGAGTACATATAAAGTGGCTAGGATAACTCACTTGGGGTCAGGGAGTACTTATAAAAGGGCTAGGGTAACTCACTTTGGGTCAAGGAGTACTTCTATGTGAGAAGGGTAACTCACTTGCGGGCAAAGAGTACATATAAAGGGGCAAGGATATCTCAATTGGGGTCAGGGAGTACTTCTATGGGACTAGGGTAACTCACTTGGGGTCAGGGAGTACATATAAAGGGGCTAGGATAACTCACTTGCGGTCAGAGAGTACATATAAAGGGGCTAGGATAACTCACTTGCGGTCAGAGAGTACATATAAAGGGGCTAGGATAACTCACTTGGGGTCAGGGAGTACTTATAAAGGCGCTAGGATAACTCACTTGCGGTCAAAGGGTATATATAACGGGGCTAGGGTAACTCACTTGGGGTCAGGGAGTACTTATAAAGGGGCTATGGTAACTCACTTGGGGTCAGGGAGTACTTATATGGGACTAGGGTAACTCACTTGCGGTCAGAGAGTACATATAAAGAGGATAGGATAACTCATTTGTGGTCAGAGAGTACTTATAAAGGGGCTATGGTACCTCACTTTGGGTCAGGGAGTACTTATATGGGATTAGGGTAACTCACTTGGTGTCTGGGAGTACTTATATGGGACCAGGGTAACTCACTTGGGGCCAGGGTGTACTTATTAAGGGGCTAGGATAACTCACTTGCGGTCAGGGAGTACATATAATGTGGCTAGGATAACTCACTTGCGTTCAGAGAGTACATATAAAGGGGCTAGGATAACTCACTTTCGGTCAGAGAGTACATATAAAGGGGCTAGGATAACTCACTTGGGGTCAGGGAGTACATATAAAGGGGCTAGGGTAACTCACTTGCGGTCAGAGAGTACATATAAAGTGGCTAGGATAACTCACTTGGGGTCAGGGAGTACTTCTATGTGAGAAGGGTAACTCACTTGCGGGCAGAGAGTACATATAAAGGGGCAAGGATAACTCAATTGGGGTCAGGGAGTACTTCTATGGGACTAGGGTAACTCACTTGGGGTCAGGGAGTACATATAAAGGGGCTAGGATAACTCACTTGCGGTCAGAGAGTACATATAAAGGGGCTAGGATAACTCACTTGCGGTCAGAGAGTACATATAAAGGGGCTAGGATAACTCACTTGGGGTCAGGGAGTACTTATAAAGGGGCTAGGGTAACTCACTTGCGGTCAGAGAGTACATAAAAAGGGGCTAGGATAACTCACTTGGGGTCAGGGAGTACTTATAAAGGGGCTAGGGTAATTCACTTGCGGTCAGAGTGTACATATAAAGTGGCTAGGATAACTCACTTGGGGTCAGGGAGTACTTCTATGTGAGAAGGGTAACTCACTTGCGGGCAGAGAGTACATATAAAGGGGCTAGGATAACTCACTTGGGGTCAGGGAGTACTTATATGGGATTAGGGTAACTCACTTGCGGTCAGGGAGTACTTATAAAGGGGCTACGGTAACTCACTTGGGGTCAGGGAGTACTTATAAAGGGGCTATGGTACCTCACTTGGGGTCAGGGAGTACTTATAAAGGGGCTATGGTACCTCACTTGCGGGCAGGGAGTACTTATAAAGGGGCTAGGGTAACTCTCTTTGGGTCAAGGAGTACTTATATTGGATTAGGCTAACTCGCTTGGTGTCTGGGAGTACTTATATGGGACCAGGGTAACTCACTTGGGGCCAGGGTGTACTTATTAAGGGGCTAGGATAACTCACTTGCGGTCAGGGAGTACATATAATGTGGCTAGGATAACTCACTTGCGTTCAGAGAGTACATATAAAGGGGCTAGGATAACTCACTTTCGGTCAGAGAGTACATATAAAGGGGCTAGGATAACTCACTTGAGGTCAGGGAGTACATATAAAGGGGCTAGGGTAACTCACTTGCGGTCAGAGAGTACATATAAAGTGGCTAGGATAACTCACTTGGGGTCAGGGAGTACTTATAAAAGGGCTAGGGTAACTCACTTTGGGTCAAGGAGTACTTCTATGTGAGAAGGGTAACTCACTTGCGGGCAAAGAGTACATATAAAGGGGCAAGGATATCTCAATTGGGGTCAGGGAGTACTTCTATGGGACTAGGGTAACTCACTTGGGGTCAGGGAGTACATATAAAGGGGCTAGGATAACTCACTTGCGGTCAGAGAGTACATATAAAGGGGCTAGGATAACTCACTTGCGGTCAGAGAGTACATATAAAGGGGCTAGGATAACTCACTTGGGGTCAGGGAGTACTTATAAAGGCGCTAGGATAACTCACTTGCGGTCAGAGGGTATATATAACGGGGCTAGGGTAACTCACTTGGGGTCAGGGAGTACTTATAAAGGGGCTATGGTAACTCACTTGGGGTCAGGGAGTACTTATATGGGACTAGGGTAACTCACTTGCGGTCAGAGAGTACATATAAAGAGGATAGGATAACTCATTTGTGGTCAGAGAGTACTTATAAAGGGGCTATGGTACCTCACTTTGGGTCAGGGAGTACTTATATGGGATTAGGGTAACTCACTTGGTGTCTGGGAGTACTTATATGGGACCAGGGTAACTCACTTGGGGCCAGGGTGTACTTATTAAGGGGCTAGGATAACTCACTTGCGGTCAGGGAGTACATATAATGTGGCTAGGATAACTCACTTGCGTTCAGAGAGTACATATAAAGGGGCTAGGATAACTCACTTTCGGTCAGAGAGTACATATAAAGGGTCTAGGATAACTCACTTGGGGTCAGGGAGTACATATAAAGGGGCTAGGGTAACTCACTTGCGGTCAGAGAGTACATATAAAGTGGCTAGGATAACTCACTTGGGGTCAGGGAGTACTTCTATGTGAGAAGGGTAACTCACTTGCGGGCAGAGAGTACATATAAAGGGGCAAGGATAACTCAATTGGGGTCAGGGAGTACTTCTATGGGACTAGGGTAACTCACTTGGGGTCAGGGAGTACATATAAAGGGGCTAGGATAACTCACTTGCGGTCAGAGAGTACATATAAAGGGGCTAGGATAACTCACTTGCGGTCAGAGAGTACATATAAAGGGGCTAGGATAACTCACTTGGGGTCAGGGAGTACTTATAAAGGGGCTAGGGTAACTCACTTGCGGTCAGAGAGTACATAAAAAGGGGCTAGGATAACTCACTTGGGGTCAGGGAGTACTTATAAAGGGGCTAGGGTAATTCACTTGCGGTCAGAGTGTACATATAAAGTGGCTAGGATAACTCACTTGGGGTCAGGGAGTACTTCTATGTGAGAAGGGTAACTCACTTGCGGGCAGAGAGTACATATAAAGGGGCTAGGATAACTCACTTGGGGTCAGGGAGTACTTATAAAGGGGCTATGGTAACTCACTTGGGGTCAGGGAGTACTTATATGGGACTAGGGTAACTCAGTTGCGGTCAGAGAGTACATATAAAGGGGCTAGGATAACTCACTTGAGGTCAGGGAGTACTTATAAAGGGGCTATGATAACTCACTTTGGGTCAGGGAGTACTTATATGGGATTAGGGTAACTCACTTGCGGTCAGGGAGTACTTATAAAGGGGCTATGGTACCTCACTTGCGGGCAGCGAGTACATATAATGTGGCTAGGATAACTCACTTGCGTTCAGAGAGTACATATAAAGGGGCTAGGATAACTCACTTGGTGTCAGGGAGTGCTTATAAAGGGGCTAAGGTAACACACTTGCGGTCAGAGAGTACATATAAAGAGGATAGGATAACTCATTTGTGGTGAGAGAGCACTTATAAAGGGGCTAGGGTAACTCTCTTCGGGTCAAGTAGTACTTATATTGGACTAGGCTAACTCACTTGGTGTCTGGGAGTACATATATGGGACCAGGGTAACTCACTTGGGGCCAGGGTGTACTTATTAAGGGGCTAGAATAACTCACTTGCGTTCAGGGAGTACATATAATGTGGCTAGGATAACTCACTTGCGTTCAGAGAGTACATATAAAGGGGCTAGGATAACTCACTTTCGGTCAGAGAGTACATATAAAGGGGCTAAGGTAACTCACTTGCGGTCAGAGAGTACATATAAAGGGGCTAGGATAACTCACTTGGGGTCAGGGATTACATATAATGGGGCTAGGGTAACTCACTTGGGGTCAGGGAGTACTTCTATGGGACTAGGGTAAATCACTTGGGGTCAGGGAGTACTTCTATGGGACTAGGGTAACTCACTTGGGATCAGGGTGTACTTATAAAGGGGCTAGGGTAAATCACTTGGTGTCAGGGAGTACTTATAAAGGGGCTAGGATAACTCACTTGCGGTCAGAGAGTACATATAAAGGGGCTAGGATAACTCACTTGGGGTCAGGGAGTACTTATTAAGGGGCTATGGTAACTCACTTGTGGTCAGGGAGTACTTATATGGGACTAGGGTAAATCACTTGGGGTCAGGGAGTACTTCTATGGGACTAGGGTAACTCACTTGGGGTCAGGGTGTACTTATAAAGGGGCTAGGGTAAATCACTTGGGGTCAGGGAGTACTTATAAAGGGGCTAGGATAACTCACTTGCGGTCAGAGAGTACATATAAAGGGGCTAGGATAACTTACTTGGGGACAGGGAGTACTTATTAAGGGGCTATGGTAACTCACTTGGGGTCAGGGAGTACTTATATGGGACTAGGGTAACTCACTTGCGGTCATAGAGTACATATAAAGGGGCTAGGATAACTCACTTGGGGTCAGGGAGTACTTATATAGGAGCTAGGGTAACTCACTTGGAGTCAGGGAGTACTTCTATGGGACTAGGGTAAATCACTTGGGGTCAGGGAGTACTTTTATGGGACTAGGGTAACTCACTTGGGGTCAGGGAGTACTTCTATGGGACTAGGGTAACTCACTTGGGGTCAGGGTGTACTTATAAAGGGGCTAGGGTAAATCACTTGGGGTCAGGGAGTACTTATAAAGGGGCTAGGATAACTCACTTGCGGTCAGAGAGTACATATAAAGGGGCTAGGATAACTCACTTGGGGACAGGGAGTACTTATTAAGGGGCTATGGTAACTCACTTGGGGTCAGGGAGTACTTATATGGGACTAGGGTAACTCACTTGCGGTCATAGAGTACATATAAAGGGGCTAGGATAACTCACTTGGGGTCAGGGAGTACTTATATAGGGGCTAGGGTAACTCACTTGGGGTCAGGGAGTACTTCTATGGGACTAGGGTAAATCACTTGGGGTCAGGGAGTACTTTTATGGGACTAGGGTAACTCACTTGGGGTCAGGGAGTATTTATATAGGACTAGGGTAATTCACTTGCGGTCAGAGAGAACATATATAGGGATAGGATAACTCACTTGCGGTCAGAGAGCACATATAATGGGGCAAGAATAACTCACTTGTTGTCAGGGAGTTTTTCTATGGGACTAGGGTAACTCACTTGGGGTCTGGGAGTACTTATATGGGACTAGGGTAAATCACTTGGGGTCAGGGACTACTTCTATGGGCCTAGGGTAACTCACTTGGGGTCAGGGTGTACTTATAAAGGGGCTAGGGTAAATCACTTGGGGTCAGGGAGTACTTATAAAGGGGCTAGGATAACTCACTTGCGGTCAGAGAGTATATACAAAGGGGCTAGGATAACTCACTTGCGGTCAGAGAGTACATATAAAGGGGCTAGGATAACTCACTTGCGGTCAGAGAGTATATACAAAGGGGCTAGGATAACTCACTTGCGGTCAGAGAGTACATATAAAGGGGCTAGGATAACTCACTTGCGGTCAGAGAGTACATATAAAGGGGCTAGGATAACTCACTTGTGGTCAGGGAGTACTTATATAGGGGCTAGGGTAACTCACTTGGGGTCAGGGAGTACTTATATAGGACTAGGGTAATTCACTTGCGGTCAGAGAGAACATATATAGGGATAGGATAACTCACTTGCGGTCAGAGAGCACATATAATGGGGCAAGAATAACTCACTTGTTGTCAGGGAGTACTTCTATGGGACTAGGGTAACTCATTTGGGGTCAGGGAGTACTTATATAGGACTAGGGTAATTCACTTGCGGTCAGAGAGAACATATATAGGGATAGGATAACTCACTTGCGGTCAGAGAGCACATATAAAGGGGCTAGAATAACTCACTTGTTGTCAGGGAGTACTTCTATGGGACTAGGGTAACTCACTTGGGGTCTGGGAGTACTTATATGGGACTAGGGTAACCCACTTAAGTTCAGGGAGTACTTATATGGGACTAGGGTAACTCTCTTGAGGTCAGGGAGTACATATAAAGGGGTTAGGGTAACTCAATTTGGGTCAAGGAGTACTTGTATTGGACTAGGCTAACTCACTTGGTGTCTGGGAATACTTATATGGGACCAGGGTAACTCCCTTGGTGCCAGGGTGTACTTATAAAGGGGCTAGGGTAACTCACTTGGGGTCAGGGAGTAGTTATAAGTGACCAGGGTAACTCACTTGGGGTCTGGGAGTACTTATATAGGGGCTAGGGTATCTCACTTGGGGTCAGGGAGTACTTCGATGGGACTAGGGTAACTCACTTGGGGTCAGGGTGTACTTATATAGGGACTAGGGTAACTCTCTTCGGATCAAGGAGTACTTATATTGGACTAGGCTAACTCACTTGGTGTCTGGGAGTACTTATATGGGACCGGGGTAACTCACTTGCGGTCAGAGAGTACATATAAAGGGGATAGGATAACTCACTTGGGGTCAGGGAGTACTTATAAAGGGGCTATGGTAACTCACTTGGGTTAAGGGAGTACTTATATGGGACTAGGGTAACTCACTTGCTGTCAGAGAGTACATATAAAGGGACTAGGATAACTCACTTGGGGTCAGGGAGTACTTATAAAGGGGCTATGGTACCTCACTTGCGGGCAGGGAGTACTAATAAAGGGGCTAGGGTAACTCTCTTTGGGTCAAGGAGTACTTATATTGGATTAGGCTAACTCGCTTGGTGTCTGGGAGTACTTATATGGGACCAGGGTAACTCACTTGGGGCCAGGGTGTACTTATTAAGGAGCTAGGATAACTCACTTGCGGTCAGGGAGTACATATAATGTGGCTAGGATAACTCACTTGCGGTCAGAGAGTACATATAAAGGGGTTGGATAACTCACTTGCGGTCAGAGAGTACATATAAAGGGGCTAGGATAACTCACTTGGGGTCAGGGAGTACTTATAAAGGCGCTAGGATAACTCACTTGCGGTCAGAGGGTACATATAACGGGACTAGGGTAACTCACTTGGGGTCAGGGAGTACTTATAAAGGGGCTATGGTAACTCACTTGGGGTCAGGGATTACTTATATGGGACTAGGGTAACTCACTTGCGGACAGAGAGTACATATAAAGAGGATAGGATAACTCATTTGTGGTCAGAGAGTACTTATAAAGGGGCTATGGTACCTCACTTTGGGTCAGGGAGTATTTATATGGGATTAGGGTAACTCACTTGCGGTCAGGGAGTACTTATAAAGGGGCTAGGGTAACTCTCTTCGGGTAAAGTAGTACTTATATTGGACTAGGCTAACTCACTTGGTGTCTGGGAGTACTTATATGGGATCAGGGTAACTCACTTGGGGCCAGGGTGTACTTATTAAGGGGCTAGGATAACTCACTTGCGGTCAGGGAGTACATATAATGTGGCTAGGATATCTCACTTGCGTTCAGAGAGTACATATAAAGGTGCTAGTATAACTCACTTTCGGTCAGAGAGTACATATAAAGGGGCTAGGATAACTCACTTGGGGTCAGGGAGTACATATAAAGGGGCTAGGGTAACTCACTTGCGGTCAGAGAGTACATATAAAGTGGCTAGGATAACTCACTTGGGGTCAGGGAGTACTTCTATGTGAGAAGGGTAACTCACTTGCGGGCAGAGAGTACATATAAAGGGGCAAGGATATCTCAATTGGGGTCAGGGAGTACTTCTATGGGACTAGGGTAACTCACTTGGGGTCAGGGAGTACATATAAAGGGGCTAGGATAACTCACTTGCGGTCAGAGAGTACATATAAAGGGGCTAGGATAACTCACTTGCGGTCAGAGAGTACATATAAAGGGGCTAGGATAACTCACTTGGGGTCAGGGAGTACTTATAAAGGGGCTAGGGTAACTCACTTGCGGTCAGAGAGTACATAAAAAGGGGCTAGGATAACTCACTTGGGGTCAGGGAGTACATATAATGGGGCTAGGATAACTCACTTGCGGTCAGAGAGTACATATAAAGGGGCTAGGATAACTCACTTAGGGTCAGGGAGTACTTATAAAGGCGCTAGGATAACTCACTTGCGGTCAGAGGGTACATATAACGGGGCTAGGATAACTCACTTGGGGCCAGGGAGTACTTATAAAGGGGCTATGGTAACTCACTTGGGGTCAGGGAGTACTTATATGGGACTAGGGTAACTCACTTGCGGTCAGAGAGTACATGTAAAGAGGATAGGATAACTCATTTGTGGTCAGAGAGTACTTATAAAGGGGCTATGGTACCTCACTTTGGGTCAGGGAGTACTTATATGGGATTAGGGTAACTCACTTGCGGTCAGGGAGTACTTATAAAGGGGCTAGGGTAACTCACTTGGGGTCAGGGAGTACTTATAAAGGGGCTATGGTACCTCACTTGCGGGCAGGGAGTACATATAATGTGGCTAGGATAACTCACTTGCGTTCAGAGAGTACATATAAAGGGGCTAGGATAACTCACTTTCGGTCAGAGAGTACATATAAAGGGGCTAGGATAACTCAATTGGTGTCAGGGAGTGCTTATAAAGGGGCTAAGGTAACTCACTTGCGGTCAGAGAGTACATATAAAGGGGCTAGGATAACTCACTTGGGGTCAGGGAGTACTTATATGGGACTAGGGTAACTCACTTGCGGTCAGAGAGTACATATAAAGAGGATAGGATAACTCATTTGTGGTCAGAGAGTACTTATATAGGGGCTAGGGTAACTCTCTTCGGGTCAAGTAGTACTTATATTGGACTAGGCTAACTCACTTGGTGTCTGGGAGTACTTATATGGGACCAGGGTAACTCACTTGGGGCCAGGGTGTACTTATTAAGGGGCTAGGATAACTCACTTGCGATCAGGGAGTACATATAATGTGGCTAGGATAACTCACTTGCGTTCAGAGAGTACATATAAAGGGGCTAGGATAACTCACTTTCGGTCAGAGAGTACATATAAAGGGGCTAGGATAACTCACTTGGTGTCAGGGAGTGCTTATAAAGTGGCTAAGGTAACTCACTTGCGGTCAGAGAGTACATATATAGGGGCTAGGATAACTCACTTGGGGTCAGGGAGTACATATAATGGGGCTAGGATAACTAACTTGCGGTCAGAGAGTACATATAAAGGGGCTAGGATAACTCACTTGTGGTCAGGGAGTACTTATATAGGGGCTAGGGTAACTCACTTGGGGTCAGGAAGTACTTCTATGGGACTAGGGTAACTCACTTGGGGTCAGGGTGTACTTATTAAGGGGATAGGGTAACTCACTTGGGGTCAGGGAGTAATTATAAAGGGGTTAGGGTAACCCATTTTCGGTCAAGGAGTACTTATACTAGACTAGGCTAACTCACTTGGTGTCTGGGAGTACTTATATGGGACCAGGGTAACTCACTTGGGGCCGGGTGTACTTATAAAGGGGTCTAGGGTAACTCACTTGGGGTCATGGAGTACTTATAAAGGGGCTATGGTAACTCACTTGGGTTCAGGGAGTACTTATATGGGACTAGGGTAACTCACTTGCTGTCAGAAAGTACATATAAAGGGGCTAGTATAACTCATTTGGGGTCAGAGAGTACTTATAAAGGGGCTATGGTACCTCACTTGATGTCTGGGAGTACTTATATGGGACCAGGGTAACTCTCTTGGGGCCAGGGTGTACTTATAAAGGGGCTAGGGAAACTCACTTGCGGTCAGGGAGTACTTATAAAGGGGCTAGGGTAACTCACTTGGGGACAGGGTGTACTTATAAAGGGGCTAGGGTAACTCACTTGGGGTCAGGGAGTAGTTATAAGGGACTAGGGTAACTCACTTGGGGTCAGGGAGTACTTCTATGGTACTAGTGTAACTCACTTGCGGTCAGAGAGTACATATAAAGGGGCTAGGATAACTCACTTGCGGTCAGAGAGTACATATAAAGGGGCTAGGATAACTCACTTGGGGTCAGGGAGTACTTATTAAGGGGCTATGGTAACTCACTTGGGGTCAGGGAGTACTTATATGGGACTAGGGTAACTCACTTGCGGTCAGAGAGTACATATAAAGGAGCTAGGATAACTCACTTGGGGTCAGGGAGTACTTATTAAGGGGCTATGGTAACTCACTTGGGGTCAGGGAGTACTTATATGGGACTAGGGTAACTCACTTGCGGTCAGAGAGTACATATAAAGGGGCTAGGATAACTCACTTGTGGTCAGGGAGTACTTATATAGGGGCTAGGGTAACTCACTTGGGGTCAGGGAGTACTTCTATGGGACTAGGGTAAATCACTTGGGGTCAGGGAGTACTTCTATGGGACTAGGGTAACTCACTTGGGGTCAGAGAGTACTTATAAAGGGGCTATGGTACCTCACTTTGGGTCAGGGAGTACTTATATGGGATTAGGGTAACTCACTTGCGGTCAGGGAGTACTTATAAAGGGGCTAGGGTAACTCTCTTCGGGTCAAGTAGTACTTATATTGGACTAGGCTAACTCACTTGGTGTCTGGGAGTACTTATATGGGACCAGGGTAACTCACTTGGGGCCAGGGTGTACTTATTAAGGGGCTAGGATAACTCACTTGCGGTCAGGGAGTACATATAATGTGGCTAGGATAACTCACTTGGGGTCAGGGAGTACTTATAAAGGGGCTATGGTAACTCACTTGGGGTCAGGGAGTACTTATATGGGACTAGGGTAACTCACTTGCGGTCAGAGAGTACATATAAAGGGGCTAGGATAACTCACTTGTTGTCAGGGAGTACTTATATAGGGGCTAAGGTAACTCACTTGGGGTCAGGGAGTACTTATATAGGACTAGGGTAATTCACTTGCGGTCAGAGAGAACATATATAGGGATAGGATAACTCACTTGCGGTCAGAGAGCACATATAAAGGGGCTAGAATAACTCACTTGGGGTCAGGGAGTACTTATAAAGGGGCTATGGTAACTCACTTGGCGTAAGGAGTACTTATATAGGACTAGGGTAAATCACTTGCGGTCAGAGAGAACATATATAGGGATAGGATAACTCACTTGCGGTCAGAGAGTACATATAAAGGGGCTAGAATAACTCACTTGTTGTCAGGGAGTACTTCTATGGGACTAGGGTAACTCACTTGGGGTCAGGGAGTACTTCTATGGGACTAGGGTAAATCACTTGGGGTCAGGGAGTACTTCTATGGGACTAGGGTAACTCACTTGGGGTCAGAGAGTACTTATAAAGGGGCTATGGTACCTCACTTTGGGTCAGGGAGTACTTATATGGGATTAGGGTAACTCACTTGCGGTCAGGGAGTACTTATAAAGGGGCTAGGGTAACTCTCTTCGGGTCAAGTAGTACTTATATTGGACTAGGCTAACTCACTTGGTGTCTGGGAGTACTTATATGGGACCAGGGTAACTCACTTGGGGCCAGGGTGTACTTATTAAGGGGCTAGGATAACTCACTTGGGGTCAGGGAGTACTTATAAAGGGGCTAGGGTAACTCACTTGCGGTCAGAGAGTACATATAAAGTGGGTAGGATAACTCACTTGGGGTCAGGGAGTACTTATAAAGGGGCTATGGTAACTCACTTGGGGTCAGGGAGTACTTATATGGGACTAGGGTAACTCACTTGCGGTCAGAGAGTACATATAAAGGGGCTAGGATAACTAACTTGTTGTCAGGGAGTACTTATATAGGGGCTAAGGTAACTCACTTGGGGTCAGGGAGTACTTATATAGGACTAGGGTAATTCACTTGCGGTCAGAGAGAACATATATAGGGATAGGATAACTCACTTGCGGTCAGAGAGCACATATAAAGGGGCTAGAATAACTCACTTGGGGTCAGGGAGTACTTATAAAGGGGCTATGGTAACTCACTTGGGGTAAGGAGTACTTATATAGGACTAGGGTAAATCACTTGCGGTCAGAGAGAACATATATAGGGATAGGATAACTCACTTGCGGTCAGAGAGTACATATAAAGGGGCTAGAATAACTCACTTGTTGTCAGGGAGTACTTCTATGGGACTAGGGTAACTCACTTGGGGTCAGGGAGTACTTCTATGGGACTAGGGTAAATCACTTGGGGTCAGGGAGTACTTCTATGGGACTAGGGTAACTCACTTGGGGTCAGAGAGTACTTATAAAGGGGCTATGGTACCTCACTTTGGGTCAGGGAGTACTTATATGGGATTAGGGTAACTCACTTGCGGTCGGGGAGTACTTATAAAGGGGCTAGGGTAACTCTCTTCGGGTCAAGTAGTACTTATATTGGACTAGGCTAACTCACTTGGTGTCTGGGAGTACTTATATGGGACCAGGGTAACTCACTTGGGGCCAGGGTGTACTTATTAAGGGGCTAGGATAACTCACTTGTTGTCAGGGAGTACTTATATAGGGGCTAAGGTAACTCACTTGGGGTCAGGGAGTACTTATATAGGACTAGGGTAATTCACTTGCGGTCAGAGAGAACATATATAGGGATAGGATAACTCACTTGCGGTCAGAGAGTACATATAAAGGGGCTAGGATAACTCACTTGGGGTCAGGGAGTACTTATTAAGGGGCTATGGTAACTCACTTGGGGTCAGTGAGTACTTATATGGGACTAGGGTAACTCACTTGCGGTCAGAGAGTACATATAAAGGGGCTAGGATAACACACTTGTGGTCAGGGAGTAGTTATATAGGGGCTAGGGTAACTCACTTGGGGTCAGGGAGTACTTCTATGGGACTAGGGTAAATCACTTGGGGTCAGGGAGTACTTCTATGGGACTAGGGTAACTCACTTGGGGTCAGGGTGTACTTATAAAGGGGCTAGGGTAAATCACTTGGGGTCAGGGAGTACTTATAAAGGGGCTAGGATAACTCACTTGCGGTCAGAGAGTACATATAAAGGGGCTAGGATAACTCACTTGGGGTCAGGGAGTACTTATATAGGGGCTAGGGTAACTCACTTGGGGTCAGGGAGTACTTCTATGGTACTGGGTAACTCACTTGCGGTCAGAGAGTACATATAAAGGGGCTAGGATAACTCACTTGGGGTCAGGGAGTACATATAATGTGGCTAGGATAACTCACTTGCGGTCAGAGAGTACATATAAAGGGGCTAGGATAACTCAATTTCGGTCAGAGAGTACATATAAAGGGGCTAGGATAACTCACTTGGGGTCAGGGAGTACTTATAAAGGGGCTAGGGTAACTCACTTGCGGTCAGAGAGTACATATAAAGGGGCTAGGATAACTCACTTGGGGTCAGGGAGTACTTATTAAGGGGCTATGGTAACTCACTTGGGGTCAGGGAGTACTTATATGGGACTAGGGTAACTCACTTGCGGTCAGAGAGTACATATAAAGGGGCTAGGATAACACACTTGTGGTCAGGGAGTACTTATATAGGGGCTAGGGTAACTCACTTGGGGTCAGGGAGTACTTCTATGGGACTAGGGTCAATCACTTGGGGTCAGGGAGTACTTCTATGGGACTAGGGTAACTCACTTGGGGTCAGGGTGTACTTATAATGGGGCTATGGTAACTCACTTGGGGTCAGGGAGTACTTACATGGGACTAGGGTAACTCACTTGCGGTCAGAGAGTACATATAAAGGGGCTAGGATAACTCAATTGGGGTCAGGGAGTACTTATATAGGGGCTAGGGTAACACACTTGGGGTCAGGGAGTACTTCTATGGGACTAGGGTAAATCACTTGGGGTCAGGGAGTACTTCTATGGGACTAGGGTAACTCACTTGGGGTCAGGGAGTACTTATATAGGACTAGGGTAATTCACTTGCGGTCAGAGAGAACATATATAGGGATAGGATAACTCACTTGCGGTCAGAGAGCACATATAAAGGGGCTAGAATAACTCACTTGTTGTCAGGGAGTACTTCTATGGGACTAGGGTAACTCACTTGGGGTCTGGGAGTACTTATATGGAACTAGGGTAACCCACTTAAGTTCAGGGAGTACTTATATGGGACTAGGGTAACTCTCTTGAGGTCAGGGAGTACACATAAAGGGGTTAGGGTAACTCAATTTGGGTCAAGGAGTACTTGTATTGGACTAGGCTAACTCACTTGGTGTCTGGGAGTACTTATATGGGACCAGGGTAACTCCCTTGGTGCCAGGGTGTACTTATAAAGGGGCTAGGGTAACTCACTTGGGGTCAGGGAGTAGTTATAAGTGACTAGGGTAACTCACTTGGGGTCTGGGAGTACTTATATAGGGGCTAGGGTATCTCACTTGGGGTCAGGGAGTACTTCGATGGGACTAGGGTAACTCACTTGGGGTCAGGGTGTACTTATATAGGGGCTAGGGTAACTCTCTTCGGATCAAGGAGTACTTATATTGGACTAGGCTACCTCACTTGGTGTCTGGGAGTACTTATATGGGACTAGGGTAACTCACTTGCTGTCAGAGAGTACATATAAAGGGGCTAGGATAACTCACTTGGGGTCAGGGAGTACTTATAAAGGGGCTATGGTACCTCACTTGCGGGCAGGGAGTACTTATAAAGGGGCTAGGGTAACTCTCTTTGGGTCAAGGAGTACTTATATTGGATTAGACTAACTCGCTTGGTGTCTGGGAGTACTTATATGGGATCAGGGTAACTCACTTCGGGCCAGGGTGTACTTATTAAGGGGCTAGGATAACTCACTTGCGGTCAGGGAGTACATATAATGTGGCTAGGATAACTCACTTGCGTTCAGAGAGTACATATAAAGGGGCTAGGATAACTCACTTTCGGTCAGAGAGTACATATAAAGTGGCTAGGATAACTCACTTGGGGTCTGGGAGTACATATAAAGGGGCTAGGGTAACTCACTTGCGGTCGGAGAGTACATATAAAGGGGCTAGGATAACTCAATTGGGGTCAGGGAGTACTTCTATGGGACTAGGGTAACTCACTTGGGGTCAGGGAGTACTAATAAAAGGGCTAGGGTAACTCACTTTGGGTCAATGAGTACTTCTATGTGAGAAGGGTAACTCACTTGCGGGCAAAGAGTACATATAAAGGGGCAAGGATAACTCAATTGGGGTCAGGGAGTACTTCTATGGGACTAGGGTAACTCACTTGGGGTCAGGGAGTACATATAAAGGGGCTAGGATAACTCACTTGCGGTCAGAGAGTACATATAAAGGGGCTAGGATAACTCACTTGCGGTCAGAGAGTACATATAAAGGGGCTAGGATAACTCACTTGGGGTCAGGGAGTACTTATAAAGGCGCTAGGATAACTCACTTGCGGTCAGAGGGTACATATAACGGGGCTAGGGTAACTCACTTGGGGTCAGGGAGTACATATAAAGGGGCTACGGTAACTCACTTGGGGTCAGGGAGTACTTATATGGGACTAGGGTAACTCACTTGCGGTCAGAGAGTACATATAAAGAGGATAGGATAACTCATTTGTGGTCAGAGAGTACTTATAAAGGGGCTATGGTACCTCACTTTGGGTCAGGGAATACTTATATGGGATTAGGGTAACTCACTTGCGGTCAGGGAGTACTTATAAAGGGGCTAGGGTAACTCTCTTCGGGTCAAGTAGTACTTATATTGGACTAGGCTAACTCACTTGGTGTCTGGGAGTACTTATATGGGACCAGGGTAACTCACTTGGGGCCAGGGTGTACTTATTAAGGGGCTAGGATAACTCACTTGCGGTCAGGGAGTACATATAATGTGGCTAGGATAACTCACTTGCGTTCAGAGAGTACATATAAAGGGGCTAGGATAACTCACTTTCGGTCAGAGAGTACATATAAAGGGGCTAGGATAACTCACTTGGTGTCAGGGAGTGCATATAAAGGGGCTAGGGTAACTCACTTGCGGTCAGAGATTACATATAAAGTGGCTAGGATAACTCACTTGGGGTCAGGGAGTACTTCTATGTGAGAAGGGTAACTCACTTGCGGGCAGAGAGTACATATAAAGGGGCAAGGATAACTCAATTGGGGTCAGGGAGTACTTCTGTGGGACTAGGGTAACTCACTTGGGGTCAGGGAGTACATATAAAGGGGCTAGGATAACTCAGTTGCGGTCAGAGAGTACATATAAAGGGGCTAGGATAACTCACTTGCGGTCAGAGAGTACATATAAAGGGGCTAGGATAACTCACTTGGGGTCAGGGAGTACTTATAAAGGGGCTAGGGTAACTCACTTGCGGTCAGGGAGTACTTATATGGGATTAGGGTAACTCACTTGGTGTCAGGGAGTGCTTATAAAGGGGCTAAGGTAACTCACTTGCAGTCAGAGAGTACATATAAAGGGGCTAGGATAACTCACTTGGGGTCAGGGAGTACTTATAAAGGCGCTAGGATAACTCACTTGCGGTCAGAGGGTACATATAACGGGGCTAGGATAACTCACTTGGGGTCAGGGAGTACTTATAAAGGGGCTATGGTAACTCACTTGGGGTCAGGGAGTACTTATATGGGACTAGGGTAACTCACTTGCGGTCAGAGAGTACATATAAAGAGGATAGGATAACTCATTTGTGGTCAGAGAGTACTTATAAAGGGGCTATGGTACCTCACTTTGGGTCAGGGAGTACTTATATGGGATTAGGGTAACTCACTTGCGGTCAGGGAGTACTTATAAAGGGGCTAGGGTAACTCACTTGGGGTCAGGGAGTACTTATAAAGGGGCTATGGTACCTCACTTGCGGGCAGGGAGTACATATAATGTGGCTAGTTTAACTCACTTGCGTTCAGAGAGTACATATAAAGGGGCTAGGATAACTCACTTTCGGTCAGAGAGTACATATAAAGGGGCTAGGATAACTCACTTGGTGTCAGGGAGTGCTTATAAAGGGGCTAAGGTAACTCACTTGCGGTCAGAGTACATATAAAGGGGCTAGGATAACTCACTTGGGGTCAGGGAGTACTTATATGGGACTAGGGTAACTCACTTGCGGTCAGAGAGAACATATAAAGAGGATAGGATAACTCATTTGTGGTCAGAGAGTACTTATAAAGGGGCTAGGGTAACTCTCTTCGGGTCAAGTAGTACTTATATTGGACTAGGCTAACTCACTTGGTGTCTGGGAGTACTTATATGGGACCAGGGTAACTCACTTGGGGCCAGGGTGTACTTATTAAGGGGCTAGGATAACTCACTTGCGTTCAGAGAGTACATATAATGTGGCTAGGATAACTCACTTGCGTTCAGAGAGTACATATAAAGGGACTAGAATAACTCACTTTCGGTCAGAGAGTACATATAAAGGGGCTAGGATAACTCACTTGGTGTCAGGGAGTGCATATAAAGGGGCTAGGGTAACTCACTTGCGGTCAGAGAGTACATATAAAGTGGCTAGGATAACTCACTTGGGGTCAGGGAGTACTTCTATGTGAGAAGGGTAACTCACTTGCGGGCAGAGAGTACATATAAAGGGGCAAGGATAACTCAATTGGGGTCAGGGAGTACTTCTATGGGACTAGGGTAACTCACTTGGGGTCAGGGAGTACATATAAAGGGGCTAGGATAACTCACTTGCGGTCAGAGAGTACATATAAAGGGGCTAGGATAACTCACTTGCGGTCAGAGAGTACATATAAAGGGGCTAGGATAACTCACTTGGGGTCAGGGAGTACTTATAAAGGGGCTAGGGTAACTCACTTGCGGTCAGGGAGTACTTATATGGGATTAGGGTAACTCACTTGGTGTCAGGGAGTGCTTATAAAGGGGCTAAGGTAACTCACTTGCAGTCAGAGAGTACATATAAAGGGGCTAGGATAACTCACTTGGGGTCAGGGAGTACTTATAAAGGCGCTAGGATAACTCACTTGCGGTCAGAGGGTACATATAACGGGGCTAGGATAACTCACTTGGGGTCAGGGAGTACTTATAAAGGGGCTATGGTAACTCACTTGGGGTCAGGGAGTACTTATATGGGACTAGGGTAACTCACTTGCGGTCAGAGAGTACATATAAAGAGGATAGGATAACTCATTTGTGGTCAGAGAGTACTTATAAAGGGGCTATGGTACCTCACTTTGGGTCAGGGAGTACTTATATGGGATTAGGGTAACTCACTTGCGGTCAGGGAGTACTTATAAAGGGGCTAGGGTAACTCACTTGGGGTCAGGGAGTACTTATAAAGGGGCTATGGTACCTCACTTGCGGGCAGGGAGTACATATAATGTGGCTAGTTTAACTCACTTGCGTTCAGAGAGTACATATAAAGGGGCTAGGATAACTCACTTTCGGTCAGAGAGTACATATAAAGGGGCTAGGATAACTCACTTGGTGTCAGGGAGTGCTTATAAAGGGGCTAAGGTAACTCACTTGCGGTCAGGGAGTACTTATATGGGACTAGGGTAACTCACTTGCGGTCAGAGAGAACATATAAAGAGGATAGGATAACTCATTTGTGGTCAGAGAGTACTTATAAAGGGGCTAGGGTAACTCTCTTCGGGTCAAGTAGTACTTATATTGGACTAGGCTAACTCACTTGGTGTCTGGGAGTACTTATATGGGACCAGGGTAACTCACTTGGGGCCAGGGTGTACTTATTAAGGGGCTAGGATAACTCACTTGCGTTCAGAGAGTACATATAAAGGGGCTAGGATAACTCACTTTCGGTCAGAGAGTACATATAAAGGGGCTAGGATAACTCACTTGGGGTCTGGGAGTACTTATATGGGACTAGGGTAACCTACTTAAGGTCAGGGAGTACTTATATGGGATTAGGCTAACTCACTTGGTGTCTGGGAGTACTTATATGGGACCAGGGTATCTCACTTGGGGTCAGGGAGTACTTCGATGGGACTAGGGTAACTCACTTGGGCTCAGGGTGTACTTATAAAGGGGCTAGGGTAACTCACTTGGGGTCTGGGAGTACTTATATAGGGGCTAGGGTATCTCACTTGGGGTCAGGGAGTACTTCGATGGGACTAGGGTAACTCACTTGGGATCAGGGTGTACTTATAAAGGGGCTAGTGTAACTCACTTGGTGCCAGGGTGTACTTATAAAGGGGCTAGGGTAACTCACTTGGGGTCAGGGAGTAGTTATAAGGGACTAGGGTAACTCACTTGGGGTCTGGGAGTACTTATATAGGGGCTAGGGTAACTCACTTGTGGTCAGGGAGTACTTCTATGGGACTAGGGTAACTAACTTGGGGTCTGGGAGTAGTTATAAGGGACTAGGGTAACTCACTTGGGGTCAGGGTGTACTTATAAAGGGGCTTGGGTAACTCACTTGGGGTCAGGGAGTACTTATAAAGGGGCTAGGGTAACCCATTTTCGGTCAAGGAGTACTTATACTAGACTAGGCTAACTCACTTGGTGTCTGGGAGTACTTATATGGGACCAGGGTAACTCACTTGTGGCCGGGTGTACTTATAAAGGGGTCTAGGGTAACTCACTTGGGGTCAGGGAGTACTTATAAAGGTGATATGGTAACTCACTTGGGGTCAGGGGGTACTTATATGGGACTAGGGTAACTCAGTTGCGGTCAGAGAGTACATATAAAGGGGCTAGGATAACTCCCTTGGGGTCAGGGAGTACATATAATGGGGCTAGGATAACTCAATTGCGGTCAGAGAGTACATATAAAGGGGCTAGGGTAACTCACTTGCGGTCAGAGAGTACATATAAAGGGGCTAGGATAACTCACTTGGGGTCAGGGAGTACTTATAAAGGGGCTAGGGTAACTCAATTGCGGTCAGAGAGTACATATAAAGGGGCTAGGATAACTCATTTGGGGTCAGGGAGCACATATAATGGGGCTAGGATAACTCACTTGCGGTCAGAGAGTACATATAAAGGGGATAGGATAACTCACTTAGGGTCAGGGAGTACTTATAAAGGCGCTAGGATAACTCACATGCGGTCAGAGAGTACATATAACGGGGCTAGGATAACTCACTTGTGGTCAGGGAGTACTTATATAGGGGCTAGGGTAACTCACTTGGGGTCAGGGAGTACTTATAAAGGGGCTATGGTAACTCACTTGGGGTAAGGAGTACTTATAAAGGGGCTATGGTAACTCACTTGGGGTGAGGAGTACTTATATAGGACTAGGGTAATTCACTTGCGGTCAGAGAGAACATATATAGGGATAGGATAACTCACTTGCGGTCAGAGAGTAAATATAAAGGGGCTAGAATAACTCACTTGGGGTCAGGGAGTACATATAATGGGGCTAGGATAACTAACTTGCGGTCAGAGAGCTCATATAAAGGGGGTAGAATAACTCACTTGGGATCAGGGAGTACTTATAAAGGGGCTATGGTAACTCACTTGGGGTAAGGAGTACTTATATAGGACTAGGGTAATTCACTTGCGGTCAGAGAGAACATATATAGGGATAGGATAACTCACTTGCGGTCAGAGAGCACATATAAAGGGGCTAGAATAACTCACTTGTTGTCAGGGAGTACTTCTATGGGACTAGGGTAACTCACTTGGGGTCTGGGAGTACTTATATGGGACTAGGGTAACCCACTTAAGTTCAGGGAGTACTTATATGGGACTAGGGTAACTCTCTTGAGGTCAGGGAGTACACATAAAGGGGTTAGGGTAACTCAATTTGGGTCAAGGAGTACTTGTATTGGACTAGGCTAACTCACTTGGTATCTGTGAGTACTTATATGGGACCAGGGTAACTCCCTTGGTGCCAGGGTGTACTTATAAAGGGGCTAGGGTAACTCACTTGGGGTCAGGGTGTACTTATATAGGGGCTAGGGTAACTCTCTTCGGATCAAGGAGTACTTATATTGGACTAGGCTACCTCACTTGGTGTCTGGGAGTACTTATATGGGACCGGGGTAACTCACTTGCGGTCAGAGAGTACATATAAAGGGGATACGATAACTCACTTGGGGTCAGGGAGTACTTATAAAGTTGCTATGGTAACTCACTTGGGTTAAGGGATTACTTATATGGGACTAGGGTAACTCACTTGCTGTCAGAGAGTACATATAAAGGGGCTAGGATAACTCACTTGGGGTCAGGGAGTACTTATAAAGGGGCTATGGTACCTCACTTGCGGGCAGGGAGTACTTATAAAGGGGCTAGGGTAACTCTCTTTGGGTCAAGGAGTACTTATATTGGATTAGGCTAACTCGCTTGGTGTCTGGGAGTACTTATATGGGACCAGGGTAACTCACTTGGGGCCAGGGTGTACTTATTAAGGGGCTAGGATAACTCACTTGCGGTCAGGGAGTACATATAATGTGGCTAGGATAACTCACTTGCGTTCAGAGAGTACATATAAAGGGGCTAGGATAACTCACTTTCGGTCAGAGAGTACATATAAAGTGGCTAGGATAACTCACTTAGGGTCTGGGAGTACATATAAAGGGGCTAGGGTAACTCACTTGCGGTCGGAGAGTACATATAAAGGGGCTAGGATAACTCACTTGGGGTCAGGGAGTACTAATAAAAGGGCTAGGGTAACTCACTTTGGGTCAATGAGTACTTCTATGTGAGAAGGGTAACTCACTTGCGGGCAAAGAGTACATATAAAGGGGCAAGGATAACTCAATTGGGGTCAGGGAGTACTTCTATGGGACTAGGGTAACTCACTTGGGGTCAGGGAGTACATATAAAGGGGCTAGGATAACTCACTTGCGGTCAGAGAGTACATATAAAGGGGCTAGGATAACTCACTTGCGGTCAGAGAGTACATATAAAGGGGCTAGGATAACTCACTTGGGGTCAGGGAGTACTTATAAGGCGCTAGGATAACTCACTTGCGGTCAGAGGGTACATATAACGGGGCTAGGGTAACTCACTTGGGGTCAGGGAGTACTTATAAAGGGGCTACGGTAACTCACTTGGGGTCAGGGAGTACTTATATGGGACTAGGGTAACTCACTTGCGGTCAGAGAGTACATATAAAGAGGATAGGATAACTCATTTGTGGTCAGAGAGTACTTATAAAGGGGCTATGGTACCTCACTTTGGGTCAGGGAATACTTATATGGGATTAGGGTAACTCACTTGCGGTCAGGGAGTACTTATAAAGGGGCTAGGGTAACTCTCTTCGGGTCAAGTAGTACTTATATTGGACTAGGCTAACTCACTTGGTGTCTGGGAGTACTTATATGGGACCAGGGTAACTCACTTGGGGCCAGGGTGTACTTATTAAGGGGCTAGGATAACTCACTTGCGGTCAGGGAGTACATATAATGTGGCTAGGATAACTCACTTGCGTTCAGAGAGTACATATAAAGGGGCTAGGATAACTCACTTTCGGTCAGAGAGTACATATAAAGGGGCTAGGATAACTCACTTGGTGTCAGGGAGTGCATATAAAGGGGCTAGGGTAACTCACTTGCGGTCAGGGAGTACTTATAAAGGGGCTATGGTAACTCACTTGGGGTAAGGAGTACTTATATAGGACTAGGGTAATTCACTTGCGGTCAGAGAGAACATATATAGGGATAGGATAACTCACTTGCGGTCAGAGAGCACATATAAAGGGGCTAGAATAACTCACTTGTTGTCAGGGAGTACTTCTATGGGACTAGGGTAACTCACTTGGGGTCTGGGAGTACTTATATGGGACTAGGGTAACCCACTTAAGTTCAGGGAGTACTTATATGGGACTAGGGTAACTCTCTTGAGGTCAGGGAGTACACATAAAGGGGTTAGGGTAACTCAATTTGGGTCAAGGAGTACTTGTATTGGACTAGGCTAACTCACTTGGTATCTGTGAGTACTTATATGGGACCAGGGTAACTCCCTTGGTGCCAGGGTGTACTTATAAAGGGGCTAGGGTAACTCACTTGGGGTCAGGGTGTACTTATATAGGGGCTAGGGTAACTCTCTTCGGATCAAGGAGTACTTATATTGGACTAGGCTACCTCACTTGGTGTCTGGGAGTACTTATATGGGACCGGGGTAACTCACTTGCGGTCAGAGAGTACATATAAAGGGGATAGGATAACTCACTTGGGGTCAGGGAGTACTTATAAAGTTGCTATGGTAACTCACTTGGGTTAAGGGATTACTTATATGGGACTAGGGTAACTCACTTGCTGTCAGAGAGTACATATAAAGGGGCTAGGATAACTCACTTGGGGTCAGGGAGTACTTATAAAGGGGCTATGGTACCTCACTTGCGGGCAGGGAGTACTTATAAAGGGGCTAGGGTAACTCTCTTTGGGTCAAGGAGTACTTATATTGGATTAGGCTAACTCGCTTGGTGTCTGGGAGTACTTATATGGGACCAGGGTAACTCACTTGGGGCCAGGGTGTACTTATTAAGGGGCTAGGATAACTCACTTGCGGTCAGGGAGTACATATAATGTGGCTAGGATAACTCACTTGCGTTCAGAGAGTACATATAAAGGGGCTAGGATAACTCACTTTCGGTCAGAGAGTACATATAAAGTGGCTAGGATAACTCACTTAGGGTCTGGGAGTACATATAAAGGGGCTAGGGTAACTCACTTGCGGTCGGAGAGTACATATAAAGGGGCTAGGATAACTCACTTGGGGTCAGGGAGTACTAATAAAAGGGCTAGGGTAACTCACTTTGGGTCAATGAGTACTTCTATGTGAGAAGGGTAACTCACTTGCGGGCAAAGAGTACATATAAAGGGGCAAGGATAACTCAATTGGGGTCAGGGAGTACTTCTATGGGACTAGGGTAACTCACTTGGGGTCAGGGAGTACATATAAAGGGGCTAGGATAACTCACTTGCGGTCAGAGAGTACATATAAAGGGGCTAGGATAACTCACTTGCGGTCAGAGAGTACATATAAAGGGGCTAGGATAACTCACTTGGGGTCAGGGAGTACTTATAAGGCGCTAGGATAACTCACTTGCGGTCAGAGGGTACATATAACGGGGCTAGGGTAACTCACTTGGGGTCAGGGAGTACTTATAAAGGGGCTACGGTAACTCACTTGGGGTCAGGGAGTACTTATATGGGACTAGGGTAACTCACTTGCGGTCAGAGAGTACATATAAAGAGGATAGGATAACTCATTTGTGGTCAGAGAGTACTTATAAAGGGGCTATGGTACCTCACTTTGGGTCAGGGAATACTTATATGGGATTAGGGTAACTCACTTGCGGTCAGGGAGTACTTATAAAGGGGCTAGGGTAACTCTCTTCGGGTCAAGTAGTACTTATATTGGACTAGGCTAACTCACTTGGTGTCTGGGAGTACTTATATGGGACCAGGGTAACTCACTTGGGGCCAGGGTGTACTTATTAAGGGGCTAGGATAACTCACTTGCGGTCAGGGAGTACATATAATGTGGCTAGGATAACTCACTTGCGTTCAGAGAGTACATATAAAGGGGCTAGGATAACTCACTTTCGGTCAGAGAGTACATATAAAGGGGCTAGGATAACTCACTTGGTGTCAGGGAGTGCATATAAAGGGGCTAGGGTAACTCACTTGCGGTCAGAGAGTACATATAAAGTGGCTAGGATAACTCACTTGGGGTCAGGGAGTACTTCTATGTGAGAAGGGTAACTCACTTGCGGGCAGAGAGTACATATAAAGGGGCAAGGATAACTCAATTGGGGTCAGGGAGTACTTCTATGGGACTAGGGTAACTCACTTGGGGTCAGGGAGTACATATAAAGGGGCTAGGATAACTCACTTGCGGTCAGAGAGTACATATAAAGGGGCTAGGATAACTCACTTGCGGTCAGAGAGTACATATAAAGGGGCTAGGATAACTCACTTGGGGTCAGGGAGTACTTATAAAGGGGCTAGGGTAACTCACTTGCGGTCAGGGAGTACTTATATGGGATTAGGGTAACTCACTTGGTGTCAGGGAGTGCTTATAAAGGGGCTAAGGTAACTCACTTGCAGTCAGAGAGTACATATACAGGGGCTAGGATAACTCACTTGGGGTCAGGGAGTACTTATAAAGGCGCTAGGATAACTCACTTGCGGTCAGAGGGTACATATAACGGGGCTAGGGTAACTCACTTGCGGTCAGGGAGTACTTATATGGGATTAGGGTAACTCACTTGGGGTCAGGGAGTACTTATATGGGACTAGGGTAACTCACTTGCGGTCAGAGAGTACATATAAAGAGGATAGGATAACTCATTTGTGGTCAGAGAGTACTTATAAAGGGGCTATGGTACCTCACTTTGGGTCAGGGAGTACTTATATGGGATTAGGGTAACTCACTTGCGGTCAGGGAGTACTTATAAAGGGGCTAGGGTAACTCACTTGGGGTCAGGGAGTACTTATAAAGGGGCTATGGTACCTCACTTGCGGGCAGGGAGTACATATAATGTGGCTAGTTTAACTCACTTGCGTTCAGAGAGTACATATAAAGGGGCTAGGATAACTCACTTTCGGTCAGAGAGTACATATAAAGGGGCTAGGATAACTCACTTGGTGTCAGGGAGTGCTTATAAAGGGGCTAAGGTAACTCACTTGCGGTCAGAGTACATATAAAGGGGCTAGGATAACTCACTTGGGGTCAGGGAGTACTTATATGGGACTAGGGTAACTCACTTGCGGTCAGAGAGAACATATAAAGAGGATAGGATAACTCATTTGTGGTCAGAGAGTACTTATAAAGGGGCTAGGGTAACTCTCTTCGGGTCAAGTAGTACTTATATTGGACTAGGCTAACTCACTTGGTGTCTGGGAGTACTTATATGGGACCAGGGTAACTCACTTGGGGCCAGGGTGTACTTATTAAGGGGCTAGGATCACTCACTTGCGTTCAGAGAGTACATATAAAGGGGCTAGGATAACTCACTTTCGGTCAGAGAGTACATATAAAGGGGCTAGGATAACTCACTTGGTGTCAGGGAGTGCTTATAAAGTGGCTAAGGTAACTCACTTGCGGTCAGAGTGTACATATAAAGGGGCTAGGATAACTCACTTGGGGTCAGGGAGTACATATAATGGGGCTAGGATAACTAACTTGCGGTCAGAGAGTACATATAAAGGGGCTAGGATAACTCACTTGGGGTCAGGGAGTACATATAATGGGGCTAGGATAACTAACTTGCGGTCAGAGAGCTCATATAAAGGGGCTAGAATAACTCACTTGGGATCAGGGAGTACTTATAAAGGGGCTATGGTAACTCACTTGGGGTAAGGAGTACTTATATAGGACTAGGGTAATTCACTTGCGGTCAGAGAGAACATATATAGGGATAGGATAACTCACTTGCGGTCAGAGAGTACATATAAAGGGGCTAGAATAACTCACTTGTTGTCAGGGAGTACTTCTATGGGACTAGGGTAACTCACTTGGGGTCTGGGAGTACTTATATGGGACTAGGGTAACCTACTTAAGGTCAGGGAGTACTTATATGGGACTAGGGTATCTCTCTTGAGGTCAGGGAGTACATATAAATGGGTTAGGGTAACTCAATTTGGGTCAAGGAGTACTTGTATTGGACTAGGCTAACTCACTTGGTGTCTGGGAGTACTTATATGGGACCAGGGTATCTCACTTGGGGTCAGGGAGTACTTCGATGGGACTAGGGTAACTCACTTGGGGTCAGGGTGTACTTATAAAGGGGCTAGGGTAACTCACTTGGGGTCAGGGAGTAGTTATAAGGGACTAGGGTAACTCACTTGGGGTCTGGGAGTACTTATATAGGGGCTAGGGTAACTCACTTGTGGTCAGGGAGTACTTCTATGGGACTAGGGTAACTCACTTGGGGTCTGGGAGTAGTTATAAGGGACTAGGGTAACTCACTTGGGGTCAGGGTGTACTTATAAAGGGGCTAGGGTAACTCACTTGGGGTCAGGGAGTACTTATAAAGGGGCTAGGGTAACCCATTTTCGGTCAAGGAGTACTTATACTAGACTAGGCTAACTCACTTGGTGTCTGGGAGTACTTATATGGGACCAGGGTAACTCACTTGTGGCCGGGTGTACTTATAAAGGGGTCTAGGGTAACTCACTTGGGGTCAGGGAGTACTTATAAAGGGGCTATGGTACCTCACTTGCGGGCAGGGAGTACATATAATGTGGCTAGGATAACTCACTTGCGTTCAGAGAGTACATATAAAGGGGCTAGGATAACTCACTTTCGGCCAGAGAGTACATATAAAGGGGCTAGGATAACTCACTTGGTGTCAGGGAGTGCATATAAAGGGGCTAAGGTAACTCACTTGCGGTCAGAGAGTACATATAAAGGGGCTAGGATAACTCACTTGGGGTCAGGGAGTACTTATAAAGGCGCTAGGATAACTCACTTGCGGTCAGAGGGTACATATAACGGGGCTAGGATAACTCACTTGGGGTCAGGGAGTACTTATAAAGGGGCTACGGTAACTCACTTGGGGTCAGGGAGTACTTATATGGGACTAGGGTAACTCACTTGCGGTCAGAGAGTACATATAAAGAGGATAGGATAACTCATTTGTGGTCAGAGAGTACTTATAAAGGGGCTATGGTACCTCACTTTGGGTCAGGGAGTACTTATATGGGATTAGGGTAACTCACTTGCGGTCAGGGAGTACTTATAATGTGGCTGGGATAACTCACTTGCGTTCAGAGAGTACATATAAAGGGGCGAGGATAACTCACTTTCGGTCAGAGAGTACATATAAAGGGGCTAGGATAACTCACTTGCGGTCAGAGAGTACATATAAAGGGGCTAGGATAACTCACTTGCGGTCAGAGAGTACATATAAAGGGGCTAGGATAACTCACTTGGGGTCAGGGAGTACTTATAAAGGGGCTAGGGTAACTCAATTGCGGTCAGAGAGTACATATAAAGGGGCTAGGATAACTCACTTGGGGTCAGGGAGCACATATAATGGGGCTAGGATAACTCACTTAGGGTCAGGGAGTACTTATAAAGGCGCTAGGATAACTCACTTGCGGTCAGAGAGTACATATAACGGGGCCAGGATAACTCACTTGTGGTCAGGGAGTACTTATATAGGGGCTAGGGTAACTGACTTGGGGTCAGGGAGTACTTATAAAGGGGCTATGGTAACTCACTTGGGGTAAGGAGTACTTATAAAGGGGCTATGGTAACTCACTTGGGGTGAGGAGTACTTATATAGGACTAGGGTAATTCACTTGCGGTCAGAGAGAACATATATAGGGATAGGATAACTCACTTGCGGTCAGAGAGTAAATAAAAAGGGGCTAGAATAACTCACTTGGGGTCAGGGAGTACTTATAAAGGGGCTATGGTAACTCACTTGTGGTAAGGAGTACTTATATAGGACTAGGGTAATTCACTTGCGGTCAGAGAGAACATATAAAGGGGCTAGAATAACTCACTTGGGGTCAGGTAGTACTTATAAAGGGGCTATGGTAACTCACTTGGGGTAAGGAGTACTTATAAAGGGGCTATGGTAACTCACTTGGGGTAAGGAGTACTTATATAGGACTAGGGTAATTCACTTGCGGTCAGAGAGAACATATATAGGGATAGGATAACTCACTTGCGGTCAGAGAGTAAATATAAAGGGGCTAGAATAACTCACTTGTTGTCAGGGAGTACTTCTATGGGACTAGGGTAACTCACTTGGGGTCTAGGAGTACTTATATGGGACTAGGGTAACTCTCTTGAGGTCAGGGAGTACATATAAAGGGGTTAGGGTAATTCAATTTGGGTCAAGGAGTACTTGTATTGGACTAGGCTAACTCACTTGGTGTCTGGGAGTACTTATATGGGACCAGGGTAACTCCCTTGGTGCCAGGGTGTACTTATAAAGGGGCTAGGGTAACTCACTTGGGGTCAGGGAGTACTTTTAAAGGGGCTAGGATAACTCACTTGGGGTCAGAGAGTACATATAAAGGGACTAGGATAACTCACTTGGGGTCAGGGAGTACTTATAAAGGGGCTATGGTAACACACTTGGGGTCAGGGAGTACTTATAAAGGGGCTAGGGTAACTCCCTTGCGGTCAGAGAGTACATATAAAGGGGCTAGGATAACTCACTTGGGGTCAGGGAGTACATATAATGGGGCTAGGATAACTCACTTGCGGTCAGAGAGTACTTATAAAGGGGCTAGGGTAACTCACTTGCGGTCAGAGAGTACATATAAAGGGGCTAGGATAACTCACTTGGGGTCAGGGAGTACATATAATGGGGCTAGGATAACTCACTTGCGGTCGGAGAGTACATATAAAGGGGTTAGGATAACTCACTTGGGGTCAGGGAGTACTTATAAAGGCGCTAGGATAACTCACTTGCGGTCAGAGAGTACATATAACGGGGCTAGGATAACTCACTTGTGGTCAGGGAGTACTTATATAGGAGCTAGGGTAACTCACTTGGGGTCAGGGAGTACTTATATGGGACCAGGGTATCTCACTTGGGGTCAGGGAGTACTTCGATGGGACTAGGGTAACTCACTTGGGGTCAGGGTGTACTTATAAAGGGGCTATGGTAACTCACTTGGGGTAAGGAGTACTTATATAGGACTAGGGTAATTCACTTGCGGTCAGAGAGAACATATATAGGGATAGGATAACTCACTTGCGGTCAGAGAGTACATATAAAGGGGCTAGAATAACTCACTTGTTGTCAGGGAGTACTTCTATGGGACTAGGGTAACTCACTTGGGGTCTGGGAGTACTTATATGGGACTAGGGTAACCTACTTAAGGTCAGGGAGTACTTATATGGGACTAGGCTAACTCACTTGGTGTCTGGGAGTACTTATATGGGACCAGGGTATCTCACTTGGGGTCAGGGGGTACTTCGATGGGACTAGGGTAACTCACTTGGGGTCAGGGTGTACTTATAAAGGGGCTAGGGTAACTCACTTGGGGTCTGGGAGTACTTATATAGGGGCTAGGGTATCTCACTTGGGGTCAGGGAGTACTTCGATGGGACTAGGGTAACTCACTTGGGATCAGGGTGTACTTATAAAGGGGCTAGGGTAACTCACTTGGTGCCAGGGTGTACTTATAAAGGGGCTAGGGTAACTCACTTGGGGTCAGGGAGTAGTTATAAGGGACTAGGGTAACTCACTTGGGGTCTGGGAGTACTTATATAGGGGCTAGGGTAACTCACTTGTGGTCAGGGAGTACTTCTATGGGACTAGGGTAACTCACTTGGGGTCTGAGAGTAGTTATAAGGGACTAGGGTAACTCACTTGGGGTCAGGGAGTACATATAAAGGGGCTAGGATAACTCACTTGGGGTCAGGGAGTACTTATAAAGGGGCTAGGGTAACTCACTTGCGGTCAGAGAGTACATAAAAAGGGGCTAGGATAACTCACTTGGGGTCAGGGAGTACATATAATGGGGCTAGGATAACTCACTTGCGGTCAGAGAGTACATATAAAGGGGCTAGGATAACTAACTTAGGGTCAGGGAGTACTTATAAAGGCGCTAGGATAACTAACTTGCGGTCAGAGGGTACATATAACGGGGCTAGGATAACTCACTTACGGTCAGAGAGTACATAAAAAGGGGCTAGGATAACTCACTTTGGGTCAGGGAGTACTTATATGGGATTAGGGTAACTCACTTGCGGTCAGGGAGTACTTATAAAGGGGCTACGGTAACTCACTTGGGGTCAGGGAGTACTTATAAAGGGGCTATGGTACCTCACTTGGGGTCAGGGAGTACTTATAAAGGGGCTATGGTACCTCACTTGCGGGCAGGGAGTACTTATAAAGGGGCTAGGGTAACTCTCTTTGGGTCAAGGAGTACTTATATTGGATTAGGCTAACTCGCTTGGTGTCTGGGAGTACTTATATGGGACCAGGGTAACTCACTTGGGGCCAGGGTGTACTTATTAAGGGGCTAGGGTAACTCACTTGGGGTCAGGGAGTACTTATAAAGGTGATATGGTAACTCACTTGGGGTCAGGGGGTACTTATATGGGACTAGGGTAACTCAGTTGCGGTCAGAGAGTACATATAAAGGGGCTAGGATAACTCCCTTGGGGTCAGGGAGTACATATAATGGGGCTAGGATAACTCACTTGCGGTCAGAGAGTACATATAAAGGGGCTAGGATAACTCACTTGCGGTCAGAGAGTACATATAAAGGGGCTAGGATAACTCACTTGGGGTCAGGGAGTACTTATAAAGGGGCTAGGGTAACTCAATTGCGGTCAGAGAGTACATATAAAGGGGCTAGGATAACTCACTTTCGGTCAGAGAGTACATATAAAGGGGCTAGGATAACTCACTTGGTGTCAGGGAGTGCTTATAAGGTGGCTAAGGTAACTCACTTGCGGTCAGAGTGTACATATAAAGGGGCTAGGATAACTCACTTGGGGTCAGGGAGTACATATAATGGGGCTAGGATAACTAACTTGCGGTCAGAGAGTACATATAAAGGGGCTAGGATAACTCACTTGGGGTCAGGGAGTACATATAATGGGGCTAGGATAACTAACTTGCGGTCAGAGAGCACATATAAAGGGGCTAGAATAACTCACTTGGGATCAGGGAGTACTTATAAAGGGGCTATGGTAACTCACTTGGGGTAAGGAGTACTTATATAGGACTAGGGTAATTCACTTGCGGTCAGAGAGAACATATATAGGGATAGGATAACTCACTTGCGGTCAGAGAGTACATATAAAGGGGCTAGAATAACTCACTTGTTGTCAGGGAGTACTTCTATGGGACTAGGGTAACTCACTTGGGGTCTGGGAGTACTTATATGGGACTAGGGTAACCTACTTAAGGTCAGGGAGTACTTGTATGGGACTAGGCTAACTCACTTGGTGTCTGGGAGTACTTATATGGGACCAGGGTATCTCACTTGGGGTCAGGGAGTACTTCGATGGGACTAGGGTAACTCACTTGGGCTCAGGGTGTACTTATAAAGGGGCTAGGGTAACTCACTTGGGGTCTGGGAGTACTTATATGGGACCAGGGTAACTCACTTGTGGCCGGGTGTACTTATAAAGGGGTCTAGGGTAACTCACTTGGGGTCAGGGAGTACTTATAAAGGTGATATGGTAACTCACTTGGGGTCAGGGGGTACTTATATGGGACTAGGGTAACTCAGTTGCGGTCAGAGAGTACATATAAAGGGGCTATGGTAACACACTTGGGGTCAGGGAGTACTTATAAAGGGGCTAGGGTAACTCTCTTGCGGTCAGAGAGTACATATAAAGGGGCTAGGATAACTCACTTGGGGTCAGGGAGTACATATAATGGGGCTAGGATAACTCACTTGCGGTCAGAGAGTACTTATAAAGGGGCTAGGGTAACTCACTTGCGGTCAGAGAGTACATATAAAGGGGCTAGGATAACTCACTTGGGGTCAGGGAGTACATATAATGGGGCTAGGATAACTCACTTGCGGTCGGAGAGTACATATAAAGGGGCTAGGATAACTCACTTGGGGTCAGGGAGTACTTATAAAGGCGCTAGGATAACTCACTTGCGGTCAGAGAGTACATATAACGGGGCTAGGGTATCTCACTTGGGGTCAGGGAGTACTTCGATGGGACTAGGGTAACTCACTTGGGATCAGGGTGTACTTATAAAGGGGCTAGGGTAACTCACTTGGTGCCAGGGTGTACTTATAAAGGGGCTAGGGTAACTCACTTGGGGTCAGGGAGTAGTTATAAGGGACTAGGGTAACTCACTTGGGGTCTGGGAGTACTTATATAGGGGCTAGGGTAACTCACTTGTGGTCAGGGAGTACTTCTATGGGACTAGGGTAACTCACTTGGGGTCTGGGAGTAGTTATAAGGGACTAGGGTAACTCACTTGGGGTCAGGGTGTACTTATAAAGGGGCTAGGGTAACTCACTTGGGGTCAGGGAGTACTTATAAAGGGGCTAGGGTAACCCATTTTCGGTCAAGGAGTACTTATACTAGACTAGGCTAACTCACTTGGTGTCTGGGAGTACTTATATGGGACCAGGGTAACTCACTTGTGGCCGGGTGTACTTATAAAGGGGTCTAGGGTAACTCACTTGGGGTCAGGGAGTACTTATAAAGGTGATATGGTAACTCACTTGGGGTCAGGGGGTACTTATATGGGACTAGGGTAACTCAGTTGCGGTCAGAGAGTACATATAAAGGGGCTATGGTAACACACTTGGGGTCAGGGAGTACTTATAAAGGGGCTAGGGTAACTCCCTTGCGGTCAGAGAGTACATATAAAGTGGCTAGGATAACTCACTTGGGGTCAGGGAGTACATATAATGGGGCTAGGATAACTCACTTGCGGTCAGAGAGTACTTATAAAGGGGCTAGGGTAACTCACTTGCGGTCAGAGAGTACATATAAAGGGGCTAGGATAACTCACTTGGGGTCAGGGAGTACATATAATGGGGCTAGGATAACTCACTTGCGGTCGGAGAGTACATATAAAGGGGCTAGGATAACTCACTTGGGGTCAGGGAGTACTTATAAAGGCGCTAGGATAACTCACTTGCGGTCAGAGAGTACATATAACGGGGCTAGGATAACTTACTTGTGGTCAGGGAGTACTTATATAGGAGCTAGGGTAACTCACTTGGGGTCAGGGAGTACTTATATGGGACCAGGGTATCTCACTTGGGGTCAGGGAGTACTTCGATGGGACTAGGGTAACTCACTTGGGGTCAGGGTGTACTTATAAAGGGGCTATGGTAACTCACTTGGGGTAAGGAGTACTTATATAGGACTAGGGTAATTCACTTGCGGTCAGAGAGAACATATATAGGGATAGGATAACTCACTTGCGGTCAGAGAGTACATATAAAGGGGCTAGAATAACTCACTTGTTGTCAGGGAGTACTTCTATGGGACTAGGGTAACTCACTTGGGGTCTGGGAGTACTTATATGGGACTAGGGTAACCTACTTAAGGTCAGGGAGTACTTATATGGGACTAGGCTAACTCACTTGGTGTCTGGGAGTACTTATATGGGACCAGGGTATCTCACTTGGGGTCAGGGAGTACTTCGATGGGACTAGGGTAACTCACTTGGGATCAGGGTGTACTTATAAAGGGGCTAGAGTAACTCACTTGGTGCCAGGGTGTACTTATAAAGGGGCTAGGGTAACTCACTTGGGGTCAGGGAGTAGTTATAAGGGACTAGGGTAACTCACTTGGGGTCTGGGAGTACTTATATAGGGGCTAGGGTAACTCACTTGTGGTCAGGGAGTACTTCTATGGGACTAGGGTAACTCACTTGGGGTCTGGGAGTGGTTATAAGGGACTAGGGTAACTCACTTGGGGTCAGGGTGTACTTATAAAGGGGCTAGGGTAACTCACTTGGGGTCAGGGAGTACTTATAAAGGGGCTAGGGTAACCCATTTTCGGTCAAGGAGTACTTATACTAGACTAGGCTAACTCACTTGGTGTCTGGGAGTACTTATATGGGACCAGGGTAACTCACTTGTGGCCGGGTGTACTTATAAAGGGGTCTAGGGTAACTCACTTGGGGTCAGGGGGTACTTATATGGGACTAGGGTAACTCAGTTGCGGTCAGAGAGTACATATAAAGGGGCTAGGATAACTCCCTTGGGGTCAGGGAGTACATATAATGGGGCTAGGATAACTCACTTGCGGTCAGAGAGTACATATAAAGGGGCTAGGATAACTCACTTGCGGTCAGAGAGTACATATAAAGGGGCTAGGATAACTCACTTGGGGTCAGGGAGTACTTATAAAGGGGATAGGGTAACTCAATTGCGGTCAGAGAGTACATATAAAGGGGCTAGGATAACTCACTTGGGGTCAGGGAGTACATATAATGGGGCTAGGATAACTAACTTGCGGTCAGAGAGTACATATAAAGGGGCTAGGATAACTCACTTGGGGTCAGGGAGTACATATAATGGGGCTAGGATAACTAACTTGCGGTCAGAGAGCACATATAAAGGGGCTAGAATAACTCACTTGGGATCAGGGAGTACTTATAAAGGGGCTATGGTAACTCACTTGGGGTAAGGAGTACTTATATAGGACTAGGGTAATTCACTTGCGGTCAGAGAGAACATATATAGGGATAGGATAACTCACTTGCGGTCAGAGAGTACATATAAAGGGGCTAGAATAACTCACTTGTTGTCAGGGAGTACTTCTATGGGACTAGGGTAACTCACTTGGGGTCTGGGAGTACTTATATGGGACTAGGGTAACCTACTTAAGGTCAGGGAGTACTTATATGGGACTAGGCTAACTCACTTGGTGTCTGGGAGTACTTATATGGGACCAGGGTATCTCACTTGGGGTCAGGGAGTACTTCGATGGGACTAGGGTAACTCACTTGGGCTCAGGGTGTACTTATAAAGGGGCTAGGGTAACTCACTTGGGGTCTGGGAGTACTTATATAGGGGCTAGGGTATCTCACTTGGGGTCAGGGAGTACTTCGATGGGACTAGGGTAACTCACTTGGGATCAGGGTGTACTTATAAAGGGGCTAGGGTAACTCACTTGGTGCCAGGGTGTACTTATAAAGGGGCTAGGGTAACTCACTTGGGGTCAGGGAGTAGTTATAAGGGACTAGGGTAACTCACTTGGGGTCTGGGAGTACTTATATAGGGGCTAGGGTAACTCCCTTGCGGTCAGAGAGTACATATAAAGTGGCTAGGATAACTCACTTGGGGTCAGGGAGTACATATAATGGGGCTAGGATAACTCACTTGCGGTCAGAGAGTACTTATAAAGGGGCTAGGGTAACTCACTTGCGGTCAGAGAGTACATATAAAGGGGCTAGGATAACTCACTTGGGGTCAGGGAGTACATATAATGGGGCTAGGATAACTCACTTGCGGTCGGAGAGTACATATAAAGGGGCTAGGATAACTCACTTGGGGTCAGGGAGTACTTATAAAGGCGCTAGGATAACTCACTTGCGGTCAGAGAGTACATATAACGGGGCTAGGATAACTTACTTGTGGTCAGGGAGTACTTATATAGGAGCTAGGGTAACTCACTTGGGGTCAGGGAGTACTTATATGGGACCAGGGTATCTCACTTGGGGTCAGGGAGTACTTCGATGGGACTAGGGTAACTCACTTGGGGTCAGGGTGTACTTATAAAGGGGCTATGGTAACTCACTTGGGGTAAGGAGTACTTATATAGGACTAGGGTAATTCACTTGCGGTCAGAGAGAACATATATAGGGATAGGATAACTCACTTGCGGTCAGAGAGTACATATAAAGGGGCTAGAATAACTCACTTGTTGTCAGGGAGTACTTCTATGGGACTAGGGTAACTCACTTGGGGTCTGGGAGTACTTATATGGGACTAGGGTAACCTACTTAAGGTCAGGGAGTACTTATATGGGACTAGGCTAACTCACTTGGTGTCTGGGAGTACTTATATGGGACCAGGGTATCTCACTTGGGGTCAGGGAGTACTTCGATGGGACTAGGGTAACTCACTTGGGATCAGGGTGTACTTATAAAGGGGCTAGAGTAACTCACTTGGTGCCAGGGTGTACTTATAAAGGGGCTAGGGTTACTCACTTGGGGTCAGGGAGTAGTTATAAGGGACTAGGGTAACTCACTTGGGGTCTGGGAGTACTTATATAGGGGCTAGGGTAACTCACTTGTGGTCAGGGAGTACTTCTATGGGACTAGGGTAACTCACTTGGGGTCTGGGAGTGGTTATAAGGGACTAGGGTAACTCACTTGGGGTCAGGGTGTACTTATAAAGGGGCTAGGGTAACTCACTTGGGGTCAGGGAGTACTTATAAAGGGGCTAGGGTAACCCATTTTCGGTCAAGGAGTACTTATACTAGACTAGGCTAACTCACTTGGTGTCTGGGAGTACTTATATGGGACCAGGGTAACTCACTTGTGGCCGGGTGTACTTATAAAGGGGTCTAGGGTAACTCACTTGGGGTCAGGGGGTACTTATATGGGACTAGGGTAACTCAGTTGCGGTCAGAGAGTACATATAAAGGGGCTAGGATAACTCCCTTGGGGTCAGGGAGTACATATAATGGGGCTAGGATAACTCACTTGCGGTCAGAGAGTACATATAAAGGGGCTAGGATAACTCACTTGCGGTCAGAGAGTACATATAAAGGGGCTAGGATAACTCACTTGGGGTCAGGGAGTACTTATAAAGGGGCTAGGGTAACTCAATTGCGGTCAGAGAGTACATATAAAGGGGCTAGGATAACTCACTTGGGGTCAGGGAGTACATATAATGGGGCTAGGATAACTAACTTGCGGTCAGAGAGTACATATAAAGGGGCTAGGATAACTCACTTGGGGTCAGGGAGTACATATAATGGGGCTAGGATAACTAACTTGCGGTCAGAGAGCACATATAAAGGGGCTAGAATAACTCACTTGGGATCAGGGAGTACTTATAAAGGGGCTATGGTAACTCACTTGGGGTAAGGAGTACTTATATAGGACTAGGGTAATTCACTTGCGGTCAGAGAGAACATATATAGGGATAGGATAACTCACTTGCGGTCAGAGAGTACATATAAAGGGGCTAGAATAACTCACTTGTTGTCAGGGAGTACTTCTATGGGACTAGGGTAACTCACTTGGGGTCTGGGAGTACTTATATGGGACTAGGGTAACCTACTTAAGGTCAGGGAGTACTTATATGGGACTAGGCTAACTCACTTGGTGTCTGGGAGTACTTATATGGGACCAGGGTATCTCACTTGGGGTCAGGGAGTACTTCGATGGGACTAGGGTAACTCACTTGGGCTCAGGGTGTACTTATAAAGGGGCTAGGGTAACTCACTTGGGGTCTGGGAGTACTTATATAGGGGCTAGGGTATCTCACTTGGGGTCAGGGAGTACTTCGATGGGACTAGGGTAACTCACTTGGGATCAGGGTGTACTTATAAAGGGGCTAGGGTAACTCACTTGGTGCCAGGGTGTACTTATAAAGGGGCTAGGGTAACTCACTTGGGGTCAGGGAGTAGTTATAAGGGACTAGGGTAACTCACTTGGGGTCTGGGAGTACTTATATAGGGGCTAGGGTAACTCACTTGTGGTCAGGGAGTACTTCTATGGGACTAGGGTAACTCACTTGGGGTCTGGGAGTAGTTATAAGGGACTAGGGTAACTCACTTGGGGTCAGGGTGTACTTATAAAGGGGCTAGGGTAACTCACTTGGGGTCAGGGAGTAGTTATAAGGGACTAGGGTAACTCACTTGGGGTCTGGGAGTACTTATATAGGGGCTAGGGTAACTCACTTGTGGTCAGGGAGTACTTCTATGAGACTAGGGTAACTCACTTGGGGTCTGGGAGTAGTTATAAGGGACTAGGGTAACTCACTTGGGGTCAGGGTGTACTTATAAAGGGGCTAGGGTAACTCACTTGGGGTCTGGGAGTACTTATATAGGGGCTAGGGTAACTCACTTGTGGTCAGGGAGTACTTCTATGGGACTAGGGTAACTCACTTGGTGTCTGGGAGTACTTATATGGGACCAGGGTAACTCACTTGTGGCCGGGTGTACTTATAAAGGGGTCTAGGGTAACTCACTTGGGGTCAGGGAGTACTTATAAAGGTGATATGGTAACTCACTTGGGGTCAGGGGGTACTTATATGGGACTAGGGTAACTCAGTTGCGGTCAGAGAGTACATATAAAGGGGCTAGGATAACTCCCTTGGGGTCAGGGAGTACATATAATGGGGCTAGGATAACTCACTTGCGGTCAGAGAGTACATATAAAGGGGCTAGGATAACTCACTTGCGGTCAGAGAGTACATATAAAGGGGCTAGGATAACTCACTTGGGGTCAGGGAGTACTTATAAAGGGGCTAGGGTAACTCAATTGCGGTCAGAGAGTACATATAAAGGGGCTAGGATAACTCACTTTCGGTCAGAGAGTACATATAAAGGGGCTAGGATAACTCACTTGGTGTCAGGGAGTGCTTATAAAGTGGCTAAGGTAACTCACTTGCGGTCAGAGTGTACATATAAAGGGGCTAGGATAACTCACTTGGGGTCAGGGAGTACATATAATGGGGCTAGGATAACTAACTTGCGGTCAGAGAGTACATATAAAGGGGCTAGGATAACTCACTTGGGGTCAGGGAGTACATATAATGGGGCTAGGATAACTAACTTGCGGTCAGAGAGCACATATAAAGGGGCTAGAATAACTCACTTGGGATCAGGGAGTACTTATAAAGGGGCTATGGTAACTCACTTGGGGTAAGGAGCACTTATATAGGACTAGGGTAATTCACTTGCGGTCAGAGAGAACATATATAGGGATAGGATAACTCACTTGCGGTCAGAGAGTACATATAAAGGGGCTAGAATAACTCACTTGTTGTCAGGGAGTACTTCTATGGGACTAGGGTAACTCACTTGGGGTCTGGGAGTACTTATATGGGACTAGGGTAACCTACTTAAGGTCAGGGAGTACTTATATGGGACTAGGCTAACTCACTTGGTGTCTGGGAGTACTTATATGGGACCAGGGTATCTCACTTGGGGTCAGGGAGTACTTCGATGGGACTAGGGTAACTCACTTGGGCTCAGGGTGTACTTATAAAGGGGCTAGGGTAACTCACTTGGGGTCTGGGAGTACTTATATAGGGGCTAGGGTATCTCACTTGGGGTCAGGGAGTACTTCGATGGGACTAGGGTAACTCACTTGGGATCAGGGTGTACTTATAAAGGGGCTAGGGTAACTCACTTGGTGCCAGGGTGTACTTATAAAGGGGCTAGGGTAACTCACTTGGGGTCAGGGAGTAGTTATAAGGGACTAGGGTAACTCACTTGGGGTCTGGGAGTACTTATATAGGGGCTAGGGTAACTCACTTGTGGTCAGGGAGTACTTCTATGGGACTAGGGTAACTCACTTGGGGTCTGGGAGTAGTTATAAGGGACTAGGGTAACTCACTTGGGGTCAGGTTGTACTTATAAAGGGGCTAGGGTAACTCACTTGGGGTCAGGGAGTACTTATAAAGGGGCTAGGGTAACCCATTTTCGGTCAAGGAGTACTTATACTAGACTAGGCTAACTCACTTGGTGTCTGGGAGTACTTATATGGGACCAGGGTAACTCACTTGTGGCCGGGTGTACTTATAAAGGGGTCTAGGGTAACTCACTTGGGGTCAGGGAGTACTTATAAAGGTGATATGGTAACTCACTTGGGGTCAGGGGGTACTTATATGGGACTAGGGTAACTCAGTTGCGGTCAGAGAGTACATATAAAGGGGCTAGGATAACTCACTTAGGGTCAGGGAGTACTTATAAAGGCGCTAGGATAACTCACTTGCGGTCAGAGAGTACATATAACGGGGCTAGGATAACTCACTTGTGGTCAGGGAGTACTTATATAGGGGCTAGGGTAATTCACTTGCGGTCAGAGAGAACATATATAGGGATAGGATAACTCACTTGCGGTCAGAGAGTAAATATAAAGGGGCTAGAATAACTCACTTGGGGTCAGGGAGTACTTATAAAGGGGCTATGGTAACTCACTTGTGGTAAGGAGTACTTATAAAGGGGCTATGGTAACTCACTTGGGGTGAGGAGTACTTATATAGGACTAGGGTAATTCACTTGCGGTCAGAGAGAACATATATAGGGATAGGATAACTCACTTGCGGTCAGAGAGTAAATATAAAGGGGCTAGAATAACTCACTTGGGGTCAGGGAGTACTTATAAAGGGGCTATGGTAACTCACTTGTGGTAAGGAGTACTTATATAGGACTAGGGTAATTCACTTGCGGTCAGAGAGAACATATATAGGGATAGGATAACTCACTTGCGGTCAGAGAGTACATATAACGGGGCTAGGATAGCTCACTTGTGGTCAGGGAGTACTTATATAGGGGCTAGGGTAACTCACTTGGGGTCAGGGAGTACTTATATAGGACTAGGGTAATTCACTTGCGGTCAGAGAGAACATATAAAGGGGCTAGAATAACTCACTTGGGGTCAGGTAGTACTTATAAAGGGGCTATGGTAACTCACTTGGGGTAAGGAGTACTTATAAAGGGGTCTAGGGTAACTCACTTGGGGTCAGGAGTACTTATAAAGGGGCTATGGTAACTCACTTGGGTTCAGGGAGTACTTATATGGGACTAGGGTAACTCACTTGGGGTCTGGAAGTACTTATATGGGACTAGGGTAACCCACTTAAGGTCAGGGAGTACTTATATGGAACTAGGGTAACTCTCTTGAGGTCAGGGAGTACATATAAAGGGGTTAGGGTAACTCAAATTGGGTCAAGGAGTATTTGTATTGGACTAGGCTAACTCACTTGGTGTCTGGGAGTACTTATATGGGACCAGGGTAACTCCCTTGGTGCCAGGGTGTACTTATAAAGGGGCTAGGGTAACTCACTTGGGATCAGGGAGTAGTTATAAGGGACTAGGATAACTCACTTGGGGTCTGGGAGTACTTATATAGGGGCTAGGGTAACTCACTTGGGGTCAGGGAGTACTTCGATGGGACTAGGATAACTCACTTGGGGTCAGGGAGTACTTATAAAGGGGCTAGGATAACTCACTTGGGGCCAGAGAGTACATATAAAGGGACTAGGATAACTCACTTGGGGTCAGGGAGTACTTATAAAGGGGCTATGGTAACTCACTTGGGGTCAGGAAGTACTAATATGGGACTAGGGTATTTCACTTGCCGTCAGAGAGTACATATAAAGGGGCTAGGATAACTCACTTGGGGTCAGGGAGTAGTTATAAAGAGGCTATGGTAACTCACTTGGGGTCAGGGAGTACTAATATGGGACCCGGGTAACTCACTTGCGGTCAGAGAGTACATATAAAGGGGCTGGGATAACTCACTTGCGGTCAGAGAGTACATATAAAGGGGCTAGGATAACTCACTTGGGGTCAGGGAGTACTTATAAAGGGGCTAGGGTAACTCAATTGCGGTCAGAGAGTACATATAAAGGGGCTAGTATAACTCACTTGGGGTCAGGGAGTACATATATTGGGGCTAGGATAACTCACTTGCGGTCAGAGAGTACATATAAAGGGGCTAGGATAACTCACTTAGGGTCAGGGAGTACTTATAAAGGCGCTAGGATAACTCACTTGTGGTCAGAGAGTACATATAACGGGGCTAGGATAACTCACTTGTGGTCAGGGAGTACTTATTAGGGGCTAGGGTAACTCACTTGGGGTCAGTGAGTACTTATATAGGACTAAGGTAATTCACTTGCGGTCAGAGAGAACATATATAGGGATAGGATAACTCACTTGCGGTCAGAGAGCACATATAAAGGGGCTAGAATAACTCACTTGGGGTCAGGGAGTACTTATAAAGGGGCTATGGTAACTCACTTGGGGTAAGGAGTACTTATATAGAACTAGGGTAATTCAATTGCGGTCAGAGAGAACATATATAGGGATAGGATAACTCACTTGCGGTCAGAGAGTACATATAAAGGGGCTAGAATAACTCACTTGTTGTCAGGGAGTACTTCTATGGGACTAGGGTAACTCACTTGGGGCATGGGAGTACTTATATGGGACTAGGGTAACCCACTTAAGGTCAGGGACTACTTATATGGGACTAGGGTAACTCTCTTGAGGTCAGGGAGTACATATAAAGGGGTTAGGGTAACTCAATTTGGGTCAAGGAATACTTGTATTGGACTAGGCTAACTCAATTGGTGTCTGGGAGTACTTATATGGGAACAGGGTAACTCCCTTGGTGCCAGGGTGTACTTATAAAGGGGCTAGGGTAACTCACTTGGGGTCAGGGAGTAGTTATAAAGGACTAGGGTAACTTACTTGGGGTCTGGGAGTACTTATAAAGGGGCTATGGTAACTCACTTGGGGTCAGGAAGTACTAATATGGGACTAGGGTATTTCACTTGCCGTCAGAGAGTACATATAAAGGGGCTAGGATAACTCACTTGACGTCAGGGAGTAGTTATAAAGGGGCTATGGTAACTCACTTGGGGTCAGGGAGTACTAATATGGGACTAGGGTAACTCACTTGCGGTCAGAGAGTACATATAAAGGGGCTAGGATAACTTACTTGGGGTCAGGGAGTACTTATAAAGGCGCTAGGATAACTCACTTGCGGTCAGTGAGTACATATAACGGGGCTAGGATAACTCACTTGGGGTCAGGGAGTACTTATAAAGGGGCTATGGTAACTCACTTGGGGTCAGGGAGTACTTATATGTGACTAGGGTAACTCACTTGCGGTCAGAGAGTACATATAAAGAGGATAGGATAACTCATTTGGGGTTAGAAAGTACTTATAAAGGGGCTATGGTACCTCACTTTGGGTCAGGGAGTACTTATATGGGATTAGGGTAACTCACTTGTGGTCAGGGAGTACTTATAAAGGGGCTACGGTAACTCTCTTCGGGTCAAGGAGTACTTATATTGGACTACGCTAACTCACTTTGTGTCTGGGAGTACTTATATGGGACCAGGGTAACTCACTTGGGACCAGGGTGTACTTATAAAGGGGCTAGGGTAACTCACTTGGGGTCAGGGAGTATTTATAAAGGGATTAGAATATCTCACTTGCGGTTAGGGAGTACTTACAAAGGTGATATGCTAAAACACTTGGGGTCAGGGAGTACTTCTATGGGACTAGGGTAACTTACTTGCGTACAGAGAGTACATATAAAGGGGCTAGGATAACTCACTTGGGGTCAGAGAGTACATATAAAGGGGCTAGGATAACTCACTTGCGGTCAGGGAGTACATATAATGGGGCTAGGATAACTCACTTGCGGTCAGAGAGTACATATAAAGGGGCTAGGATAACTCACTTGGGGTCAGGGAGTTCTTATAAAGGCGCTAGGATAACTCACTTGCGGTCAGAGAGTACATATAAAGGGGCTAGGATAACTCACTTGTGGTAAGGGAGTACATATGTGGGACTAGGGTAACTCAGTTGCGGTCAGAGAGTACATATAAAGGGGCTAGGATAACTCACTTGCGGTCAGAGAGTAAATATAAAGGGGCTAGGATAACTCACTTGGGGTCAGGGAGTACTTATAAAGGGGCTAGGGTAACTCACTTTGGTCAGAGAGTACATATAAAGGGGCTAGGGTAACTCACGTGGGGTCAGGGAGTACTTCTATGGGACTAGGATAACTCACTTGCGGTCAGAGAGTACATATAAAGGGGCTAGTATAACTCACTTGCGGTCAGAGAGTAAATATAAAGGGGCTAGGATAACTCACTTGGGGTCAGGGAGTACATATAATGGGACTAGCGTAACTCAGTTGCGGTCAGAGAGTACATATAAAGGGGCTAGGGTAACTCACTTGGGGTAAGGGAGTACTTCTATGGGACTAGGATAACTCTCTTGGGGTCAGGGAGTATTTATAAAGGGGCTAGGATAACTCACTTGGGGTCAGAGAGTACATATAAAGGGACTAGGATAACTCCCTTGGGGTCAGGGAGTTCATATAATGGGACTAGGGTAACTCAGTTGCGGTCAGAGAGTACATATAAAGGGGCTAGGATAACTCACGTGGGGTCAGGGAGTACATATAATGGGGCTAGGATAACTCACTTGCGGTCAGAGAGTACATATAAAGGGGCTAGGATAACTCACTTGCGGTCAGAGAGTAAATATAAAGGGGCTAGGATAACTCACTTGGGGTCAGGGAGTACTTATAAAGGGGCTAGGGTAACTCACTTGCGGTCAGAGAGTACATATAAAGGGGCTAGGGTAACTCACTTGGGGTCAGGGAGTACTTCTATGGGACTAGGGTAACTCACTTGGGGTCAGGGTGTACTTATAAAGGGGCTAGGGTAACTCACTTGGGGTCAGGGAGTACTTATAAAGGGGCTAGGGTAACCCATTTTCGGTCAAGGAGTACTTATACTAGACTAGGCTAACTCACTTGGTGTCTGGGAGTACTTATATGGGACCAGGGTAACACAATTGGGGCCAGGGTGTACTTATAAAGGGGCTAGGGTAACTCACTTGGGGTCAGGGAGTACTTATAAAGGGGTTAGAATAACTCACTTGCGGTTAGGGAGTACTTACAAAGGTGATATGGTAACACACTTGGGGTCAGGGAGTACATCTATGGGACTAGGGTAACTTACTTGCGGTCTGAGAGTGCATATAAAGGGGCTAGGATAACTCACTTGTGGTCAGGGAGTACTTATATAGGGGCTAGGGTAACTCACTTGAGGTCAGGGAGTACTTCTATGGGACTAGGGTAACTCACTTGGGGTCAGGGAGTACTTCTATGGGACTAGGGTAACTCACTTGGGGTCAGGGTGTACTTATAAAGGGGCTAGGGTAACTCACTTGGGGTCAGGGAGTACTTATAAAGGGGCTAGGGTAACCCATTTTCGATCAAGGAGTACTTATACTAGACTAGGCTAACTTACTTGGTGTCTGGGAGTACTTATATGGGACCAGGGTAACTCACTTGGGGCCAGGGTGTACTTATAAAGGGGTCTAGGGTAACTCACTTGGGGTCAAGGGGGACTTATAAAGGGGTTAGAATAAGTCACTTGCGGTTAGGGAGTACTTACAAAGGTGATATGGTAACACACTTGGGTTCAGGGAGTACTTCTATGGGACTAGGGTAACTTACTTGCGGTCAGAGAGTACATAAAAAGGAGCTAGGATAACTCACTTGTGGTCAGGGAGTACTTATATAGGGGCTAGGGTAACTCACTTGAGGTCAGGGAGTACTTCTATGGGACTAGGGTAACTCACTTGGGGTCAGGGAGTATTTCTATGGGACTAGGGTAACTCTCTTGAGGTCAGGGAGTTCATATAAAGGGGTTAGGGAACTCAATTTGGGTCAAGGAGTACTTGTATTGGACTAGGCTAACTCACTTGGTGTCTGGGAGTACTTATATGGGACCAGGGTAACTCCCTTGGTGCCAGGGTGTACTTATAAAGGGGCTAGGATAACTCACTTGGGGTCAGGGAGTAGTTATAAGGGACTAGGGTAACTCACTTGGGGTCTGGGAGTACTTATATAGGGGCTAGGGTAACTCACTTGGGGTCAGGGAGTACTTCGATGGGACTAGGATAACTCACTTGGGGTCAGAGAGTACATATAACCGGGCTAGGATAACTCACTTGTGGTCAGGGAGTACTTATATAGGGGCTAGGGTAACTCACTTGGGGTCAGGGAGTACTTATTAGGAATAGGGTAATTCACTTGCGGTCAGAGAGAACATATATAGGGATAGGATAACTCACTTGCGGTCAGAGAGTACATATAAAGGGGCTAGGATAACTCACTTAGGGTCAGGGAGTACTTATAAAGGCGCTAGGATAACCCACTTGCGTTCAGAGAGTACATATAACGGGGCTAGGATAACTCACTTGTGGTCAGGGAGTACTTATATAGGACTAAGGTAATTCACTTGCGGTCAGAGAGAACATATATAGGGATAGGATAACTCACTTGCGGTCAGAGAGCACATATAAAGGGGCTAGAATAACTCACTTGGGGTCAGGGAGTACTTATAAAGGGGCTATGGTAACTCACTTGGGGTAAGGAGTACTTATATAGAACTAGGGTAATTCACTTGCGGTCAGAGAGAACATATATAGGGATAGGATAACTCACTTGCGGTCAGAGAGTACATATAAAGGGGCTAGAATAACTCACTTGTTGTCAGGGAGTACTTCTATGGGACTAGGGTAACTCACTTGGGGTCTGGGAGTACTTATATGGGACTAGGGTAACCCACTTAAGGTCAGGGACTTCTGATATGGGACTAGGGTAACTCTCTTGAGGTCAGGTAGTACATATAAAGGGGTTAGGGTAACTCAATTTGGGTCAAGGAGTACTTGTATTGGACTAGGCTAACTCAATTTGTGTCTGGGAGTACTTATATGGGACCAGGGTAACTCCCTTGGTGCCAGGGTGTACTTATAAAGGGGCTAGGGTAACTCACTTGGGGTCAGGGAGTAGTTATAAGGGACTAGGGTAACTTACTTGGGGTCTGGGAGTACTTATTTAGGGGCTAGGGTAACTCACTTGGGGTCAGGGAGTACTTCGATGGGACTAGGATAACTCTCTTGGGGTCAGGGAGTATTTATAAAGGGGATAGGATAACTCACTTGGGGTCAGAGAGTACATATAAAGGGACTAGGATAACTCCCTTGGGGTCAGGGAGTACATATAATGGGACTAGGGTAACTCAGTTGCGGTCAGAGAGTACATATAAAGGGGCTAGGATAACTCACTTGCGGTCAGAGAGTAAATATAAAGGGGCTAGGATAACTCACTTGGGGTCAGGGAGTACTTATAAAGGGGCTAGGGTAACTCACTTGCGGTCAGAGAGTACATATAAAGGGGCTAGGGTAACTCACGTGGGGTCAGGGAGTACATATAATGGGGCTAGGATAACTAACTTGCGGTCAGAGAGCACATATAAAGGGGCTAGAATAACTCACTTGGGATCAGGGAGTACTTATAAAGGGGCTATGGTAACTCACTTGGGGTAAGGAGTACTTATATAGGACTAGGGTAATTCACTTGCGGTCAGAGAGTACATATAAAGGGGCTAGGATAACTCACTTTCGGTCAGAGAGTACATATAAAGGGGCTAGGATAACTCACTTGGTGTCAGGGAGTGCTTATAAAGTGGCTAAGGTAACTCACTTGCGGTCAGAGAGTACATATAAAGGGGCTAGGATAACTCACTTGGGGTCAGGGAGTACATATAATGGGGCTAGGATAACTAACTTGCGGTCAGAGAGTACATATAAAGGGGCTAGGATAACTCACTTGGGGTCAGGGAGTACATATAATGGGGCTAGGATAACTAACTTGCGGTCAGAGAGCACATATAAAGGGGCTAGAATAACTCACTTGGGATCATGGAGTACTTATAAAGGGGCTATGGTAACTCACTTGGGGTAAGGAGTACTTATATAGGACTAGGGTAATTCACTTGCGGTCAGAGAGAACATATATAGGGATAGGATAACTCACTTGCGGTCAGAGAGTACATATAAAGGGGCTAGAATAACTCACTTGTTGTCAGGGAGTACTTCTATGGGACTAGGGTAACTCACTTGGGGTCTGGGAGTACTTATATGGGACTAGGGTAACCTACTTAAGGTCAGGGAGTACTTATATGGGACTAGGCTAACTCACTTGGTGTCTGGGAGTACTTATATGGGACCAGGGTATCTCACTTGGGGTCAGGGAGTACTTCGATGGGACTAGGGTAACTCACTTGGGCTCAGGGTGTACTTATAAAGGGGCTAGGGTAACTCACTTGGGGTCTGGGAGTACTTATATAGGGGCTAGGGTATCTCACTTGGGGTCAGGGAGTACTTCGATGGGACTAGGGTAACTCACTTGGGATCAGGGTGTACTTATAAAGGGGCTAGGGTAACTCACTTGGTGCCAGGGTGTACTTATAAAGGGGCTAGGGTAACTCACTTGGGGTCAGGGAGTAGTTATAAGGGACTAGGGTAACTCACTTGGGGTCTGGGAGTACTTATATAGGGGCTAGGGTAACTCACTTGTGGTCAGGGAGTACTTCTATGGGACTAGGGTAACTCACTTGGGGTCTGGGAGTAGTTATAAGGGACTAGGGTAACTCACTTGGGGTCAGGTTGTACTTATAAAGGGGCTAGGGTAACTCACTTGGGGTCAGGGAGTACTTATAAAGGGGCTAGGGTAACCCATTTTCGGTCAAGGAGTACTTATACTAGACTAGGCTAACTCACTTGGTGTCTGGGAGTACTTATATGGGACCAGGGTAACTCACTTGTGGCCGGGTGTACTTATAAAGGGGTCTAGGGTAACTCACTTGGGGTCAGGGAGTACATATAAAGGGGCTAGGATAACTCCCTTGGGGTCAGGGAGTACATATAATGGGGCTAGGATAACTCACTTGCGGTCAGAGAGTACATATAAAGGGGTTGGATAACTCACTTGCGGTCAGAGAGTACATATAAAGGGGCTAGGATAACTCACTTGGGGTCAGGGAGTACTTATAAAGGGGCTAGGGTAACTCAATTGCGGTCAGAGAGTACATATAAAGGGGCTAGGATAACTCACTTGTGGTCAGGGAGCACATATAATGGGGCTAGGATAACTCACTTGCGGTCAGAGAGTACATATAAAGGGGCTAGGATAACTCACTTAGGGTCAGGGAGTACTTATAAAGGCGCTAGGATAACTCACTTGCGGTCAGAGAGTACATATAACGGGGCCAGGATAACTCACTTGTGGTCAGGGAGTACTTATATAGGGGCTAGGGTAACTCACTTGGGGTCAGGGAGTACTTATAAAAGGGCTATGGTAACTCACTTGGGGTAAGGAGTACTTATAAAGGGGCTATGGTAACTCACTTGGGGTGAGGAGTACTTATATAGGACTAGGGTAATTCACTTGCGGTCAGAGAGAACATATATAGGGATAGGATAACTCACTTGCGGTCAGAGAGTAAATATAAAGGGGCTAGAATAACTCACTTGGGGTCAGGGAGTACTTATAAAGGGGCTATGGTAACTCACTTGTGGTAAGGAGTACTTATATAGGACTAGGGTAATTCACTTGCGGTCAGAGAGAACATATATAGGGATAGGATAACTCACTTGCGGTCAGAGAGTACATATAACGGGGCTAGGATAGCTCACTTGTAGTCAGGGAGTACTTATATAGGGGCTAGGGTAACTCACTTGGGGTCAGGGAGTACTTATATAGGACTAGGGTAATTCACTTGCGGTCAGAGAGAACATATAAAGGGGCTAGAATAACTCACTTGGGGTCAGGTAGTACTTATAAAGGGGCTATGGTTACTCACTTGGGGTAAGGAGTACTTATAAAGGGGCTATGGTAACTCACTTGGGGTAAGGAGTACTTATATAGGACTAGGGTAATTCACTTGCGGTCAGAGAGAACATATATAGGGATAGGATAACTCACTTGCGGTCAGAGAGTAAATATAAAGGGGCTAGAATAACTCACTTGTTGTCAGGGAGTACTTCTATGGGACTAGGGTAACTCACTTGGGGTCTAGGAGTACTTATATGGGACTAGGGTAACTCTCTTGAGGTCAGGGAGTACATATAAAGGGGTTAGGGTAATTCAATTTGGGTCAAGGAGTACTTGTATTGGACTAGGCTAACTCACTTGGTGTCTGGGAGTACTTATATGGGACCAGGGTAACTCCCTTGGTGCCAGGGTGTACTTATAAAGGGGCTAGGGTAACTCACTTGGGGTCAGGGAGTACTTTTAAAGGGGCTAGGGTAACTCCCTTGCGGTCAGAGAGTACATATAAAGGGGCTAGGATAACTCACTTGGGGTCAGGGAGTACATATAATGGGGCTAGGATAACTCACTTGCGGTCAGAGAGTACTTATAAAGGGGCTAGGGTAACTCACTTGCGGTCAGAGAGTACATATAAAGGGGCTAGGATAACTCACTTGGGGTCAGGGAGTACATATAATGGGGCTAGGATAACTCACTTGCGGTCGGAGAGTACATATAAAGGGGCTAGGATAACTCACTTGGGGTCAGGGAGTACTTATAAAGGCGCTAGGATAACTCACTTGCGGTCAGAGAGTACATATAACGGGGCTAGGATAACTCACTTGTGGTCAGGGAGTACTTATATAGGAGCTAGGGTAACTCACTTGGGGTCAGGGAGTACTTATATGGGACCAGGGTATCTCACTTGGGGTCAGGGAGTACTTCGATGGGACTAGGGTAACTCACTTGGGGTCAGGGTGTACTTATAAAGGGGCTAGGGTAACTCACTTGGTGCCAGGGTGTACTTATAAAGGGGCTAGGGTAACTCACTTGGGGTCAGGGAGTAGTTATAAGGGACTAGGGTAACTCACTTGGGGTCTGGGAGTACTTATATAGGGGCTAGGGTAACTCACTTGTGGTCAGGGAGTACTTCTATGGGACTAGGGTAACTCACTTGGGGTCTGGGAGTAGTTATAAGGGACTAGGGTAACTCACTTGGGGTCAGGGTGTACTTATAAAGGGGCTAGGGTAACTCACTTGGGGTCAGGGAGTACTTATAAAGGGGCTAGGGTAACCCATTTTCGGTCAAGGAGTACTTATACTAGACTAGGCTAACTCACTTGGTGTCTGGGAGTACTTATATGGGACCAGGGTAACTCACTTGTGGCCGGGTGTACTTATAAAGGGGTCTAGGGTAACTCACTTGGGGTCAGGGAGTACTTATAAAGGTGATATGGTAACTCACTTGGGGTCAGGGGGTACTTATATGGGACTAGGGTAACTCAGTTGCGGTCAGAGAGTACATATAAAGGGGCTAGGATAACTCCCTTGGGGTCAGGGAGCACATATAATGGGGCTAGGATAACTCACTTGCGGTCAGAGAGTACATATAAAGGGGCTAGGATAACTCACTTGCGGTCAGAGAGTACATATAAAGGGGCTAGGATAACTCACTTGGGGTCAGGGAGTACTTATAAAGGGGCTAGGGTAACTCAATTGCGGTCAGAGAGTACATATAAAGGGGCTAGGATAACTCACTTGGGGTCAGGGAGCACATATAATGGGGCTAGGATAACTCACTTGCGGTCAGAGAGTACATATAAAGGGGCTAGGATAACTCACTTAGGGTCAGGGAGTACTTATAAAGGCGCTAGGATAACTCACTTGCGGTCAGAGAGTACATATAACGGGGCTAGGATAACTCACTTGTGGTCAGGGAGTACTTATATAGGGGCTAGGGTAATTCACTTGCGGTCAGAGAGAACATATATAGGGATAGGATAACTCACTTGCGGTCAGAGAGTAAATATAAAGGGGCTAGAATAACTCACTTGGGGTCAGGGAGTACTTATAAAGGGGCTATGGTAACTCACTTGTGGTAAGGAGTACTTATAAAGGGGCTATGGTAACTCACTTGGGGTGAGGAGTACTTATATAGGACTAGGGTAATTCACTTGCGGTCAGAGAGAACATATATAGGGATAGGATAACTCACTTGCGGTCAGAGAGTAAATATAAAGGGGCTAGAATAACTCACTTGGGGTCAGGGAGTACTTATAAAGGGGCTATGGTAACTCACTTGTGGTAAGGAGTACTTATATAGGACTAGGGTAATTCACTTGCGGTCAGAGAGAACATATATAGGGATAGGATAACTCACTTGCGGTCAGAGAGTACATATAACGGGGCTAGGATAGATCACTTGTGGTCAGGGAGTACTTATATAGGGGCTAGGGTAACTCACTTGGGGTCAGGGAGTACTTATATAGGACTAGGGTAATTCACTTGCGGTCAGAGAGAACATATAAAGGGGCTAGAATAACTCACTTGGGGTCAGGTAGTACTTATAAAGGGGCTATGGTAACTCACTTGGGGTAAGGAGTACTTATAAAGGGGTCTAGGGTAACTCACTTGGGGTCAGGAGTACTTATAAAGGGGCTATGGTAACTCACTTGGGTTCAGGGAGTACTTATATGGGACTAGGGTAACTCACTTGGGGTCTGGAAGTACTTATATGGGACTAGGGTAACCCACTTAAGGTCAGGGAGTACTTATATGGAACTAGGGTAACTCTCTTGAGGTCAGGGAGTACATATAAAGGGGTTAGGGTAACTCAAATTGGGTCAAGGAGTACTTGTATTGGACTAGGCTAACTCACTTGGTGTCTGGGAGTACTTATATGGGACCAGGGTAACTCCCTTGGTGCCAGGGTGTACTTATAAAGGGGCTAGGGTAACTCACTTGGGATCAGGGAGTAGTTATAAGGGACTAGGATAACTCACTTGGGGTCTGGGAGTACTTATATAGGGGCTAGGGTAACTCACTTGGGGTCAGGGAGTACTTCGATGGGACTAGGATAACTCACTTGGGGTCAGGGAGTACTTATAAAGGGGCTAGGATAACTCACTTGGGGCCAGAGAGTACATATAAAGGGACTAGGATAACTCACTTGGGGTCAGGGAGTACTTATAAAGGGGCTATGGTAACTCACTTGGGGTCAGGAAGTACTAATATGGGACTAGGGTATTTCACTTGCCGTCAGAGAGTACATATAAAGGGGCTAGGATAACTCACTTGGGGTCAGGGAGTAGTTATAAAGAGGCTATGGTAACTCACTTGGGGTCAGGGAGTACTAATATGGGACCCGGGTAACTCACTTGCGGTCAGAGAGTACATATAAAGGGGCTAGGATAACTCACTTGGGGTCAGGGAGTACTTATAAAGGTGATATGGTAACTCACTTGGGGTCAGGGGGTACTTATATGGGACTAGGGTAACTCAGTTGCGGTTAGAGAGTACATATAAAGGGGCTAGGATAACTCCCTTGGGGTCAGGGAGTACATATAATGGGGCTAGGATAACTCACTTGCGGTCAGAGAGTACATGTAAAGGGGCTGGGATAACTCACTTGCGGTCAGAGAGTACATATAAAGGGGCTAGGATAACTCACTTGGGGTCAGGGAGTACTTATAAAGGGGCTAGGGTAACTCAATTGCGGTCAGAGAGTACATATAAAGGGGCTAGGATAACTCACTTGGGGTCAGGGAGTACATATATTGGGGCTAGGATAACTCACTTGCGGTCAGAGAGTACATATAAAGGGGCTAGGATAACTCACTTAGGGTCAGGGAGTACTTATAAAGGCGCTAGGATAACTCACTTGTGGTCAGAGAGTACATATAACGGGGCTAGGATAACTCACTTGTGGTCAGGGAGTACTTATTAGGGGCTAGGGTAACTCACTTGGGGTCAGGGAGTACTTATATAGGACTAAGGTAATTCACTTGCGGTCAGAGAGAACATATATAGGGATAGGATAACTCACTTGCGGTCAGAGAGCACATATAAAGGGGCTAGAATAACTCACTTGGGGTCAGGGAGTACTTATAAAGGGGCTATGGTAACTCACTTGGGGTAAGGAGTACTTATATAGAACTAGGGTAATTCAATTGCGGTCAGAGAGAACATATATAGGGATAGGATAACTCACTTGCGGTCAGAGAGTACATATAAAGGGGCTAGAATAACTCACTTGTTGTCAGGGAGTACTTCTATGGGACTAGGGTAACTCACTTGGGGCATGGGAGTACTTATATGGGACTAGGGTAACCCACTTAAGGTCAGGGACTACTTATATGGGACTAGGGTAACTCTCTTGAGGTCAGGGAGTACATATAAAGGGGTTAGGGTAACTCAATTTGGGTCAAGGAGTACTTGTATTGGACTAGGCTAACTCAATTTGTGTCTGGGAGTACTTATATGGGACCAGGGTAACTCCCTTGGTGCCAGGGTGTACTTATAAAGGGGCTAGGGTAACTCACTTGGGGTCAGGGAGTAGTTATAAGGGACTAGGGTAACTTACTTGGGGTCTGGGAGTACTTATTTAGGGGCTAGGGTAACTCACTTGGGGTCAGGGAGTACTTCGATGGGACTAGGATAACTCTCTTGGGGTCAGGGAGTATTTATAAAGGGGATAGGATAACTCACTTGGGGTCAGAGAGTACATATAAAGGGACTAGGATAACTCCCTTGGGGTCAGGGAGTACATATAATGGGACTAGGGTAACTCAGTTGCGGTCAGAGAGTACATATAAAGGGGCTAGGATAACTCACTTGCGGTCAGAGAGTAAATATAAAGGGGCTAGGATAACTCACTTGGGGTCAGGGAGTACTTATAAAGGGGCTAGGGTAACTCACTTGCGGTCAGAGAGTACATATAAAGGGGCTAGGGTAACTCACGTGGGGTCAGGGAGTACATATAATGGGGCTAGGATAACTAACTTGCGGTCAGAGAGCACATATAAAGGGGCTAGAATAACTCACTTGGGATCAGGGAGTACTTATAAAGGGGCTATGGTAACTCACTTGGGGTAAGGAGTACTTATATAGGACTAGGGTAATTCACTTGCGGTCAGAGAGTACATATAAAGGGGCTAGGATAACTCACTTTCGGTCAGAGAGTACATATAAAGGGGCTAGGATAACTCACTTGGTGTCAGGGAGTGCTTATAAAGTGGCTAAGGTAACTCACTTGCGGTCAGAGAGTACATATAAAGGGGCTAGGATAACTCACTTGGGGTCAGGGAGTACATATAATGGGGCTAGGATAACTAACTTGCGGTCAGAGAGTACATATAAAGGGGCTAGGATAACTCACTTGGGGTCAGGGAGTACATATAATGGGGCTAGGATAACTAACTTGCGGTCAGAGAGCACATATAAAGGGGCTAGAATAACTCACTTGGGATCAGGGAGTACTTATAAAGGGGCTATGGTAACTCACTTGGGGTAAGGAGTACTTATATAGGACTAGGGTAATTCACTTGCGGTCAGAGAGAACATATATAGGGATAGGATAACTCACTTGCGGTCAGAGAGTACATATAAAGGGGCTAGAATAACTCACTTGTTGTCAGGGAGTACTTCTATGGGACTAGGGTAACTCACTTGGGGTCTGGGAGTACTTATATGGGACTAGGGTAACCTACTTAAGGTCAGGGAGTACTTATATGGGACTAGGCTAACTCACTTGGTGTCTGGGAGTACTTATATGGGACCAGGGTATCTCACTTGGGGTCAGGGAGTACTTCGATGGGACTAGGGTAACTCACTTGGGCTCAGGGTGTACTTATAAAGGGGCTAGGGTAACTCACTTGGGGTCTGGGAGTACTTATATAGGGGCTAGGGTATCTCACTTGGGGTCAGGGAGTACTTCGATGGGACTAGGGTAACTCACTTGGGATCAGGGTGTACTTATAAAGGGGCTAGGGTAACTCACTTGGTGCCAGGGTGTACTTATAAAGGGGCTAGGGTAACTCACTTGGGGTCAGGGAGTAGTTATAAGGGACTAGGGTAACTCACTTGGGGTCTGGGAGTACTTATATAGGGGCTAGGGTAACTCACTTGTGGTCAGGGAGTACTTCTATGGGACTAGGGTAACTCACTTGGGGTCTGGGAGTAGTTATAAGGGACTAGGGTAACTCACTTGGGGTCAGGGTGTACTTATAAAGGGGCTAGGGTAACTCACTTGGGGTCAGGGAGTACTTATAAAGGGGCTAGGGTAACCCATTTTCGGTCAAGGAGTACTTATACTAGACTAGGCTAACTCACTTGGTGTCTGGGAGTACTTATATGGGACCAGGGTAACTCACTTGTGGCCGGGTGTACTTATAAAGGGGTCTAGGGTAACTCACTTGGGGTCAGGGAGTACATATAAAGGGGCTAGGATAACTCCCTTGGGGTCAGGGAGTACATATAATGGGGCTAGGATAACTCACTTGCGGTCAGAGAGTACATATAAAGGGGTTGGATAACTCACTTGCGGTCAGAGAGTACATATAAAGGGGCTAGGATAACTCACTTGGGGTCAGGGAGTACTTATAAAGGGGCTAGGGTAACTCAATTGCGGTCAGAGAGTACATATAAAGGGGCTAGGATAACTCACTTGTGGTCAGGGAGCACATATAATGGGGCTAGGATAACTCACTTGCGGTCAGAGAGTACATATAAAGGGGCTAGGATAACTCACTTAGGGTCAGGGAGTACTTATAAAGGCGCTAGGATAACTCACTTGCGGTCAGAGAGTACATATAACGGGGCCAGGATAACTCACTTGTGGTCAGGGAGTACTTATATAGGGGCTAGGGTAACTCACTTGGGGTCAGGGAGTACTTATAAAAGGGCTATGGTATCTCACTTGGGGTAAGGAGTACTTATAAAGGGGCTATGGTAACTCACTTGGGGTGAGGAGTACTTATATAGGACTAGGGTAATTCACTTGCGGTCAGAGAGAACATATATAGGGATAGGATAACTCACTTGCGGTCAGAGAGTAAATATAAAGGGGCTAGAATAACTCACTTGGGGTCAGGGAGTACTTATAAAGGGGCTATGGTAACTCACTTGTGGTAAGGAGTACTTATATAGGACTAGGGTAATTCACTTGCGGTCAGAGAGAACATATATAGGGATAGGATAACTCACTTGCGGTCAGAGAGTACATATAACGGGGCTAGGATAGCTCACTTGTAGTCAGGGAGTACTTATATAGGGGCTAGGGTAACTCACTTGGGGTCAGGGAGTACTTATATAGGACTAGGGTAATTCACTTGCGGTCAGAGAGAACATATAAAGGGGCTAGAATAACTCACTTGGGGTCAGGTAGTACTTATAAAGGGGCTATGGTTACTCACTTGGGGTAAGGAGTACTTATAAAGGGGCTATGGTAACTCACTTGGGGTAAGGAGTACTTATATAGGACTAGGGTAATTCACTTGCGGTCAGAGAGAACATATATAGGGATAGGATAACTCACTTGCGGTCAGAGAGTAAATATAAAGGGGCTAGAATAACTCACTTGTTGTCAGGGAGTACTTCTATGGGACTAGGGTAACTCACTTGGGGTCTAGGAGTACTTATATGGGACTAGGGTAACTCTCTTGAGGTCAGGGAGTACATATAAAGGGGTTAGGGTAATTCAATTTGGGTCAAGGAGTACTTGTATTGGACTAGGCTAACTCACTTGGTGTCTGGGAGTACTTATATGGGACCAGGGTAACTCCCTTGGTGCCAGGGTGTACTTATAAAGGGGCTAGGGTAACTCACTTGGGGTCAGGGAGTACTTTTAAAGGGGCTAGGGTAACTCCCTTGCGGTCAGAGAGTACATATAAAGGGGCTAGGATAACTCACTTGGGGTCAGGGAGTACATATAATGGGGCTAGGATAACTCACTTGCGGTCAGAGAGTACTTATAAAGGGGCTAGGGTAAATCACTTGCGGTCAGAGAGTACATATAAAGGGGCTAGGATAACTCACGTGGGGTCAGGGAGTACATATAATGGGGCTAGGATAACTCACTTGCGGTCGGAGAGTACATATAAAGGGGCTAGGATAACTCACTTGGGGTCAGGGAGTACTTATAAAGGCGCTAGGATAACTCACTTGCGGTCAGAGAGTACATATAACGGGGCTAGGATAACTCACTTGTGGTCAGGGAGTACTTATATAGGAGCTAGGGTAACTCACTTGGGGTCAGGGAGTACTTATATGGGACCAGGGTATCTCACTTGGGGTCAGGGAGTACTTCGATGGGACTAGGGTAACTCACTTGGGGTCAGGGTGTACTTATAAAGGGGCTAGGGTAACTCACTTGGGGTCTGGGAGTACTTATATAGGGGCTAGGGTATCTCACTTGGGGTCAGGGAGTACTTCGATGGGACTAGGGTAACTCACTTGGGATCAGGGTGTACTTATAAAGGGGCTAGGGTAACTCACTTGGTGCCAGGGTGTACTTATAAAGGGGCTAGGGTAACTCACTTGGGGTCAGGGAGTAGTTATAAGGGACTAGGTTAACTCACTTGGGGTCTGGGAGTACTTATATAGGGGCTAGGGTAACTCACTTGTGGTCAGGGAGTACTTCTATGGGACTAGGGTAACTCACTTGGGGTCTGGGAGTAGTTATAAGGGACTAGGGTAACTCACTTGGGGTCAGGGTGTACTTATAAAGGGGCTAGGGTAACTCACTTGGGGTCAGGGAGTACTTATAAAGGGGCTAGGGTAACCCATTTTCGGTCAAGGAGTACTTATACTAGACTAGGCTAACTCACTTGGTGTCTGGGAGTACTTATATGGGACCAGGGTAACTCACTTGTGGCCGGGTGTACTTATAAAGGGGTCTAGGGTAACTCACTTGGGGTCAGGGAGTACTTATAAAGGTGATATGGTAACTCACTTGGGGTCAGGGGGTACTTATATGGGACTAGGGTAACTCAGTTGCGGTCAGAGAGTACATATAAAGGGGCTAGGATAACTCCCTTGGGGTCAGGGAGCACATATAATGGGGCTAGGATAACTCACTTGCGGTCAGAGAGTACATATAAAGGGGCTAGGATAACTCACTTGCGGTCAGAGAGTACATATAAAGGGGCTAGGATAACTCACTTGGGGTCAGGGAGTACTTATAAAGGGGCTAGGGTAACTCAATTGCGGTCAGAGAGTACATATAAAGGGGCTAGGATAACTCACTTGGGGTCAGGGAGCACATATAATGGGGCTAGGATAACTCACTTGCGGTCAGAGAGTACATATAAAGGGGCTAGGATAACTCACTTAGGGTCAGGGAGTACTTATAAAGGCGCTAGGATAACTCACTTGCGGTCAGAGAGTACATATAACGGGGCTAGGATAACTCACTTGTGGTCAGGGAGTACTTATATAGGGGCTAGGGTAATTCACTTGCGGTCAGAGAGAACATATATAGGGATAGGATAACTCACTTGCGGTCAGAGAGTAAATATAAAGGGGCTAGAATAACTCACTTGGGGTCAGGGAGTACTTATAAAGGGGCTATGGTAACTCACTTGTGGTAAGGAGTACTTATAAAGGGGCTATGGTAACTCACTTGGGGTGAGGAGTACTTATATAGGACTAGGGTAATTCACTTGCGGTCAGAGAGAACATATATAGGGATAGGATAACTCACTTGCGGTCAGAGAGTAAATATAAAGGGGCTAGAATAACTCACTTGGGGTCAGGGAGTACTTATAAAGGGGCTATGGTAACTCACTTGTGGTAAGGAGTACTTATATAGGACTAGGGTAATTCACTTGCGGTCAGAGAGAACATATATAGGGATAGGATAACTCACTTGCGGTCAGAGAGTACATATAACGGGGCTAGGATAGCTCACTTGTGGTCAGGGAGTACTTATATAGGGGCTAGGGTAACTCACTTGGGGTCAGGGAGTACTTATATAGGACTAGGGTAATTCACTTGCGGTCAGAGAGAACATATAAAGGGGCTAGAATAACTCACTTGGGGTCAGGTAGTACTTATAAAGGGGCTATGGTAACTCACTTGGGGTAAGGAGTACTTATAAAGGGGTCTAGGGTAACTCACTTGGGGTCAGGAGTACTTATAAAGGGGCTATGGTAACTCACTTGGGTTCAGGGAGTACTTATATGGGACTAGGGTAACTCACTTGGGGTCTGGAAGTACTTATATGGGACTAGGGTAACCCACTTAAGGTCAGGGAGTACTTATATGGAACTAGGGTAACTCTCTTGAGGTCAGGGAGTACATATAAAGGGGTTAGGGTAACTCAAATTGGGTCAAGGAGTACTTGTATTGGACTAGGCTAACTCACTTGGTGTCTGGGAGTACTTATATGGGACCAGGGTAACTCCCTTGGTGCCAGGGTGTACTTATAAAGGGGCTAGGGTAACTCACTTGGGATCAGGGAGTAGTTATAAGGGACTAGGATAACTCACTTGGGGTCTGGGAGTACTTATATAGGGGCTAGGGTAACTCACTTGGGGTCAGGGAGTACTTCGATGGGACTAGGATAACTCACTTGGGGTCAGGGAGTACTTATAAAGGGGCTAGGATAACTCACTTGGGGCCAGAGAGTACATATAAAGGGACTAGGATAACTCACTTGGGGTCAGGGAGTACTTATAAAGGGGCTATGGTAACTCACTTGGGGTCAGGAAGTACTAATATGGGACTAGGGTATTTCACTTGCCGTCAGAGAGTACATATAAAGGGGCTAGGATAACTCACTTGGGGTCAGGGAGTAGTTATAAAGAGGCTATGGTAACTCACTTGGGGTCAGGGAGTACTAATATGGGACCCGGGTAACTCACTTGCGGTCAGAGAGTACATATAAAGGGGCTAGGATAACTCACTTGGGGTCAGGGAGTACTTATAAAGGTGATATGGTAACTCACTTGGGGTCAGGGGGTACTTATATGGGACTAGGGTAACTCAGTTGCGGTTAGAGAGTACATATAAAGGGGCTAGGATAACTCCCTTGGGGTCAGGGAGTACATATAATGGGGCTAGGATAACTCACTTGCGGTCAGAGAGTACATGTAAAGGGGCTGGGATAACTCACTTGCGGTCAGAGAGTACATATAAAGGGGCTAGGATAACTCACTTGGGGTCAGGGAGTACTTATAAAGGGGCTAGGGTAACTCAATTGCGGTCAGAGAGTACATATAAAGGGGCTAGGATAACTCACTTGGGGTCAGGGAGTACATATATTGGGGCTAGGATAACTCACTTGCGGTCAGAGAGTACATATAAAGGGGCTAGGATAACTCACTTAGGGTCAGGGAGTACTTATAAAGGCGCTAGGATAACTCACTTGTGGTCAGAGAGTACATATAACGGGGCTAGGATAACTCACTTGTGGTCAGGGAGTACTTATTAGGGGCTAGGGTAACTCACTTGGGGTCAGGGAGTACTTATATAGGACTAAGGTAATTCACTTGCGGTCAGAGAGAACATATATAGGGATAGGATAACTCACTTGCGGTCAGAGAGCACATATAAAGGGGCTAGAATAACTCACTTGGGGTCAGGGAGTACTTATAAAGGGGCTATGGTAACTCACTTGGGGTAAGGAGTACTTATATAGAACTAGGGTAATTCAATTGCGGTCAGAGAGAACATATATAGGGATAGGATAACTCACTTGCGGTCAGAGAGTACATATAAAGGGGCTAGAATAACTCACTTGTTGTCAGGGAGTACTTCTATGGGACTAGGGTAACTCACTTGGGGCATGGGAGTACTTATATGGGACTAGGGTAACCCACTTAAGGTCAGGGACTACTTATATGGGACTAGGGTAACTCTCTTGAGGTCAGGGAGTACATATAAAGGGGTTAGGGTAACTCAATTTGGGTCAAGGAGTACTTGTATTGGACTAGGCTAACTCAATTGGTGTCTGGGAGTACTTATATGGGAACAGGGTAACTCCCTTGGTGCCAGGGTGTACTTATAAAGGGGCTAGGGTAACTCACTTGGGGTCAGGGAGTAGTTATAAAGGACTAGGGTAACTTACTTGGGGTCTGGGAGTACTTATAAAGGGGCTATGGTAACTCACTTGGGGTCAGGAAGTACTAATATGGGACTAGGGTATTTCACTTGCCGTCAGAGAGTACATATAAAGGGGCTTGGATAACTCACTTGAGGTCAGGGAGTAGTTATAAAGGGGCTATGGTAACTCACTTGGGGTCAGGGAGTACTAATATGGGACTAGGGTAACTCACTTGTGGTCAGAGAGTACATATAAAGGGGCTAGGATAACTTACTTGGGGTCAGGGAGTACTTATAAAGGCGCTAGGATAACTCACTTGCGGTCAGTGAGTACATATAACGGGGCTAGGATAACTCACTTGGGGTCAGGGAGTACTTATAAAGGGGCTATGGTAACTCACTTGGGGTCAGGGAGTACTTATATGTGACTAGGGTAACTCACTTGCGGTCAGAGAGTACATATAAAGAGGATAGGATAACTCATTTGGGGTTAGAGAGTACTTATAAAGGGGCTATGGTACCTCACTTTGGGTCAGGGAGTACTTATATGGGATTAGGGTAACTCACTTGTGGTCAGGGAGTACTTATCAAGGGGCTACGGTAACTCTCTTCGGGTCAAGGAGTACTTATATTGGACTACGCTAACTCACTTTGTGTCTGGGAGTACTTATATGGGACCAGGGTAACTCACTTGGGACCAGGGTGTACTTATAAAGGGGCTAGGGTAACTCACTTGGGGTCAGGGAGTATTTATAAAGGGATTAGAATATCTCACTTGCGGTTAGGGAGTACTTACAAAGGTGATATGCTAAAACACTTGGGGTCAGGGAGTACTTCTATGGGACTAGGGTAACTTACTTGCGTACAGAGAGTACATATAAAGGGGCTAGGATAACTCACTTGGGGTCAGAGAGTACATATAAAGGGGCTAGGATAACTCACTTGCGGTCAGGGAGTACATATAATGGGGCTAGGATAACTCACTTGCGGTCAGAGAGTACATATAAAGGGGCTAGGATAACTCACTTGGGGTCAGGGAGTACATATAAAGGGGCTAGGATAACTCACTTGCGGTCAGAGAGTACATATAAAGGGGCTAGGATAACTCACTTGCGGTCAGAGAGTAAATATAAAGGGGCTAGGATAACTCACTTGGGGTCAGGGAGTACTTATAAAGGGGCTAGGGTAACTCACTTGCGGTCAGAGAGTACATATAAAGGGGCTAGGGTAACTCACGTGGGGTCAGGGAGTACTTCTATGGGACTAGGATAACTCACTTGCGGTCAGAGAGTACATATAAAGGGGCTAGTATAACTCACTTGCGGTCAGAGAGTAAATATAAAGGGGCTAGGATAACTCACTTGGGGTCAGGGAGTACATATAATGGGACTAGGGTAACTCAGTTGCGGTCAGAGAGTACATATAAAGGGGCTAGGGTAACTCACTTGGGGTCAGGGAGTACTTCTATGGGACTAGGATAACTCTCTTGGGGTCAGGGAGTATTTATAAAGGGGCTAGGATAACTCACTTGGGGTCAGAGAGTACATATAAAGGGACTAGGATAACTCCCTTGGGGTCAGGGAGTTCATATAATGGGACTAGGGTAACTCAGTTGCGGTCAGAGAGTACATATAAAGGGGCTAGGATAACTCACGTGGGGTCAGGGAGTACATATAATGGGGCTAGGATAACACACTTGCGGTCAGAGAGTACATATAAAGGGGCTAGGATAACTCACTTGCGGTCAGAGAGTAAATATAAAGGGGCTAGGATAACTCACTTGGGGTCAGGGAGTACTTATAAAGGGGCTAGGGTAACTCACTTGCGGTCAGAGAGTACATATAAAGGGGCTAGGGTAACTCACTTCTGGTCAGGGAGTACTTCTATGGGACTAGGGTAACTCACTTGGGGTCAGGGTGTACTTATAAAGGGGCTAGGGTAACTCACTTGGGGTCAGGGAGTACTTATAAAGGGGCTAGGGTAACCCATTTTCGGTCAAGGAGTACTTATACTAGACTAGGCTAACTCACTTGGTGTCTGGGAGTACTTATATGGGACCAGGGTAACACAATTGGGGCCAGGGTGTACTTATAAAGGGGCTAGGGTAACTCACTTGGGGTCAGGGAGTACTTATAAAGGGGTTAGAATAACTCACTTGCGGTTAGGGAGTACTTACAAAGGTGATATGGTAACACACTTGGGGTCAGGGAGTACATCTATGGGACTAGGGTAACTTACTTGCGGTCTGAGAGTGCATATAAAGGGGCTAGGATAACTCACTTGTGGTCAGGGAGTACTTATATAGGGGCTAGGGTAACTCACTTGAGGTCAGGGAGTACTTCTATGGGACTAGGGTAACTCACTTGGGGTCAGGGAGTACTTCTATGGGACTAGGGTAACTCACTTGGGGTCAGGGAGTACTTCTATGGGACTAGGGTAACTCTCTTGAGGTCAGGGAGTTCATATAAAGGGGTTAGGGAACTCAATTTGGGTCAAGGAGTACTTGTATTGGACTAGGCTAACTCACTTGGTGTCTGGGAGTACTTATATGGGACCAGGGTAACTCCCTTGGTGCCAGGGTGTACTTATAAAGGGGCTAGGGTAACTCACTTGGGGTCAGGGAGTAGTTATAAGGGACTAGGGTAACTCACTTGGGGTCTGGGAGTACTTATATAGGGGCTAGAGTAACTCACTTGGGGTCAGGGAGTACTTCGATGGGACTAGGATAACTCACTTGGGGTCAGAGAGTACATATAACCGGGCTAGGATAACTCACTTGTGGTCAGGGAGTACTTATATAGGGGCTAGGGTAACTCACTTGGGGTCAGGGAGTACTTATTAGGAATAGGGTAATTCACTTGCGGTCAGAGAGAACATATATAGGGATAGGATAACTCACTTGCGGTCAGAGAGTACATATAAAGGGGCTAGGATAACTCACTTAGGGTCAGGGAGTACTTATAAAGGCGCTAGGATAACCCACTTGCGGTCAGAGAGTACATATAACGGGGCTAGGATAACTCACTTGTGGTCAGGGAGTACTTATATAGGACTAAGGTAATTCACTTGCGGTCAGAGAGAACATATATAGGGATAGGATAACTCACTTGCGGTCAGAGAGCACATATAAAGGGGCTAGAATAACTCACTTGGGGTCAGGGAGTACTTATAAAGGGGCTATGGTAACTCACTTGGGGTAAGGAGTACTTATATAGAACTAGGGTAATTCACTTGCGGTCAGAGAGAACATATAAAGGGGCTAGAATAACTCACTTGGGGTCAGGTAGTACATATAAAGGGGCTAGAATAACTCACTTGTTGTCAGGGAGTACTTCTATGGGACTAGGGTAACTCACTTGGGGTCTGGGAGTACTTATATGGGACTAGGGTAACCCACTTAAGGTCAGGGACTACTGATATGGGACTAGGGTAACTCTCTTGAGGTCAGGTAGTACATATAAAGGGGTTAGGGTAACTCAATTTGGGTCAAGGAGTACTTGTATTGGACTAGGCTAACTCAATTTGTGTCTGGGAGTACTTATATGGGACCAGGGTAACTCCCTTGGTGCCAGGGTGTACTTATAAAGGGGCTAGGGTAACTCACTTGGGGTCAGGGAGTAGTTATAAGGGACTAGGGTAACTTACTTGGGGTCTGGGAGTACTTATTTAGGGGCTAGGGTAACTCACTTGGGGTCAGGGAGTACTTCGATGGGACTAGGATAACTCTCTTGGGGTCAGGGAGTATTTATAAAGGGGATAGGATAACTCCCTTGGGGTCAGAGAGTACATATAAAGGGACTAGGATAACTCCCTTGGGGTCAGGGAGTACATATAATGGGACTAGGGTAACTCAGTTGCGGTCAGAGAGTACATATAAAGGGGCTAGGATAACTCACTTGGGGTCAGGGAGTACATATAATGGGGCTAGGATAACTCACTTGCGGTCAGAGAGTACATATAAAGGGGCTAGGATAACTCACTTGCGGTCAGAGAGTAAATATAAAGGGGCTAGGATAACTCACTTGGGGTCAGGGAGTACTTATAAAGGGGCTAGGGTAACTCACTTGCGGTCAGAGAGTACATATAAAGGGGCTAGGGTAACTCACGTGGGGTCAGGGAGTACATATAATGGGGCTAGGATAACTCACTTGCGGTCAGAGAGTACATATAAAGGGGCTAGGATAACTCACTTGCGGTCAGAGAGTAAATATAAAGGGGCTAGGATAACTCACTTGGGGTCAGGGAGTACATATAATGGGACTAGGGTAACTCAGTTGCGGTCAGAGAGTACATATAAAGGGGCTAGGGTAACTCACTTGGGGTCAGGGAGTACTTCTATGGGACTAGGATAACTCTCTTGGGGTCAGGGAGTATTTATAAAGGGGCTAGGATAACTCACTTGGGGTCAGAGAGTACATATAAAGGGACTAGGATAACTCCCTTGGGGTCAGGGAGTTCATATAATGGGACTAGGGTAACTCAGTTGCGGTCAGAGAGTACATATAAAGGGGCTAGGATAACTCACGTGGGGTCAGGGAGTACATATAATGGGGCTAGGATAACTCACTTGCGGTCAGAGAGTACATATAAAGGGGCTAGGATAACTCACTTGCGGTCAGAGAGTAAATATAAAGGGGCTAGGATAACTCACTTGGGGTCAGGGAGTACTTATAAAGGGGCTAGGGTAACTCACTTGCGGTCAGAGAGTACATATAAAGGGGCTAGGAAAACTCACTTGGGGTCAGGGAGTACTTCTATGGGATTAGGGTAACTCACTTGGGGTCAGGGTGTACTTATAAAGGGGCTAGGGTAACTCACTTGGGGTCAGGGAGTACTTATAAAGGGGCTAGGGTAACCCATTTTCGGTCAAGGAGTACTTATACTAGACTAGGCTAACTCACTTGGTGTCTGGGAGTACTTATATGGGACCAGGGTAACACAATTGGGGCCAGGGTGTACTTATAAAGGGGCTAGGGTAACTCACTTGGGGTCAGGGAGTACTTATAAAGGGGTTAGAATAACTCACTTGCGGTTGGGGAGTACTTACAAAGGTGATATGGTAACACACTTGGGGTCAGGGAGTACATCTATGGGACTAGGGTAACTTACTTGCGGTCTGAGAGTGCATATAAAGGGGCTAGGATAACTCACTTGTGGTCAGGGAGTACTTATATAGGGGCTAGGGTAACTCACTTGAGGTCAGGGAGTACTTCTATGGGACTAGGGTAACTCACTTGGTGTCTGGGAGTACTTCTATGGGACCAGGGTAACTCACTTGGGGCCAGGGTGTACTTATAAAGGGGTCTAGGGTAACTCACTTGGGGTCAAGGGGGACTTATAAAGGGGTTAGAATAAGTCACTTGCGGTTAGGGAGTACTTACAAAGGTGATATGGTAACACACTTGGGTTCAGGGAGTACTTCTATGGGACTAGGGTAACTTACTTGCGGTCAGAGAGTACATAAAAAGGGGCTAGGATAACTCACTTGTGGTCAGGGAGTACTTATATAGGGGCTAGGGTAACTCACTTGAGGTCAGGGAGTACTTCTATGGGACTAGGGTAACTCACTTGGGGTCAGGGAGTATTTCTATGGGACTAGGGTAACTCTCTTGAGGTCAGGGAGTTCATATAAAGGGGTTAGGGAACTCAATTTGGGTCAAGGAGTACTTGTATTGGACTAGGCTAACTCACTTGGTGTCTGGGAGTACTTATATGGGACCAGGGTAACTCCCTTGGTGCCAGGGTGTACTTATAAAGGGGCTAGGGTAACTCACTTGGGGTCAGGGAGTAGTTATAAGGGACTAGAGTAACTCACTTGGGGTCTGGGAGTACTTATATAGGGGCTAGGGTAACTCACTTGGGGTCAGGGAGTACTTCGATGGGACTAGGATAACTCACTTGGGGTCAGAGAGTACATATAACCGGGCTAGGATAACTCACTTGTGGTCAGGGAGTACTTATATAGGGGCTAGGGTAACTCACTTGGGGTCAGGGAGTACTTATTAGGAATAGGGTAATTCACTTGCGGTCAGAGAGAACATATATAGGGATAGGATAACTCACTTGCGGTCAGAGAGTACATATAAAGGGGCTAGGATAACTCACTTAGGGTCAGGGAGTACTTATAAAGGCGCTAGGATAACCCACTTGCGGTCAGAGAGTACATATAACGGGGATAGAATAACTCACTTGTGGTCAGGGAGTGCTTATATAGGACTAAGGTAATTCACTTGCGGTCAGAGAGAACATATATAGGGATAGGATAACTCACTTGCGGTCAGAGAGCACATATAAAGGGGCTAGAATAACTCACTTGGGGTCAGGGAGTACTTATAAAGGGGCTATGGTAACTCACTTGGGGTAAGGAGTACTTATATAGAACTAGGGTAATTCACTTGCGGTCAGAGAGAACATATATAGGGATAGGATAACTCACTTGCGGTCAGAGAGTACATATAAAGGGGCTAGAATAACTCACTTGTTGTCAGGGAGTACTTCTATGGGACTAGGGTAACTCACTTGGGGTCTGGGAGTACTTATATGGGACTAGGGTAACCCACTTAAGGTCAGGGACTACTGATATGGGACTAGGGTAACTCTCGTGAGGTCAGCTAGTACATATAAAGGGGTTAGGGTAACTCAATTTAGGTCAAGGAGTACTTGTATTGGACTAGGCTAACTCAATTTGTGTCTGGGAGTACTTATATGGGACCAGGGTAACTCCCTTGGTGCCAGGGTGTACTTATAAAGGGGCTAGGGTAACTCACTTGGGGTCAGGGAGTAGTTATAAGGGACTAGGGTAACTTACTTGGGGTCTGGGAGTACTTATTTAGGGGCTAGGGTAACTCACTTGGGGTCAGGGAGTACTTCGATGGGACTAGGATAACTCTCTTGGGGTCAGGGAGTATTTATAAAGGGGCTAGGATAACTCACTTGGGGTCAGAGAGTACATATAAAGGGACTAGGATAACTCCCTTGGGGTCAGGGAGTACATATAATGGGACTAGGGTAACTCAGTTGCGGTCAGAGAGTACATATAAAGGGGCTAGGATAACTCACGTGGGGTCAGGGAGTACATATAATGGGGATAGGATAACTCACTTGCGGTCAGAGAGTACATATAAAGGGGCTAGGATAACTCACTTGCGGTCAGAGAGTAAATATAAAGGGGCTAGGATAACTCACTTGGGGTCAGGGAGTACTTATAAAGGGGCTAGGGTAACTCACTTGCGGTCAGAGAGTACATATAAAGGGGCTAGGGTAACTCACTTGGGGTCAGGGAGTACTTCTATGGGACTAGGGTAACTCACTTGCGGTCAGAGAGTACATATAAAGGGGCTAGGATAACTTACTTGGGGTCAGGGAGTACTTATAAAGGGGCTAGGGTAACTCACTTGCGGTCAGAGAGTACATATAAAGGGGCTAGGGTAACTCACGTGGGGTCAGGGAGTACTTATAAAGGGGCTAGGGTAACTCACTTGCGGTCAGAGAGTACATATAAAGGGGCTAGGATAACTTACTTGGGGTCAGGGAGTACTTATAAAGGCGCTAGGATAACTCACTTGCGGTCAGAGAGTACATATAAAGGGGCTAGGATAACTCACTTGGGGTCAGGGAGTACTTATAAAGGCGCTAGGATAACTCACTTGCGGTCAGAGAGTACATATAAAGGGGCTAGGATAACTCACTTGTGGTCAGGGAGTACTTATAAAGGGGCTAGGGTAACTCACTTGCGGTCAGAGAGTACATATAAAGGGGCTAGGGTAACTCACGTGGGGTCAGGGAGTACTTATAAAGGGGCTAGGGTAACTCACTTGCGGTCAGAGAGTACATATAAAGGGGCTAGGATAACTCACTTGCGGTCAGAGAGTAAATATAAAGGGGCTAGGATAACTCACTTGGGGTCAGGGAGTACTTATAAAGGGGCTAGGGTAACTCACTTGCGGTCAGAGAGTACATATAAAGGGGCTAGGATAACTCACTTGCGGTCAGAGAGTAAATATAAAGGGGCTAGGATAACTCACTTGGGGTCAGGGAGTACATATAATGGGACTAGGGTAACTCAGTTGCGGTCAGAGAGTACATATAAAGGGGCTAGGGTAACTCACTTGGGGTCAGGGAGTACTTCTATGGGACTAGGATAACTCTCTTGGGGTCAGGGAGTATTTATAAAGGGGCTAGGATAACTCACTTGGGGTCAGAGAGTACATATAAAGGGACTAGGATAACTCCCTTGGGGTCAGGGAGTTCATATAATGGGACTAGGGTAACTCAGTTGCGGTCAGAGAGTACATATAAAGGGGCTAGGATAACTCACGTGGGGTCAGGGAGTACATATAATGGGGCTAGGATAACTCACTTGCGGTCAGAGAGTACATATAAAGGGGCTAGGATAACTCACTTGCGGTCAGAGAGTAAATATAAAGGGGCTAGGATAACTCACTTGGGGTCAGGGAGTACTTATAAAGGGGCTAGGGTAACTCACTTGCGGTCAGAGAGTACATATAAAGGGGCTAGGGTAACTCACTTGGGGTCAGGGAGTACTTCTATGGGACTAGGGTAACTCACTTGGGGTCAGGGTGTACTTATAAAGGGGCTAGGGTAACTCACTTGGGGTCAGGGAGTACTTATAAAGGGGCTTGGGTAACCCATTTTCGGTCAAGGAGTACTTATACTAGACTAGGCTAACTCACTTGGTGTCTGGGAGTACTTATATGGGACCAGGGTAACACAATTGGGGCCAGGGTGTACTTATAAAGGGGCTAGGGTAACTCACTTGGGGTCAGGGAGTACTTATAAAGGGGTTAGAATAACTCACTTGCGGTTAGGGAGTACTTACAAAGGTGATATGGTAACACACTTGGGGTCAGGGAGTACATCTATGGGACTAGGGTAACTTACTTGCGGTCTGAGAGTGCATATAAAGGGGCTAGGATAACTCACTTGTGGTCAGGGAGTACTTATATAGGGGCTAGGGTAACTCACTTGAGGTCAGGGAGTACTTATAAAGGGGCTAGGGTAACCCATTTTCGATCAAGGAGTACTTATACTAGACTAGGCTAACTTACTTGGTGTCTGGGAGTACTTATATGGGACCAGGGTAACTCACTTGGGGCCAGGGTGTACTTATAAAGGGGTCTAGGGTAACTCACTTGGGGTCAAGGGGGACTTATAAAGGGGTTAGAATAAGTCACTTGCGGTTAGGGAGTACTTACAAAGGTGATATGGTAACACACTTGGGTTCAGGGAGTACTTCTATGGGACTAGGGTAACTTACTTGCGGTCAGAGAGTACATAAAAAGGGGCTAGGATAACTCACTTGTGGTCAGGGAGTACTTATATAGGGGCTAGGGTAACTCACTTGAGGTCAGGGAGTACTTCTATGGGACTAGGGTAACTCACTTGGGGTCAGGCAGTATTTCTATGGGACTAGGGTAACTCTCTTGAGGTCAGGGAGTTCATATAAAGGGGTTAGGGAACTCAATTTGGGTCAAGGAGTACTTGTATTGGACTAGGCTAACTCACTTGGTGTCTGGGAGTACTTATATGGGACCAGGGTAACTCCCTTGGTGCCAGGGTGTACTTATAAAGGGGCTAGGGTAACTCACTTGGGGTCAGGGAGTAGTTATAAGGGACTAGGGTAACTCACTTGGGGTCTGGGAGTACTTATATAGGGGCTAGGGTAACTCACTTGGGGTCAGGGAGTACTTATTAGGAATAGGGTAATTCACTTGCGGTCAGAGAGAACATATATAGGGATAGGATAACTCACTTGCGGCCAGAGAGTACATATAAAGGGGCTAGGATAACTCACTTAGGGTCAGGGAGTACTTATAAAGGCGCTAGGATAACCCACTTGCGGTCAGAGAGTACATATAACGGGGCTAGGATAACTCACTTGTGGTCAGGGAGTACTTATATAGGACTAAGGTAATTCACTTGCGGTCAGAGAGAACATATATAGGGATAGGATAACTCAATTGCGGTCAGAGAGCACATATAAAGGGGCTAGAATAACTCACTTGGGGTCAGGGAGTACTTATAAAGGGGCTATGGTAACTCACTTGGGGTAAGGAGTACTTATATAGAACTAGGGTAATTCACTTGCGGTCAGAGAGAACATATATAGGGATAGGATAACTCACTTGCGGTCAGAGAGTACATATAAAGGGGCTAGAATAACTCACTTGTTGTCAGGGAGTACTTCTATGGGACTAGGGTAACTCACTTGGGGTCTGGGAGTACTTATATGGGACTAGGGTAACCCACTTAAGGTCAGGGACTACTGATATGGGACTAGGGTAACTCTCTTGAGGTCAGGTAGTACATATAAAGGGGTTAGGGTAACTCAATTTGGGTCAAGGAGTATTTGTATTGGACTAGGCTAACTCAATTTGTGTCTGGGAGTACTTATATGGGACTAGGGTAACTCCCTTGGTGCCAGGGTGTACTTATAAAGGGGCTAGGGTAACTCACTTGGGGTCAGGGAGTAGTTATAAGGGACTAGGGTAACTTACTTGGGGTCTGGGAGTACTTATTTAGGGGCTAGGGTAACTCACTTGGGGTCAGGGAGTAGTTATAAGGGACTAGGGTAACTCACTTGGGGTCTGGGAGTACTTATATAGGGGCTAGGGTAACTCACTTGGGGTCAGGGAGTACTTCGATGGGACTGGGATAACTCACTTGGGGTCAGGGAGTACTTATAAAGGGGCTAGGATAACTCACTTGGGGTCAGAGAGTACATATAAAGGGACTAGGATAACTCACTTGGGGTCAGGGAGTACTTATAAAGGGGCTATAGTAACTCACTTGGGGTCAGGAAGTACTAATATGGGACTAGGGTATTTCACTTGCCGTCAGAGAGTACATATAAAGGGGCTAGGATAACTCACTTGGGGTCAGGGAGTAGTTATAATGGGGCTATGGTAACTCACTAGGGGTCAGGGAGTACTAATATAGGACTAGGGTAACTCACTTGCGGTCAGAGAGTACATATAAAGGGGCTAGGATAACTCACTTGGGGTCAGGGAGTACTTATAAAGGCGCTAGGATAACTCACTTGCGGTCAGAGAGTACATATAACGGGGCTAGGATAACTCACTTGGGGTCAGGGAGTACTTATAAAGGGGCTATGGTAACTCACTTGGGGTCAGGGAGTACTTATATGTACCTAGGGTAACTCACTTGCGGTCAGAGAGTACATATAAAGAGGATAGGATAACTCATTTGGGGTTAGAGAGTACTTATAAACGGGCTATGGTACCTCAATTTGGGTCAGGGAGTACTTATATGGGATTAGGGTAACTCACTTGCGGTCAGGGAGTACTTATAAAGGGGCTACGGTAACTCTCTTCGGGTCAAGGAGTACTTATATTGGACTACGCTAACTCACTTGGGGTCAGGGAGTAGTTATAAGGGACTAGGGTAACTCACTTGGGGTCTGGGAGTACTTATATAGGGGCTAGGGTAACTCACTTGCGGTCAGAGAGTACATATAAAGAGGATAGGATAACTCATTTGGGGTTAGAGAGTACTTATAAACGGGCTATGGTACCTCAATTTGGGTCAGGGAGTACTTATATGGGATTAGGGTAACTCACTTGGGGCCAGGGTGTACTTATAAAGGGGCTAGGGTAACTCACTTGAAGTCAGGGAGTATTTATAAAGGGATTAGAATATCTCACTTGCGGTTAGGGAGTACTTACAAAGGTGATATGCTAAAACACTTGGGGTCAGGGAGTACTTCTATGGGACTAGGGTAACTTACTTGCGTACAGAGAGTACATATAAAGGGGATAGGATAACTCACTTGGGGTCAGAGAGTACATATAAAGGGGCTAGGATAACTCACTTGCGGTCAGGGAGTACATATAATGGGGCTAGGATAACTCACTTGCGGTCAGAGAGTAAATATAAAGGGGCTAGGATAACTCACTTGGGGTCAGGGAGTACTTATAAAGGGGCTAGGGTACCTCACTTGCGGTCAGAGAGTACATATAAAGGGGCTAGGGTAACTCACGTGGGGTCAGGGAGTACATATAATGGGGCTAGGATAACTCACTTGCGGTCAGAGAGTACATATAAAGGGGCTAGGATAACTCACTTGCGGTCAGAGAGTAAATATAAAGGGGCTAGGATAACTCACTTGGGGTCAGGGTGTACTTATAAAGGGGCTAGGGTAACTCACTTGGGGTCAGGGAGTACTTATAAAGGGGCTAGGGTAACCCATTTTCGGTCAAGGAGTACTTATACTAGACTAGGCTAACTCACTTGGTGTCTGGGAGTACTTATATGGGACCAGGGTAACTCACTTGGGGTCAGGGGGTACTTATATGGGACTAGGGTAACTCAGTTGCCGTCAGAGAGTACATATAAAGGGGCTAGGATAACTCCCTTGGGGTCAGGGAGTACATATAATGGGGCTAGGATAACTCACTTGCGGTCAGAGAGTACATGTAAAGGGGCTAGGATAACTCACTTGCGGTCAGAGAGTACATATAAAGGGGCTAGGATAACTCACTTGGGGTCAGGGAGTACTTATATGGGACTAGGGTAACTCAGTTGCGGTCAGAGAGTACATATATAGGGGCTAGGATAACTCACTTGGGGTCAGGGAGTACTTATAATGGGGCTAGGGTAACTCACTTGCGGTCAGAGAGTACATATAAAGGGGCTAGGGTAACTCACGTGGGGTGAGGGAGTACATATAATGGGGCTAGGATAACTCACTTGCGGTCAGAGAGTACATATAAAGGGGCTAGGATAACTCACTTGCGGTCAGAGAGTAAATATAAAGGGGCTAGGATAACTCACTTGGGGTCAGGGTGTACTTATAAAGGGGCTAGGGTAACTCACTTGGGGTCAGGGAGTACTTCTATGGGACTAGGGTAACTCTCTTGAGGTCAGGGAGTTCATATAAAGGGGTTAGGGTAACTCAATTTGGGTCAAGGAGTACTTGTATTGGACTAGGCTAACTCACTTGGTGTCTGGGAGTACTTCTATGGGACTAGGGTAACTCACTTGGGGTCAGGGAGTACTTCTATGGGACTAGGGTAACTCACTTGGGGTCAGGGTGTACTTATAAAGGGGCTAGGGTAACTCACTTGGGGTCAGGGAGTACTTATAAAGGGGCTAGGGTAACCCATTTTCGATCAAGGAGTACTTATACTAGACTAGGCTAACTTACTTGGTGTCTGGGAGTACTTATATGGGACCAGGGTAACTCACTTGGGGCCAGGGTGTACTTATAAAGGGGTCTAGGGTAACTCACTTGGGGTCAAGGGGGACTTATAAAGGGGTTAGAATAAGTCACTTGCGGTTAGGGAGTACTTACAAAGGTGATATGGTAACACACTTGGGGTCAGGGAGTACTTCTATGGGACTAGGGTAACTTACTTGCGGTCAGAGAGTACATATAAAGGGGCTAGGATAACTCTCTTGTGGTCAGGGAGTACTTATATAGGGGCTAGGGTATCCCACTTGGGGTCAGGGAGTACTTCTATGGGACTAGGGTAACTCACATGGGGTCAGGGAGTACTTCTATGGGACTAGGGTAACTCTCTTGAGGTCAGGGAGTTCATATAAAGGGGTTAGGGTAACTCAATTTGGGTCAAGGAGTACTTGTATTGGACTAGGCTAACTCACTTGGTGTCTGGGAGTACTTATATGGGACCAGGGTAACTCCCTTGGTGCCAGGGTGTACTTATAAAGGGGCTAGGGTAACTCACTTGGGGTCAGGGAGTAGTTATAAGGGACTAGGGTAACTCACTTGGGGTCTGGGAGTACTTATATAGGGGCTAGGGTAACTCACTTGGGGTCAGGGAGTACTTCGATGGGACTGGGATAACTCACTTGGGGTCAGGGAGTACTTATAAAGGGGCTAGGATAACTCACTTGGGGTCAGAGAGTACATATAAAGGGGCTAGGATAACTCACTTGCGGTCAGAGAGTACATATAAAGGGGCTAGGATAACTCACTTGGGGTCAGGGAGTACTTATATGGGACTAGGGTAACTCAGTTGCGGTCAGAGAGTACATATATAGGGGCTAGGATAACTCACTTGGGGTCAGGGAGTACTTATAATGGGGCTAGGGTAACTCACTTGCGGTCAGAGAGTACATATAAAGGGGCTAGGGTAACTCACGTGGGGTGAGGGAGTACATATAATGGGGCTAGGATAACTCACTTGCGGTCAGAGAGTACATATAAAGGGGCTAGGATAACTCACTTGCGGTCAGAGAGTAAATATAAAGGGGCTAGGATAACTCACTTGGGGTCAGGGTGTACTTATAAAGGGGCTAGGGTAACTCACTTGGGGTCAGGGAGTACTTCTATGGGACTAGGGTAACTCTCTTGAGGTCAGGGAGTTCATATAAAGGGGTTAGGGTAACTCAATTTGGGTCAAGGAGTACTTGTATTGGACTAGGCTAACTCACTTGGTGTCTGGGAGTACTTCTATGGGACTAGGGTAACTCACTTGGGGTCAGGGAGTACTTCTATGGGACTAGGGTAACTCACTTGGGGTCAGGGTGTACTTATAAAGGGGCTAGGGTAACTCACTTGGGGTCAGGGAGTACTTATAAAGGGGCTAGGGTAACCCATTTTCGATCAAGGAGTACTTATACTAGACTAGGCTAACTTACTTGGTGTCTGGGAGTACTTATATGGGACCAGGGTAACTCACTTGGGGCCAGGGTGTACTTATAAAGGGGTCTAGGGTAACTCACTTGGGGTCAAGGGGGACTTATAAAGGGGTTAGAATAAGTCACTTGCGGTTAGGGAGTACTTACAAAGGTGATATGGTAACACACTTGGGGTCAGGGAGTACTTCTATGGGACTAGGGTAACTTACTTGCGGTCAGAGAGTACATATAAAGGGGCTAGGATAACTCTCTTGTGGTCAGGGAGTACTTATATAGGGGCTAGTGTATCTCACTTGGGGTCAGGGAGTACTTCTATGGGACTAGGGTAACTTTCATGGGGTCAGGGAGTACTTCTATGGGACTAGGGTAACTCTCTTGAGGTCAGGGAGTTCATATAAAGGGGTTAGGGTAACTCAATTTGGGTCAAGGAGTACTTGTATTGGACTAGGCTAACTCACTTGGTGTCTGGGAGTACTTATATGGGACCAGGGTAACTCCCTTGGTGCCAGGGTGTACTTATAAAGGGGCTAGGGTAACTCACTTGGGGTCAGGGAGTAGTTATAAGGGACTAGGGTAACTCACTTGGGGTCTGGGAGTACTTATATAGGGGCTAGGGTAACTCACTTGGGGTCAGGGAGTACTTCGATGGGACTGGGATAACTCACTTGGGGTCAGGGAGTACTTATAAAGGGGCTAGGATAACTCACTTGGGGTCAGAGAGTACATATAAAGGGACTAGGATAACTCACTTGGGGTCAGGGAGTACTTATAAAGGGGCTATAGTAACTCACTTGGGGTCAGGAAGTACTAATATGGGAGTAGGGTATTTCACTTGCCGTCAGAGAGTACATATAAAGGGGCTAGGATAACTCACTTGGTGTCAGGGAGTAGTTATAAAGGGGCTATGGTAACTCACTAGGGGTCAGGGAGTACTAATATAGGACTAGGGTAACTCACTTGCGGTCAGAGAGTACATATAAAGGGGCTAGGATAACTCACTTGGGGTCAGGGAGTACTTATAAAGGCGCTAGGATAACTCACTTGCGGTCAGAGAGTACATATAACGGGGCTAGGATAACTCACTTGGGGTCAGGGAGTACTTATAAAGGGGCTATGGTAACTCACTTGGGGTCAGGGAGTACTTATATGTACCTAGGGTAACTCACTTGCGGTCAGAGAGTACATATAAAGAGGATAGGATAACTCATTTGGGGTTAGAGAGTACTTATAAACGGGCTATGGTACCTCAATTTGGGTCAGGGAGTACTTATATGGGATTAGGGTAACTCACTTGGGGTCAGGGAGTAGTTATAAGGGACTAGGGTAACTCACTTGGGGTCTGGGAGTACTTATATAGGGGCTAGGGTAACTCACCTGGGGTCAGGGAGTACTTCAATGGGACTGGGATAACTCACTTGGGGCCAGGGTGTACTTATAAAGGGGCTAGGGTAACTCACTTGAAGTCAGGGAGTATTTATAAAGGGATTAGAATATCTCACTTGCGGTTAGGGAGTACTTACAAAGGTGATATGCTAAAACACTTGGGGTCAGGGAGTACTTCTATGGGACTAGGGTAACTTACTTGCGTACAGAGAGTACATATAAAGGGGATAGGATAACTCACTTGGGGTCAGAGAGTACATATAAAGGGGCTAGGATAACTCACTTGCGGTCAAGGAGTAAATATAAAGGGGCTAGGATAACTCACTTGGGGTCAGGGAGTACTTATAAAGGGGCTAGGGTAACTCACTTACGGTCAGAGAGTACATATAAAGGGGCTAGGATAACTCACTTGCGGTCAGAGAGTAAATATAAAGGGGCTAGGATAACTCACTTGGGGTCAGGGAGTACTTATAAAGGGGCTAGGGTAACTCACTTACGGTCAGAGAGTACATATAAAGGGGCTAGGATAACTCACTTGCGGTCAGAGAGTAAATATAAAGGGGCTAGGATAACTCACTTGGGGTCAGGGAGTACTTATAAAGGGGCTAGGGTAACCCATTTTCGGTCAAGGAGTACTTATACTAGACTAGGCTAACTCACTTGGTGTCTGGGAGTACTTATATGGGACCAGGGTAACTCACTTGCTGTCGGAGAGTACATATAAAGGGGCTAGGATAACTCACTTGGGGTCAGAGAGTACATATAAAGGGACTAGGATAACTCACTTGGGGTCAGGGAGTACTTATAAAGGGGCTATAGTAACTCACTTGGGGTCAGGAAGTACTAATATGGGACTAGGGTATTTCACTTGCCGTCAGAGAGTACATATAAAGGGGCTAGGATAACTCACTTGGGGTCAGGGAGTAGTTATAAAGGGGCTATGGTAACTCACTAGGGGTCAGGGAGTACTAATATAGGACTAGGGTAACTCACTTGCGGTCAGAGAGTACATATAAAGGGGCTAGGATAACTCACTTGGGGTCAGGGAGTACTTATAAAGGCGCTAGGATAACTCACTTGCGGTCAGAGAGTACATATAACGGGGCTAGGATAACTCACTTGGGGTCAGGGAGTACTTATAAAGGGGCTATGGTAACTCACTTGGGGTCAGGGAGTACTTATATGTACCTAGGGTAACTCACTTGCGGTCAGAGAGTACATATAAAGAGGATAGGATAACTCATTTGGGGTTAGAGAGTACTTATAAACGGGCTATGGTACCTCAATTTGGGTCAGGGAGTACTTATATGGGATTAGGGTAACTCACTTGGGGTCAGGGAGTAGTTATAAGGGACTAGGGTAACTCACTTGGGGTCTGGGAGTACTTATATAGGGGCTAGGGTAACTCACCTGGGGTCAGGGAGTACTTCAATGGGACTGGGATAACTCACTTGGGGCCAGGGTGTACTTATAAAGGGGCTAGGGTAACTCACTTGAAGTCAGGGAGTATTTATAAAGGGATTAGAATATCTCACTTGCGGTTAGGGAGTACTTACAAAGGTGATATGCTAAAACACTTGGGGTCAGGGAGTACTTCTATGGGACTAGGGTAACTTACTTGCGTACAGAGAGTACATATAAAGGGGATAGGATAACTCACTTGGGGTCAGAGAGTACATATAAAGGGGCTAGGATAACTCACTTGCGGTCAGGGAGTAAATATAAAGGGGCTAGGATAACTCACTTGGGGTCAGGGAGTACTTATAAAGGGGCTAGGGTAACTCACTTACGGTCAGAGAGTACATATAAAGGGGCTAGGATAACTCACTTGCGGTCAGAGAGTAAATATAAAGGGGCTAGGATAACTCACTTGGGGTCAGGGAGTACTTATAAAGGGGCTAGGGTAACTCACTTACGGTCAGAGAGTACATATAAAGGGGCTAGGATAACTCACTTGCGGTCAGAGAGTAAATATAAAGGGGCTAGGATAACTCACTTGGGGTCAGGGAGTACTTATAAAGGGGCTAGGATAACCCATTTTCGGTCAAGGAGTACTTATACTAGACTAGGCTAACTCACTTGGTGTCTGGGAGTACTTATATGGGACCAGGGTAACTCACTTGCTGTCGGAGAGTACATATAAAGGGACTAGGATAACTCCCTTGGGGTCAGGGAGTACATATAATGGGTCTAGGGTAACTCAATTGGGGTCAGGGAGTACTTATAAAGGGGCTAGGGTAACTCACTTACGGTCAGAGAGTACATATAAAGGGGCTAGGATAACTCACTTGCGGTCAGAGAGTAAATATAAAGGGGCTAGGATAACTCACTTGGGGTCAGAGAGTACATATAAAGGGGCTAGGATAACTCACTTGCGGTCAGAGAGTAAATATAAAGGGGCTAGGATAACTCACTTGGGGTCAGGGAGTACTTATAAAGGGGCTAGGGTAACCCATTTTCGGTCAAGGAGTACTTATACTAGACTAGGCTAACTCACTTGGTGTCTGGGAGTACTTATATGGGACCAGGGTAACTCACTTGCTGTCGGAGAGTACATATAAAGCGGCTAGGATAACTCACTTGGGGTCAGAGAGTACATATAAAGGGACTAGGATAACTCACTTGGGGTCAGGGAGTACTTATAAAGGGGCTATAGTAACTCACTTGGGGTCAGGAAGTACTAATATGGGACTAGGGTATTTCACTTGCCGTCAGAGAGTACATATAAAGGGGCTAGGATAACTCACTTGGGGTCAGGGAGTAGTTATAAAGGGGCTATGGTAACTCACTAGGGGTCAGGGAGTACTAATATAGGACTAGGGTAACTCACTTGCGGTCAGAGAGTACATATAAAGGGGCTAGGATAACTCACTTGGGGTCAGGGAGTACTTATAAAGGCGCTAGGATAACTCACTTGCGGTCAGAGAGTACATATAACGGGGCTAGGATAACTCACTTGGGGTCAGGGAGTACTTATAAAGGGGCTATGGTAACTCACTTGGGGTCAGGGAGTACTTATATGTACCTAGGGTAACTCACTTGCGGTCAGAGAGTACATATAAAGAGGATAGGATAACTCATTTGGGGTTAGAGAGTACTTATAAACGGGCTATGGTACCTCAATTTGGGTCAGGGAGTACTTATATGGGATTAGGGTAACTCACTTGGGGTCAGGGAGTAGTTATAAGGGACTAGGGTAACTCACTTGGGGTCTGGGAGTACTTATATAGGGGCTAGGGTAACTCACCTGGGGTCAGGGAGTACTTCAATGGGACTGGGATAACTCACTTGGGGCCAGGGTGTACTTATAAAGGGGCTAGGGTAACTCACTTGAAGTCAGGGAGTATTTATAAAGGGATTAGAATATCTCACTTGCGGTTAGGGAGTACTTACAAAGGTGATATGCTAAAACACTTGGGGTCAGGGAGTACTTCTATGGGACTAGGGTAACTTACTTGCGTACAGAGAGTACATATAAAGGGGATAGGATAACTCACTTGGGGTCAGAGAGTACATATAAAGGGGCTAGGATAACTCACTTGCGGTCAGGGAGTAAATATAAAGGGGCTAGGATAACTCACTTGGGGTCAGGGAGTACTTATAAAGGGGCTAGGGTAACTCACTTACGGTCAGAGAGTACATATAAAGGGGCTAGGATAACTCACTTGCGGTCAGAGAGTAAATATAAAGGGGCTAGGATAACTCACTTGGGGTCAGGGAGTACTTATAAAGGGGCTAGGGTAACTCACTTACGGTCAGAGAGTACATATAAAGGGGCTAGGATAACTCACTTGCGGTCAGAGAGTAAATATAAAGGGGCTAGGATAACTCACTTGGGGTCAGGGAGTACTTATAAAGGGGCTAGGATAACCCATTTTCGGTCAAGGAGTACTTATACTAGACTAGGCTAACTCACTTGGTGTCTGGGAGTACTTATATGGGACCAGGGTAACTCACTTGCTGTCGGAGAGTACATATAAAGGGACTAGGATAACTCCCTTGGGGTCAGGGAGTACATATAATGGGTCTAGGGTAACTCAATTGGGGTCATGGAGTACTTATAAAGGGGCTATGGTAACTCACTTGGGTTCAGGGAGTACTTATATGGGACTAGGGTAACTCACTTGCTGTCGGAGAGTACATATAAAGGGGCTAGGATAACTCATTTGGGGTCAGAGAGTACTTATAAATGGGCTATGGTACCTCACTTGATGTCTGGGAGTACTTATATGGGACCAGGGTAACACACTTGGGGCCAGGGTGTACTTATAAAGGGGCTAGGGTAACTCACTTGGGGTCAGGGAGTACTTATAAAGGGGTTAGAATAACTCATTTGCGGTTAGGGAGTACTTACAAAGGTGATATGGTAACACACTTGGGGTCAGGGAGTTCATCTATGGGACTAGGGTAACTTACTTGCGGTCTGAGAGTGCATATAAAGGGGCTAGGATAACTCACTTGTGGTCAGGGAGTACTTATATAGGGGCTAGGGTAACTCACTTGAGGTCAGGGAGTACTTCTATGGGACTAGGGTAACTCACTTGGGGTCAGGGAGTACTTCTATGGGACTAGGGTAACTCACTTGGGGTCAGGGTGTACTTATAAAGGGGCTAGGGTAACTCACTTGGGGTCAGGGAGTACTTATAAAGGGGCTAGGGTAACCCATTTTCGATCAAGGAGTACTTATACTAGACTAGGCTAACTTACTTGGTGTCTGGGAGTACTTATATGGGACCAGGGTAACTCACTTGGGGCCAGGGTGTACTTATAAAGGGGTCTAGGGTAACTCACTTGGGGTCAAGGGGGACTTATAAAGGGGTTAGAATAAGTCACTTGCGGTTAGGGAGTACTTACAAAGGTTTTATGGTAACACACTTGGGGTCAGGGAGTACTTCTATGGGACTAGGGTAACTTACTTGCGGTCAGAGAGTACATATAAAGGGGCTAGGATAACTCTCTTGTGGTCAGGGAGTACTTATATAGGGGCTAGGGTATCTCACTTGGGGTCAGGGAGTACTTCTATGGGACTAGGGTAACTCACATGGGGTCAGGGAGTACTTCTATGGGACTAGGGTAACTCTCTTTTGGTCAGGGAGTTCATATAAAGGGGTTAGGGTAACTCAATTTGGGTCAAGGAGTACTTGTATTGGACTAGGCTAACTCACTTGGTGTTTGGGAGTACTTATATGGGACCAGGGTAACTCCCTTGGTGCCAGGGTGTACTTATAAAGGGGCTAGGGTAACTCACTTGGGGTCAGGGAGTAGTTATAAGGGACTAGGGTAACTCACTTGGGGTCAGGGAGTACTTATATAGGGGCTAGGGTAACTCACTTGGGGTCAGGGAGTACTTCGATGGGACTGGGATAACTCACTTGGGGTCAGGGAGTACTTATAAAGGGGCTAGGATAACTCACTTGGGGTCAGAGAGTACATATAAAGGGACTAGGATAACTCACTTGGGGTCAGGGAGTACTTATAAAGGGGCTATAGTAACTCACTTGGGGTCAGGAAGTACTAATATGGGACTAGGGTATTTCACTTGCCGTCAGAGAGTACATTCAAAGGGGCTAGGATAACTCACTTGGGGTCAGGGAGTAGTTATAAAGGGGCTATGGTAACTCACTAGGGGTCAGGGAGTACTAATATAGGACTAGGGTAACTCACTTGCGGTCAGAGAGTACATATAAAGGGGCTAGGATAACTCACTTGGGGTCAGGGAGTACTTATAAAGGGGCTATGGTAACTCACTTGGGGTCAGGGAGTACTTATATGTACCTAGGGTAACTCACTTGCGGTCAGAGAGTACATATAAAGAGGATAGGATAACTCATTTGGGGTTAGAGAGTACTTATAAACGGGCTATGGTACCTCAATTTGGGTCAGGGAGTAGTTATAAGGGACTAGGGTAACTCACTTGGGGTCTGGGAGTACTTATATAGGGGCTAGGGTAACTCACCTGGGGTCAAGGAGTACTTCAATGGGACTGGGATAACTCACTTGGGGCCAGGGTGTACTTATAAAGGGGCTAGGGTAACTCACTTGAAGTCAGGGAGTATTTATAAAGGGATTAGAATATCTCACTTGCGGTTAGGGAGTACTTACAAAGGTGATATGCTAAAACACTTGGGGTCAGGGAGTACTTCTATGGGACTAGGGTAACTTACTTGCGTACAGAGAGTACATATAAAGGGGATAGGATAACTCACTTGGGGTCAGAGATTACATATAAAGGGGCTAGGATAACTCACATGCGGTCAGGGAGTAAATATAAAGGGGCTAGGATAACTCACTTGGGGTCAGGGAGTACTTATAAAGGGGCTAGGGTAACTCACTTACGGTCAGAGAGTACATATAAAGGGGCTAGGATAACTCACTTGCGGTCAGAGAGTAAATATAAAGGGGCTAGGATAACTCACTTGGGGTCAGGGAGTACTTATAAAGGGGCTAGGGTAACTCACTTACGGTCAGAGAGTACATACAAAGGGGCTAGGATAACTCACTTGCGGTCAGAGAGTAAATATAAAGGGGCTAGGATAACTCACTTGGGGTCAGGGAGTACTTATAAAGGGGCTAGGGTAACCCATTTTCGGTCAAGGAGTACTTATACTAGACTAGGCTAACTCACTTGGTGTCTGGGAGTACTTATATGGGACCAGGGTAACTCACTTGCTGTCGGAGAGTACATATAAAGGGACTAGGATAACTCCCTTGGGGTCAGGGAGTACATATAATGGGTCTAGGGTAACTCAATTGGGGTCATGGAGTACTTATAAAGGGGCTATGGTAACTCACTTGGGTTCAGGGAGTACTTATATGGGACTAGGGTAACTCACTTGCTGTCGGAGAGTACATATAAAGGGGCTAGGATAACTCATTTGGGGTCAGAGAGTACTTATAAATGGGCTATGGTACCTCACTTGATGTCTGGGAGTACTTATATGGGACCAGGGTAACACACTTGGGGCCAGGGTGTACTTATAAAGGGGCTAGGGTAACTCACTTGGGGTCAGGGAGTACTTATAAAGGGGTTAGAATAACTCATTTGCGGTTAGGGAGTACTTACAAAGGTGATATGGTAACACACTTGGGGTCAGGGAGTTCATCTATGGGACTAGGGTAACTTACTTGCGGTCTGAGAGTGCATATAAAGGGGCTAGGATAACTCACTTGTGGTCAGGGAGTATTTATATAGGGGCTAGGGTAACTCACTTGAGGTCAGGGAGTACTTCTATGGGACTAGGGTAACTCACTTGGGGTCAGGGAGTACTTCTATGGGACTAGGGTAACTCACTTGGGGTCAGGGTGTACTTATAAAGGGGCTAGGGTAACTCACTTGGGATCAGGGAGTACTTATAAAGGGGCTAGGGTAACCCATTTTCGATCAAGGAGTACTTATACTAGACTAGGCTAACTTACTTGGTGTCTGGGAGTACTTATATGGGACCAGGGTAACTCCCTTGGTGCCAGGGTGTACTTATAAAGGGGCTAGGGTAACTCACTTGGGGTCAGGGAGTAGTTATAAGGGACTAGGGTAACTCACTTGGGGTCTGGGAGTACTTATATAGGGGCTAGGGTAACTCACTTGGGGTCAGGGAGTACTTCGATGGGACTGGGATAACTCACTTGGGGTCAGGGAGTACTTATAAAGGGGCTAGGATAACTCACTTGGGGTCAGAGAGTACATATAAAGGGACTAGGATAACTCACTTGGGGTCAGGGAGTACTTATAAAGGGGCTATAGTAACTCACTTGGGGTCAGGAAGTACTAATATGGGACTAGGGTATTTCACTTGCCGTCAGAGAGTACATATAAAGGGGCTAGGATAACTCACTTGGGGTCAGGGAGTAGTTATAAAGGGGCTATGGTAACTCACTAGGGGTCAGGGAGAACTAATATAGGACTAGGGTAACTCACTTGCGGTCAGAGAGTACATATAAAGGGGCTAGGATAACTCACTTGGGGTCAGGGAGTACTTATAAAGGCGCTAGGATAACTCACTTGCGGTCAGAGAGTACATATAACGGGGCTAGGATAACTCACTTGGGGTCAGGGAGTACTTATAAAGGGGCTATGGTAACTCACTTGGGGTCAGGGAGTACTTATATGTACCTAGGGTAACTCACTTGCGGTCAGAGAGTACATATAAAGAGGATAGGATAACTCATTTGGGGTTAGAGAGTACTTATAAACGGGCTATGGTACCTCAATTTGGGTCAGGGAGTACTTATATGGGATTAGGGTAACTCACTTGCGGTCAGGGAGTACTTATAAAGGGGCTACGGTAACTCTCTTCGGGTCAAGGAGTACTTATATTGGACTACGCTAACTCACTTGGGGTCAGGGAGTAGTTATAAGGGACTAGGGTAACTCACTTGGGGTCTGGCAGTACTTATATAGGGGCTAGGGTAACTCACCTGGGGTCAGGGAGTACTTCAATGGGACTGGGATAACTCACTTGGGGCCAGGGTGTACTTATAAAGGGGCTAGGGTAACTCACTTGAAGTCAGGGAGTATTTATAAAGGGATTAGAATATCTCACTTGCGGTTAGGGAGTACTTACAAAGGTGATATGCTAAAACACTTGGGGTCAGGGAGTACTTCTATGGGACTAGGGTAACTTACTTGCGTACAGAGAGTACATATAAAGGGGATAGGATAACTCACTTGGGGTCAGAGAGTACATATAAAGGGGCTAGGATAACTCACTTGCGGTCAGGGAGTACATATAATGGGGCTAGGATAACTCACTTGCGGTCAGAGAGTAAATATAAAGGGGCTAGGATAACTCACTTGGGGTCAGGGAGTACTTCGATGGGACTGGGATAACTCACTTGGGGTCAGGGAGTACTTATAAAGGGGCTAGGATAACTCACTTGGGGTCAGAGAGTACATATAAAGGGACTAGGATAACTCACTTGGGGTCAGGGAGTACTTATAAAGGGGCTATAGTAACTCACTTGGGGTCAGGAAGTACTAATATGGGACTAGGGTATTTCACTTGCCGTCAGAGAGTACATTCAAAGGGGCTAGGATAACTCACTTGGGGTCAGGGAGTAGTTATAAAGGGGCTATGGTAACTCACTAGGGGTCAGGGAGTACTAATATAGGACTAGGGTAACTCACTTGCGGTCAGAGAGTACATATAAAGGGGCTAGGATAACTCACTTGGGGTCAGGGAGTACTTATAAAGGGGCTATGGTAACTCACTTGGGGTCAGGGAGTACTTATATGTACCTAGGGTAACTCACTTGCGGTCAGAGAGTACATATAAAGAGGATAGGATAACTCATTTGGGGTTAGAGAGTACTTATAAACGGGCTATGGTACCTCAATTTGGGTCAGGGAGTAGTTATAAGGGACTAGGGTAACTCACTTGGGGTCTGGGAGTACTTATATAGGGGCTAGGGTAACTCACCTGGGGTCAAGGAGTACTTCAATGGGACTGGGATAACTCACTTGGGGCCAGGGTGTACTTATAAAGGGGCTAGGGTAACTCACTTGAAGTCAGGGAGTATTTATAAAGGGATTAGAATATCTCACTTGCGGTTAGGGAGTACTTACAAAGGTGATATGCTAAAACACTTGGGGTCAGGGAGTACTTCTATGGGACTAGGGTAACTTACTTGCGTACAGAGAGTACATATAAAGGGGATAGGATAACTCACTTGGGGTCAGAGATTACATATAAAGGGGCTAGGATAACTCACTTGCAGTCAGGGAGTAAATATAAAGGGGCTAGGATAACTCACTTGGGGTCAGGGAGTACTTATAAAGGGGCTAGGGTAACTCACTTACGGTCAGAGAGTACATATAAAGGGGCTAGGATAACTCACTTGCGGTCAGAGAGTAAATATAAAGGGGCTAGGATAACTCACTTGGGGTCAGGGAGTACTTATAAAGGGGCTAGGGTAACTCACTTACGGTCAGAGAGTACATACAAAGGGGCTAGGATAACTCACTTGCGGTCAGAGAGTAAATATAAAGGGGCTAGGATAACTCACTTGGGGTCAGGGAGTACTTATAAAGGGGCTAGGGTAACCCATTTTCGGTCAAGGAGTACTTATACTAGACTAGGCTAACTCACTTGGTGTCTGGGAGTACTTATATGGGACCAGGGTAACTCACTTGCTGTCGGAGAGTACATATAAAGGGACTAGGATAACTCCCTTGGGGTCAGGGAGTACATATAATGGGTCTAGGGTAACTCAATTGGGGTCATGGAGTACTTATAAAGGGGCTATGGTAACTCACTTGGGTTCAGGGAGTACTTATATGGGACTAGGGTAACTCACTTGCTGTCGGAGAGTACATATAAAGGGGCTAGGATAACTCATTTGGGGTCAGAGAGTACTTATAAATGGGCTATGGTACCTCACTTGATGTCTGGGAGTACTTATATGGGACCAGGGTAACACACTTGGGGCCAGGGTGTACTTATAAAGGGGCTAGGGTAACTCACTTGGGGTCAGGGAGTACTTATAAAGGGGTTAGAATAACTCATTTGCGGTTAGGGAGTACTTACAAAGGTGATATGGTAACACACTTGGGGTCAGGGAGTTCATCTATGGGACTAGGGTAACTTACTTGCGGTCTGAGAGTGCATATAAAGGGGCTAGGATAACTCACTTGTGGTCAGGGAGTATTTATATAGGGGCTAGGGTAACTCACTTGAGGTCAGGGAGTACTTCTATGGGACTAGGGTAACTCACTTGGGGTCAGGGAGTACTTCTATGGGACTAGGGTAACTCACTTGGGGTCAGGGTGTACTTATAAAGGGGCTAGGGTAACTCACTTGGGATCAGGGAGTACTTATAAAGGGGCTAGGGTAACCCATTTTCGATCAAGGAGTACTTATACTAGACTAGGCTAACTTACTTGGTGTCTGGGAGTACTTATATGGGACCAGGGTAACTCACTTGGGGCCAGGGTGTACTTATAAAGGGGTCTAGGGTAACTCACTTGGGGTCAAGGGGGACTTATAAAGGGGTTAGAATAAGTCACTTGCGGTTAGGGAGTACTTACAAAGGTGATATGGTAACACACTTGGGTTCAGGGAGTACTTCTATGGGACTAGGGTAACTTACTTGCGGTCAGAGAGTACATATAAAGGGGCTAGGATAACTCTCTTGTGGTCAGGGAGTACTTATATAGGGGCTAGGGTATCTCACTTGGGGTCAGGGAGTACTTCTATGGGACTAGGGTAACTCACATGGGGTCAGGGAGTACTTCTATGGGACTAGGGTAACTCTCTTTTGGTCAGGGAGTTCATATAAAGGGGTTAGGGTAACTCAATTTGGGTCAAGGAGTACTTGTATTGGACTAGGCTAACTCACTTGGTGTCTGGGAGTACTTATATGGGACCAGGGTAACTCCCTTGGTGCCAGGGTGTACTTATAAAGGGGCTAGGGTAACTCACTTGGGGTCAGGGAGTAGTTATAAGGGACTAGGGTAACTCACTTGGGGTCTGGGAGTACTTATATAGGGGCTAGGGTAACTCACTTGAGGTCAGGGAGTACTTCGATGGGACTGGGATAACTCACTTGGGGTCAGGGAGTACTTATAAAGGGGCTAGGATAACTCACTTGGGGTCAGAGAGTACATATAAAGGGACTAGGATAACTCACTTGGGGTCAGGGAGTACTTATAAAGGGGCTATAGTAACTCACTTGGGGTCAGGAAGTACTAATATGGGACTAGGGTATTTCACTTGCCGTCAGAGAGTACATATAAAGGGGCTAGGATAACTCACTTGGGGTCAGGGAGTAGTTATAAAGGGGCTATGGTAACTCACTAGGGGTCAGGGAGTACTAATATAGGACTAGGGTAACTCACTTGCGGTCAGAGAGTACATATAAAGGGGCTAGGATAACTCACTTGGGGTCAGGGAGTACTTATAAAGGCGCTAGGATAACTCACTTGCGGTCAGAGAGTACATATAACGGGGCTAGGATAACTCACTTGGGGTCAGGGAGTACTTATAAAGGGGCTATGGTAACTCACTTGGGGTCAGGGAGTACTTATATGTACCTAGGGTAACTCACTTGCGGTCAGAGAGTACATATAAAGAGGATAGGATAACTCATTTGGGGTTAGAGAGTACTTATAAACGGGCTATGGTACCTCAATTTGGGTCAGGGAGTACTTATATGGGATTAGGGTAACTCACTTGCGGTCAGGGAGTACTTATAAAGGGGCTACGGTAACTCTCTTCGGGTCAAGGAGTACTTATATTGGACTACGCTAACTCACTTGGGGTCAGGGAGTAGTTATAAGGGACCAGGGTAACTCCCTTGGTGCCAGGGTGTACTTATAAAGGGGCTAGGGTAACTCACTTGGGGTCAGGGAGTAGTTATAAGGGACTAGGGTAACTCACTTGGGGTCTGGGAGTACTTATATAGGGGCTAGGGTAACTCACTTGGGGTCAGGGAGTACTTCGATGGGACTGGGATAACTCACTTGGGGTCAGGGAGTACTTATAAAGGGGCTAGGATAACTCACTTGGGGTCAGAGAGTACATATAAAGGGACTAGGATAACTCACTTGGGGTCAGGGAGTACTTATAAAGGGGCTATAGTAACTCACTTGGGGTCAGGAAGTACTAATATGGGACTAGGGTATTTCACTTGCCGTCAGAGAGTACATATAAAGGGGCTAGGATAACTCACTTGGGGTCAGGGAGTAGTTATAAAGGGGCTATGGTAACTCACTAGGGGTCAGGGAGTACTAATATAGGACTAGGGTAACTCACTTGCGGTCAGAGAGTACATATAAAGAGGATAGGATAACTCATTTGGGGTTAGAGAGTACTTATAAACGGGCTATGGTACCTCAATTTGGGTCAGGGAGTACTTATATGGGATTAGGGTAACTCACTTGGGGTCAGGGAGTAGTTATAAGGGACTAGGGTAACTCACTTGGGGTCTGGGAGTACTTATATAGGGGCTAGGGTAACTCACCTGGGGTCAGGGAGTACTTCAATGGGACTGGGATAACTCACTTGGGGTCTGGGAGTACTTATATAGGGGCTAGGGTAACTCACCTGGGGTCAGGGAGTACTTCAATGGGACTGGGATAACTCACTTGGGGCCAGGGTGTACTTATAAAGGGGCTAGGGTAACTCACTTGAAGTCAGGGAGTATTTATACAGGGATTAGAATATCTCACTTGCGGTTAGGGAGTACTTACAAAGGTGATATGCTAAAACACTTGGGGTCAGGGAGTACTTCTATGGGACTAGGGTAACTTACTTGCGGTCAGAGAGTACATATAAAGGGGCTAGGATAACTCTCTTGTGGTCAGGGAGTACTTATATAGGGGCTAGGGTATCTCACTTGGGGTCAGGGAGTACTTCTATGGGACTAGGGTAACTCACATGGGGTCAGGGAGTACTTCTATGGGACTAGGGTAACTCTCTTTTGGTCAGGGAGTTCATATAAAGGGGTTAGGGTAACTCAATTTGGGTCAAGGAGTACTTGTATTGGACTAGGCTAACTCACTTGGTGTCTGGGAGTACTTATATGGGACCAGGGTAACTCCCTTGGTGCCAGGGTGTACTTATAAAGGGGCTAGGGTAACTCACTTGGGGTCAGGGAGTAGTTATAAGGGACTAGGGTAACTCACTTGGGGTCTGGGAGTACTTATATAGGGGCTAGGGTAACTCACTTGGGGTCAGGGAGTACTTCGATGGGACTGGGATAACTCACTTGGGGTCAGGGAGTACTTATAAAGGGGCTAGGATAACTCACTTGGGGTCAGAGAGTACATATAAAGGGACTAGGATAACTCACTTGGGGTCAGGGAGTACTTATAAAGGGGCTATAGTAACTCACTTGGGGTCAGGAAGTACTAATATGGGACTAGGGTATTTCACTTGCCGTCAGAGAGTACATATAAAGGGGCTAGGATAACTCACTTGGGGTCAGGGAGTAGTTATAAAGGGGCTATGGTAACTCACTAGGGGTCAGGGAGTACTAATATAGGACTAGGGTAACTCACTTGCGGTCAGAGAGTACATATAAAGGGGCTAGGATAACTCACTTGGGGTCAGGGAGTACTTATAAAGGCGCTAGGATAACTCTCTTGCGGTCAGAGAGTACATATAACTGGGCTAGGATAACTCACTTGGGGTCAGGGAGTACTTATAAAGGGGCTATGGTAACTCACTTGGGGTCAGGGAGTACTTATATGTACCTAGGGTAACTCACTTGCGGTCAGAGAGTACATATAAAGAGGATAGGATAACTCATTTGGGGTTAGAGAGTACTTATAAACGGGCTATGGTACCTCAATTTGGGTCAGGGAGTACTTATATGGGATTAGGGTAACTCACTTGCGGTCAGGGAGTACTTATAAAGGGGCTACGGTAACTCTCTTCGGGTCAAGGAGTACTTATATTGGACTACGCTAACTCACTTGGGGTCAGGGAGTAGTTATAAGGGACCAGGGTAACTCCCTTGGTGCCAGGGTGTACTTATAAAGGGGCTAGGGTAACTCACTTGGGGTCAGGGAGTACTTATATAGGGGCTAGGGTAACTCACTTGGGGTCAGGGAGTACTTCGATGGGACTGGGATAACTCACTTGGGGTCAGGGAGTACTTATAAAGGGGCTAGGATAACTCACTTGGGGTCAGAGAGTACATATAAAGGGACTAGGATAACTCACTTGGGGTCAGGGAGTACTTATAAAGGGGCTATAGTAACTCACTTGGGGTCAGGAAGTACTAATATGGGACTAGGGTATTTCACTTGCCGTCAGAGAGTACATATAAAGGGGCTAGGATAACTCACTTGGGGTCAGGGAGTAGTTATAAAGGGGCTATGGTAACTCACTAGGGGTCAGGGAGTACTAATATAGGACTAGGGTAACTCACTTGCGGTCAGAGAGTACATATAAAGGGGCTAGGATAACTCACTTGGGGTCAGGGAGTACTTATAAAGGCGCTAGGATAACTCACTTGCGGTCAGAGAGTACATATAACGGGGCTAGGATAACTCACTTGGGGTCAGGGAGTACTTATAAAGGGGCTATGGTAACTCACTTGGGGTCAGGGAGTACTTATATGTACCTAGGGTAACTCACTTGCGGTCAGAGAGTACATATAAAGAGGATAGGATAACTCATTTGGGGTTAGAGAGTACTTATAAACGGGCTATGGTACCTCAATTTGGGTCAGGGAGTACTTATATGGGATTAGGGTAACTCACTTGGGGTCAGGGAGTAGTTATAAGGGACTAGGGTAACTCACTTGGGGTCTGGGAGTACTTATATAGGGGCTAGGGTAACTCACCTGGGGTCAGGGAGTACTTCAATGGGACTGGGATAACTCACTTGGGGCCAGGGTGTACTTATAAAGGGGCTAGGGTAACTCACTTGAAGTCAGGGAGTATTTATACAGGGATTAGAATATCTCACTTGCGGTTAGGGAGTACTTACAAAGGTGATATGCTAAAACACTTGGGGTCAGGGAGTACTTCTATGGGACTAGGGTAACTTACTTGCGTACAGAGAGTACATATAAAGGGGATAGGATAACTCACTTGGGGTCAGAGAGTACATATAAAGGGGCTAGGATAACTCACTTGCGGTCAGGGAGTAAATATAAAGGGGCTAGGATAACTCACTTGGGGTCAGGGAGTACTTATAAAGGGGCTAGGGTAACTCACTTACGGTCAGCGAGTACATATAAAGGGGCTAGGATAACTCACTTGCGGTCAGAGAGTAAATATAAAGGGGCTAGGATAACTCACTTGGGGTCAGGGAGTACTTACAAAGGGGCTAGGGTAACTCACTTACGGTCAGAGAGTACATATAAAGGGGCTAGGATAACTCACTTGCGGTCAGAGAGTAAATATAAAGGGGCTAGGATAACTCACTTGGGGTCAGGGAGTACTTATAAAGGGGCTAGGGTAACCCATTTTCGGTCAAGGAGTACTTATACTAGACTAGGCTAACTCACTTGGTGTCTGGGAGTACTTATATGGGACCAGGGTAACTCACTTGCTGTCGGAGAGTACATATAAAGGGACTAGGATAACTCCCTTGGGGTCAGGGAGTACATATAATGGGTCTAGGGTAACTCACTTGGGGTCAGGGAGTACTTCTATGGGACTAGGGTAACTCACTTGGGGTCAGGGTGTACTTATAAAGGGGCTAGGGTAACTCACTTGGGGTCAGGGAGTACTTATAAAGGGGCTAGGGTAACCCATTTTCGATCAAGGAGTACTTATACTAGACTAGGCTAACTTACTTGGTGTCTGGGAGTACTTATATGGGACCAGGGTAACTCACTTGGGGCCAGGGTGTACTTATAAAGGGGTCTAGGGTAACTCACTTGGGGTCAAGGGGGACTTATAAAGGGGTTAGAATAAGTCACTTGCGGTTAGGGAGTACTTACAAAGGTGATATGGTAACACACTTGGGGTCAGGGAGTACTTCTATGGGACTAGGGTAACTTACTTGCGGTCAGAGAGTACATATAAAGGGGCTAGGATAACTCTCTTGTGGTCAGGGAGTACTTATATAGGGGCTAGGGTATCTCACTTGGGGTCAGGGAGTACTTCTATGGGACTAGGGTAACTCACATGGGGTCAGGGAGTACTTCTATGGGACTAGGGTAACTCACTTGGGGTCAGGGTGTACTTATAAAGGGGCTAGGGTAACTCACTTGGGGTCAGGGAGTACTTATAAAGGGGCTAGGGTAACCCATTTTCGATCAAGGAGTACTTATACTAGACTAGGCTAACTTACTTGGTGTCTGGGAGTACTTATATGGGACCAGGGTAACTCACTTGGGGCCAGGGTGTACTTATAAAGGGGTCTAGGTTAACTCACTTGGGGTCAAGGGGGACTTATAAAGGGGTTAGAATAAGTCACTTGCGGTTAGGGAGTACTTACAAAGGTGATATGGTAACACACTTGGGGTCAGGGAGTACTTCTATGGGACTAGGGTAACTTACTTGCGGTCAGAGAGTACATATAAAGGGGCTAGGATAACTCTCTTGTGGTCAGGGAGTACTTATATAGGGGCTAGGGTATCTCACTTGGGGTCAGGGAGTACTTCTATGGGACTAGGGTAACTCACATGGGGTCAGGGAGTACTTCTATGGGACTAGGGTAACTCTCTTTTGGTCAGGGAGTTCATATAAAGGGGTTAGGGTAACTCAATTTGGGTCAAGGAGTACTTGTATTGGACTAGGCTAACTCACTTGGTGTCTGGGAGCACTTATATGGGACCAGGGTAACTCCCTTGGTGCCAGGGTGTACTTATAAAGGGGCTAGGGTAACTCACTTGGGTTCAGGGAGTAGTTATAAGGGACTAGGGTAACTCACTTGGGGTCTGGGAGTACTTATATAGGGGCTAGGGTAACTCACTTGGGGTCAGGGAGTACTTCGATGGGGCTGGGATAACTCACTTGGGGTCAGGGAGTACTTATAAAGGGGCTAGGATAACTCACTTGGGGTCAGAGAGTACATATAAAGGGACTAGGATAACTCACTTGGGGTCAGGGAGTACTTATAAAGGGGCTATAGTAACTCACTTGGGGTCAGGAAGTACTAATATGGGACTAGGGTATTTCACTTGCCGTCAGAGAGTACATATAAAGGGGCTAGGATAACTCACTTGGGGTCAGGGAGTAGTTATAAAGGGGCTATGGTAACTCACTAGGGGTCAGGGAGTACTTATAAAGGGGCTATAGTAACTCACTTGGGGTCAGGAAGTACTAATATGGGACTAGGGTATTTCACTTGCCGTCAGAGAGTACATATAAAGGCGCTAGGATAACTCACTTGCGGTCAGAGAGTACATATAACGGGGCTAGGATAACTCACTTGGGGTCAGGGAGTACTTATAAAGGGGCTATGGTAACTCACTTGGGGTCAGGGAGTACTTATATGTACCTAGGGTAACTCACTTGCGGTCAGAGAGTACATATAAAGAGGATATGATAACTCATTTGGGGTTAGAGAGTACTTATAAACGGGCTATGGTACCTCAATTTGGGTCAGGGAGTACTTATATGGGATTAGGGTAACTCACTTGCGGTCAGGGAGTACTTATAAAGGGGCTACGGTAACTCTCTTCGGGTCAAGGAGTACTTATATTGGACTACGCTAACTCACTTGGGGTCAGGGAGTAGTTATAAGGGACTAGGGTAACTCACTTGGGGTCTGGGAGTACTTATATAGGGGCTAGGGTAACTCACCTGGGGTCAGGGAGTACTTCAATGGGACTGGGATAACTCACTTGGGGCCAGGGTGTACTTATAAAGGGGCTAGGGTAACTCACTTGAAGTCAGGGAGTATTTATAAAGGGATTAGAATATCTCACTTGCGGTTAGGGAGTACTTACAAAGGTGATATGCTAAAACACTTGGGGTCAGGGAGTACTTCTATGGGACTAGGGTAACTTACTTGCGTACAGAGAGTACATATAAAGGGGATAGGATAACTCACTTGGGGTCAGAGAGTACATATAAAGGGGCTAGGATAACTCACTTGCGGTCAGGGAGTACATATAATGGGGCTAGGATAACTCACTTGCGGTCAGAGAGTAAATATAAAGGGGCTAGGATAACTCACTTGGGGTCAGGGAGTACTTATAAAGGGGCTAGGGTAACTCACTTGCGGTCAGAGAGTACATATAAAGGGGCTAGGGTAACTCACGTGGGGTCAGGGAGTACATATAATGGGGCTAGGATAACTCACTTGCGGTCAGAGAGTACATATAAAGGGGCTAGGATAACTCACTTGCGGTCAGAGAGTAAATATAAAGGTGCTAGGATAACTCACTTGGGGTCAGGGTGTACTTATAAAGGGGCTAGGGTAACTCACTTGGGGTCAGGGAGTACTTATAAAGGGGCTAGGGTAACCCATTTTCGGTCAAGGAGTACTTATACTAGACTAGGCTAACTCACTTGGTGTCTGGGAGTACTTATATGGGACCAGGGTAACTCACTTGGGGTCAGGGGGTACTTATATGGGATTAGGGTAACTCAGTTGCGGTCAGAGAGTACATATAAAGGGGCTAGGATAACTCCCTTGGGGTCAGGGAGTACATATAATGGGGCTAGGATAACTCACTTGCGGTCAGAGAGTACATGTAAAGGGGCTAGGATAACTCACTTGCGGTCAGAGAGTACATATAAAGGGGCTAGGATAACTCACTTGGGGTCAGGGAGTACTTATATGGGACTAGGGTAACTCAGTTGCGGTCAGAGAGTACATATATAGGGGCTAGGATAACTCACTTGGGGTCAGGGAGTACTTATAATGGGACTAGGGTAACTCACTTGCGGTCAGAGAGTACATATAAAGGGGCTAGGGTAACTCACGTGGGGTGAGGGAGTACATATAATGGGGCTAGGATAACTCACTTGCGGTCAGAGAGTACATATAAAGGGGCTAGGATAACTCACTTGCGGTCAGAGAGTAAATATAAAGGGGCTAGGATAACTCACTTGGGGTCAGGGTGTACTTATAAAGGGGCTAGGGTAACTCACTTACGGTCAGAGAGTACATATAAAGGGGCTAGGATAACTCACTTGCGGTCAGAGAGTAAATATAAAGGGGCTAGGATAACTCACTTGGGGTCAGGGAGTACTTATAAAGGGGCTAGGGTAACTCACTTATGGTCAGAGAGTACATATAAAGGGGCTAGGATAACTCACTTGCGGTCAGAGAGTAAATATAAAGGGGCTAGGATAACTCACTTGGGGTCAGGGAGTACTTATAAAGGGGCTAGGGTAACCCATTTTCGGTCAAGGAGTACTTATACTAGACTAGGCTAACTCACTTGGTGTCTGGGAGTACTTATATGGGACCAGGGTAACTCACTTGCTGTCGGAGAGTACATATAAAGGGACTAGGATAACTCCCTTGGGGTCAGGGAGTACATATAATGGGTCTAGGGTAACTCAATTGGGGTCATGGAGTACTTATAAAGGGGCTATGGTAACTCACTTGGGTTCAGGGAGTACTTATATGGGACTAGGGTAACTCACTTGCTGTCGGAGAGTACATATAAAGGGGCTAGGATAACTCATTTGGGGTCAGAGAGTACTTATAAATGGGCTATGGTACCTCACTTGATGTCTGGGAGTACTTATATGGGACCAGGGTAACACACTTGGGGCCAGGGTGTACTTATAAAGGGGCTAGGGTAACTCACTTGGGGTCAGGGAGTACTTATAAAGGGGTTAGAATAACTCATTTGCGGTTAGGGAGTACTTACAAAGGTGATATGGTAACACACTTGGGGTCAGGGAGTTCATCTATGGGACTAGGGTAACTTACTTGCGGTCTGAGAGTGCATATAAAGGGGCTAGGATAACTCACTTGTGGTCAGGGAGTACTTATATAGGGGCTAGGGTAACTCACTTGAGGTCAGGGAGTACTTCTATGGGACTAGGGTAACTCACTTGGGGTCAGGGAGTACTTCTATGGGACTAGGGTAACTCACTTGGGGTCAGGGTGTACTTATAAAGGGGCTAGGGTAACTCACTTGGGGTCAGGGAGTACTTATAAAGGGGCTAGGGTAACCCATTTTCGATCAAGGAGTACTTATACTAGACTAGGCTAACTTACTTGGTGTCTGGGAGTACTTATATGGGACCAGGGTAACTCACTTGGGGCCAGGGTGTACTTATAAAGGGGTCTAGGGTAACTCACTTGGGGTCAAGGGGGACTTATAAAGGGGTTAGAATAAGTCACTTGCGGTTAGGGAGTACTTACAAAGGTGATATGGTAACACACTTGGGGTCAGGGAGTACTTCTATGGGACTAGGGTAACTTACTTGCGGTCAGAGAGTACATATAAAGGGGCTAGGATAACTCTCTTGTGGTCAGGGAGTACTTATATAGGGGCTAGGGTATCTCACTTGGGGTCAGGGAGTACTTCTATGGGACTAGGGTAACTCACATGGGGTCAGGGAGTACTTCTATGGGACTAGGGTAACTCTCTTTTGGTCAGGGAGTTCATATAAAGGGGTTAGGGTAACTCAATTTGGGTCAAGGAGTACTTGTATTGGACTAGGCTAACTCACTTGGTGTCTGGGAGTACTTATATGGGACCAGGGTAACTCCCTTGGTGCCAGGGTGTACTTATAAAGGGGCTAGGGTAACTCACTTGGGGTCAGGGAGTAGTTATAAGGGACTAGGGTAACTCACTTGGGGTCTGGGAGTACTTATATAGGGGCTAGGGTAACTCACTTGGGGTCAGGGAGTACTTCGATGGGACTGGGATAACTCACTTGGGGTCAGGGAGTACTTATAAAGGGGCTAGGATAACTCACTTGGGGTCAGAGAGTACATATAAAGGGACTAGGATAACTCACTTGGGGTCAGGGAGTACTTATAAAGGGGCTATAGTAACTCACTTGGGGTCAGGAAGTACTAATATGGGACTAGGGTATTTCACTTGCCGTCAGAGAGTACATATAAAGGGGCTAGGATAACTCACTTGGGGTCAGGGAGTAGTTATAAAGGGGCTATGGTAACTCACTAGGGGTCAGGGAGTACTAATATAGGACTAGGGTAACTCACTTGCGGTCAGAGAGTACATATAAAGGGGCTAGGATAACTCACTTGGGGTCAGGGAGTACTTATAAAGGCGCTAGGATAACTCACTTGCGGTCAGAGAGTACATATAACGGGGCTAGGATAACTCACTTGGGGTCAGGGAGTACTTATAAAGGGGCTATGGTAACTCACTTGGGGTCAGGGAGTACTTATATGTACCTAGGGTAACTCACTTGCGGTCAGAGAGTACATATAAAGAGGATAGGATAACTCATTTGGGGTTAGAGAGTACTTATAAACGGGCTATGGTACCTCAATTTGGGTCAGGGAGTACTTATATGGGATTAGGGTAACTCACTTGCGGTCAGGGAGTACTTATAAAGGGGCTACGGTAACTCTCTTCGGGTCAAGGAGTACTTATATTGGACTACGCTAACTCACTTGGGGTCAGGGAGTAGTTATAAGGGACTAGGGTAACTCACTTGGGGTCTGGGAGTACTTATATAGGGGCTAGGGTAACTCACCTGGGGTCAGGGAGTACTTCAATGGGACTGGGATAACTCACTTGGGGCCAGGGTGTACTTATAAAGGGGCTAGGGTAACTCACTTGAAGTCAGGGAGTATTTATAAAGGGATTAGAATATCTCACTTGCGGTTAGGGAGTACTTACAAAGGTGATATGCTAAAACACTTGGGGTCAGGGAGTACTTCTATGGGACTAGGGTAACTTACTTGCGTACAGAGAGTACATATAAAGGGGATAGGATAACTCACTTGGGGTCAGAGAGTACATATAAAGGGGCTAGGATAACTCACTTGCGGTCAGGGAGTACATATAATGGGGCTAGGATAACTCACTTGCGGTCAGAGAGTAAATATAAAGGGGCTAGGATAACTCACTTGGGGTCAGGGAGTACTTATAAAGGGGCTAGGGTAACTCACTTGCGGTCAGAGAGTACATATAAAGGGGCTAGGGTAACTCACGTGGGGTCAGGGAGTACATATAATGGGGCTAGGATAACTCACTTGCGGTCAGAGAGTACATATAAAGGGGCTAGGATAACTCACTTGCGGTCAGAGAGTAAATATAAAGGGGCTAGGATAACTCACTTGGGGTCAGGGTGTACTTATAAAGGGGCTAGGGTAACTCACTTGGGGTCAGGGAGTACTTATAAAGGGGCTAGGGTAACCCATTTTCGGTCAAGGAGTACTTATACTAGACTAGGCTAACTCACTTGGTGTCTGGGAGTACTTATATGGGACCAGGGTAACTCACTTGGGGTCAGGGGGTACTTATATGGGACTAGGGTAACTCAGTTGCGGTCAGAGAGTACATATAAAGGGGCTAGGATAACTCCCTTGGGGTCAGGGAGTACATATAATGGGGCTAGGATAACTCACTTGCGGTCAGAGAGTACATGTAAAGGGGCTAGGATAACTCACTTGCGGTCAGAGAGTACATATAAAGGGGCTAGGATAACTCACTTGGGGTCAGGGAGTACTTATATGGGACTAGGGTAACTCAGTTGCGGTCAGAGAGTACATATATAGGGGCTAGGATAACTCACTTGGGGTCAGGGAGTACTTATAATGGGGCTAGGGTAACTCACTTGCGGTCAGAGAGTACATATAAAGGGGCTAGGGTAACTCACGTGGGGTGAGGGAGTACATATAATGGGGCTAGGATAACTCACTTGCGGTCAGAGAGTACATATAAAGGGGCTAGGATAACTCACTTGCGGTCAGAGAGTAAATATAAAGGGGCTAGGATAACTCACTTGGGGTCAGGGTGTACTTATAAAGGGGCTAGGGTAACTCACTTGGGGTCAGGGAGTACTTCTATGGGACTAGGGTAACTCTCTTGAGGTCAGGGAGTTCATATAAAGGGGTTAGGGTAACTCAATTTGGGTCAAGGAGTACTTGTATTGGACTAGGCTAACTCACTTGGTGTCTGGGAGTACTTCTATGGGACTAGGGTAACTCACTTGGGGTCAGGGAGTACTTCTATGGGACTAGGGTAACTCACTTGGGGTCAGGGTGTACTTATAAAGGGGCTAGGGTAACTCACTTGGGGTCAGGGAGTACTTATAAAGGGGCTAGGGTAACCCATTTTCGATCAAGGAGTACTTATACTAGACTAGGCTAACTTACTTGGTGTCTGGGAGTACTTATATGGGACCAGGGTAACTCACTTGGGGCCAGGGTGTACTTATAAAGGGGTCTAGGGTAACTCACTTGGGGTCAAGGGGGACTTATAAAGGGGTTAGAATAAGTCACTTGCGGTTAGGGAGTACTTACAAAGGTGATATGGTAACACACTTGGGGTCAGGGAGTACTTCTATGGGACTAGGGTAACTTACTTGCGGTCAGAGAGTACATATAAAGGGGCTAGGATAACTCTCTTGTGGTCAGGGAGTACTTATATAGGGGCTAGGGTATCTCACTTGGGGTCAGGGAGTACTTCTATGGGACTAGGGTAACTCACATGGGGTCAGGGAGTACTTCTATGGGACTAGGGTAACTCTCTTGAGGTCAGGGAGTTCATATAAAGGGGTTAGGGTAACTCAATTTGGGTCAAGGAGTACTTGTATTGGACTAGGCTAACTCACTTGGTGTCTGGGAGTACTTATATGGGACCAGGGTAACTCCCTTGGTGCCAGGGTGTACTTATAAAGGGGCTAGGGTAACTCACTTGGGGTCAGGGAGTAGTTATAAGGGACTAGGGTAACTCACTTGGGGTCTGGGAGTACTTATATAGGGGCTAGGGTAACTCACTTGGGGTCAGGGAGTACTTCGATGGGACTGGGATAACTCACTTGGGGTCAGGGAGTACTTATAAAGGGGCTAGGATAACTCACTTGGGGTCAGAGAGTACATATAAAGGGACTAGGATAACTCACTTGGGGTCAGGGAGTACTTATAAAGGGGCTATAGTAACTCACTTGGGGTCAGGAAGTACTAATATGGGACTAGGGTATTTCACTTGCCGTCAGAGAGTACATATAAAGGGGCTAGGATAACTCACTTGGGGTCAGGGAGTAGTTATAAAGGGGCTATGGTAACTCACTAGGGGTCAGGGAGTACTAATATAGGACTAGGGTAACTCACTTGCGGTCAGAGAGTACATATAAAGGGGCTAGGATAACTCACTTGGGGTCAGGGAGTACTTATAAAGGCGCTAGGATAACTCACTTGGGGTCAGGGAGTACTTATAAAGGGGCTATGGTAACTCACTTGGGGTCAGGGAGTACTTATATGTACCTAGGGTAACTCACTTGCGGTCAGAGAGTACATATAAAGAGGATAGGATAACTCATTTGGGGTTAGAGAGTACTTATAAACGGGCTATGGTACCTCAATTTGGGTCAGGGAGTACTTATATGGGATTAGGGTAACTCACTTGGGGTCAGGGAGTAGTTATAAGGGACTAGGGTAACTCACTTGGGGTCTGGGAGTACTTATATAGGGGCTAGGGTAACTCACCTGGGGTCAGGGAGTACTTCAATGGGACTGGGATAACTCACTTGGGGCCAGGGTGTACTTATAAAGGGGCTAGGGTAACTCACTTGAAGTCAGGGAGTATTTATAAAGGGATTAGAATATCTCACTTGCGGTTAGGGAGTACTTACAAAGGTGATATGCTAAAACACTTGGGGTCAGGGAGTACTTCTATGGGACTAGGGTAACTTACTTGCGTACAGAGAGTACATATAAAGGGGATAGGATAACTCACTTGGGGTCAGAGAGTACATATAAAGGGGCTAGGATAACTCACTTGCGGTCAGGGAGTAAATATAAAGGGGCTAGGATAACTCACTTGGGGTCAGGGAGTACTTATAAAGGGGCTAGGGTAACTCACTTACGGTCAGAGAGTACATATAAAGGGGCTAGGATAACTCACTTGCGGTCAGAGAGTAAATATAAAGGGGCTAGGATAACTCACTTGGGGTCAGGGAGTACTTATAAAGGGGCTAGGGTAACTCACTTACGGTCAGAGAGTACATATAAAGGGGCTAGGATAACTCACTTGCGGTCAGAGAGTAAATATAAAGGGGCTAGGATAACTCACTTGGGGTCAGGGAGTACTTATAAAGGGGCTAGGGTAACTCACTTACGTTCAGAGAGTACATATAAAGGGGCTAGGGTAACTCACGTGGGGTCAGGGAGTACATATAATGGGGCTAGGATAACTCACTTGCGGTCAGAGAGTACATATAAAGGGGCTAGGATAACTCACTTGCGGTCAGAGAGTAAATATAAAGGGGCTAGGGTAACTCACTTGGGGTCAGGGGGTACTTATATGGGACTAGGGTAACTCAGTTGCGGTCAGAGAGTACATATAAAGGGGCTAGGATAACTCCCTTGGGGTCAGGGAGTACATATAATGGGGCTAGGATAACTCACTTGCGGTCAGAGAGTACATGTAAAGGGGCTAGGATAACTCACTTGCGGTCAGAGAGTACATATAAAGGGGCTAGGATAACTCACTTGGGGTCAGGGAGTACTTATAAAGGGGCTAGGATAACTCACTTGGGGTCAGAGAGTACATATAAAGGGACTAGGATAACTCACTTGGGGTCAGGGAGTAGTAATAAGGGACTAGGGTAACTCACTTGGGGTCAGTGTGTACTTATAAAGGGGTCTAGGGTAACTCACTTGGGGTCAGGAGTACTTATAAAGGGGCTATGGTAACTCACTTGGGTTCAGGGAGTACTTATATGGGACTAGGGTAACTCACTTGGGGTCAGGGAGTACTTCGATGGGACTGGGATAACTCACTTGGGGTCAGGGAGTACTTATAAAGGGGCTAGGATAACTCACTTGGGGTCAGAGAGTACATATAAAGGGACTAGGATAACTCACTTGGGGTCAGGGAGTACTTATAAAGGGGCTATAGTAACTTACTTGGGGTCAGGAAGTACTAATATGGGACTAGGGTATTTCACTTGCCGTCAGAGAGTACATATAAAGGGGCTAGGATAACTCACTTGGGGTCAGGGAGTAGTTATAAAGGGGCTATGGTAACTCACTAGGGGTCAGGGAGTACTAATATAGGACTAGGGTAACTCACTTGCGGTCAGAGAGTACATATAAAGGGGCTAGGATAACTCACTTGGGGACAGGGAGTACTTATAAAGGCGCTAGGATAACTCACTTGCGGTCAGAGAGTACATATAACGGGGCTAGGATAACTCACTTGGGGTCAGGGAGTACTTATAAAGGGGCTATGGTAACTCACTTGGGGTCAGGGAGTACTTATATGTACCTAGGGTAACTCACTTGCGGTCAGAGAGTACATATAAAGAGGATAGGATAACTCATTTGGGGTTAGAGAGTACTTATAAACGGGCTATGGTACCTCAATTTGGGTCAGGGAGTACTTATATGGGATTAGGGTAACTCACTTGCGGTCAGGGAGTACTTATAAAGGGGCTACGGTAACTCTCTTCGGGTCAAGGAGTACTTATATTGGACTACGCTAACTCACTTGGGGTCAGGGAGTAGTTATAAGGGACTAGGGTAACTCACTTGGGGTCTGGGAGTACTTATAAAGGGGCTAGGGTAACTCACCTGGGGTCAGGGAGTACTTCAATGGGACTGGGATAACTCACTTGGGGCCAGGGTGTACTTATAAAGGGGCTAGGGTAACTCACTTGAAGTCAGGGAGTATTTATAAAGGGATTAGAATATCTCACTTGCGGTTAGGGAGTACTTACAAAGGTGATATGCTAAAACACTTGGGGTCAGGGAGTACTTCTATGGGACTAGGGTAACTTACTTGCGTACAGAGAGTACATATAAGGGGATAGGATAACTCACTTGGGGTCAGAGAGTACATATAAAGGGGCTAGGATAACTCACTTGCGGTCAGGGAGTACATATAATGGGGCTAGGATAACTCACTTGCGGTCAGAGAGTAAATATAAAGGGGCTAGGATAACTCACTTGGGGTCAGGGAGTACTTATAAAGGGGCTAGGGTAACTCACTTGCGGTCAGAGAGTACATATAAAGGGGCTAGGGTAACTCACGTGGGGTCAGGGAGTACATATAATGGGGCTAGGATAACTCACTTGCGGTCAGAGAGTACATATAAAGGGGCTAGGATAACTCACTTGCGGTCAGAGAGTAAATATAAAGGGGCTAGGATAACTCACTTGGGGTCAGGGTGTACTTATAAAGGGGCTAGGGTAACTCACTTGGGGTCAGGGAGTACTTATAAAGGGGCTAGGGTAACCCATTTTCGGTCAAGGAGTACTTATACTAGACTAGGCTAACTCACTTGGTGTCTGGGAGTACTTATATGGGACCAGGGTAACTCACTTGGGGTCAGGGGGTACTTATATGGGACTAGGGTAACTCAGTTGCGGTCAGAGAGTACATATAAAGGGGCTAGGATAACTCCCTTGGGGTCAGGGAGTACATATAATGGGGCTAGGATAACTCACTTGCGGTCAGAGAGTACATGTAAAGGGGCTAGGATAACTCACTTGCGGTCAGAGAGTACATATAAAGGGGCTAGGATAACTCACTTGGGGTCAGGGAGTACTTATATGGGACTAGGGTAACTCAGTTGCGGTCAGAGAGTACATATATAGGGGCTAGGATAACTCACTTGGGGTCAGGGAGTACTTATAATGGGGCTAGGGTAACTCACTTGCGGTCAGAGAGTACATATAAAGGGGCTAGGGTAACTCACGTGGGGTGAGGGAGTACATATAATGGGGCTAGGATAACTCACTTGCGGTCAGAGAGTACATATAAAGGGGCTAGGATAACTCACTTGCGGTCAGAGAGTAAATATAAAGGGGCTAGGATAACTCACTTGGGGTCAGGGTGTACTTATAAAGGGGCTAGGGTAACTCACTTGGGGTCAGGGAGTACTTCTATGGGACTAGGGTAACTCTCTTGAGGTCAGGGAGTTCATATAAAGGGGTTAGGGTAACTCAATTTGGGTCAAGGAGTACTTGTATTGGACTAGGCTAACTCACTTGGTGTCTGGGAGTACTTCTATGGGACTAGGGTAACTCACTTGGGGTCAGGGAGTACTTCTATGGGACTAGGGTAACTCACTTGGGGTCAGGGTGTACTTATAAAGGGGCTAGGGTAACTCACTTGGGGTCAGGGAGTACTTATAAAGGGGCTAGGGTAACCCATTTTCGATCAAGGAGTACTTATACTAGACTAGGCTAACTTACTTGGTGTCTGGGAGTACTTATATGGGACCAGGGTAACTCACTTGGGGCCAGGGTGTACTTATAAAGGGGTCTAGGGTAACTCACTTGGGGTCAAGGGGGACTTATAAAGGGGTTAGAATAAGTCACTTGCGGTTAGGGAGTACTTACAAAGGTGATATGGTAACACACTTGGGGTCAGGGAGTACTTCTATGGGACTAGGGTAACTTACTTGCGGTCAGAGAGTACATATAAAGGGGCTAGGATAACTCTCTTGTGGTCAGGGAGTACTTATATAGGGGCTAGGGTATCTCACTTGGGGTCAGGGAGTACTTCTATGGGACTAGGGTAACTCACATGGGGTCAGGGAGTACTTCTATGGGACTAGGGTAACTCTCTTGAGGTCAGGGAGTTCATATAAAGGGGTTAGGGTAACTCAATTTGGGTCAAGGAGTACTTGTATTGGACTAGGCTAACTCACTTGGTGTCTGGGAGTACTTATATGGGACCAGGGTAACTCCCTTGGTGCCAGGGTGTACTTATAAAGGGGCTAGGGTAACTCACTTGGGGTCAGGGAGTAGTTATAAGGGACTAGGGTAACTCACTTGGGGTCTGGGAGTACTTATATAGGGCTAGGGTAACTCACTTGGGGTCAGGGAGTACTTCGATGGGACTGGGATAACTCACTTGGGGTCAGGGAGTACTTATAAAGGGGCTAGGATAACTCACTTGGGGTCAGAGAGTACATATAAAGGGACTAGGATAACTCACTTGGGGTCAGGGAGTACTTATAAAGGGGCTATAGTAACTCACTTGGGGTCAGGAAGTACTAATATGGGACTAGGGTATTTCACTTGCCGTCAGAGAGTACATATAAAGGGGCTAGGATAACTCACTTGGGGTCAGGGAGTAGTTATAAAGGGGCTATGGTAACTCACTAGGGGTCAGGGAGTACTAATATAGGACTAGGGTAACTCACTTGCGGTCAGAGAGTACATATAAAGGGGCTAGGATAACTCACTTGGGGTCAGGGAGTACTTATAAAGGCGCTAGGATAACTCACTTGGGGTCAGGGAGTACTTATAAAGGGGCTATGGTAACTCACTTGGGGTCAGGGAGTACTTATATGTACCTAGGGTAACTCACTTGCGGTCAGAGAGTACATATAAAGAGGATAGGATAACTCATTTGGGGTTAGAGAGTACTTATAAACGGGCTATGGTACCTCAATTTGGGTCAGGGAGTACTTATATGGGATTAGGGTAACTCACTTGGGGTCAGGGAGTAGTTATAAGGGACTAGGGTAACTCACTTGGGGTCTGGGAGTACTTATATAGGGGCTAGGGTAACTCACCTGGGGTCAGGGAGTACTTCAATGGGACTGGGATAACTCACTTGGGGCCAGGGTGTACTTATAAAGGGGCTAGGGTAACTCACTTGAAGTCAGGGAGTATTTATAAAGGGATTAGAATATCTCACTTGCGGTTAGGGAGTACTTACAAAGGTGATATGCTAAAACACTTGGGGTCAGGGAGTACTTCTATGGGACTAGGGTAACTTACTTGCGTACAGAGAGTACATATAAAGGGGATAGGATAACTCACTTGGGGTCAGAGAGTACATATAAAGGGGCTAGGATAACTCACTTGCGGTCAGGGAGTAAATATAAAGGGGCTAGGATAACTCACTTGGGGTCAGGGAGTACTTATAAAGGGGCTAGGGTAACTCACTTACGGTCAGAGAGTACATATAAAGGGGCTAGGATAACTCACTTGCGGTCAGAGAGTAAATATAAAGGGGCTAGGATAACTCACTTGGGGTCAGGGAGTACTTATAAAGGGGCTAGGGTAACTCACTTACGGTCAGAGAGTACATATAAAGGGGCTAGGATAACTCACTTGCGGTCAGAGAGTAAATATAAAGGGGCTAGGATAACTCACTTGGGGTCAGGGAGTACTTATAAAGGGGCTAGGGTAACTCACTTACGTTCAGAGAGTACATATAAAGGGGCTAGGGTAACTCACGTGGGGTCAGGGAGTACATATAATGGGGCTAGGATAACTCACTTGCGGTCAGAGAGTACATATAAAGGGGCTAGGATAACTCACTTGCGGTCAGAGAGTAAATATAAAGGGGCTAGGGTAACTCACTTGGGGTCAGGGGGTACTTATATGGGACTAGGGTAACTCAGTTGCGGTCAGAGAGTACATATAAAGGGGCTAGGATAACTCCCTTGGGGTCAGGGAGTACATATAATGGGGCTAGGATAACTCACTTGCGGTCAGAGAGTACATGTAAAGGGGCTAGGATAACTCACTTGCGGTCAGAGAGTACATATAAAGGGGCTAGGATAACTCACTTGGGGTCAGGGAGTACTTATAAAGGGGCTAGGATAACTCACTTGGGGTCAGAGAGTACATATAAAGGGACTAGGATAACTCACTTGGGGTCAGGGAGTAGTAATAAGGGACTAGGGTAACTCACTTGGGGTCAGTGTGTACTTATAAAGGGGTCTAGGGTAACTCACTTGGGGTCAGGAGTACTTATAAAGGGGCTATGGTAACTCACTTGGGTTCAGGGAGTACTTATATGGGACTAGGGTAACTCACTTGGGGTCAGGGAGTACTTCGATGGGACTGGGATAACTCACTTGGGGTCAGGGAGTACTTATAAAGGGGCTAGGATAACTCACTTGGGGTCAGAGAGTACATATAAAGGGACTAGGATAACTCACTTGGGGTCAGGGAGTAGTAATAAGGGACTAGGGTAACTCACTTGGGGTCAGTGTGTACTTATAAAGGGGTCTAGGGTAACTCACTTGGGGTCAGGAGTACTTATAAAGGGGCTATGGTAACTCACTTGGGTTCAGGGAGTACTTATATGGGACTAGGGTAACTCACTTGGGGTCAGGGAGTACTTCGATGGGACTGGGATAACTCACTTGGGGTCAGGGAGTACTTATAAAGGGGCTAGGATAACTCACTTGGGGTCAGAGAGTACATATAAAGGGACTAGGATAACTCACTTGGGGTCAGGGAGTACTTATAAAGGGGCTATAGTAACTTACTTGGGGTCAGGAAGTACTAATATGGGACTAGGGTATTTCACTTGCCGTCAGAGAGTACATATAAAGGGGCTAGGATAACTCACTTGGGGTCAGGGAGTAGTTATAAAGGGGCTATGGTAACTCACTAGGGGTCAGGGAGTACTAATATAGGACTAGGGTAACTCACTTGCGGTCAGAGAGTACATATAAAGGGGTTAGGATAACTCACTTGGGGTCAGGGAGTACTTATAAAGGCGCTAGGATAACTCACTTGCGGTCAGAGAGTACATATAACGGGGCTAGGATAACTCACTTGGGGTCAGGGAGTACTTATAAAGGGGCTATGGTAACTCACTTGGGGTCAGGGAGTACTTATATGTACCTAGGGTAACTCACTTGCGGTCAGAGAGTACATATAAAGAGGATAGGATAACTCATTTGGGGTTAGAGAGTACTTATAAACGGGCTATGGTACCTCAATTTGGGTCAGGGAGTACTTATATGGGATTAGGGTAACTCACTTGGGGTCAGGGAGTAGTTATAAGGGACTAGGGTAACTCACTTGCGGTCAGAGAGTACATATAAAGGGGCTAGGATAACTCACTTGGGGTCAGGGAGTACTTATAAAGGCGCTAGGATAACTCACTTGCGGTCAGAGAGTACATATAACGGGGCTAGGATAACTCACTTGGGGTCAGGGAGTACTTATAAAGGGGCTATGGTAAGTCACTTGGGGTCAGGGAGTACTTATATGTACCTAGGGTAACTCACTTGCGGTCAGAGAGTACATATAAAGAGGGTAGGATAACTCATTTGGGGTTAGAGAGTACTTATAAACGGGCTATGGTACCTCAATTTGGGTCAGGGAGTACTTATATGGGATTAGGGTAACTCACTTGGGGTCAGGGAGTAGTTATAAGGGACTAGGGTAACTCACTTGGGGTCTGGGAGTACTTATATAGGGGCTAGGGTAACTCACCTGGGGTCAGGGAGTACTTCAATGGGACTGGGATAACTCACTTGGGGCCAGGGTGTACTTATAAAGGGGCTAGGGTAACTCACTTGAAGTCAGGGAGTATTTATAAAGGGATTAGAATATCTCACTTGCGGTTAGGGAGTACTTACAAAGGTGATATGCTAAAACACTTGGGGTCAGGGAGTACTTCTATGGGACTAGGGTAACTTACTTGCGTACAGAGAGTACATATAAAGGGGATAGGATAACTCACTTGGGGTCAGAGAGTACATATAAAGGGGCTAGGATAACTCACTTGCGGTCAGGGAGTAAATATAAAGGGGCTAGGATAACTCACTTGGGGTCAGGGAGTACTTATAAAGGGGCTAGGGTAACTCACTTACGGTCAGAGAGTACATATAAAGGGGCTAGGATAACTCACTTGCGGTCAGAGAGTAAATATAAAGGGGCTAGGATAACTCACTTGGGGTCAGGGAGTACTTATAAAGGGGCTAGGGTAACTCACTTACGGTCAGAGAGTACATATAAAGGGGCTAGGATAACTCACTTGCGGTCAGAGAGTAAATATAAAGGGGCTAGGATAACTCACTTGGGGTCAGGGAGTACTTATAAAGGGGCTAGGGTAACTCACTTACGTTCAGAGAGTACATATAAAGGGGCTAGGGTAACTCACGTGGGGTCAGGGAGTACATATAATGGGGCTAGGATAACTCACTTGCGGTCAGAGAGTACATATAAAGGGGCTAGGATAACTCACTTGCGGTCAGAGAGTAAATATAAAGGGGCTAGGGTAACTCACTTGGGGTCAGGGGGTACTTATATGGGACTAGGGTAACTCAGTTGCGGTCAGAGAGTACATATAAAGGGGCTAGGATAACTCCCTTGGGGTCAGGGAGTACATATAATGGGGCTAGGATAACTCACTTGCGGTCAGAGAGTACATGTAAAGGGGCTAGGATAACTCACTTGCGGTCAGAGAGTACATATAAAGGGGCTAGGATAACTCACTTGGGGTCAGGGAGTACTTATAAAGGGGCTAGGATAACTCACTTGGGGTCAGAGAGTACATATAAAGGGACTAGGATAACTCACTTGGGGTCAGGGAGTAGTAATAAGGGACTAGGGTAACTCACTTGGGGTCAGTGTGTACTTATAAAGGGGTCTAGGGTAACTCACTTGGGGTCAGGAGTACTTATAAAGGGGCTATGGTAACTCACTTGGGTTCAGGGAGTACTTATATGGGACTAGGGTAACTCACTTGGGGTCAGGGAGTACTTCGATGGGACTGGGATAACTCACTTGGGGTCAGGGAGTACTTATAAAGGGGCTAGGATAACTCACTTGGGGTCAGAGAGTACATATAAAGGGACTAGGATAACTCACTTGGGGTCAGGGAGTAGTAATAAGGGACTAGGGTAACTCACTTGGGGTCAGTGTGTACTTATAAAGGGGTCTAGGGTAACTCACTTGGGGTCAGGAGTACTTATAAAGGGGCTATGGTAACTCACTTGGGTTCAGGGAGTACTTATATGGGACTAGGGTAACTCACTTGGGGTCAGGGAGTACTTCGATGGGACTGGGATAACTCACTTGGGGTCAGGGAGTACTTATAAAGGGGCTAGGATAACTCACTTGGGGTCAGAGAGTACATATAAAGGGACTAGGATAACTCACTTGGGGTCAGGGAGTACTTATAAAGGGGCTATAGTAACTTACTTGGGGTCAGGAAGTACTAATATGGGACTAGGGTATTTCACTTGCCGTCAGAGAGTACATATAAAGGGGCTAGGATAACTCACTTGGGGTCAGGGAGTAGTTATAAAGGGGCTATGGTAACTCACTAGGGGTCAGGGAGTACTAATATAGGACTAGGGTAACTCACTTGCGGTCAGAGAGTACATATAAAGGGGTTAGGATAACTCACTTGGGGTCAGGGAGTACTTATAAAGGCGCTAGGATAACTCACTTGCGGTCAGAGAGTACATATAACGGGGCTAGGATAACTCACTTGGGGTCAGGGAGTACTTATAAAGGGGCTATGGTAACTCACTTGGGGTCAGGGAGTACTTATATGTACCTAGGGTAACTCACTTGCGGTCAGAGAGTACATATAAAGAGGATAGGATAACTCATTTGGGGTTAGAGAGTACTTATAAACGGGCTATGGTACCTCAATTTGGGTCAGGGAGTACTTATATGGGATTAGGGTAACTCACTTGGGGTCAGGGAGTAGTTATAAGGGACTAGGGTAACTCACTTGCGGTCAGAGAGTACATATAAAGGGGCTAGGATAACTCACTTGGGGTCAGGGAGTACTTATAAAGGCGCTAGGATAACTCACTTGCGGTCAGAGAGTACATATAACGGGGCTAGGATAACTCACTTGGGGTCAGGGAGTACTTATAAAGGGGCTATGGTAAGTCACTTGGGGTCAGGGAGTACTTATATGTACCTAGGGTAACTCACTTGCGGTCAGAGAGTACATATAAAGAGGGTAGGATAACTCATTTGGGGTTAGAGAGTACTTATAAACGGGCTATGGTACCTCAATTTGGGTCAGGGAGTACTTATATGGGATTAGGGTAACTCACTTGGGGTCAGGGAGTAGTTATAAGGGACTAGGGTAACTCACTTGGGGTCTGGGAGTACTTATATAGGGGCTAGGGTAACTCACCTGGGGTCAGGGAGTACTTCAATGGGACTGGGATAACTCACTTGGGGCCAGGGTGTACTTATAAAGGGGCTAGGGTAACTCACTTGAAGTCAGGGAGTATTTATAAAGGGATTAGAATATCTCACTTGCGGTTAGGGAGTACTTACAAAGGTGATATGCTAAAACACTTGGGGTCAGGGAGTACTTCTATGGGACTAGGGTAACTTACTTGCGTACAGAGAGTACATATAAAGGGGATAGGATAACTCACTTGGGGTCAGAGAGTACATATAAAGGGGCTAGGATAACTCACTTGCGGTCAGGGAGTAAATATAAAGGGGCTAGGATAACTCACTTGGGGTCAGGGAGTACTTATAAAGGGGCTAGGGTAACTCACTTACGGTCAGAGAGTACATATAAAGGGGCTAGGGTAACTCACGTGGGGTCAGGGAGTACATATAATGGGGCTAGGATAACTCACTTGCGGTCAGAGAGTACATATAAAGGGGCTAGGATAACTCACTTGCGGTCAGAGAGTAAATATAAAGGGGCTAGGATAACTCACTTGGGGTCAGGGAGTACTTATAAAGGGGCTAGGGTAACTCACTTACGGTCAGAGAGTACATATAAAGGGGCTAGGGTAACTCACGTGGGGTCAGGGAGTACATATAATGGGGCTAGGATAACTCACTTGCGGTCAGAGAGTACATATAAAGGGGCTAGGATAACTCACTTGCGGTCAGAGAGTAAATATAAAGGGGCTAGGTTAACTCACTTGGGGTCAGGGAGTACTTATAAAGGGGCTAGGGTAACCCATTTTCGGTCAAGGAGTACTTATACTAGACTAGGCTAACTCACTTGGTGTCTGGGAGTACTTATATGGGACCAGGGTAACTCACTTGGGGTCAGGGGGTACTTATATGGGACTAGGGTAACTCAGTTGCGGTCAGAGAGTACATATAAAGGGGCTAGGATAACTCCCTTGGGGTCAGGGAGTACATATAATGGGGCTAGGATAACTCACTTGCGGTCAGAGAGTACATGTAAAGGGGCTAGGATAACTCACTTGCGGTCAGAGAGTACATATAAAGGGGCTAGGATAACTCACTTGGGGTCAGGGAGTACTTATAAAGGGGCTAGGGTAACTCAATTGCGGTCAGAGAGTACATATAAAGGGGCTAGGATAACTCACTTGGGGTCAGGGAGTAGTAATAAGGGACCAGGGTAACTCACTTGGGGTCAGTGTGTACTTATAAAGGGGTCTAGGGTAACTCACTTGGGGTCAGGAGTACTTATAAAGGGGCTATGGTAACTCACTTGGGTTCAGGGAGTACTTATATGGGACTAGGGTAACTCACTTGGGGTCTGGAAGTACTTATATGGGACTAGGGTAACCCACTTAAGGTCAGGGAGTACTTATATGGAACTAGGGTAACTCTCTTGAGGTCAGGGAGTACATATAAAGGGGTTAGGGTAACTCAAATTGGGTCAAGGAGTACTTGTATTGGACTAGGCTAACTCACTTGGTGTCTGGGAGTACTTATATGGGACCAGGGTAACTCCCTTGGTGCCAGGGTGTACTTATAAAGGGGCTAGGGTAACTCACTTGGGGTCAGGGAGTAGTTATAAGGGACTAGGATAACTCACTTGGGGTCTGGGAGTACTTATATAGGGGCTAGGGTAACTCACTTGGGGTCAGGGAGTACTTCGATGGGACTAGGATAACTCACTTGGGGTCAGGGAGTACTTATAAAGGGGCTAGGATAACTCACTTGGAGCCAGAGAGTACATATAAAGGGACTAGGATAACTCACTTGGGGTCAGGGAGTACTTATAAAGGGGCTATGGTAACTCACTTGGGGTCAGGAAGTACTAATATGGGACTAGGGTATTTCACTTGCCGTCAGAGAGTACATAGAAAGGGGCTAGGATAACTCACTTGGGGTCAGGGAGTAGTTATAAAGAGGCTATGGTAACTCACTTGGGGTCAGGGAGTACTAATATGGGACCCGGGTAACTCACTTGCGGTCAGAGAGTACATATAAAGGGGCTAGGATAACTCACTTGGGGTCAGGGAGTACTTATAAAGGTGATATGGTAACTCACTTGGGGTCAGGGGGTACTTATATGGGACTAGGGTAACTCAGTTGCGGTCAGAGAGTACATGTAAAGGGGCTAGGATAACTCACTTGCGGTCAGAGAGTACATATAAAGGGGCTAGGATAACTCACTTGGGGTCAGGGAGTACTTATATGGGACTAGGGTAACTCAGTTGCGGTCAGAGAGTACATATATAGGGGCTAGGATAACTCACTTGGGGTCAGGGAGTACTTATAATGGGGCTAGGGTAACTCACTTGCGGTCAGAGAGTACATATAAAGGGGCTAGGGTAACTCACGTGGGGTGAGGGAGTACATATAATGGGGCTAGGATAACTCACTTGCGGTCAGAGAGTACATATAAAGGGGCTAGGATAACTCACTTGCGGTCAGAGAGTAAATATAAAGGGGCTAGGATAACTCACTTGGGGTCAGGGTGTACTTATAAAGGGGCTAGGGTAACTCACTTGGGGTCAGGGAGTACTTCTATGGGACTAGGGTAACTCTCTTGAGGTCAGGGAGTTCATATAAAGGGGTTAGGGTAACTCAATTTGGGTCAAGGAGTACTTGTATTGGACTAGGCTAACTCACTTGGTGTCTGGGAGTACTTCTATGGGACTAGGGTAACTCACTTGGGGTCAGGGAGTACTTCTATGGGACTAGGGTAACTCACTTGGGGTCAGGGTGTACTTATAAAGGGGCTAGGTTAACTCACTTGGGGTCAGGGAGTACTTATAAAGGGGCTAGGGTAACCCATTTTCGAACAAGGAGTACTTATACTAGACTAGGCTAACTTACTTGGTGTCTGGGAGTACTTATATGGGACCAGGGTAACTCACTTGGGGCCAGGGTGTACTTATAAAGGGGTCTAGGGTAACTCACTTGGGGTCAAGGGGGACTTATAAAGGGGTTAGAATAAGTCACTTGCGGTTAGGGAGTACTTACAAAGGTGATATGGTAACACACTTGGGGTCAGGGAGTACTTCTATGGGACTAGGGTAACTTACTTGCGGTCAGAGAGTACATATAAAGGGGCTAGGATAACTCTCTTGTGGTCAGGGAGTACTTATATAGGGGCTAGGGTATCTCACTTGGGGTCAGGGAGTACTTCTATGGGACTAGGGTAACTCACATGGGGTCAGGGAGTACTTCTATGGGACTAGGGTAACTCTCTTGAGGTCAGGGAGTTCATATAAAGGGGTTAGGGTAACTCAATTTGGGTCAAGGAGTACTTGTATTGGACTAGGCTAACTCACTTGGTGTCTGGGAGTACTTATATGGGACCAGGGTAACTCCCTTGGTGCCAGGGTGTACTTATAAAGGGGCTAGGGTAACTCACTTGGGGTCAGGGAGTAGTTATAAGGGACTAGGGTAACTCACTTGGGGTCTGGGAGTACTTATATAGGGGCTAGGGTAACTCACTTGGGGTCAGGGAGTACTTCGATGGGACTGGGATAACTCACTTGGGGTCAGGGAGTACTTATAAAGGGGCTAGGATAACTCACTTGGGGTCAGAGAGTACATATAAAGGGACTAGGATAACTCACTTGGGGTCAGGGAGTACTTATAAAGGGGCTATAGTAACTCACTTGGGGTCAGGAAGTATTAATATGGGACTAGGGTATTTCACTTGCCGTCAGAGAGTACATATAAAGGGGCTAGGATAACTCACTTGGGGTCAGGGAGTAGTTATAAAGGGGCTATGGTAACTCACTAGGGGTCAGGGAGTACTAATATAGGACTAGGGTAACTCACTTGCGGTCAGAGAGTACATATAAAGGGGCTAGGATAACTCACTTGGGGTCAGGGAGTACTTATAAAGGCGCTAGGATAACTCACTTGCGGTCAGAGAGTACATATAACGGGGCTAGGATAACTCACTTGGGGTCAGGGAGTACTTATAAAGGGGCTATGGTAACTCACTTCGGGTCAGGGAGTACTTATATGTACCTAGGGTAACTCACTGGCGGTCAGAGAGTACATATAAAGAGGATAGGATAACTCATTTGGGGTTAGAGAGTACTTATAAACGGGCTATGGTACCTCAATTTGGGTCAGGGAGTACTTATATGGGATTAGGGTAACTCACTTAGGGTCAGGGAGTAGTTATAAGGGACTAGGGTAACTCACTTGGGGTCTGGGAGTACTTATATAGGGGCTAGGGTAACTCACCTGGGGTCAGGGAGTACTTCAATGGGACTGGGATAACTCACTTGGGGCCAGGGTGTACTTATAAAGGGGCTAGGGTAACTCACTTGAAGTCAGGGAGTATTTATAAAGGGATTAGAATATCTCACTTGCGGTTAGGGAGTACTTACAAAGGTGATATGCTAAAACACTTGGGGTCAGGGAGTACTTCTATGGGACTAGGGTAACTTACTTGCGTACAGAGAGTACATATAAAGGGGATAGGATAACTCACTTGGGGTCAGAGAGTACATATAAAGGGGCTAGGATAACTCACTTGCGGTCAGGGAGTAAATATAAAGGGGCTAGGATAACTCACTTGGGGTCAGGGAGTACTTATAAAGGGGCTAGGGTAACTCACTTACGGTCAGAGAGTACATATAAAGGGGCTAGGATAACTCACTTGCGGTCAGAGAGTAAATATAAAGGGGCTAGGATAACTCACTTGGGGTCAGGGAGTACTTATAACGGGGCTAGGGTAACTCACTTACGGTCAGAGAGTACATATAAAGGGGCTAGGATAACTCACTTGCGGTCAGAGAGTAAATATAAAGGGGCTAGGATAACTCACTTGGGGTCAGGGAGTACTTATAAAGGGGCTAGGGTAACTCACTTACGGTCAGAGAGTACATATAAAGGGGCTAGGGTAACTCACGTGGGGTCAGGGAGTACATATAATGGGGCTAGGATAACTCACTTGCGGTCAGAGAGTACATATAAAGGGGCTAGGATAACTCACTTGCGGTCAGAGAGTAAATATAAAGGGGCTAGGGTAACTCACTTGGGGTCAGGGAGTACTTATAAAGGGGCTAGGGTAACCCATTTTCGGTCAAGGAGTACTTATACTAGACTAGGCTAACTCACTTGGTGTCTGGGAGTACTTATATGGGACCAGGGTAACTCACTTGGGGTCAGGGGGTACTTATATGGGACTAGGGTAACTCAGTTGCGGTCAGAGAGTACATATAAAGGGGCTAGGATAACTCCCTTGGGGTCAGGGAGTACATATAATGGGGCTAGGATAACTCACTTGCGGTCAGAGAGTACATGTAAAGGGGCTAGGATAACTCACTTGCGGTCAGAGAGTACATATAAAGGGGCTAGGATAACTCACTTGGGGTCAGGGAGTACTTATAAAGGCGCTAGGATAACTCACTTGCGGTCAGAGAGTACATATAACGGGGCTAGGATAACTCACTTGGGGTCAGGGAGTACTTATAAAGGGGCTATGGTAACTCACTTGGGGTCAGGGAGTACTTATATGTACCTAGGGTAACTCACTTGCGGTCAGAGAGTACATATAAAGAGGATAGGATAACTCATTTGGGGTTAGAGAGTACTTATAAACGGGCTATGGTACCTCAATTTGGGTCAGGGAGTACTTATATGGGATTAGGGTAACTCACTTGCGGTCAGGGAGTACTTATAAAGGGGCTACGGTAACTCTCTTCGGGTCAAGGAGTACTTATATTGGACTACGCTAACTCACTTGGGGTCAGGGAGTAGTTATAAGGGACTAGGGTAACTCACTTGGGGTCTGGGAGTACTTATAAAGGGGCTAGGGTAACTCACCTGGGGTCAGGGAGTACTTCAATGGGACTGGGATAACTCACTTGGGGCCAGGGTGTACTTATAAAGGGGCTAGGGTAACTCACTTGAAGTCAGGGAGTATTTATAAAGGGATTAGAATATCTCACTTGCGGTTAGGGAGTACTTACAAAGGTGATATGCTAAAACACTTGGGGTCAGGGAGTACTTCTATGGGACTAGGGTAACTTACTTGCGTACAGAGAGTACATATAAAGGGGATAGGATAACTCACTTGGGGTCAGAGAGTACATATAAAGGGGCTAGGATAACTCACTTGCGGTCAGGGAGTACATATAATGGGGCTAGGATAACTCACTTGCGGTCAGAGAGTAAATATAAAGGGGCTAGGATAACTCACTTGGGGTCAGGGAGTACTTATAAAGGGGCTAGGGTAACTCACTTGCGGTCAGAGAGTACATATAAAGGGGCTAGGGTAACTCACGTGGGGTCAGGGAGTACATATAATGGGGCTAGGATAACTCACTTGCGGTCAGAGAGTACATATAAAGGGGCTAGGATAACTCACTTGCGGTCAGAGAGTAAATATAAAGGGGCTAGGATAACTCACTTGGGGTCAGGGTGTACTTATAAAGGGGCTAGGGTAACTCACTTGGGGTCAGGGAGTACTTATAAAGGGGCTAGGGTAACCCATTTTCGGTCAAGGAGTACTTATACTAGACTAGGCTAACTCACTTGGTGTCTGGGAGTACTTATATGGGACCAGGGTAACTCACTTGGGGTCAGGGGGTACTTATATGGGACTAGGGTAACTCAGTTGCGGTCAGAGAGTACATATAAAGGGGCTAGGATAACTCCCTTGGGGTCAGGGAGTACATATAATGGGGCTAGGATAACTCACTTGCGGTCAGAGAGTACATGTAAAGGGGCTAGGATAACTCACTTGCGGTCAGAGAGTACATATAAAGGGGCTAGGATAACTCACTTGGGGTCAGGGAGTACTTATATGGGACTAGGGTAACTCAGTTGCGGTCAGAGAGTACATATATAGGGGCTAGGATAACTCACTTGGGGTCAGGGAGTACTTATAATGGGGCTAGGGTAACTCACTTGCGGTCAGAGAGTACATATAAAGGGGCTAGGGTAACTCACGTGGGGTGAGGGAGTACATATAATGGGGCTAGGATAACTCACTTGCGGTCAGAGAGTACATATAAAGGGGCTAGGATAACTCACTTGCGGTCAGAGAGTAAATATAAAGGGGCTAGGATAACTCACTTGGGGTCAGGGTGTACTTATAAAGGGGCTAGGGTAACTCACTTGGGGTCAGGGAGTACTTCTATGGGACTAGGGTAACTCTCTTGAGGTCAGGGAGTTCATATAAAGGGGTTAGGGTAACTCAATTTGGGTCAAGGAGTACTTGTATTGGACTAGGCTAACTCACTTGGTGTCTGGGAGTACTTCTATGGGACTAGGGTAACTCACTTGGGGTCAGGGAGTACTTCTATGGGACTAGGGTAACTCACTTGGGGTCAGGGTGTACTTATAAAGGGGCTAGGGTAACTCACTTGGGGTCAGGGAGTACTTATAAAGGGGCTAGGGTAACCCATTTTCGATCAAGGAGTACTTATACTAGACTAGGCTAACTTACTTGGTGTCTGGGAGTACTTATATGGGACCAGGGTAACTCACTTGGGGCCAGGGTGTACTTATAAAGGGGTCTAGGGTGACTCACTTGGGGTCAAGGGGGACTTATAAAGGGGTTAGAATAAGTCACTTGCGGTTAGGGAGTACTTACAAAGGTGATATGGTAACACACTTGGGGTCAGGGAGTACTTCTATGGGACTAGGGTAACTTACTTGCGGTCAGAGAGTACATATAAAGGGGCTAGGATAACTCTCTTGTGGTCAGGGAGTACTTATATAGGGGCTAGGGTATCTCACTTGGGGTCAGGGAGTACTTCTATGGGACTAGGGTAACTCACATGGGGTCAGGGAGTACTTCTATGGGACTAGGGTAACTCTCTTGAGGTCAGGGAGTTCATATAAAGGGGTTAGGGTAACTCAATTTGGGTCAAGGAGTACTTGTATTGGACTAGGCTAACTCACTTGGTGTCTGGGAGTACTTATATGGGACCAGGGTAACTCCCTTGGTGCCAGGGTGTACTTATAAAGGGGCTAGGGTAACTCACTTGGGGTCAGGGAGTAGTTATAAGGGACTAGGGTAACTCACTTGGGGTCTGGGAGTACTTATATAGGGCTAGGGTAACTCACTTGGGGTCAGGGAGTACTTCGATGGGACTGGGATAACTCACTTGGGGTCAGGGAGTACTTATAAAGGGGCTAGGATAACTCACTTGGGGTCAGAGAGTACATATAAAGGGACTAGGATAACTCACTTGGGGTCAGGGAGTACTTATAAAGGGGCTATAGTAACTCACTTGGGGTCAGGAAGTACTAATATGGGACTAGGGTATTTCACTTGCCGTCAGAGAGTACATATAAAGGGGCTAGGATAACTCACTTGGGGTCAGGGAGTAGTTATAAAGGGGCTATGGTAACTCACTAGGGGTCAGGGAGTACTAATATAGGACTAGGGTAACTCACTTGCGGTCAGAGAGTACATATAAAGGGGCTAGGATAACTCACTTGGGGTCAGGGAGTACTTATAAAGGCGCTAGGATAACTCACTTGGGGTCAGGGAGTACTTATAAAGGGGCTATGGTAACTCACTTGGGGTCAGGGAGTACTTATATGTACCTAGGGTAACTCACTTGCGGTCAGAGAGTACATATAAAGAGGATAGGATAACTCATTTGGGGTTAGAGAGTACTTATAAACGGGCTATGGTACCTCAATTTGGGTCAGGGAGTACTTATATGGGATTAGGGTAACTCACTTGGGGTCAGGGAGTAGTTATAAGGGACTAGGGTAACTCACTTGGGGTCTGGGAGTACTTATATAGGGGCTAGGGTAACTCACCTGGGGTCAGGGAGTACTTCAATGGGACTGGGATAACTCACTTGGGGCCAGGGTGTACTTATAAAGGGGCTAGGGTAACTCACTTGAAGTCAGGGAGTATTTATAAAGGGATTAGAATATCTCACTTGCGGTTAGGGAGTACTTACAAAGGTGATATGCTAAAACACTTGGGGTCAGGGAGTACTTCTATGGGACTAGGGTAACTTACTTGCGTACAGAGAGTACATATAAAGGGGATAGGATAACTCACTTGGGGTCAGAGAGTACATATAAAGGGGCTAGGATAACTCACTTGCGGTCAGGGAGTAAATATAAAGGGGCTAGGATAACTCACTTGGGGTCAGGGAGTACTTATAAAGGGGCTAGGGTAACTCACTTACGGTCAGAGAGTACATATAAAGGGGCTAGGATAACTCACTTGCGGTCAGAGAGTAAATATAAAGGGGCTAGGATAACTCACTTGGGGTCAGGGAGTACTTATAAAGGGGCTAGGGTAACTCACTTACGGTCAGAGAGTACATATAAAGGGGCTAGGATAACTCACTTGCGGTCAGAGAGTAAATATAAAGGGGCTAGGATAACTCACTTGGGGTCAGGGAGTACTTATAAAGGGGCTAGGGTAACTCACTTACGTTCAGAGAGTACATATAAAGGGGCTAGGGTAACTCACGTGGGGTCAGGGAGTACATATAATGGGGCTAGGATAACTCACTTGCGGTCAGAGAGTACATATAAAGGGGCTAGGATAACTCACTTGCGGTCAGAGAGTAAATATAAAGGGGCTAGGGTAACTCACTTGGGGTCAGGGGGTACTTATATGGGACTAGGGTAACTCAGTTGCGGTCAGAGAGTACATATAAAGGGGCTAGGATAACTCCCTTGGGGTCAGGGAGTACATATAATGGGGCTAGGATAACTCACTTGCGGTCAGAGAGTACATGTAAAGGGGCTAGGATAACTCACTTGCGGTCAGAGAGTACATATAAAGGGGCTAGGATAACTCACTTGGGGTCAGGGAGTACTTATAAAGGGGCTAGGATAACTCACTTGGGGTCAGAGAGTACATATAAAGGGACTAGGATAACTCACTTGGGGTCAGGGAGTAGTAATAAGGGACTAGGGTAACTCACTTGGGGTCAGTGTGTACTTATAAAGGGGTCTAGGGTAACTCACTTGGGGTCAGGAGTACTTATAAAGGGGCTATGGTAACTCACTTGGGTTCAGGGAGTACTTATATGGGACTAGGGTAACTCACTTGGGGTCAGGGAGTACTTCGATGGGACTGGGATAACTCACTTGGGGTCAGGGAGTACTTATAAAGGGGCTAGGATAACTCACTTGGGGTCAGAGAGTACATATAAAGGGACTAGGATAACTCACTTGGGGTCAGGGAGTAGTAATAAGGGACTAGGGTAACTCACTTGGGGTCAGTGTGTACTTATAAAGGGGTCTAGGGTAACTCACTTGGGGTCAGGAGTACTTATAAAGGGGCTATGGTAACTCACTTGGGTTCAGGGAGTACTTATATGGGACTAGGGTAACTCACTTGGGGTCAGGGAGTACTTCGATGGGACTGGGATAACTCACTTGGGGTCAGGGAGTACTTATAAAGGGGCTAGGATAACTCACTTGGGGTCAGAGAGTACATATAAAGGGACTAGGATAACTCACTTGGGGTCAGGGAGTACTTATAAAGGGGCTATAGTAACTTACTTGGGGTCAGGAAGTACTAATATGGGACTAGGGTATTTCACTTGCCGTCAGAGAGTACATATAAAGGGGCTAGGATAACTCACTTGGGGTCAGGGAGTAGTTATAAAGGGGCTATGGTAACTCACTAGGGGTCAGGGAGTACTAATATAGGACTAGGGTAACTCACTTGCGGTCAGAGAGTACATATAAAGGGGTTAGGATAACTCACTTGGGGTCAGGGAGTACTTATAAAGGCGCTAGGATAACTCACTTGCGGTCAGAGAGTACATATAACGGGGCTAGGATAACTCACTTGGGGTCAGGGAGTACTTATAAAGGGGCTATGGTAACTCACTTGGGGTCAGGGAGTACTTATATGTACCTAGGGTAACTCACTTGCGGTCAGAGAGTACATATAAAGAGGATAGGATAACTCATTTGGGGTTAGAGAGTACTTATAAACGGGCTATGGTACCTCAATTTGGGTCAGGGAGTACTTATATGGGATTAGGGTAACTCACTTGGGGTCAGGGAGTAGTTATAAGGGACTAGGGTAACTCACTTGCGGTCAGAGGGTACATATAAAGGGGCTAGGATAACTCACTTGGGGTCAGGGAGTACTTATAAAGGCGCTAGGATAACTCACTTGCGGTCAGAGAGTACATATAACGGGGCTAGGATAACTCACTTGGGGTCAGGGAGTACTTATAAAGGGGCTATGGTAAGTCACTTGGGGTCAGGGAGTACTTATATGTACCTAGGGTAACTCACTTGCGGTCAGAGAGTACATATAAAGAGGGTAGGATAACTCATTTGGGGTTAGAGAGTACTTATAAACGGGCTATGGTACCTCAATTTGGGTCAGGGAGTACTTATATGGGATTAGGGTAACTCACTTGGGGTCAGGGAGTAGTTATAAGGGACTAGGGTAACTCACTTGGGGTCTGGGAGTACTTATATAGGGGCTAGGGTAACTCACCTGGGGTCAGGGAGTACTTCAATGGGACTGGGATAACTCACTTGGGGCCAGGGTGTACTTATAAAGGGGCTAGGGTAACTCACTTGAAGTCAGGGAGTATTTATAAAGGGATTAGAATATCTCACTTGCGGTTAGGGAGTACTTACAAAGGTGATATGCTAAAACACTTGGGGTCAGGGAGTACTTCTATGGGACTAGGGTAACTTACTTGCGTACAGAGAGTACATATAAAGGGGATAGGATAACTCACTTGGGGTCAGAGAGTACATATAAAGGGGCTAGGATAACTCACTTGCGGTCAGGGAGTAAATATAAAGGGGCTAGGATAACTCACTTGGGGTCAGGGAGTACTTATAAAGGGGCTAGGGTAACTCACTTACGGTCAGAGAGTACATATAAAGGGGCTAGGGTAACTCACGTGGGGTCAGGGAGTACATATAATGGGGCTAGGATAACTCACTTGCGGTCAGAGAGTACATATAAAGGGGCTAGGATAACTCACTTGCGGTCAGAGAGTAAATATAAAGGGGCTAGGATAACTCACTTGGGGTCAGGGAGTACTTATAAAGGGGCTAGGGTAACTCACTTACGGTCAGAGAGTACATATAAAGGGGCTAGGGTAACTCACGTGGGGTCAGGGAGTACATATAATGGGGCTAGGATAACTCACTTGCGGTCAGAGAGTACATATAAAGGGGCTAGGATAACTCACTTGCGGTCAGAGAGTAAATATAAAGGGGCTAGGGTAACTCACTTGGGGTCAGGGAGTACTTATAAAGGGGCTAGGGTAACCCATTTTCGGTCAAGGAGTACTTATACTAGACTAGGCTAACTCACTTGGTGTCTGGGAGTACTTATATGGGACCAGGGTAACTCACTTGGGGTCAGGGGGTACTTATATGGGACTAGGGTAACTCAGTTGCGGTCAGAGAGTACATATAAAGGGGCTAGGATAACTCCCTTGGGGTCAGGGAGTACATATAATGGGGCTAGGATAACTCACTTGCGGTCAGAGAGTACATGTAAAGGGGCTAGGATAACTCACTTGCGGTCAGAGAGTACATATAAAGGGGCTAGGATAACTCACTTGGGGTCAGGGAGTACTTATAAAGGGGCTAGGGTAACTCAATTGCGGTCAGAGAGTACATATAAAGGGGCTAGGATAACTCACTTGGGGTCAGGGAGTAGTAATAAGGGACCAGGGTAACTCACTTGGGGTCAGTGTGTACTTATAAAGGGGTCTAGGGTAACTCACTTGGGGTCAGGAGTACTTATAAAGGGGCTATGGTAACTCACTTGGGTTCAGGGAGTACTTATATGGGACTAGGGTAACTCACTTGGGGTCTGGAAGTACTTATATGGGACTAGGGTAACCCACTTAAGGTCAGGGAGTACTTATATGGAACTAGGGTAACTCTCTTGAGGTCAGGGAGTACATATAAAGGGGTTAGGGTAACTCAAATTGGGTCAAGGAGTACTTGTATTGGACTAGGCTAACTCACTTGGTGTCTGGGAGTACTTATATGGGACCAGGGTAACTCCCTTGGTGCCAGGGTGTACTTATAAAGGGGCTAGGGTAACTCACTTGGGGTCAGGGAGTAGTTATAAGGGACTAGGATAACTCACTTGGGGTCTGGGAGTACTTATATAGGGGCTAGGGTAACTCACTTGGGGTCAGGGAGTACTTCGATGGGACTAGGATAACTCACTTGGGGTCAGGGAGTACTTATAAAGGGGCTAGGATAACTCACTTGGAGCCAGAGAGTACATATAAAGGGACTAGGATAACTCACTTGGGGTCAGGGAGTACTTATAAAGGGGCTATGGTAACTCACTTGGGGTCAGGAAGTACTAATATGGGACTAGGGTATTTCACTTGCCGTCAGAGAGTACATAGAAAGGGGCTAGGATAACTCACTTGGGGTCAGGGAGTAGTTATAAAGAGGCTATGGTAACTCACTTGGGGTCAGGGAGTACTAATATGGGACCCGGGTAACTCACTTGCGGTCAGAGAGTACATATAAAGGGGCTAGGATAACTCACTTGGGGTCAGGGAGTACTTATAAAGGTGATATGGTAACTCACTTGGGGTCAGGGGGTACTTATATGGGACTAGGGTAACTCAGTTGCGGTCAGAGAGTACATGTAAAGGGGCTAGGATAACTCACTTGCGGTCAGAGAGTACATATAAAGGGGCTAGGATAACTCACTTGGGGTCAGGGAGTACTTATATGGGACTAGGGTAACTCAGTTGCGGTCAGAGAGTACATATATAGGGGCTAGGATAACTCACTTGGGGTCAGGGAGTACTTATAATGGGGCTAGGGTAACTCACTTGCGGTCAGAGAGTACATATAAAGGGGCTAGGGTAACTCACGTGGGGTGAGGGAGTACATATAATGGGGCTAGGATAACTCACTTGCGGTCAGAGAGTACATATAAAGGGGCTAGGATAACTCACTTGCGGTCAGAGAGTAAATATAAAGGGGCTAGGATAACTCACTTGGGGTCAGGGTGTACTTATAAAGGGGCTAGGGTAACTCACTTGGGGTCAGGGAGTACTTCTATGGGACTAGGGTAACTCTCTTGAGGTCAGGGAGTTCATATAAAGGGGTTAGGGTAACTCAATTTGGGTCAAGGAGTACTTGTATTGGACTAGGCTAACTCACTTGGTGTCTGGGAGTACTTCTATGGGACTAGGGTAACTCACTTGGGGTCAGGGAGTACTTCTATGGGACTAGGGTAACTCACTTGGGGTCAGGGTGTACTTATAAAGGGGCTAGGTTAACTCACTTGGGGTCAGGGAGTACTTATAAAGGGGCTAGGGTAACCCATTTTCGAACAAGGAGTACTTATACTAGACTAGGCTAACTTACTTGGTGTCTGGGAGTACTTATATGGGACCAGGGTAACTCCCTTGGTGCCAGGGTGTACTTATAAAGGGGCTAGGGTAACTCACTTGGGGTCAGGGAGTAGTTATAAGGGACTAGGGTAACTCACTTGGGGTCTGGGAGTACTTATATAGGGGCTAGGGTAACTCACTTGGGGTCAGGGAGTACTTCGATGGGACTGGGATAACTCACTTGGGGTCAGGGAGTACTTATAAAGGGGCTAGGATAACTCACTTGGGGTCAGAGAGTACATATAAAGGGACTAGGATAACTCACTTGGGGTCAGGGAGTACTTATAAAGGGGCTATAGTAACTCACTTGGGGTCAGGAAGTACTAATATGGGACTAGGGTATTTCACTTGCCGTCAGAGAGTACATATAAAGGGGCTAGGATAACTCACTTGGGGTCAGGGAGTAGTTATAAAGGGGCTATGGTAACTCACTAGGGGTCAGGGAGTACTAATATAGGACTAGGGTAACTCACTTGCGGTCAGAGAGTACATATAAAGGGGCTAGGATAACTCACTTGGGGTCAGGGAGTACTTATAAAGGCGCTAGGATAACTCACTTGCGGTCAGAGAGTACATATAACGGGGCTAGGATAACTCACTTGGGGTCAGGGAGTACTTATAAAGGGGCTATGGTAACTCACTTCGGGTCAGGGAGTACTTATATGTACCTAGGGTAACTCACTGGCGGTCAGAGAGTACATATAAAGAGGATAGGATAACTCATTTGGGGTTAGAGAGTACTTATAAACGGGCTATGGTACCTCAATTTGGGTCAGGGAGTACTTATATGGGATTAGGGTAACTCACTTAGGGTCAGGGAGTAGTTATAAGGGACTAGGGTAACTCACTTGGGGTCTGGGAGTACTTATATAGGGGCTAGGGTAACTCACCTGGGGTCAGGGAGTACTTCAATGGGACTGGGATAACTCACTTGGGGCCAGGGTGTACTTATAAAGGGGCTAGGGTAACTCACTTGAAGTCAGGGAGTATTTATAAAGGGATTAGAATATCTCACTTGCGGTTAGGGAGTACTTACAAAGGTGATATGCTAAAACACTTGGGGTCAGGGAGTACTTCTATGGGACTAGGGTAACTTACTTGCGTACAGAGAGTACATATAAAGGGGATAGGATAACTCACTTGGGGTCAGAGAGTACATATAAAGGGGCTAGGATAACTCACTTGCGGTCAGGGAGTAAATATAAAGGGGCTAGGATAACTCACTTGGGGTCAGGGAGTACTTATAAAGGGGCTAGGGTAACTCACTTACGGTCAGAGAGTACATATAAAGGGGCTAGGATAACTCACTTGCGGTCAGAGAGTAAATATAAAGGGGCTAGGATAACTCACTTGGGGTCAGGGAGTACTTATAACGGGGCTAGGGTAACTCACTTACGGTCAGAGAGTACATATAAAGGGGCTAGGATAACTCACTTGCGGTCAGAGAGTAAATATAAAGGGGCTAGGATAACTCACTTGGGGTCAGGGAGTACTTATAAAGGGGCTAGGGTAACTCACTTACGGTCAGAGAGTACATATAAAGGGGCTAGGGTAACTCACGTGGGGTCAGGGAGTACATATAATGGGGCTAGGATAACTCACTTGCGGTCAGAGAGTACATATAAAGGGGCTAGGATAACTCACTTGCGGTCAGAGAGTAAATATAAAGGGGCTAGGGTAACTCACTTGGGGTCAGGGAGTACTTATAAAGGGGCTAGGGTAACCCATTTTCGGTCAAGGAGTACTTATACTAGACTAGGCTAACTCACTTGGTGTCTGGGAGTACTTATATGGGACCAGGGTAACTCACTTGGGGTCAGGGGGTACTTATATGGGACTAGGGTAACTCAGTTGCGGTCAGAGAGTACATATAAAGGGGGTAGGATAACTCCCTTGGGGTCAGGGAGTACATATAATGGGGCTAGGATAACTCACTTGCGGTCAGAGAGTACATGTAAAGGGGCTAGGATAACTCACTTGCGGTCAGAGAGTACATATAAAGGGGCTAGGATAACTCACTTGGGGTCAGGGAGTACTTATAAAGGGGCTAGGGTAACTCAATTGCGGTCAGAGAGTACATATAAAGGGGCTAGGATAACTCACTTGGGGTCAGGGAGTAGTAATAAGGGACTAGGGTAACTCACTTGGGGTCAGTGTGTACTTATAAAGGGGTCTAGGGTAACTCACTTGGGGTCAGGAGTACTTATAAAGGGGCTATGGTAACTCACTTGGGTTCAGGGAGTACTTATATGGGACTAGGGTAACTCACTTGGGGTCAGGGAGTACTTCGATGGGACTGGGATAACTCACTTGGGGTCAGGGAGTACTTATAAAGGAGCTAGGATAACTCACTTGAAGTCAGGGAGTATTTATAAAGGGATTAGAATATCTCACTTGCGGTTAGGGAGTACTTACAAAGGTGATATGCTAAAACACTTGGGGTCAGGGAGTACTTCTATGGGACTAGGGTAACTTACTTGCGTACAGAGAGTACATATAAAGGGGATAGGATAACTCACTTGGGGTCAGAGAGTACATATAAAGGGGCTAGGATAACTCACTTGCGGTCAGGGAGTAAATATAAAGGGGCTAGGATAACTCACTTGGGGTCAGGGAGTACTTATAAAGGGGTTAGGGTAACTCACTTACGGTCAGAGAGTACATATAAAGGGGCTAGGGTAACTCACGTGGGGTCAGGGAGTACATATAATGGGGCTAGGATAACTCACTTGCGGTCAGAGAGTACATATAAAGGGGCTAGGATAACTCACTTGCGGTCAGAGAGTAAATATAAAGGGGCTAGGATAACTCACTTGGGGTCAGGGAGTACTTATAAAGGGGCTAGGGTAACTCACTTACGGTCAGAGAGTACATATAAAGGGGCTAGGGTAACTCACGTGGGGTCAGGGAGTACATATAATGGGGCTAGGATAACTCACTTGCGGTCAGAGAGTACATATAAAGGGGCTAGGATAACTCACTTGCGGTCAGAGAGTAAATATAAAGGGGCTAGGGTAACTCACTTGGGGTCAGGGAGTACTTATAAAGGGGCTAGGGTAACCCATTTTCGGTCAAGGAGTACTTATACTAGACTAGGCTAACTCACTTGGTGTCTGGGAGTACTTATATGGGACCAGGGTAACTCACTTGGGGTCAGGGGGTACTTATATGGGACTAGGGTAACTCAGTTGCGGTCAGAGAGTACATATAAAGGGTCTAGGATAACTCCCTTGGGGTCAGGGAGTACATATAATGGGGCTAGGATAACTCACTTGCGGTCAGAGAGTACATGTAAAGGGGCTAGGATAACTCACTTGCGGTCAGAGAGTACATATAAAGGGGCTAGGATAACTCACTTGGGGTCAGGGAGTACTTATAAAGGGGCTAGGGTAACTCAATTGCGGTCAGAGAGTACATATAAAGGGGCTAGGATAACTCACTTGGGGTCAGGGAGTAGTAATAAGGGACTAGGGTAACTCACTTGGGGTCAGTGTGTACTTATAAAGGGGTCTAGGGTAACTCACTTGGGGTCAGGAGTACTTATAAAGGGGCTATGGTAACTCACTTGGGTTCAGGGAGTACTTATATGGGACTAGGGTAACTCACTTGGGGTCTGGAAGTACTTATATGGGACTAGGGTAACCCACTTAAGGTCAGGGAGTACTTATATGGAACTAGGGTAACTCTCTTGAGGTCAGGGAGTACATATAAAGGGGTTAGGGTAACTCAAATTGGGTCAAGGAGTACTTGTATTGGACTAGGCTAACTCACTTGGTGTCTGGGAGTACTTATATGGGACCAGGGTAACTCCCTTGGTGCCAGGGTGTACTTATAAAGGGGCTAGGGTAACTCACTTGGGGTCAGGGAGTAGTTATAAGGGACTAGGATAACTCACTTGGGGTCTGGGAGTACTTATATAGGGGCTAGGGTAACTCACTTGTGGTCAGGGAGTACTTCGATGGGACTAGGATAACTCACTTGGGGTCAGGGAGTACTTATAAAGGGGCTAGGATAACTCACTTGGAGCCAGAGAGTACATTAAAGGGACTAGGATAACTCACTTGGGGTCAGGGAGTACTTATAAAGGGGCTATGGTAACTCACTTGGGGTCAGGAAGTACTAATATGGGACTAGGGTATTTCACTTGCCGTCAGAGAGTACATATAAAGGGGCTAGGATAACTCACTTGGGGTCAGGGAGTAGTTATAAAGGTGATATGGTAACTCACTTGGGGTCAGGGGGTACTTATATGGGACTAGGGTAACTCAGTTGCGGTCAGAGAGTACATATAAAGGGGCTAGGATAACTCCCTTGGGGTCAGGGAGTACATATAATGGGGCTAGGATAACTCACTTGCGGTCAGAGAGTACATGTAAAGGGGCTGGGATAACTCACTTGCGGTCAGAGAGTACATATAAAGGGGCTAGGATAACTTACTTGGGGTCAGGGAGTACTTATAAAGGGGCTAGGGTAACTCAATTGCGGTCAGAGAGTACATATAAAGTGGCTAGGATAACTCACTTGGGGTCAGGGAGTACATATATTGGGGCTAGGATAACTCACTTGCGGTCAGAGAGTACATATAAAGGGGCTAGGATAACTCACTTAGGGTCAGGGAGTACTTATAAAGGCGCTAGGATAACTCACTTGTGGTCAGAGAGTACATATAACGGGGCTAGGATAACTCACTTGTGGTCAGGGAGTACTTATTAGGGGCTAGGGTAACTCACTTGGGGTCAGGGAGTACTTATATAGGACTAAGGTAATTCACTTGCGGTCAGAGAGAACATATATAGGGATAGGATAACTCACTTGCGGTCAGAGAGCACATATAAAGGGGCTAGAATAACTCACTTGGGGTCAGGGAGTACTTATAAAGGGGCTAAGGTAACTCACTTGGGGTCAGGGGGTACTTATATGGGACTAGGGTAACTCAGTTGCGGTCAGAGATTACATATAAAGGGGCTAGGATAACTCCCTTGGGGTCAGGGAGTACATATAATGGGGCTAGGATAACTCACTTACGGTCAGAGAGTACATGTAAAGGGGCTGGGATAACTCACTTGCGGTCAGAGAGTACATATAAAGGGGCTAGGATAACTCACTTGGGGTCAGGGAGTAGTTATAAAGAGGCTATGGTAACTCACTTGGGGTCAGGGAGTACTAATATGGGACCCGGTTAACTCACTTGCGGTCAGAGAGTACATATAAAGGGGCTAGGATAACTCACTTGGGGTCAGGGAGTACTTATAAAGGTGATATGGTAACTCACTTGGGGTCAGGGGGTACTTATATGGGACTAGGGTAACTCAGTTGCGGTCAGAGAGTACATATAAAGGGGCTAGGATAACTCCCTTGGGGTCAGGGAGTACATATAATGGGGCTAGGATAACTCACTTGCGGTCAGAGAGTACATGTAAAGGGGCTGGGATAACTCACTTGCGGTCAGAGAGTACATATAAAGGGGCTAGGATAACTTACTTGGGGTCAGGGAGTACTTATAAAGGGGCTAGGGTAACTCAATTGCGGTCAGAGAGTACATATAAAGGGGCTAGGATAACTCACTTGGGGTCAGGGAGTACATATATTGGGGCTAGGATAACTCACTTGCGGTCAGAGAGTACATATAAAGGGGCTAGGATAACTCACTTAGGGTCAGGGAGTACTTATAAAGGCGCTAGGATAACTCACTTGTGGTCAGAGAGTACATATAATGGGGCTAGGATAACTCACTTGTGGTCAGGGAGTACTTATTAGGGGCTAGGGTAACTCACTTGGGATCAGGGAGTACTTATATAGGACTAAGGTAATTCACTTGCGGTCAGAGAGAACATATATAGGGATAGGATAACTCACTTGCGGTCAGAGAGCACATATAAAGGGGCTAGAATAACTCACTTGGGGTCAGGGAGTACTTATAAAGGGGCTATGGTAACTCACTTGGGGTAAGGAGTACTTATATAGAACTAGGGTAATTCAATTGCGGTCAGAGAGAACATATATAGGGATAGGATAACTCACTTGCGGTCAGAGAGTACATATAAAGGGGCTAGAATAACTCACTTGTTGTCAGGGAGTACTTCTATGGGACTAGGGTAACTCACTTGGGGCCTGGGAGTACTTATATGGGACTAGGGTAACCCACTTAAGGTCAGGGACTACTTATATGGGACTAGGGTAACTCTCTTGAGGTCAGGGAGTACATATAAAGGGGTTAGGGTAACTCAATTTGGGTCAAGGAGTACTTGTATTGGACTAGGCTAACTCAATTGGTGTCTGGGAGTACTTATTTGGGAACAGGGTAACTCCCTTGGTGCCAGGGTGTACTTATAAAGGGGCTAGGGTAACTCACTTGGGGTCAGGGAGTAGTTATAAAGGACTAGGGTAACTTACTTGGGGTCTGGGAGTACTTATAAAGGGGCTATGGTAACTCACTTGGGGTCTGGAAGTACTAATATGGGACTAGGGTATTTCACTTGCCGTCAGAGAGTACATATAAAGGGGCTAGGATAACTCACTTGCGGTCAGTGAGTACATATAACGGGGCTAGGATAACTCACTTGGGGTCAGGGAGTACTTATAAAGGGGCTATGGTAACTCACTTGGGGTCAGGGAGTACTTATATGTGACTAGGGTAACTCACTTGCGGTCAGAGAGTACATATAAAGAGGATAGGATAACTCATTTGGGGTTAGAGAGTACTTATAAAGGGGCTATGGTACCTCACTTTGGGTCAGGGAGTACTTATATGGGATTAGGGTAACTCACTTGTGGTCAGGGAGTACTTATAAAGGGGCTACGGTAACTCTCTTCGGGTCAAGGAGTACTTATATTGGACTACGCTAACTCACTTGGTGTCTGGGAGTACTTATATGGGACCAGGGTAACTCACTTGGGGTCAGGGGGTACTTATATGGGACTAGGGTAACTCAGTTGCGGTCAGAGAGTACATATAAAGGGGCTAGGATAACTCCCTTGGGGTCAGGGAGTACATATAATGGGGCTAGGATAACTCACTTGCGGTCAGAGAGTACATGTAAAGGGGCTAGGATAACTCACTTGCGGTCAGAGAGTACATATAAAGGGGCTAGGATAACTCACTTGGGGTCAGGGAGTACTTATAAAGGGGCTAGGGTAACTCAATTGCGGTCAGAGAGTACATATAAAGGGGCTAGGATAACTCACTTGGTGTCAGGGAGTAGTAATAAGGGACTAGGGTAACTCACTTGGGGTCAGTGTGTACTTATAAAGGGGTCTAGGGTAACTCACTTGGGGTCAGGAGTACTTATAAAGGGGCTATGGTAACTCACTTGGGTTCAGGGAGTACTTATATGGGACTAGGGTAACTCACTTGGGGTCTGGAAGTACTTATATGGGACTAGGGTAACCCACTTAAGGTCAGGGAGTACTTATATGGAACTAGGGTAACTCTCTTGAGGTCAGGGAGTACATATAAAGGGGTTAGGGTAACTCAAATTGGGTCAAGGAGTACTTGTATTGGACTAGGCTAACTCACTTGGTGTCTGGGAGTACTTATATGGGACCAGGGTAACTCCCTTGGTGCCAGGGTGTACTTATAAAGGGGCTAGGGTAACTCACTTGGGGTCAGGGAGTAGTTATAAGGGACTAGGATAACTCACTTGGGGTCTGGGAGTACTTATATAGGGGCTAGGGTAACTCACTTGGGGTCAGGGAGTACTTCGATGGGACTAGGATAACTCACTTGGGGTCAGGGAGTACTTATAAAGGGGCTAGGATAACTCACTTGGAGCCAGAGAGTACATTAAAGGGACTAGGATAACTCACTTGGGGTCAGGGAGTACTTATAAAGGGGCTATGGTAACTCACTTGGGGTCAGGAAGTACTAATATGGGACTAGGGTATTTCACTTGCCGTCAGAGAGTACATATAAAGGGGCTAGGATAACTCACTTGGGGTCAGGGAGTAGTTATAAAGAGGCTATGGTAACTCACTTGGGGTCAGGGAGTACTAATATGGGACCCGGGTAACTCACTTGCGGTCAGAGAGTACATATAAAGGGGCTAGGATAACTCACTTGGGGTCAGGGAGTACTTATAAAGGTGATATGGTAACTCACTTGGGGTCAGGGGGTACTTATATGGGACTAGGGTAACTCAGTTGCGGTCAGAGAGTACATATAAAGGGGCTAGGATAACTCCCTTGGGGTCAGGGAGTACATATAATGGGGCTAGGATAACTCACTTGCGGTCAGAGAGTACATGTAAAGGGGCTGGGATAACTCACTTGCGGTCAGAGAGTACATATAAAGGGGCTAGGATAACTTACTTGGGGTCAGGGAGTACTTATAAAGGGGCTAGGGTAACTCAATTGCGGTCAGAGAGTACATATAAAGTGGCTAGGATAACTCACTTGGGGTCAGGGAGTACATATATTGGGGCTAGGATAACTCACTTGCGGTCAGAGAGTACATATAAAGGGGCTAGGATAACTCACTTAGGGTCAGGGAGTACTTATAAAGGCGCTAGGATAACTCACTTGTGGTCAGAGAGTACATATAACGGGGCTAGGATAACTCACTTGTGGTCAGGGAGTACTTATTAGGGGCTAGGGTAACTCACTTGGGGTCAGGGAGTACTTATATAGGACTAAGGTAATTCACTTGCGGTCAGAGAGAACATATATAGGGATAGGATAACTCACTTGCGGTCAGAGAGCACATATAAAGGGGCTAGAATAACTCACTTGGGGTCAGGGAGTACTTATAAAGGGGCTAAGGTAACTCACTTGGGGTCAGGGGGTACTTATATGGGACTAGGGTAACTCAGTTGCGGTCAGAGAGTACATATAAAGGGGCTAGGATAACTCCCTTGGGGTCAGGGAGTACATATAATGGGGCTAGGATAACTCACTTACGGTCAGAGAGTACATGTAAAGGGGCTGGGATAACTCACTTGCGGTCAGAGAGTACATATAAAGGGGCTAGGATAACTCACTTGGGGTCAGGGAGTAGTTATAAAGAGGCTATGGTAACTCACTTGGGGTCAGGGAGTACTAATATGGGACCCGGTTAACTCACTTGCGGTCAGAGAGTACATGTAAAGGGGCTGGGATAACTCACTTGCGGTCAGAGAGTACATATAAAGGGGCTAGGATAACTTACTTGGGGTCAGGGAGTACTTATAAAGGGGCTAGGGTAACTCAATTGCGGTCAGAGAGTACATATAAAGGGGCTAGGATAACTCACTTGGGGTCAGGGAGTACATATATTGGGGCTAGGATAACTCACTTGCGGTCAGAGAGTACATATAAAGGGGCTAGGATAACTCACTTAGGGTCAGGGAGTACTTATAAAGGCGCTAGGATAACTCACTTGTGGTCAGAGAGTACATATAATGGGGCTAGGATAACTCACTTGTGGTCAGGGAGTACTTATTAGGGGCTAGGGTAACTCACTTGGGATCAGGGAGTACTTATATAGGACTAAGGTAATTCACTTGCGGTCAGAGAGAACATATATAGGGATAGGATAACTCACTTGCGGTCAGAGAGCACATATAAAGGGGCTAGAATAACTCACTTGGGGTCAGGGAGTACTTATAAAGGGGCTATGGTAACTCACTTGGGGTAAGGAGTACTTATATAGAACTAGGGTAATTCAATTGCGGTCAGAGAGAACATATATAGGGATAGGATAACTCACTTGCGGTCAGAGAGTACATATAAAGGGGCTAGAATAACTCACTTGTTGTCAGGGAGTACTTCTATGGGACTAGGGTAACTCACTTGGGGCCTGGGAGTACTTATATGGGACTAGGGTAACCCACTTAAGGTCAGGGACTACTTATATGGGACTAGGGTAACTCTCTTGAGGTCAGGGAGTACATATAAAGGGGTTAGGGTAACTCAATTTGGGTCAAGGAGTACTTGTATTGGACTAGGCTAACTCAATTGGTGTCTGGGAGTACTTATTTGGGAACAGGGTAACTCCCTTGGTGCCAGGGTGTACTTATAAAGGGGCTAGGGTAACTCACTTGGGGTCAGGGAGTAGTTATAAAGGACTAGGGTAACTTACTTGGGGTCTGGGAGTACTTATAAAGGGGCTATGGTAACTCACTTGGGGTCTGGAAGTACTAATATGGGACTAGGGTATTTCACTTGCCGTCAGAGAGTACATATAAAGGGGCTAGGATAACTCACTTGCGGTCAGTGAGTACATATAACGGGGCTAGGATAACTCACTTGGGGTCAGGGAGTACTTATAAAGGGGCTATGGTAACTCACTTGGGGTCAGGGAGTACTTATATGTGACTAGGGTAACTCACTTGCGGTCAGAGAGTACATATAAAGAGGATAGGATAACTCATTTGGGGTTAGAGAGTACTTATAAAGGGGCTATGGTACCTCACTTTGGGTCAGGGAGTACTTATATGGGATTAGGGTAACTCACTTGTGGTCAGGGAGTACTTATAAAGGGGCTACGGTAACTCTCTTCGGGTCAAGGAGTACTTATATTGGACTACGCTAACTCACTTGGTGTCTGGGAGTACTTATATGGGACCAGGGTAACTCACTTGGGGCCAGGGTGTACTTATAAAGGGGCTAGGGCAACTCACTTGGGGTCAGGGAGTATTTATAAAGGGATTAGAATATCTCACTTGCGGTTAGGGAGTACTTACAAAGGTGATATGCTAAAACACTTGGGGTCAGGGAGTACTTCTATGGGACTAGGGTAACTTACTTGCGTACAGAGAGTACATATAAAGGGGCTAGGATAACTCACTTGGGGTCAGAGAGTACATATAAAGGGGCTAGGATAACTCACTTGCGGTCAGGGAGTACATATAATGGGGCTAGGATAACTCACTTGCGGTCAGAGAGTACATATAAAGGGGCTAGGATAACTCACTTGGGGTCAGGGAGTACTTATAAAGGCGCTAGGATAACTCACTTGCGGTCAGAGAGTACATATAAAGGGGCTAGGATAACTCACTTGGGGTCAGGGAGTACATATAATGGGTCTAGGATAACTCACTTGCGGTCAGAGAGTACATATAAAGGGGCTAGGATAACTCACTTGCGGTCAGAGAGTAAATATAAAGGGGCTAGGATAACTCACTTGGGGTCAGGGAGTACTTATAAAGGGGCTAGGGTAACTCACTTGCGGTCAGAGAGTACATATAAAGGAGCTAGGGTAACTCACGTGGGGTCAGGGAGTACATATAATGGGGCTAGGATAACTCACTTGCGGTCAGAGAGTACATATAAAGGGGCTAGGATAACTCACTTGCGTTCAGAGAGTAAATATAAAGGGGCTAGGATAACTCACTTGGGGTCAGGGAGTACTTATAAAGGGGCTAGGGTAACTCACTTGCGGTCAGAGAGTACATATAAAGGGGCTAGGGTAACTCACTTGGGGTCAGGGAGTACTTCTATGGGACTAGGGTAACTCACTTGGGGTCAGGGTGTACTTATAAAGGGGCTAGGGTAACTCACTTGGGGTCAGGGAGTACTTATAAAGGGGCTAGGGTAACCCATTTTCGGTCAAGGAGTACTTATACTAGACTAGGCTAACTCACTTGGTGTCTGGGAGTACTTATATGGGACCAGGGTAACACAATTGGGGCCAGGGTGTACTTATAAAGGGGCTAGGGTAACTCACTTGGGGTCAGGGAGTACTTATAAAGGGGTTAGAATAACTCACTTGCGGTTAGGGAGTACTTACAAAGGTGATATGGTAACACACTTGGGGTCAGGGAGTACATCTATGGGACTAGGGTAACTTACTTGCGGTCTGAGAGTGCATATAAAGGGGCTAGGATAACTCACTTGTGGTCAGGGAGTACTTATATAGGGGCTAGGGTAACTCACTTGAGGTCAGGGAGTACTTCTATGGGACTAGGGTAACTCACTTGGGGTCAGGGAGTACTTCTATGGGACTAGGGTAACTCACTTGGGGTCAGGGTGTACTTATAAAGGGGCTAGGGTAACTCACTTGGGGTCAGGGAGTACTTATAAAGGGGCTAGGGTAACCCATTTTCGATCAAGGAGTACTTATACTAGACTAGGCTAACTTACTTGGTGTCTGGGAGTACTTATATGGGACCAGGGTAACTCACTTGGGGCCAGGGTGTACTTATAAAGGGGTCTAGGGTAACTCACTTGGGGTCAAGGGGGACTTATAAAGGGGTTAGAATAAGTCACTTGCGGTTAGGGAGTACTTACAAAGGTGATATGGTAACACACTTGGGTTCAGGGAGTACTTCTATGGGACTAGGGTAACTTACTTGCGGTCAGAGAGTACATAAAAAGGGGCTAGGATAACTCACTTGGGGTCAGGGAGTACTTATAAAGGGGCTATGGTAACTCACTTGGGGTAAGGAGTACTTATATAGAACTAGGGTAATTCACTTAAGGTCAGGGAGTACTTCTATGGGACTAGGGTAACTCTCTTGAGGTCAGGGAGTTCATATAAAGGGGTTAGGGAAACTCAATTTGGGTCAAGGAGTACTTGTATTGGACTAGGCTAACTCAATTTGTGTCTGGGAGTACTTATATGGGACCAGGGTAACTCCCTTGGTGCCAGGGTGTACTTATAAAGGGGCTAGGGTAACTCACTTGGGGTCAGGGAGTAGTTATAAGGGACTAGGGTAACTTACTTGGGGTCTGGGAATACTTATTTAGGGGCTAGGGTAACTCACTTGGGGTCAGGGAGTACTTCGATGGGACTAGGATAACTCTCTTGGGGTCAGGGAGTATTTATAAAGGGGCTAGGATAACTCACTTGGGGTCAGAGAGTACATATAAAGGGACTAGGATAACTCCCTTGGGGTCAGGGAGTACATATAATGGGACTAGGGTAACTCAGTTGCGGTCAGAGAGTACATATAAAGGGGCTAGGATAACTCACGTGGGGTCAGGGAGTACATATAATGGGGATAGGATAACTCACTTGCGGTCAGAGAGTAAATATAAAGGGGCTAGGATAACTCACTTGGGGTCAGGGAGTACTTATAAAGGGGCTAGGGTAACTCACTAGCGGTCAGAGAGTACATATAAAGGGGCTAGGGTAACTCACTTGGGGTCAGGGAGTACTTCTATGGGACTAGGGTAACTCACTTGGGGTCAGGGTGTACTTATAAAGGGGCTAGAGTAACTCACTTGGGGTCAGGGAGTACTTATAAAGGGGCTAGAGTAACCCATTTTCGGTCAAGGAGTACTTATACTAGACTAGGCTAACTCACTTGGTGTCTGGGAGTACTTATATGGGACCAGGGTAACTCACTTGCTGTCGGAGAGTACATATAAAGGGACTAGGATAACTCCCTTGGGGTCAGGGAGTACATATAATGGGTCTAGGGTAACTCAATTGGGGTCATGGAGTACTTATAAAGGGGCTATGGTAACTCACTTGGGTTCAGGGAGTACTTATATGGGACTAGGGTAACTCACTTGCTGTCGGAGAGTACATATAAAGGGGCTAGGATAACTCATTTGGGGTCAGAGAGTACTTATAAATGGGCTATGGTACCTCACTTGATGTCTGGGAGTACTTATATGGGACCAGGGTAACACACTTGGGGCCAGGGTGTACTTATAAAGTGGCTAGGGTAACTCACTTGGGGTCAGGGAGTACTTCTATGGGACTAGGGTAACTCACTTGGGGTCAGGGAGTACTTCTATGGACTAGGGTAACTCACTTGGGGTCAGGGTGTACTTATAAAGGGGCTAGGGTAACTCACTTGGGGTCAGGGAGTACTTATAAAGGGGCTAGGGTAACCCATTTTCGATCAAGGAGTACTTATACTAGACTAGGCTAACTTACTTGGTGTCTGGGAGTACTTATATGGGACCAGGGTAACTCACTTGGGGCCAGGTTGTACTTATAAAGGGGTCTAGGGTAACTCACTTGGGGTCAAGGGGGACTAATAAAGGGGTTAGAATAAGTCACTTGCGGTTAGGGAGTACTTACAAAGGTGATATGGTAACACACTTAGGGTCAGGGAGTACTTCTATGGGACTAGGGTAACTTACTTGCGGTCAGAGAGTACATAAAAAGGGGCTAGGATAACTCACTTGTGGTCAGGGAGTACTTATATAGGGGCTAGGGTAACTCACTTGGGGTCAGGGAGTACTTCTATGGGACTAGGGTAACTCACTTGGGGTCAGGGAGTACTTCTATGGGACTAGGGTAACTCTCTTGAGGTCAGGGAGTTCATATAAAGGGGTTAGGGAAACTCAATTTGGGTCAAGGAGTACTTGTATTGGACTAGGCTAACTCACTTGGTGTCTGGGAGTACTTATATGGGACCAGGGTAACTCCCTTGGTGCCAGGGTGTACTTATAAAGGGGCTAGGGTAACTCACTTGGGGTCAGGGAGTAGTTATAAGGGACTAGGGTAACTCACTTGGGGTCTAGGAGTACTTATATAGGGGCTAGGGTAACTCACTTGGGGTCAGGGAGTACTTCGATGGGACTAGGATAACTCACTTGGGGTCAGAGAGTACATATAACCGGGCTAGGATAACTCACTTGTGGTCAGGGAGTACTTATATAGGGGCTAGTGTAACTCACTTGGGGTCAGGGAGTACTTATTAGGAATAGGGTAATTCACTTGCGGTCAGAGAGAACATATATAGGGATAGGATAACTCACTTGCGGTCAGAGAGTACATATAAAGGGGCTAGGATAACTCACTTAGGGTCAGGGAGTACTTATAAAGGCGCTAGGATAACCCACTTGCGGTCAGAGAGTACATATAACGGGGCTAGGATAACTCACTTGTGGTCAGGGAGTACTTATATAGGACTAAGGTAATTCACTTGCGGTCAGAGAGAACATATATAGGGATAGGATAACTCACTTGCGGTCAGAGAGCACATATAAAGGGGCTAGAATAACTCACTTGGGGTCAGGGAGTACTTATAAAGGGGCTATGGTAACTCACTTGGGGTAAGGAGTACTTATATAGAACTAGGGTAATTCACTTGCGGTCAGAGAGAACATATATAGGGATAGGATAACTCACTTGCCGTCAGAGAGTACATATAAAGGGGCTAGAATAACTCACTTGTTGTCAGGGAGTACTTCTATGGGACTAGGGTAACTCACTTGGGGTCTGGGAGTACTTATATGGGACTAGGGTAACCCACTTAATGTCAGGGACTACTTATATGGGACTAGGGTAACTCTCTTGAGGTCAGGTAGTACATATAAAGGGGTTAGGGTAACTCAATTTGGGTCAAGGAGTACTTGATTTGGACTAGGCTAACTCAATTTGTGTCTGGGAGTACTTATATGGGACCAGGGTAACTCCCTTGGTGCCAGGGTGTACTTATAAAGGGGCTAGGGTAACTCACTTGGGGTCAGGGAGTAGTTATAAGGGACTAGGGTAACTTACTTGGGGTCTGGGAGTACTTATTTAGGGGCTAGGGTAACTCACTTGGGGTCAGGGAGTACTTCGATGGGACTAGGATAACTCTCTTGGGGTCAGGGAGTATTTATAAAGGGGCTAGGATAAGTCACTTGGGGTCAGAGAGTACATATAAAGGGACTAGGATAACTCCCTTGGGGTCAGGGAGTACATATAATGGGACTAGGGTAACTCAGTTGCGGTCAGAGAGTACATATAAAGGGGCTAGGATAACTCACGTGGGGTCAGGGAGTACATATAATGGGGATAGGATAACTCACTTGCGGTCAGAGAGTACATATAAAGGTGCTAGGGAAACCCATTTTCGATCAAGGAGTACTTATACTAGACTAGGCTAACTTACTTGGTGTCTGGGAGTACTTATATGGGACCAGGGTAACTCACTTCGGGCCAGGGTGTACTTATAAAGGGGTCTAGGGTAACTCACTTGGGGTCAGGGAGTACTTATAAAGGGGCTAGGGTAACTCACTTGGGGTCAGGGAGTACTTCGATGGGACTAGGATAACTCACTTGGGGTCAGGGAGTATTTATAAAGGGGCTAGGATAACTCACTTGGGGTCAGAGAGTACATATAAAGGGACTAGGATAACTCACTTGAGGTCAGGGAGTACTTTTAAAGGGGCTATGGTAACTCACTTGGGGTCAGGTAGTACTAATATGGGACTAGGGTATTTCACTTGCCGTCAGAGAGTAAATATAAAGGGGCTAGGATAACTCACTTGGGGTCAGGGAGTACTTATAAAGGTGATATGGTAACTCACTTGGGGTCAGGGGGTACTTATATGGGACTAGGGTAACTCAGTTGCGGACAGAGAGTACATATAAAGGGGCTAGGATAACTCACTTGAGGTTAGGGAGTACATATAATGGGGCTAGGATAATTCACTTGCGGTCAGAGAGTACATATAAAGGGACTAGGGTAACTCACTTGGGGTCAGGGAGTACTTATAAAGGGGCTAGGATAATTCACTTGCGGTCAGAGAGTACATATAAAGGGACTATGGTAACTCACTTGGGGTCAGGTAGTACTAATATGGGACTAGGGTATTTCACTTGCCGTCAGAGAGTAAATATAAAGGGGCTAGGATAACTCACTTGGGGTCAGGGAGTACTTCTATGGGACTAGGGTAACTCACTTGGGGTCTGGGAGTACTTATATGGGACTAGGGTAACCCACTTAAGGTCAGGGACTACTTATATGGGACTAGGGTAACTCTCTTGAGGTCAGGGAGTACATATAAAGGGGTTAGGGTAACTCAATTTGGGTCAAGGAGTACTTGTATTGGACTAGGCTAACTCACTTGGTGTCTGGGAGTACTTATATGGGACCAGGGTAACTCCCTTAGTGCCAGGGTGTACTTATAAAGGGGCTAGGGTAACTCACTTGGGGTCAGGGAGTAGTTATAAGGGACTAGGATAACTCACTTGGGGTCTGGGAGTACTTATATAGGGGCTAGGGTAACTCACTTGGGGTCAGGGAGTACTCCGATGGGACTAGGATAACTCACTTGGGGTCAGGGAGTACTTATAAAGGGGCTAGGATAACTCACTTGAGGTCAGGGAGTACTTATAAAGGGGCTATGGTAACTCACTTGGGGTCAGGGAGTACTCATATGGGACCCGGGTAACTCACTTGCGGTCAGAGAGTACATATAAAGGGGCTAGGATAACTCACTTGGGGTCAGGGAGTACATATAATGGGGCTAGGATAACTCACTTGCGGTCAGAGAGTACATATAAAGGGACTAGGATAACTCACTTGGGGTCAGGGAGTAGTTATAAGGGACTAGGATAACTCACTTGGGGTCTGGGTGTACTTATATAGGGGCTATGGTAACTCACTTGGGGTCAGGTAGTACTAATATGGGACTAGGGTATTTCACTTGCCGTCAGAGAGTAAATATAAAGGGGCTAGGATAACTCACTTGGGGTCAGGGAGTAGTTATAAAGGGGCTATGGTAACTCACTTGGGGTCAGGGGGTACTTATATGGGACTAGGGTAACTCAGTTGCGGTCAGAGAGTACATATAAAGGGGCTAGGATAACTCACTTGGGGTCAGGGGGTACTTATATGGGACTAGGGTAACTCAGTTGCGGTCAGAGAGTACATATAAAGGGTCTAGAATAACTCACTTGTTGTCAGGGAGTACTTCTATGGGACTAGGGTAACTCACTTGGGGTCTGGGAGTACTTATATGGGACTAGAGTAACTCTCTTGAGGTCAGGGAGTACATATAAAGGGGTTAGGGTAACTCAATTTGGGTCAAGGAGTACTTGTATTGGACTAGGCTAACTCTCTTGGTGTCTGGGAGTACTTATATGGGACCAGGGTAACTCCCTTGGTGCCAGGGTGTACTTATAAAGGGGCTAGGGTAACTCTCTTCGCGTCAAGTAGTACTTATATTGGACTAGGCTAACTCACTTGGTGTCTGGGAATACTTATATGGGACCAGGGTAACTCACTTGGGGCCAGGGTGTACTTATTAAGGGGCTAGGATAACTCACATGCGGTCAGGGAGTACATATAATGTGGCTAGGATAACTCACTTGCGTTGAGAGAGTACATATAAAGGGGCTAGGATAACTCACTTTCGGTCAGAGAGTACATATAAAGGGGCTAGGATAACTCACTTGGGGTCAGAGAGTACTTAGAAAGGGGCTAGGGTAACTCACTTGCGGTCAGAGAGTACATATAAAGGGGCTAGGGTAACTCACTTGGGGCCAGGGTGTACTTATAAAGGGGCTAAAGTAACTCACTTGCGGTCAGAGAGTACATATAAAGGGGCTAGGATAACTCACTTGGGGCCGGGTGTACTTATAAAGGGGTCTAGGGTAACTCACTTGGGGTCATGGAGTACTTATAAAGGGGCTATGGTAACTCACTTGGGTTCAGGGAGTACTTATATGGGACTAGGGTAACTCACTTGCTGTCAGAGAGTACATATAAAGGTGCTAGGATAACTCATTTGGGGTCAGAGAGTACTTATAAAGGGGCTATGGTACCTCACTTGATGTCTGGGAGTACTTATATGGGACCAGGGTAACTCTCTTGGGGCCAGGGTGTACTTATAAAGGGGCTAGGGAAACTCACTTGCGGTCAGGGAGTACTTATAAAGGGGCTAGGGTAACTCACTTGGGGCCAGGGTGTACTTATAAAGGGGCTAGGGTAACTCACTTGCGGTCAGAGAGTACATATAAAGGGGCTAGGATAACTCACTTGGGGTCAGGGAGTACTTATTAAGGGGCTATGGTAACTCACTTGGGGTCAGGGAGTACTTATATGGGACTAGGGTAACTCACTTGCGGTCAGAGAGTACATATAAAGGGGCTATGGTAACTCACTTGGGTTCAGGGAGTACTTATATGGGACTAGGGTAACTCACTTGCTGTCAGAGAGTACATATAAAGTGGCTAGGATAACTCATTTGGGGTCAGAGAGTACTTATAAAGGGGCTATGGTACCTCACTTGATGTCTGGGTGTACTTATATGGGACCAGGGTAACTCCCTTGGTGCCAGGGTGTACTTATAAAGGGGCTAGGGTAACTCTCTTCGCGTCAAGTAGTACTTATATTGGACTAGGCTAACTCACTTGGTGTCTGGGAATACTTATATGGGACCAGGGTAACTCACTTGGGGCCAGGGTGTACTTATTAAGGGGCTAGGATAACTCACATGCGGTCAGGGAGTACATATAATGTGGCTAGGATAACTCACTTGCGTTGAGAGAGTACATATAAAGGGGCTAGGATAACTCACTTTCGGTCAGAGAGTACATATAAAGGGGCTAGGATAACTCACTTGGGGTCAGAGAGTACTTAGAAAGGGGCTAGGGTAACTCACTTGCGGTCAGAGAGTACATATAAAGGGGCTAGGGTAACTCACTTGGGGCCAGGGTGTACTTATAAAGGGGCTAGGGTAACTCACTTGCGGTCAGAGAGTACATATAAAGGGGCTAGGATAACTCACTTGGGGCCGGGTGTACTTATAAAGGGGTCTAGGGTAACTCACTTGGGGTCATGGAGTACTTATAAATGGGCTATGGTAACTCACTTGGGTTCAGGGAGTACTTATATGGGACTAGGGTAACTCCCTTGGTGCCAGGGTGTACTTATAAAGGGGCTAGGGTAAGTCACTTGGGGTCAGGGAGTAGTTATAAGGGACTAGGGTAACTCACTTGGGGTCAGGGTGTACTTATAAAGGGGCTAGGGTAACCCATTTTCGATCAAGGAGTACTTATACTAGACTAGGCTAACTCACTTGGTTTCTGGGAGTACTTATATGGGACCAGGGTATCTCACTTGGGGCCAGGGTGTACTTATAAAGGGGTCTAGTGTCACTCATTTGGGGTCAGGGAGTACTTATAAAGGGGCTATGGTAACTCACTTGGGGTCTGGGAGTACTTATATGGGACTAGGGTAACCCACTTAAGGTCAGGGAGTACTTATATGGGTCTAGAGTAACTCTCTTGAGGACAGGGAGTACATATAAAGGGGTTAGGGTAACTCAATTTGGGTCAAGGAGTACTTGTATTGGACTAGGCTAACTCACTTGGTGTCTGGGAGTACTTATATGGGACCAGGGTAACTCCCTTGGTGCCAGGGTATACTTATAAAGGGGCTAGGGTAAGTCACTTGGGGTCAGGGAGTAGTTATAAGGGACTAGGGTAACTCACTTGGGGTCAGGGTGTACTTATAAAGGGGCTAGGGTAACCCATTTTCGATCAAGGAGTACTTATACTAGACTAGGCTAACTCACTTGGTTTCTGGGAGTACTTATATGGGACCAGGGTAACTCACTTGGGGCCAGGGTGTACTTATAAAGGGGTCTAGTGTCACTCATTTGGGGTCAGGGAGTACTTATAAAGGGGCTATGGTAACTCACTTGGGTTCAAGGAGTACTTATATGGGACTAGGGTAACTCACTTGCTGTCAGAGAGTACATATAAAGGGGCTAGGATAACTCACTTGGGGTCAGGGAGTACTTATAAAGGGGCTATGGTACCTCACTTGGGGTCAGGGAGGACTTATATGGGTCTAGGGTAACTCAATTGCGGTCAGAGAGTACTTATAAAGGGGCTAGGGTAACTCTCTTTGGGTCAAGGAGTACTTATATTGGATTAGGCTAATTCACTTGGTGTCTGGGAGTACTTATATGGAACCAGGGTAACTCACTTGGGGCCAGGGTGTACTTTTAAAGGGGCTAGGGTAACTCACTTGGGGTTAGGGAGTTGTTATAAGGGACTAGGGTAACTCACTTGCGGTCAGAGAGTACATATAAAGGGGCTAGGATAACTCCCTTGGGGTCAGGGAGTACATATAATGGGGCTAGGATAACTCACTTGCGGTCAGAGAGTACATGTAAAGGGGCTAGGATAACTCACTTGCGGTCAGAGAGTACATATAAAGGGGCTAGGATAACTCACTTGGGGTCAGGGAGTACTTATAAAGGGGCTAGGGTAACTCAATTGCGGTCAGAGAGTACATATAAAGGGGCTAGGATAACTCACTTGGGGTCAGGGAGTAGTAATAAGGGACTAGGGTAACTCACTTGGGGTCAGTGTGTACTTATAAAGGGGTCTAGGGTAACTCACTTGGGGTCAGGAGTACTTATAAAGGGGCTATGGTAACTCACTTGGGTTCAGGGAGTACTTATATGGGACTAGGGTAACTCACTTGGGGTCTGGAAGTACTTATATGGGACTAGGGTAACCCACTTAAGGTCAGGGAGTACTTATATGGAACTAGGGTAACTCTCTTGAGGTCAGGGAGTACATATAAAGGGGTTAGGGTAACTCAAATTGGGTCAAGGAGTACTTGTATTGGACTAGGCTAACTCACTTGGTGTCTGGGAGTACTTATATTGGACCAGGGTAACTCCCTTGGTGCCAGGGTGTACTTATAAAGGGGCTAGGGTAACTCACTTGGGGTCAGGGAGTAGTTATAAGGGACTAGGATAACTCACTTGGGGTCTGGGAGTACTTATATAGGGGCTAGGGTAACTCACTTGGGGTCAGGGAGTACTTCGATGGGACTAGGATAACTCACTTGGGGTCAGGGAGTACTTATAAAGGGGCTAGGATAACTCACTTGGAGCCAGAGAGTACATTAAAGGGACTAGGATAACTCACTTGGGGTCAGGGAGTACTTATAAAGGGGCTATGGTAACTCACTTGGGGTCAGGAAGTACTAATATGGGACTAGGGTATTTCACTTGCCGTCAGAGAGTACATATAAAGGGGCTAGGATAACTCACTTGGGGTCAGGGAGTAGTTATAAAGAGGCTATGGTAACTCACTTGGGGTCAGGGAGTACTAATATGGGACCCGGGTAACTCACTTGCGGTCAGAGAGTACATATAAAGGGGCTAGGATAACTCACTTGGGGTCAGGGAGTACTTATAAAGGTGATATGGTAACTCACTTGGGGTCAGGGGGTACTTATATGGGACTAGGGTAACTCAGTTGCGGTCAGAGAGTACATATAAAGGGGCTAGGATAACTCCCTTGGGGTCAGGGAGTACATATAATGGGGCTAGGATAACTCACTTGCGGTCAGAGAGTACATGTAAAGGGGCTGGGATAACTCACTTGCGGTCAGAGAGTACATATAAAGGGGCTAGGATAACTTACTTGGGGTCAGGGAGTACTTATAAAGGGGCTAGGGTAACTCAATTGCGGTCAGAGAGTACATATAAAGTGGCTAGGATAACTCACTTGGGGTCAGGGAGTACATATATTGGGGCTAGGATAACTCACTTGCGGTCAGAGAGTACATATAAAGGGGCTAGGATAACTCACTTAGGGTCAGGGAGTACTTATAAAGGCGCTAGGATAACTCACTTGTGGTCAGAGAGTACATATAACGGGGCTAGGATAACTCACTTGTGGTCAGGGAGTACTTATTAGGGGCTAGGGTAACTCACTTGGGGTCAGGGAGTACTTATATAGGACTAAGGTAATTCACTTGCGGTCAGAGAGAACATATATAGGGATAGGATAACTCACTTGCGGTCAGAGAGCACATATAAAGGGGCTAGAATAACTCACTTGGGGTCAGGGAGTACTTATAAAGGGGCTAAGGAAACTCACTTGGGGTCAGGGGGTACTTATAAAGGTGATATGGTAACTCACTTGGGGTCAGGGGGTACTTATATGGGACTAGGGTAACTCAGTTGCGGTCAGAGAGTACATATAAAGGGGCTAGGATAACTCCCTTGGGGTCAGGGAGTACATATAATAGGGCTAGGATAACTCACTTGCGGTCAGAGAGTACATGTAAAGGGGCTGGGATAACTCACTTGCGGTCAGAGAGTACATATAAAGGGGCTAGGATAACTTACTTGGGGTCAGGGAGTACTTATAAAGGGGCTAGGGTAACTCAATTGCGGTCAGAGAGTACATATAAAGGGGCTAGGATAACTCACTTGGGGTCAGGGAGTACATATATTGGGGCTAGGATAACTCACTTGCGGTCAGAGAGTACATATAAAGGGGCTAGGATAACTCACTTAGGGTCAGGGAGTACTTATAAAGGCGCTAGGATAACTCACTTGTGGTCAGAGAGTACATATAACGGGGCTAGGATAACTCACTTGTGGTCAGGGAGTACTTATTAGGGGCTAGGGTAACTCACTTGGGGTCAGGGAGTACTTATATAGGACTAAGGTAATTCACTTGCGGTCAGAGAGAACATATATAGGGATAGGATAACTCACTTGCGGTCAGAGAGCACATATAAAGGGGCTAGAATAACTCACTTGGGGTCAGGGAGTACTTATAAAGGGGCTAAGGAAACTCACTTGGGGTCAGGGGGTACTTATATGGGACTAGGGTAACTCAGTTGCGGTCAGAGAGTACATATAAAGGGGCTAGGATAACTCCCTTGGGGTCAGGGAGTACATATAATGGGGCTAGGATAACTCACTTACGGTCAGAGAGTACATGTAAAGGGGCTGGGATAACTCACTTGCGGTCAGAGAGTACATATAAAGGGGCTAGGATAACTCACTTGGGGTCAGGGAGTAGTTATAAAGAGGCTATGGTAACTCACTTGGGGTCAGGGAGTACTAATATGGGACCCGGTTAACTCACTTGCGGTCAGAGAGTACATATAAAGGGGCTAGGATAACTCACTTGGGGTCAGGGAGTACTTATAAAGGTGATATGGTAACTCACTTGGGGTCAGGGGGTACTTATATGGGACTAGGGTAACTCAGTTGCGGTCAGAGAGTACATATAAAGGGGCTAGGATAACTCCCTTGGGGTCAGGGAGTACATATAATGGGGCTAGGATAACTCACTTGCGGTCAGAGAGTACATGTAAAGGGCCTGGGATAACTCACTTGCGGTCAGAGAGTACATATAAAGGGGCTAGGATAACTTACTTGGGGTCAGGGAGTACTTATAAAGGGGCTAGGGTAACTCAATTGCGGTCAGAGAGTACATATAAAGGGGCTAGGATAACTCACTTGGGGTCAGGGAGTACATATATTGGGGCTAGGATAACTCACTTGCGGTCAGAGAGTACATATAAAGGGGCTAGGATAACTCACTTAGGGTCAGGGAGTACTTATAAAGGCGCTAGGATAACTCACTTGTGGTCAGAGAGTACATATAACGGGGCTAGGATAACTCACTTGTGGTCAGGGAGTACTTATTAGGGGCTAGGGTAACTCACTTGGGATCAGGGAGTACTTATATAGGACTAAGGTAATTCACTTGCGGTCAGAGAGAACATATATAGGGATAGGATAACTCACTTGCGGTCAGAGAGCACATATAAAGGGGCTAGAATAACTCACTTGGGGTCAGGGAGTACTTATAAAGGGGCTATGGTAACTCACTTGGGGTAAGGAGTACTTATATAGAACTAGGGTAATTCAATTGCGGTCAGAGAGAACATATATAGGGATAGGATAACTCACTTGCGGTCAGAGAGTACATATAAAGGGGCTAGAATAACTCACTTGTTGTCAGGGAGTACTTCTATGGGACTAGGGTAACTCACTTGGGGCCTGGGAGTACTTATATGGGACTAGGGTAACCCACTTAAGGTCAGGGACTACTTATATGGGACTAGGGTAACTCTCTTGAGGTCAGGGAGTACATATAAAGGGGTTAGGGTAACTCAATTTGGGTCAAGGAGTACTTGTATTGGACTAGGCTAACTCAATTGGTGTCTGGGAGTACTTATTTGGGAACAGGGTAACTCCCTTGGTGCCAGGGTGTACTTATAAAGGGGCTAGGGTAACTCACTTGGGGTCAGGGAGTAGTTATAAAGGACTAGGGTAACTTACTTGGGGTCTGGGAGTACTTATAAAGGGGCTATGGTAACTCACTTGGGGTCTGGAAGTACTAATATGGGACTAGGGTATTTCACTTGCCGTCAGAGAGTACATATAAAGGGGCTAGGATAACTCACTTGCGGTCAGTGAGTACATATAACGGGGCTAGGATAACTCACTTGGGGTCAGGGAGTACTTATAAAGGGGCTATGGTAACTCACTTGGGGTCAGGGAGTACTTATATGTGACTAGGGTAACTCACTTGCGGTCAGAGAGTACATATAAAGAGGATAGGATAACTCATTTGGGGTTAGAGAGTACTTATAAAGGGGCTATGGTACCTCACTTTGGGTCAGGGAGTACTTATATGGGATTAGGGTAACTCACTTGTGGTCAGGGAGTACTTATAAAGGGGCTACGGTAACTCTCTTCGGGTCAAGGAGTACTTATATTGGACTACGCTAACTCACTTGGTGTCTGGGAGTACTTATATGGGACCAGGGTAACTCACTTGGGGCCAGGGTGTACTTATAAAGGGGCTAGGGTAACTCACTTGGGGTCAGGGAGTATTTATAAAGGGATTAGAATATCTCACTTGCGGTTAGGGAGTACTTACAAAGGTGATATGCTAAAACACTTGGGGTCAGGGAGTACTTCTATGGGACTAGGGTAACTTACTTGCGTACAGAGAGTACATATAAAGGGGCTAGGATAACTCACTTGGGGTCAGAGAGTACATATAAAGGGGCTAGGATAACTCACTTGCGGTCAGGGAGTACATATAATGGGGCTAGGATAACTCACTTGCGGTCAGAGAGTACATATAAAGGGGCTAGGATAACTCACTTGGGGTCAGGGAGTACTTATAAAGGCGCTAGGATAACTCACTTGCGGTCAGAGAGTACATATAAAGGGGCTAGGATAACTCACTTGGGGTCAGGGAGTACATATAATGGGTCTAGGATAACTCACTTGCGGTCAGAGAGTACATATAAAGGGGCTAGGATAACTCACTTGCGGTCAGAGAGTAAATATAAAGGGGCTAGGATAACTCACTTGGGGTCAGGGAGTACTTATAAAGGGGCTAGGGTAACTCACTTGCGGTCAGAGAGTACATATAAAGGAGCTAGGGTAACTCACGTGGGGTCAGGGAGTACATATAATGGGGCTAGGATAACTCACTTGCGGTCAGAGAGTACATATAAAGGGGCTAGGATAACTCACTTGCGGTCAGAGAGTAAATATAAAGGGGCTAGGATAACTCACTTGGGGTCAGGGAGTACTTATAAAGGGGCTAGGGTAACTCACTTGCGGTCAGAGAGTACATATAAAGGGGCTAGGGTAACTCACTTGGGGTCAGGGAGTACTTCTATGGGACTAGGGTAACTCACTTGGGGTCAGGGTGTACTTATAAAGGGGCTAGGGTAACTCACTTGGGGTCAGGGAGTACTTATAAAGGGGCTAGGGTAACCCATTTTCGGTCAAGGAGTACTTATACTAGACTAGGCTAACTCACTTGGTGTCTGGGAGTACTTATATGGGACCAGGGTAACTCACTTGGGGTCAGGGAGTACTTATAAAGGGGCTAGGGTAACTCACTTGCGGTCAGAGAGTACATATAAAGGGGCTAGGGTAACTCACTTGGGGTCAGGGAGTACTTCTATGGGACTAGGGTAACTCACTTGGGGTCAGGGTGTACTTATAAAGGGGCTAGGGTAACTCACTTGGGGTCAGGGAGTACTTATAAAGGGGCTAGGGTAACTCACTTGCGGTCAGAGAGTACATATAAAGGGGCTAGGGTAACTCACTTGGGGTCAGGGAGTACTTCTATGGGACTAGGGTAACTCACTTGGGGTCAGGGAGTACTTATAAAGGGGCTAGGGTAACTCACTTGCGGTCAGAGAGTACATATAAAGGGGCTAGGGTAACTCACTTGGGGTCAGGGAGTACTTCTATGGGACTAGGGTAACTCACTTGGGGCCAGGGTGTACTTATAAAGGGGCTAGGGTAACTCACTTGGGGTCAGGGAGTACTTATAAAGGGGTTAGAATAACTCACTTGCGGTTAGGGAGTACTTACAAAGGTGATATGGTAACACACTTGGGGTCAGGGAGTACATCTATGGGACTAGGGTAACTTACTTGCGGTCTGAGAGTGCATATAAAGGGGCTAGGATAACTCACTTGTGGTCAGGGAGTATTTATATAGGGGCTAGGGTAACTCACTTGAGGTCAGGGACTACTTCTATGGGACTAGGGTAACTCACTTGGGGTCAGGGAGTACTTCTATGGGAATAGGGTAACTCACTTGGGGTCAGGGTGTACTTATAAAGGGGCTAGGGTAACTCACTTGGGGTCAGGGAGTACTTATAAAGGGGCTAGGGTAACCCATTTTCGATCAAGGAGTACTTATACTAGACTAGGCTAACTTACTTGGTGTCTGGGAGTACTTATATGGGACCAGGGTAACTCACTTGGGGCCAGGGTGTACTTATAAAGGGGTCTAGGGTAACTCACTTGGGGTAAGGAGTACTTATATAGAACTAGGGTAATTCACTTAAGGTCAGGGAGTACTTCTATGGGACTAGGGTAACTCTCTTGAGGTCAGGGAGTTCATATAAAGGGGTTAGGGAAACTCAATTTGGGTCAAGGAGTACTTGTATTGGACTAGGCTAACTCAATTTGTGTCTGGGAGTACTTATATGGGACCAGGGTAACTCCCTTGGTGCCAGGGTGTACTTATAAAGGGGCTAGGGTAACTCACTTGGGGACAGGGAGTAGTTATAAGGGACTAGGGTAACTTACTTGGGGTCTGGGAATACTTATTTAGGGGCTAGGGTAACTCACTTGGGGTCAGGGAGTACTTCGATGGGACTAGGATAACTCTCTTGGGGTCAGGGAGTATTTATAAAGGGGCTAGGATAACTCACTTGGGGTCAGAGAGTACATATAAAGGGACTAGGATAACTCCCTTGGAGTCAGGGAGTACATGTAATGGGACTAGGGTAACTCAGTTGCGGTCAGAGAGTACATATAAAGGGGCTAGGATAACTCACGTGGGGTCAGGGAGTACATATAATGGGGATAGGATAACTCACTTGCGGTCAGAGAGTAAATATAAAGGGGCTAGGATAACTCACTTGGGGTCAGGGAGTACTTATAAAGGGGCTAGGGTAACTCACTTGCGGTCAGAGAGTACATATAAAGGGGCTAGGGTAACTCACTTGGGGTCAGGGAGTACTTCTATGGGACTAGGGTAACTCACTTGGGGTCAGGGTGTACTTATAAAGGGGCTAGAGTAACTCACTTGGGGTCAGGGAGTACTTATAAAGGGGCTAGAGTAACCCATTTTCGGTCAAGGAGTACTTATACTAGACTAGGCTAACTCACTTGGTGTCTGGGAGTACTTATATGGGACCAGGGTAACTCACTTGCTGTCGGAGAGTACATATAAAGGGACTAGGATAACTCCCTTGGGGACAGGGAGTACATATAATGGGTCTAGGGTAACTCAATTGGGGTCATGGAGTACTTATAAAGGGGCTATGGTAACTCACTTGGGTTCAGGGAGTACTTATATGGGACTAGGGTAACTCACTTGCTGTCGGAGAGTACATATAAAGGGGCTAGGATAACTCATTTGGGGTCAGAGAGTACTTATAAATGGGCTATGGTACCTCACTTGATGTCTGGGAGTACTTATATGGGACCAGGGTAACACACTTGGGGCCAGGGTGTACTTATAAAGGGGCTAGGGTAACTCACTTGGGGTCAGGGAGTACTTCTATGGGACTAGGGTAACTCACTTGGGGTCAGGGAGTACTTCTATGGACTAGGGTAACTCACTTGGGGTCAGGGTGTACTTATAAAGGGGCTAGGGTAACTCACTTGGGGTCAGGGAGTACTTATAAAGGGGCTAGGGTAACCCATTTTCGATCAAGGAGTACTTATACTAGACTAGGCTAACTTACTTGGTGTCTGGGAGTACTTATATGGGACCAGGGTAACTCACTTGGGGCCAGGTTGTACTTATAAAGGGGTCTAGGGTAACTCACTTGGGGTCAAGGGGGACTTATAAAGGGGTTAGAATAAGTCACTTGCGGTTAGGGAGTACTTACAAAGGTGATATGGTAACACACTTGGGGTCAGGGAGTACTTCTATGGGACTAGGGTAACTTACTTGCGGTCAGAGAGTACATAAAAAGGGGCTAGGATAACTCACTTGTGGTCAGGGAGTACTTATATAGGGGCTAGGGTAACTCACTTGGGGTCAGGGAGTACTTCTATGGGACTAGGGTAACTCACTTGGGGTCAGGGAGTACTTCTATGGGACTAGGGTAACTCTCTTGAGGTCAGGGAGTTCATATAAAGGGGTTAGGGAAACTCAATTTGGGTCAAGGAGTACTTGTATTGGACTAGGCTAACTCACTTGGTGTCTGGGAGTACTTATATGGGACCAGGGTAACTCCCTTGGTGCCAGGGTGTACTTATAAAGGGGCTAGGGTAACTCACTTGGGGTCAGGGAGTAGTTATAAGGGACTAGGGTAACTCACTTGGGGTCTAGGAGTACTTATATAGGGGCTAGGGTAACTCACTTGGGGTCAGGGAGTACTTCGATGGGACTAGGATAACTCACTTGGGGTCAGAGAGTACATATAACCGGGCTAGGATAACTCACTTGTGGTCAGGGAGTACTTATATAGGGGCTAGTGTAACTCACTTGGGGTCAGGGAGTACTTATTAGGAATAGGGTAATTCACTTGCGGTCAGAGAGAACATATATAGGGATAGGATAACTCACTTGCGGTCAGAGAGTACATATAAAGGGGCTAGGATAACTCACTTGCGGTCAGAGAGCACATATAAAGGGGCTAGAATAACTCACTTGGGGTCAGGGAGTACTTATAAAGGGGCTATGGTAACTCACTTGGGGTAAGGAGTACTTATATAGAACTAGGGTAATTCACTTGCGGTCAGAGAGAACATATATAGGGATAGGATAACTCACTTGCGGTCAGAGAGTACATATAAAGGGGCTAGAATAACTCACTTGTTGTCAGGGAGTACTTCTATGGGACTAGGGTAACTCACTTGGGGTCTGGGAGTACTTATATGGGACTAGGGTAACCCACTTAAGGTCAGGGACTACTTATATGGGACTAGGGTAACTCTCTTGAGGTCAGGTAGTACATATAAAGGGGTTAGGGTAACTCAATTTGGGTCAAGGAGTACTTGATTTGGACTAGGCTAACTCAATTTGTGTCTGGGAGTACTTATATGGGACCAGGGTAACTCCCTTGGTGCCAGGGTGTACTTATAAAGGGGCTAGGGTAACTCACTTGGGGTCAGGGAGTAGTTATAAGGGACTAGGGTAACTTACTTGGGGTCTGGGAGTACTTATTTAGGGGCTAGGGTAACTCACTTGGGGTCAGGGAGTACTTCGATGGGACTAGGATAACTCTCTTGGGGTCAGGGAGTATTTATAAAGGGGCTAGGATAAGTCACTTGGGGTCAGAGAGTACATATAAAGGGACTAGGATAACTCCCTTGGGGTCAGGGAGTACATATAATGGGACTAGGGTAACTCAGTTGCGGTCAGAGAGTACATATAAAGGGGCTAGGATAACTCACGTGGGGTCAGGGAGTACATATAATGGGGATAGGATAACTCACTTGCGGTCAGAGAGTACATATAAAGGGGCTAGGGAAACCCATTTTCGATCAAGGAGTACTTATACTAGACTAGGCTAACTTACTTGGTGTCTGGGAGTACTTATATGGGACCAGGGTAACTCACTTGGGGCCAGGGTGTACTTATAAAGGGGTCTAGGGTAACTCACTTGGGGTCAGGGAGTACTTATAAAGGGGCTAGGGTAACTCACTTGGGGTCAGGGAGTACTTCGATGGGACTAGGATAACTCACTTGGGGTCAGGGAGTATTTATAAAGGGGCTAGGATAACTCACTTGGGGTCAGAGAGTACATATAAAGGGACTAGGATAACTCACTTGAGGTCAGGGAGTACTTTTAAAGGGGCTATGGTAACTCACTTGGGGTCAGGTAGTACTAATATGGGACTAGGGTATTTCACTTGCCGTCAGAGAGTAAATATAAAGGGGCTAGGATAACTCACTTGGGGTCAGGGAGTACTTATAAAGGTGATATGGTAACTCACTTGGGGTCAGGGGGTACTTATATGGGACTAGGGTAACTCAGTTGCGGACAGAGAGTACATATAAAGGGGCTAGGATAACTCACTTGAGGTTAGGGAGTACATATAATGGGGCTAGGATAATTCACTTGCGGTCAGAGAGTACATATAAAGGGACTAGGGTAACTCACTTGGGGTCAGGGAGTACTTATAAAGGGGCTATGGTAACTCACTTGTGGTAAGGAGTACTTATATAGAACTAGGGTAATTCACTTGCGGTCAGAGAGAACATATATAGGGATAGGATAACTCACTTGCGGTCAGAGAGTACATATAAAGGGTCTAGAATAACTCACTTGTTGTCAGGGAGTACTTCTATGGGACTAGGGTAACTCACTTGGGGTCTGGGAGTACTTATATGGGACTAGGGTAACCCACTTAAGGTCAGGGACTACTTATATGGGACTAGGGTAACTCTCTTGAGGTCAGGGAGTACATATAAAGGGGTTAGGGTAACTCAATTTGGGTCAAGGAGTACTTGTATTGGACTAGGCTAACTCACTTGGTGTCTGGGAGTACTTATATGGGACCAGGGTAACTCCCTTAGTGCCAGGGTGTACTTATAAAGGGGCTAGGGTAACTCACTTGGGGTCAGGGAGTAGTTATAAGGGACTAGGATAACTCACTTGGGGTCTGGGAGTACTTATATAGGGGCTAGGGTAACTCACTTGGGGTCAGGGAGTACTCCGATGGGACTAGGATAACTCACTTGGGGTCAGGGAGTACTTATAAAGGGGCTAGGATAACTCACTTGAGGTCAGGGAGTACTTATAAAGGGGCTATGGTAACTCACTTGGGGTCAGGGAGTACTCATATGGGACCCGGGTAACTCACTTGCGGTCAGAGAGTACATATAAAGGGGCTAGGATAACTCACTTGGGGTCAGGGAGTACATATAATGGGGCTAGGATAACTCACTTGCGGTCAGAGAGTACATATAAAGGGACTAGGATAACTCACTTGGGGTCAGGGAGTAGTTATAAGGGACTAGGATAACTCACTTGGGGTCTGGGTGTACTTATATAGGGGCTATGGTAACTCACTTGGGGTCAGGTAGTACTAATATGGGACTAGGGTATTTCACTTGCCGTCAGAGAGTAAATATAAAGGGGCTAGGATAACTCACTTGGGGTCAGGGAGTAGTTATAAAGGGGCTATGGTAACTCACTTGGGGTCAGGGGGTACTTATATGGGACTAGGGTAACTCAGTTGCGGTCAGAGAGTACATATAAAGGGGCTAGGATAACTCACTTGGGGTCAGGGGGTACTTATATGGGACTAGGGTAACTCAGTTGCGGTCAGAGAGTACATATAAAGGGTCTAGAATAACTCACTTGTTGTCAGGGAGTACTTCTATGGGACTAGGGTAACTCACTTGGGGTCTGGGAGTACTTATATGGGACTAGAGTAACTCTCTTGAGGTCAGGGAGTACATATAAAGGGGTTAGGGTAACTCAATTTGGGTCAAGGAGTACTTGTATTGGACTAGGCTAACTCTCTTGGTGTCTGGGAGTACTTATATGGGACCAGGGTAACTCCCTTGGTGCCAGGGTGTACTTATAAAGGGGCTAGGGTAACTCTCTTCGCGTCAAGTAGTACTTATATTGGACTAGGCTAACTCACTTGGTGTCTGGGAATACTTATATGGGACCAGGGTAACTCACTTGGGGCCAGGGTGTACTTATTAAGGGGCTAGGATAACTCACATGCGGTCAGGGAGTACATATAATGTGGCTAGGATAACTCACTTGCGTTGAGAGAGTACATATAAAGGGGCTAGGATAACTCACTTTCGGTCAGAGAGTACATATAAAGGGGCTAGGATAACTCACTTGGGGTCAGAGAGTACTTAGAAAGGGGCTAGGGTAACTCACTTGCGGTCAGAGAGTACATATAAAGGGGCTAGGGTAACTCACTTGGGGCCAGGGTGTACTTATAAAGGGGCTAAAGTAACTCACTTGCGGTCAGAGAGTACATATAAAGGGGCTAGGATAACTCACTTGGGGCCGGGTGTACTTATAAAGGGGTCTAGGGTAACTCACTTGGGGTCATGGAGTACTTATAAAGGGGCTATGGTAACTCACTTGGGTTCAGGGAGTACTTATATGGGACTAGGGTAACTCACTTGCTGTCAGAGAGTACATATAAAGGTGCTAGGATAACTCATTTGGGGTCAGAGAGTACTTATAAAGGGGCTATGGTACCTCACTTGATGTCTGGGAGTACTTATATGGGACCAGGGTAACTCTCTTGGGGCCAGGGTGTACTTATAAAGGGGCTAGGGAAACTCACTTGCGGTCAGGGAGTACTTATAAAGGGGCTAGGGTAACTCACTTGGGGCCAGGGTGTGCTTATAAAGGGGCTAGGGTAACTCACTTGCGGTCAGAGAGTACATATAAAGGGGCTAGGATAACTAACTTGGGGTCAGGGAGTACTTATTAAGGGGCTATGGTAACTCACTTGGGGTCAGAGAGTACTTATATGGGACTAGGGTAACTCACTTGCGGTCAGAGAGTACATATAAAGGGGCTATGGTAACTCACTTGGGTTCAGGGAGTACTTATATGGGACTAGGGTAACTCACTTGCTGTCAGAGAGTACATATAAAGGGGCTAGGATAACTCATTTGGGGTCAGAGAGTACTTATAAAGGGGCTATGGTACCTCACTTGATGTCTGGGTGTACTTATATGGGACCAGGGTAACTCCCTTGGTGCCAGGGTGTACTTATAAAGGGGCTAGGGTAACTCTCTTCGCGTCAAGTAGTACTTATATTGGACTAGGCTAACTCACTTGGTGTCTGGGAATACTTATATGGGACCAGGGTAACTCACTTGGGGCCAGGGTGTACTTATTAAGGGGCTAGGATAACTCACATGCGGTCAGGGAGTACATATAATGTGGCTAGGATAACTCACTTGCGTTGAGAGAGTACATATAAAGGGGCTAGGATAACTCACTTGGGGTCAGGGAGTAGTTATAAGGGACTAGGATAACTCACTTGGGGTCTGGGAGTACTTATATAGGGGCTAGGGTAACTCACTTGGCGTCAGGGAGTACTTCGATGGGACTAGGATAACTCACTTGGGGTCAGGGAGTACTTATAAAGGGGCTAGGATAACTCACTTGGAGCCAGAGAGTACATTAAAGGGACTAGGATAACTCACTTGCTGTCAGAGAGTACATATAAAGGGGCTAGGATAACTCATTTGGGGTCAGAGAGAACTTATAAAGGGGCTATGGTACCTCACTTGATGTCTGGGAGTACTTATATGGGACCAGGGTAACTCCCTTGGTGCCAGGGTGTACTTATAAAGGGGCTAGGGTAACTCACTTGGGGTCAGGGAGTAGTTATAAGGGACTAGGATAACTCACTTGGGGTCTGGGAGTACTTATATAGGGGCTAGGGTAACTCACTTGGGGTCAGGGAGTACTTCGATGGGACTAGGATAACTCACTTGGGGTCAGGGAGTACTTATAAAGGGGCTAGGATAACTCACTTGGAGCCAGAGAGTACATTAAAGGGACTAGGATAACTCACTTGGGGTCAGGGAGCACTTATAAAGGGGCTATGGTAACTCACTTGGGGTCAGGAAGTACTAATATGGGACTAGGGTATTTCACTTGCCGTCAGAGAGTACATATAAAGGGGCTAGGATAACTCACTTGGGGTCAGGGAGTAGTTATAAAGAGGCTATGGTAACTCACTTGGGGTCAGGGAGTACTAATATGGGACCCGGGTAACTCACTTGCGGTCAGAGAGTACATATAAAGGGGCTAGGATAACTCACTTGGGGTCAGGGAGTACTTATAAAGGTGATATGGTAACTCACTTGGGGTCAGGGGGTACTTATATGGGACTAGGGTAACTCAGTTGCGGTCAGAGAGTACATATAAAGGGGCTAGGATAACTCCCTTGGGGTCAGGGAGTACATATAAAGGGGCTAGGATAACTCACTTGCGGTCAGAGAGTACATGTAAAGGGGCTGGGATAACTCACTTGCGGTCAGAGAGTACATATAAAGGGGCTAGGATAACTTACTTGGGGTCAGGGAGTACTTATAAAGGGGCTAGGGTAACTCAATTGCGGTCAGAGAGTACATATAAAGTGGCTAGGATAACTCACTTGGGGTCAGGGAGTACATATATTGGGGCTAGGATAACTCACTTGCGGTCAGAGAGTACATATAAAGGGGCTAGGATAACTCACTTAGGGTCAGGGAGTACTTATAAAGGCGCTAGGATAACTCACTTGTGGTCAGAGAGTACATATAACGGGGCTAGGATAACTCACTTGTGGTCAGGGAGTACTTATTAGGGGCTAGGGTAACTCACTTGGGGTCAGGGAGTACTTATATAGGACTAAGGTAATTCACTTGCGGTCAGAGAGAACATATATAGGGATAGGATAACTCACTTGCGGTCAGAGAGCACATATAAAGGGGCTAGAATAACTCACTTGGGGTCAGGGAGTACTTATAAAGGGGCTAAGGTAACTCACTTGGGGTCAGGGGGTACTTATATGGGACTAGGGTAACTCAGTTGCGGTCAGAGAGTACATATAAAGGGGCTAGGATAACTCCCTTGGGGTCAGGGAGTACATATAATGGGGCTAGGATAACTCACTTACGGTCAGAGAGTACATGTAAAGGGGCTGGGATAACTCACTTGCGGTCAGAGAGTACATATAAAGGGGCTAGGATAACTCACTTGGGGTCAGGGAGTAGTTATAAAGAGGCTATGGTAACTCACTTGGGGTCAGGGAGTACTAATATGGGACCCGGTTAACTCACTTGCGGTCAGAGAGTACATATAAAGGGGCTAGGATAACTCACTTGGGGTCAGGGAGTACTTATAAAGGTGATATGGTAACTCACTTGGGGTCAGGGGGTACTTATATGGGACTAGGGTAACTCAGTTGCGGTCAGAGAGTACATATAAAGGGGCTAGGATAACTCCCTTGGGGTCAGGGAGTACATATAATGGGGCTAGGATAACTCACTTGCGGTCAGAGAGTACATGTAAAGGGGCTGGGATAACTCACTTGCGGTCAGAGAGTACATATAAAGGGGCTAGGATAACTTACTTGGGGTCAGGGAGTACTTATAAAGGGGCTAGGGTAACTCAATTGCGGTCAGAGAGTACATATAAAGGGGCTAGGATAACTCACTTGGGGTCAGGGAGTACATATATTGGGGCTAGGATAACTCACTTGCGGTCAGAGAGTACATATAAAGGGGCTAGGATAACTCACTTAGGGTCAGGGAGTACTTATAAAGGCGCTAGGATAACTCACTTGTGGTCAGAGAGTACATATAACGGGGCTAGGATAACTCACTTGTGGTCAGGGAGTACTTATTAGGGGCTAGGGTAACTCACTTGGGATCAGGGAGTACTTATTTAGGACTAAGGTAATTCACTTGCGGTCAGAGAGAACATATATAGGGATAGGATAACTCACTTGCGGTCAGAGAGCACATATAAAGGGGCTAGAATAACTCACTTGGGGTCAGGGAGTACTTATAAAGGGGCTATGGTAACTCACTTGGGGTAAGGAGTACTTATATAGAACTAGGGTAATTCAATTGCGGTCAGAGAGAACATATATAGGGATAGGATAACTCACTTGCGGTCAGAGAGTACATATAAAGGGGCTAGAATAACTCACTTGTTGTCAGGGAGTACTTCTATGGGACTAGGGTAACTCACTTGGGGCCTGGGAGTACTTATATGGGACTAGGGTAACCCACTTAAGGTCAGGGACTACTTATATGGGACTAGGGTAACTCTCTTGAGGTCAGGGAGTACATATAAAGGGGTTAGGGTAACTCAATTTGGGTCAAGGAGTACTTGTATTGGACTAGGCTAACTCAATTGGTGTCTGGGAGTACTTATTTGGGAACAGGGTAACTCCCTTGGTGCCAGGGTGTACTTATAAAGGGGCTAGGGTAACTCACTTGGGGTCAGGGAGTAGTTATAAAGGACTAGGGTAACTTACTTGGGGTCTGGGAGTACTTATAAAGGGGCTATGGTAACTCACTTGGGGTCTGGAAGTACTAATATGGGACTAGGGTATTTCACTTGCCGTCAGAGAGTACATATAAAGGGGCTAGGATAACTCACTTGCGGTCAGTGAGTACATATAACGGGGCTAGGATAACTCACTTGGGGTCAGGGAGTACTTATAAAGGGGCTATGGTAACTCACTTGGGGTCAGGGAGTACTTATATGTGACTAGGGTAACTCACTTGCGGTCAGAGAGTACATATAAAGAGGATAGGATAACTCATTTGGGGTTAGAGAGTACTTATAAAGGGGCTATGGTACCTCACTTTGGGTCAGGGAGTACTTATATGGGATTAGGGTAACTCACTTGTGGTCAGGGAGTACTTATAAAGGGGCTACGGTAACTCTCTTCGGGTCAAGGAGTACTTATATTGGACTACGCTAACTCACTTGGTGTCTGGGAGTACTTATATGGGACCAGGGTAACTCACTTGGGGCCAGGGTGTACTTATAAAGGGGCTAGGGTAACTCACTTGGGGTCAGGGAGTATTTATAAAGGGATTAGAATATCTCACTTGCGGTTAGGGAGTACTTACAAAGGTGATATGCTAAAACACTTGGGGTCAGGGAGTACTTCTATGGGACTAGGGTAACTTACTTGCGTACAGAGAGTACATATAAAGGGGCTAGGATAACTCACTTGTGGTCAGAGAGTACATATAAAGGGGCTAGGATAACTCACTTGCGGTCAGGGAGTACATATAATGGGGCTAGGATAACTCACTTGCGGTCAGAGAGTACATATAAAGGGGCTAGGATAACTCACTTGGGGTCAGGGAGTACATATAATGGGTCTAGGATAACTCACTTGCGGTCAGAGAGTACATATAAAGGGGCTAGGATAACTCACTTGCGGTCAGAGAGTAAATATAAAGGGGCTAGGATAACTCACTTGGGGTCAGGGAGTACTTATAAAGGGGCTAGGGTAACTCACTTGCGGTCAGAGAGTACATATAAAGGAGCTAGGGTAACTCACGTGGGGTCAGGGAGTACATATAATGGGGCTAGGATAACTCACTTGCGGTCAGAGAGTACATATAAAGGGGCTAGGATAACTCACTTGCGGTCAGAGAGTAAATATAAAGGGGCTAGGATAACTCACTTGGGGTCAGGGAGTACTTATAAAGGGGCTAGGGTAACTCACTTGCGGTCAGAGAGTACATATAAAGGGGCTAGGGTAACTCACTTGGGGTCAGGGAGTACTTCTATGGGACTAGGGTAACTCACTTGGGGTCAGGGTGTACTTATAAAGGGGCTAGGGTAACTCACTTGGGGTCAGGGAGTACTTATAAAGGGGCTAGGGTAACCCATTTTCGGTCAAGGAGTACTTATACTAGACTAGGCTAACTCACTTGGTGTCTGGGAGTACTTATATGGGACCAGGGTAACACAATTGGGGCCAGGGTGTACTTATAAAGGGGCTAGGGTAACTCACTTGGGGTCAGGGAGTACTTATAAAGGGGTTAGAATAACTCACTTGCGGTTAGGGAGTACTTACAAAGGTGATATGGTAACACACTTGGGGTCAGGGAGTACATCTATGGGACTAGGGTAACTTACTTGCGGTCTGAGAGTGCATATAAAGGGGCTAGGATAACTCACTTGTGGTCAGGGAGTACTTATATAGGGGCTAGGGTAACTCACTTGAGGTCAGGGAGTACTTCTATGGGACTAGGGTAACTCACTTGGGGTCAGGGAGTACTTCTATGGGACTAGGGTAACTCACTTGGGGTCAGGGTGTACTTATAAAGGGGCTAGGGTAACTCACTTGGGGTCAGGGAGTACTTATAAAGGGGCTAGGGTAACCCATTTTCGATCAAGGAGTACTTATACTAGACTAGGCTAACTTACTTGGTGTCTGGGAGTACTTATATGGGACCAGGGTAACTCACTTGGGGCCAGGGTGTACTTATAAAGGGGTCTAGGGTAACTCACTTGGGGTCAAGGGGGACTTATAAAGGGGTTAGAATAAGTCACTTGCGGTTAGGGAGTACTTACAAAGGTGATATGGTAACACACTTGGGTTCAGGGAGTACTTCTATGGGACTAGGGTAACTTACTTGCGGTCAGAGAGTACATAAAAAGGGGCTAGGATAACTCACTTGGGGTCAGGGAGTACTTATAAAGGGGCTATGGTAACTCACTTGGGGTAAGGAGTACTTATATAGAACTAGGGTAATTCACTTAAGGTCAGGGAGTACTTCTATGGGACTAGGGTAACTCTCTTGAGGTCAGGGAGTTCATATAAAGGGGTTAGGGAAACTCAATTTGGGTCAAGGAGTACTTGTATTGGACTAGGCTAACTCAATTTGTGTCTGGGAGTACTTATATGGGACCAGGGTAACTCCCTTGGTGCCAGGGTGTACTTATAAAGGGGCTAGGGTAACTCACTTGGGGTCAGGGAGTAGTTATAAGGGACTAGGGTAACTTACTTGGGGTCTGGGAATACTTATTTAGGGGCTAGGGTAACTCACTTGGGGTCAGGGAGTACTTCGATGGGACTAGGATAACTCTCTTGGGGTCAGGGAGTATTTAGAAAGGGGCTAGGATAAGTCACTTGGGGTCAGAGAGTACATATAAAGGGACTAGGATAACTCCCTTGGGGTCAGGGAGTACATATAATGGGACTAGGGTAACTCAGTTGCGGTCAGAGAGTACATATAAAGGGGCTAGGATAACTCACGTGGGGTCAGGGAGTACATATAATGGGGATAGGATAACTCACTTGCGGTCAGAGAGTACATATAAAGGGGCTAGGGAAACCCATTTTCGATCAAGGAGTACTTATACTAGACTAGGCTAACTTACTTGGTGTCTGGGAGTACTTATATGGGACCAGGGTAACTCACTTGGGGCCAGGGTGTACTTATAAAGGGGTCTAGGGTAACTCACTTGGGGTCAGGGAGTACTTATAAAGGGGCTAGGGTAACTCAATTGGGGTCAGGGAGTACTTCGATGGGACTAGGATAACTCACTTGGGGTCAGGGAGTATTTATAAAGGGGCTAGGATAACTCACTTGGGGTCAGAGAGTACATATAAAGGGACTAGGATAACTCACTTGAGGTCAGGGAGTACTTTTAAAGGGGCTATGGTAACTCACTTGGGGTCAGGTAGTACTAATATGGGACTAGGGTATTTCACTTGCCGTCAGAGAGTAAATATAAAGGGGCTAGGATAACTCACTTGGGGTCAGGGAGTACTTATAAAGGTGATATGGTAACTCACTTGGGGTCAGGGGGTACTTATATGGGACTAGGGTAACTCAGTTGCGGACAGAGAGTACATATAAAGGGGCTAGGATAACTCACTTGAGGTTAGGGAGTACATATAATGGGGCTAGGATAATTCACTTGCGGTCAGAGAGTACATATAAAGGGACTAGGGTAACTCACTTGGGGTCAGGGAGTACTTATAAAGGGGCTATGGTAACTCACTTGTGGTAAGGAGTACTTATATAGAACTAGGGTAATTCACTTGCGGTCAGAGAGAACATATATAGGGATAGGATAACTCACTTGCGGTCAGAGAGTACATATAAAGGGTCTAGAATAACTCACTTGTTGTCAGGGAGTACTTCTATGGGACTAGGGTAACTCACTTGGGGTCTGGGAGTACTTATATGGGACTAGGGTAACCCACTTAAGGTCAGGGACTACTTATATGGGACTAGGGTAACTCTCTTGAGGTCAGGGAGTACATATAAAGGGGTTAGGGTAACTCAATTTGGGTCAAGGAGTACTTGTATTGGACTAGGCTAACTCACTTGGTGTCTGGGAGTACTTATATGGGACCAGGGTAACTCCCTTAGTGCCAGGGTGTACTTATAAAGGGGCTAGGGTAACTCACTTGGGGTCAGGGAGTAGTTATAAGGGACTAGGATAACTCACTTGGGGTCTGGGAGTACTTATATAGGGGCTAGGGTAACTCACTTGGGGTCAGGGAGTACTCCGATGGGACTAGGATAACTCACTTGGGGTCAGGGAGTACTTATAAAGGGGCTAGGATAACTCACTTGAGGTCAGGGAGTACTTATAAAGGGGCTATGGTAACTCACTTGGGGTCAGGGAGTACTCATATGGGACCCGGGTAACTCACTTGCGGTCAGAGAGTACATATAAAGGGGCTAGGATAACTCACTTGGGGTCAGGGAGTACATATAATGGGGCTAGGATAACTCACTTGCGGTCAGAGAGTACATATAAAGGGACTAGGATAACTCACTTGGGGTCAGGGAGTAGTTATAAGGGACTAGGATAACTCACTTGGGGTCTGGGTGTACTTATATAGGGGCTATGGTAACTCACTTGGGGTCAGGTAGTACTAATATGGGACTAGGGTATTTCACTTGCCGTCAGAGAGTAAATATAAAGGGGCTAGGATAACTCACTTGGGGTCAGGGAGTAGTTATAAAGGGGGTATGGTAACTCACTTGGGGTCAGGGGGTACTTATATGGGACTAGGGTAACTCAGTTGCGGTCAGAGAGTACATATAAAGGGGCTAGGATAACTCACTTGGGGTCAGGGGGTACTTATATGGGACTAGGGTAACTCAGTTGCGGTCAGAGAGTACATATAAAGGGTCTAGAATAACTCACTTGTTGTCAGGGAGTACTTCTATGGGACTAGGGTAACTCACTTGGGGTCTGGGAGTACTTATATGGGACTAGAGTAACTCTCTTGAGGTCAGGGAGTACATATAAAGGGGTTAGGGTAACTCAATTTGGGTCAAGGAGTACTTGTATTGGACTAGGCTAACTCTCTTGGTGTCTGGGAGTACTTATATGGGACCAGGGTAACTCCCTTGGTGCCAGGGTGTACTTATAAAGGGGCTAGGGTAACTCTCTTCGCGTCAAGTAGTACTTATATTGGACTAGGCTAACTCACTTGGTGTCTGGGAATACTTATATGGGACCAGGGTAACTCACTTGGGGCCAGGGTGTACTTATTAAGGGGCTAGGATAACTCACATGCGGTCAGGGAGTACATATAATGTGGCTAGGATAACTCACTTGCGTTGAGAGAGTACATATAAAGGGGCTAGGATAACTCACTTTCGGTCAGAGAGTACATATAAAGGGGCTAGGATAACTCACTTGGGGTCAGAGAGTACTTAGAAAGGGGCTAGGGTAACTCACTTGCGGTCAGAGAGTACATATAAAGGGGCTAGGGTAACTCAATTGGGGCCAGGGTGTACTTATAAAGGGGCTAAAGTAACTCACTTGCGGTCAGAGAGTACATATAAAGGGGCTAGGATAACTCACTTGGGGCCGGGTGTACTTATAAAGGGGTCTAGGGTAACTCACTTGGGGTCATGGAGTACTTATAAAGGGGCTATGGTAACTCACTTGGGTTCAGGGAGTACTTATATGGGACTAGGGTAACTCACTTGCTGTCAGAGAGTACATATAAAGGTGCTAGGATAACTCATTTGGGGTCAGAGAGTACTTATAAAGGGGCTATGGTACCTCACTTGATGTCTGGGAGTACTTATATGGGACCAGGGTAACTCTCTTGGGGCCAGGGTGTACTTATAAAGGGGCTAGGGAAACTCACTTGCGGTCAGGGAGTACTTATAAAGGGGCTAGGGTAACTCACTTGGGGCCAGGGTGTACTTATAAAGGGGCTAGTGTAACTCACTTGCGGTCAGAGAGTACATATAAAGGGGCTAGGATAACTCACTTGGGGTCAGGGAGTACTTATTAAGGGGCTATGGTAACTCACTTGGGGTCAGGGAGTACTTATATGGGACTAGGGTAACTCACTTGCGGTCAGAGAGTACATATAAAGGGGCTATGGTAACTCACTTGGGTTCAGGGAGTACTTATATGGGACTAGGGTAACTCACTTGCTGTCAGAGAGTACATATAAAGGGGCTAGGATAACTCATTTGGGGTCAGAGAGTACTTATAAAGGGGCTATGGTACCTCACTTGATGTCTGGGTGTACTTATATGGGACCAGGGTAACTCCCTTGGTGCCAGGGTGTACTTATAAAGGGGCTAGGGTAACTCTCTTCGCGTCAAGTAGTACTTATATTGGACTAGGCTAACTCACTTGGTGTCTGGAAATACTTATATGGGACCAGGGTAACTCACTTGGGGCCAGGGTGTACTTATTAAGGGGCTAGGATAACTCACATGCGGTCAGGGAGTACATATAATGTGGCTAGGATAACTCACTTGCGTTGAGAGAGTACATATAAAGGGGCTAGGATAACTCACTTTCGGTCAGAGAGTACATATAAAGGGGCTAGGATAACTCACTTGGGGTCAGAGAGTACTTAGAAAGGGGCTAGGGTAACTCACTTGCGGTCAGAGAGTACATATAAAGGGGCTAGGGTAACTCACTTGGGGCCAGGGTGTACTTATAAAGGGGCTAGGGTAACTCACTTGCGGTCAGAGAGTACATATAAAGGGGCTAGGATAACTCACTTGGGGCCGGGTGTACTTATAAAGGGGTCTAGGGTAACTCACTTGGGGTCATGGAGTACTTATAAATGGGCTATGGTAACTCACTTGGGTTCAGGGAGTACTTATATGGGACTAGGGTAACTCCCTTGGTGCCAGGGTGTACTTATAAAGGGGCTAGGGTAAGTCACTTGGGGTCAGGGAGTAGTTATAAGGGACTAGGGTAACTCACTTGGGGTCAGGGTGTACTTATAAAGGGGCTAGGGTAACCCATTTTCGATCAAGGAGTACTTATACTAGACTACGCTAACTCACTTGGTTTCTGGGAGTACTTATATGGGACCAGGGTATCTCACTTGGGGCCAGGGTGTACTTATAAAGGGGTCTAGTGTCACTCATTTGGGGTCAGGGAGTACTTATAAAGGGGCTATGGTAACTCACTTGGGGTCTGGGAGTACTTATATGGGACTAGGGTAACCCACTTAAGGTCAGGGAGTACTTATATGGGTCTAGAGTAACTCTCTTGAGGACAGGGAGTACATATAAAGGGGTTAGGGTAACTCAATTTGGGTCAAGGAGTACTTGTATTGGACTAGGCTAACTCACTTGGTGTCTGGGAGTACTTATATGGGACCAGGGTAACTCCCTTGGTGCCAGGGTATACTTATAAAGGGGCTAGGGTAAGTCACTTGGGGTCAGGGAGTAGTTATAAGGGACTAGGGTAACTCACTTGGGGTCAGGGTGTACTTATAAAGGGGCTAGGGTAACCCATTTTCGATCAAGGAGTACTTATACTAGACTAGGCTAACTCACTTGGTTTCTGGGAGTACTTATATGGGACCAGGGTAACTCACTTGGGGCCAGGGTGTACTTATAAAGGGGTCTAGTGTCACTCATTTGGGGTCAGGGAGTACTTATAAAGGGGCTATGGTAACTCACTTGGGTTCAAGGAGTACTTATATGGGACTAGGGTAACTCACTTGCTGTCAGAGAGTACATATAAAGGGGCTAGGATAACTCACTTGGGGTCAGGGAGTACTTATAAAGGGGCTATGGTACCTCACTTGGGGTCAGGGAGGACTTATATGGGTCTAGGGTAACTCAATTGCGGTCAGAGAGTACTTATAAAGGGGCTAGGGTAACTCTCTTTGGGTCAAGGAGTACTTATATTGGATTAGGCTAATTCACTTGGTGTCTGGGAGTACTTATATGGAACCAGGGTAACTCACTTGGGGCCAGGGTGTACTTTTAAAGGGGCTAGGGTAACTCACTTGGGGTTAGGGAGTTGTTATAAGGGACTAGGGTAACTCACTTGCGGTCAGAGAGTACATATAAAGGGGCTAGGATAACTCCCTTGGGGTCAGGGAGTACATATAATGGGGCTAGGATAACTCACTTGCGGTCAGAGAGTACATGTAAAGGGGCTAGGATAACTCACTTGCGGTCAGAGAGTACATATAAAGGGGCTAGGATAACTCACTTGGGGTCAGGGAGTACTTATAAAGGGGCTAGGGTAACTCAATTGCGGTCAGAGAGTACATATAAAGGGGCTAGGATAACTCACTTGGGGTCAGGGAGTAGTAATAAGGGACTAGGGTAACTCACTTGGGGTCAGTGTGTACTTATAAAGGGGTCTAGGGTAACTCACTTGGGGTCAGGAGTACTTATAAAGGGGCTATGGTAACTCACTTGGGTTCAGGGAGTACTTATATGGGACTAGGGTAACTCACTTGGGGTCTGGAAGTACTTATATGGGACTAGGGTAACCCACTTAAGGTCAGGGAGTACTTATATGGAACTAGGGTAACTCTCTTGAGGTCAGGGAGTACATATAAAGGGGTTAGGGTAACTCAAATTGGGTCAAGGAGTACTTGTATTGGACTAGGCTAACTCACTTGGTGTCTGGGAGTACTTATATGGGACCAGGGTAACTCCCTTGGTGCCAGGGTGTACTTATAAAGGGGCTAGGGTAACTCACTTGGGGTCAGGGAGTAGTTATAAGGGACTAGGATAACTCACTTGGGGTCAGGGAGTACTTCGATGGGACTAGGATAACTCACTTGGGGTCAGGGAGTACTTATAAAGGGGCTAGGATAACTCACTTGGAGCCAGAGAGTACATTAAAGGGACTAGGATAACTCACTTGGGGTCAGGGAGTAGTTATAAAGAGGCTATGGTAACTCACTTGGGGTCAGGGAGTACTAATATGGGACTAGGGTATTTCACTTGCCGTCAGAGAGTACATATAAAGGGGCTAGGATAACTCACTTGGGGTCAGGGAGTAGTTATAAAGAGGCTATGGTAACTCACTTGGGGTCAGGGAGTACTAATATGGGACCCGGGTAACTCACTTGCGGTCAGAGAGTACATATAAAGGGGCTAGGATAACTCACTTGGGGTCAGGGAGTACTTATAAAGGTGATATGGTAACTCACTTGGGGTCAGGGGGTACTTATATGGGACTAGGGTAACTCAGTTGCGGTCAGAGAGTACATATAAAGGGGCTAGGATAACTCCCTTGGGGTCAGGGAGTACATATAATGGGGCTAGGATAACTCACTTGCGGTCAGAGAGTACATGTAAAGGGGCTGGGATAACTCACTTGCGGTCAGAGAGTACATATAAAGGGGCTAGGATAACTTACTTGGGGTCAGGGAGTACTTATAAAGGGGCTAGGGTAACTCAATTGCGGTCAGAGAGTACATATAAAGTGGCTAGGATAACTCACTTGGGGTCAGGGAGTACATATATTGGGGCTAGGATAACTCACTTGCGGTCAGAGAGTACATATAAAGGGGCTAGGATAACTCACTTAGGGTCAGGGAGTACTTATAAAGGCGCTAGGATAACTCACTTGTGGTCAGAGAGTACATATAACGGGGCTAGGATAACTCACTTGTGGTCAGGGAGTACTTATTAGGGGCTAGGGTAACTCACTTGGGGTCAGGGAGTACTTATATAGGACTAAGGTAATTCACTTGCGGTCAGAGAGAACATATATAGGGATAGGATAACTCACTTGCGGTCAGAGAGCACATATAAAGGGGCTAGAATAACTCACTTGGGGTCAGGGAGTACTTATAAAGGGGCTAAGGAAACTCACTTGGGGTCAGGGGGTACTTATATGGGACTAGGGTAACTCAGTTGCGGTCAGAGAGTACATATAAAGGGGCTAGGATAACTCCCTTGGGGTCAGGGAGTACATATAATGGGGCTAGGATAACTCACTTACGGTCAGAGAGTACATGTAAAGGGGCTGGGATAACTCACTTGCGGTCAGAGAGTACATATAAAGGGGCTAGGATAACTCACTTGGGGTCAGGGAGTAGTTATAAAGAGGCTATGGTAACTCACTTGGGGTCAGGGAGTACTAATATGGGACCCGGTTAACTCACTTGCGGTCAGAGAGTACATATAAAGGGGCTAGGATAACTCACTTGGGGTCAGGGAGTACTTATAAAGGTGATATGGTAACTCACTTGGGGTCAGGGGGTACTTATATGGGACTAGGGTAACTCAGTTGCGGTCAGAGAGTACATATAAAGGGGCTAGGATAACTCCCTTGGGGTCAGGGAGTACATATAATGGGGCTAGGATAACTCACTTGCGGTCAGAGAGTACATGTAAAGGGGCTGGGATAACTCACTTGCAGTCAGAGAGTACATATAAAGGGGCTAGGATAACTTACTTAGGGTCAGGGAGTACTTATAAAGGCGCTAGGATAACTCACTTGTGGTCAGAGAGTACATATAACGGGGCTAGGATAACTCACTTGTGGTCAGGGAGTACTTATTAGGGGCTAGGGTAACTCACTTGGGATCAGGGAGTACTTATATAGGACTAAGGTAATTCACTTGCGGTCAGAGAGAACATATATAGGGATAGGATAACTCACTTGCGGTCAGAGAGCACATATAAAGGGGCTAGAATAACTCACTTGGGGTCAGGGAGTACTTATAAAGGGGCTATGGTAACTCACTTGGGGTAAGGAGTACTTATATAGAACTAGGGTAATTCAATTGCGGTCAGAGAGAACATATATAGGGATAGGATAACTCACTTGCGGTCAGAGAGTACATATAAAGGGGCTAGAATAACTCACTTGTTGTCAGGGAGTACTTCTATGGGACTAGGGTAACTCACTTGGGGCCTGGGAGTACTTATATGGGACTAGGGTAACCCACTTAAGGTCAGGGACTACTTATATGGGACTAGGGTAACTCTCTTGAGGTCAGGGAGTACATATAAAGGGGTTAGGGTAACTCAATTTGGGTCAAGGAGTACTTGTATTGGACTAGGCTAACTCAATTGGTGTCTGGGAGTACTTATTTGGGAACAGGGTAACTCCCTTGGTGCCAGGGTGTACTTATAATGGGGCTAGGGTAACTCACTTGGGGTCAGGGAGTAGTTATAAAGGACTAGGGTAACTTACTTGGGGTCTGGGAGTACTTATAAAGGGGCTATGGTAACTCACTTGGGGTCTGGAAGTACTAATATGGGACTAGGGTATTTCACTTGCCGTCAGAGAGTACATATAAAGGGGCTAGGATAACTCACTTGCGGTCAGTGAGTACATATAACGGGGCTAGGATAACTCACTTGGGGTCAGGGAGTACTTATAAAGGGGCTATGGTAACTCACTTGGGGTCAGGGAGTACTTATATGTGACTAGGGTAACTCACTTGCGGTCAGAGAGTACATATAAAGAGGATAGGATAACTCATTTGGGGTTAGAGAGTACTTATAAAGGGGCTATGGTACCTCACTTTGGGTCAGGGAGTACTTATATGGGATTAGGGTAACTCACTTGTGGTCAGGGAGTACTTATAAAGGGGCTACGGTAACTCTCTTCGGGTCAAGGAGTACTTATATTGGACTACGCTAACTCACTTGGTGTCTGGGAGTACTTATATGGGACCAGGGTAACTCACTTGGGGCCAGGGTGTACTTATAAAGGGGCTAGGGTAACTCACTTGGGGTCAGGGAGTATTTATAAAGGGATTAGAATATCTCACTTGCGGTTAGGGAGTACTTACAAAGGTGATATGCTAAAACACTTGGGGTCAGGGAGTACTTCTATGGGACTAGGGTAACTTACTTGCGTACAGAGAGTACATATAAAGGGGCTAGGATAACTCACTTGGGGTCAGAGAGTACATATAAAGGGGCTAGGATAACTCCCTTGGGGTCAGGGAGTACATATAATGGGGCTAGGATAACTCACTTGCGGTCAGAGAGTACATGTAAAGGGGCTAGGATAACTCACTTGCGGTCAGAGAGTACATATAAAGGGGCTAGGATAACTCACTTGGGGTCAGGGAGTACTTATAAAGGGGCTAGGGTAACTCAATTGCGGTCAGAGAGTACATATAAAGGGGCTAGGATAACTCACTTGGGGTCAGGGAGTAGTAATAAGGGACTAGGGTAACTCACTTGGGGTCAGTGTGTACTTATAAAGGGGTCTAGGGTAACTCACTTGGGGTCAGGAGTACTTATAAAGGGGCTATGGTAACTCACTTGGGTTCAGGGAGTACTTATATGGGACTAGGGTAACTCACTTGGGGTCTGGAAGTACTTATATGGGACTAGGGTAACCCACTTAAGGTCAGGGAGTACTTATATGGAACTAGGGTAACTCTCTTGAGGTCAGGGAGTACATATAAAGGGGTTAGGGTAACTCAAATTGGGTCAAGGAGTACTTGTATTGGACTAGGCTAACTCACTTGGTGTCTGGGAGTACTTATATGGGACCAGGGTAACTCCCTTGGTGCCAGGGTGTACTTATAAAGGGGCTAGGGTAACTCACTTGGGGTCAGGGAGTAGTTATAAGGGACTAGGATAACTCACTTGGGGTCAGGGAGTACTTCGATGGGACTAGGATAACTCACTTGGGGTCAGGGAGTACTTATAAAGGGGCTAGGATAACTCACTTGGAGCCAGAGAGTACATTAAAGGGACTAGGATAACTCACTTGGGGTCAGGGAGTAGTTATAAAGAGGCTATGGTAACTCACTTGGGGTCAGGGAGTACTAATATGGGACTAGGGTATTTCACTTGCCGTCAGAGAGTACATATAAAGGGGCTAGGATAACTCACTTGGGGTCAGGGAGTAGTTATAAAGAGGCTATGGTAACTCACTTGGGGTCAGGGAGTACTAATATGGGACCCGGGTAACTCACTTGCGGTCAGAGAGTACATATAAAGGGGCTAGGATAACTCACTTGGGGTCAGGGAGTACTTATAAAGGTGATATGGTAACTCACTTGGGGTCAGGGGGTACTTATATGGGACTAGGGTAACTCAGTTGCGGTCAGAGAGTACATATAAAGGGGCTAGGATAACTCCCTTGGGGTCAGGGAGTACATATAATGGGGCTAGGATAACTCACTTGCGGTCAGAGAGTACATGTAAAGGGGCTGGGATAACTCACTTGCGGTCAGAGAGTACATATAAAGGGGCTAGGATAACTTACTTGGGGTCAGGGAGTACTTATAAAGGGGCTAGGGTAACTCAATTGCGGTCAGAGAGTACATATAAAGTGGCTAGGATAACTCACTTGGGGTCAGGGAGTACATATATTGGGGCTAGGATAACTCACTTGCGGTCAGAGAGTACATATAAAGGGGCTAGGATAACTCACTTAGGGTCAGGGAGTACTTATAAAGGCGCTAGGATAACTCACTTGTGGTCAGAGAGTACATATAACGGGGGTAGGATAACTCACTTGTGGTCAGGGAGTACTTATTAGGGGCTAGGGTAACTCACTTGGGGTCAGGGAGTACTTATATAGGACTAAGGTAATTCACTTGCGGTCAGAGAGAACATATATAGGGATAGGATAACTCACTTGCGGTCAGAGAGCACATATAAAGGGGCTAGAATAACTCACTTGGGGTCAGGGAGTACTTATAAAGGGGCTAAGGAAACTCACTTGGGGTCAGGGGGTACTTATATGGGACTAGGGTAACTCAGTTGCGGTCAGAGAGTACATATAAAGGGGCTAGGATAACTCCCTTGGGGTCAGGGAGTACATATAATGGGGCTAGGATAACTCACTTACGGTCAGAGAGTACATGTAAAGGGGCTGGGATAACTCACTTGCGGTCAGAGAGTACATATAAAGGGGCTAGGATAACTCACTTGGGGTCAGGGAGTAGTTATAAAGAGGCTATGGTAACTCACTTGGGGTCAGGGAGTACTAATATGGGACCCGGTTAACTCACTTGCGGTCAGAGAGTACATATAAAGGGGCTAGGATAACTCACTTGGGGTCAGGGAGTACTTATAAAGGTGATATGGTAACTCACTTGGGGTCAGGGGGTACTTATATGGGACTAGGGTAACTCAGTTGCGGTCAGAGAGTACATATAAAGGGGCTAGGATAACTCCCTTGGGGTCAGGGAGTACATATAATGGGGCTAGGATAACTCACTTGCGGTCAGAGAGTACATGTAAAGGGGCTGGGATAACTCACTTGCAGTCAGAGAGTACATATAAAGGGGCTAGGATAACTTACTTAGGGTCAGGGAGTACTTATAAAGGCGCTAGGATAACTCACTTGTGGTCAGAGAGTAAATATAACGGGGCTAGGATAACTCACTTGTGGTCAGGGAGTACTTATTAGGGGCTAGGGTAACTCACTTGGGATCAGGGAGTACTTATATAGGACTAAGGTAATTCACTTGCGGTCAGAGAGAACATATATAGGGATAGGATAACTCACTTGCGGTCAGAGAGCACATATAAAGGGGCTAGAATAACTCACTTGGGGTCAGGGAGTACTTATAAAGGGGCTATGGTAACTCACTTGGGGTAAGGAGTACTTATATAGAACTAGGGTAATTCAATTGCGGTCAGAGAGAACATATATAGGGATAGGATAACTCACTTGCGGTCAGAGAGTACATATAAAGGGGCTAGAATAACTCACTTGTTGTCAGGGAGTACTTCTATGGGACTAGGGTAACTCACTTGGGGCCTGGGAGTACTTATATGGGACTAGGGTAACCCACTTAAGGTCAGGGACTACTTATATGGGACTAGGGTAACTCTCTTGAGGTCAGGGAGTACATATAAAGGGGTTAGGGTAACTCAATTTGGGTCAAGGAGTACTTGTATTGGACTAGGCTAACTCAATTGGTGTCTGGGAGTACTTATTTGGGAACAGGGTAGCTCCCTTGGTGCCAGGGTGTACTTATAATGGGGCTAGGGTAACTCACTTGGGGTCAGGGAGTAGTTATAAAGGACTAGGGTAACTTACTTGGGGTCTGGGAGTACTTATAAAGGGGCTATGGTAACTCACTTGGGGTCTGGAAGTACTAATATGGGACTAGGGTATTTCACTTGCCGTCAGAGAGTACATATAAAGGGGCTAGGATAACTCACTTGCGGTCAGTGAGTACATATAACGGGGCTAGGATAACTCACTTGGGGTCAGGGAGTACTTATAAAGGGGCTATGGTAACTCACTTGGGGTCAGGGAGTACTTATATGTGACTAGGGTAACTCACTTGCGGTCAGAGAGTACATATAAAGAGGATAGGATAACTCATTTGGGGTTAGAGAGTACTTATAAAGGGGCTATGGTACCTCACTTTGGGTCAGGGAGTACTTATATGGGATTAGGGTAACTCACTTGTGGTCAGGGAGTACTTATAAAGGGGCTACGGTAACTCTCTTCGGGTCAAGGAGTACTTATATTGGACTACGCTAACTCACTTGGTGTCTGGGAGTACTTATATGGGACCAGGGTAACTCACTTGGGGCCAGGGTGTACTTATAAAGGGGCTAGGGTAACTCACTTGGGGTCAGGGAGTATTTATAAAGGGATTAGAATATCTCACTTGCGGTTAGGGAGTACTTACAAAGGTGATATGCTAAAACACTTGGGGTCAGGGAGTACTTCTATGGGACTAGGGTAACTTACTTGCGTACAGAGAGTACATATAAAGGGGCTAGGATAACTCACTTGGGGTCAGAGAGTACATATAAAGGGGCTAGGATAACTCACTTGCGGTCAGGGAGTACATATAATGGGGCTAGGATAACTCACTTGCGGTCAGAGAGTACATATAAAGGGGCTAGGATAACTCACTTGGGGTCAGGGAGTACTTATAAAGGCGCTAGGATAACTCACTTGCGGTCAGAGAGTACATATAAAGGGGCTAGGATAACTCACTTGGGGTCAGGGAGTACATATAATGGGTCTAGGATAACTCACTTGCGGTCAGAGAGTACATATAAAGGGGCTAGGATAACTCACTTGCGGTCAGAGAGTAAATATAAAGGGGCTAGGATAACTCACTTGGGGTCAGGGAGTACTTATAAAGGGGCTAGGGTAACTCACTTGCGGTCAGAGAGTACATATAAAGGAGCTAGGGTAACTCATGTGGGGTCAGGGAGTACATATAATGGGGCTAGGATAACTCACTTGCGGTCAGAGAGTACATATAAAGGGGCTAGGATAACTCACTTGCGGTCAGAGAGTAAATATAAAGGGGCTAGGATAACTCACTTGGGGTCAGGGAGTACTTATAAAGGGGCTAGGGTAACTCACTTGCGGTCAGAGAGTACATATAAAGGGGCTAGGGTAACTCACTTGGGGTCAGGGAGTACTTCTATGGGACTAGGGTAACTCACTTGGGGTCAGGGTGTACTTATAAAGGGGCTAGGGTAACTCACTTGGGGTCAGGGAGTACTTATAAAGGGGCTAGGGTAACCCATTTTCGGTCAAGGAGTACTTATACTAGACTAGGCTAACTCACTTGGTGTCTGGGAGTACTTATATGGGACCAGGGTAACACAATTGGGGCCAGGGTGTACTTATAAAGGGGCTAGGGTAACTCACTTGGGGTCAGGGAGTACTTATAAAGGGGTTAGAATAACTCACTTGCGGTTAGGGAGTACTTACAAAGGTGATATGGTAACACACTTGGGGTCAGGGAGTACATCTATGGGACTAGGGTAACTTACTTGCGGTCTGAGAGTGCATATAAAGGGGCTAGGATAACTCACTTGTGGTCAGGGAGTACTTATATAGGGGCTAGGGTAACTCACTTGAGGTCAGGGAGTACTTCTATGGGACTAGGGTAACTCACTTGGGGTCAGGGAGTACTTCTATGGGAATAGGGTAACTCACTTGGGGTCAGGGTGTACTTATAAAGGGGCTAGGGTAACTCACTTGGGGTCAGGGAGTACTTATAAAGGGGCTAGGGTAACCCATTTTCGATCAAGGAGTACTTATACTAGACTAGGCTAACTTACTTGGTGTCTGGGAGTACTTATATGGGACCAGGGTAACTCACTTGGGGCCAGGGTGTACTTATAAAGGGGTCTAGGGTAACTCACTTGGGGTCAAGGGGGACTTATAAAGGGGTTAGAATAAGTCACTTGCGGTTAGGGAGTACTTACAAAGGTGATATGGTAACACACTTGGGTTCAGGGAGTACTTCTATGGGACTAGGGTAACTTACTTGCGGTCAGAGAGTACATAAAAAGGGGCTAGGATAACTCACTTGGGGTCAGGGAGTACTTATAAAGGGGCTATGGTAACTCACTTGGGGTAAGGAGTACTTATATAGAACTAGGGTAATTCACTTAAGGTCAGGGAGTACTTCTATGGGACTAGGGTAACTCTCTTGAGGTCAGGGAGTTCATATATAGGGGTTAGGGAAACTCAATTTGGGTCAAGGAGTACTTGTATCGGACTAGGCTAACTCAATTTGTGTCTGGGAGTACTTATATGGGACCAGGGTAACTCCCTTGGTGCCAGGGTGTACTTATAAAGGGGCTAGGGTAACTCACTTGGGGTCAGGGAGTAGTTATAAGGGACTAGGGTAACTTACTTGGGGTCTGGGAATACTTATTTAGGGGCTAGGGTAACTCACTTGGGGTCAGGGAGTACTTCGATGGGACTAGGATAACTCTCTTGGGGTCAGGGAGTATTTATAAAGGGGCTAGGATAACTCACTTGGGGTCAGAGAGTACATATAAAGGGACTAGGATAACTCCCTTGGGGTCAGGGAGTACATATAATGGGACTAGGGTAACTCAGTTGCGGTCAGAGAGTACATATAAAGGGGCTAGGATAAATCACGTGGGGTCAGGGAGTACATATAATGGGGATAGGATAACTCACTTGCGGTCAGAGAGTAAATATAAAGGGGCTAGGATAACTCACTTGGGGTCAGGGAGTACTTATAAAGGGGCTAGGGTAACTCACTTGCGGTCAGAGAGTACATATAAAGGGGCTAGGGTAACTCACTTGGGGTCAGGGAGTACTTCTATGGGACTAGGGTAACTCACTTGGGGTCAGGGTGTACTTATAAAGGGGCTAGAGTAACTCACTTGGGGTCAGGGAGTACTTATAAAGGGGCTAGAGTAACCCATTTTCGGTCAAGGAGTACTTATACTAGACTAGGCTAACTCACTTGGTGTCTGGGAGTACTTATATGGGACCAAGGTAACTCACTTGCTGTCGGAGAGTACATATAAAGGGACTAGGATAACTCCCTTGGGGTCAGGGAGTACATATAATGGGTCTAGGGTAACTCAATTGGGGTCATGGAGTACTTATAAAGGGGCTATGGTAACTCACTTGGGTTCAGGGAGTACTTATATGGGACTAGGGTAACTCACTTGCTGTCGGAGAGTACATATAAAGGGGCTAGGATAACTCATTTGGGGTCAGAGAGTACTTATAAATGGGCTATGGTACCTCACTTGATGTCTGGGAGTACTTATATGGGACCAGGGTAACACACTTGGGGCCAGGGTGTACTTATAAAGGGGCTAGGGTAACTCACTTGGGGTCAGGGAGTACTTCTATGGGACTAGGGTAACTCACTTGGGGTCAGGGAGTACTTCTATGGACTAGGGTAACTCACTTGGGGTCAGGGTGTACTTATAAAGGGGCTAGGGTAACTCTCTTGAGGTCAGGGAGTTCATATAAAGGGGTTAGGGAAACTCAATTTGGGTCAAGGAGTACTTGTATTGGACTAGGCTAACTCACTTGGTGTCTGGGAGTACTTATATGGGACCAGGGTAACTCCCTTGGTGCCAGGGTGTACTTATAAAGGGGCTAGGGTAACTCACTTGGGGTCAGGGAGTAGTTATAAGGGACTAGGGTAACTCACTTGGGGTCTAGGAGTACTTATATAGGGGCTAGGGTAACTCACTTGGGGTCAGGGAGTACTTCGATGGGACTAGGATAACTCACTTGGGGTCAGAGAGTACATATAACCGGGCTAGGATAACTCACTTGTGGTCAGGGAGTACTTATATAGGGGCTAGTGTAACTCACTTGGGGTCAGGGAGTACTTATTAGAATAGGGTAATTCACTTGCGGTCAGAGAGAACATATATAGGGATAGGATAACTCACTTGCGGTCAGAGAGTACATATAAAGGGGCTAGGATAACTCACTTAGGGTCAGGGAGTACTTATAAAGGCGCTAGGATAACCCACTTGCGGTCAGAGAGTACATATAACGGGGCTAGGATAACTCACTTGTGGTCAGGGAGTACTTATATAGGACTAAGGTAATTCACTTGCGGTCAGAGAGAACATATATAGGGATAGGATAACTCACTTGCGGTCAGAGAGCACATATAAAGGGGCTAGAATAACTCACTTGGGGTCAGGGAGTACTTATAAAGGGGCTATGGTAACTCACTTGGGGTAAGGAGTACTTATATAGAACTAGGGTAATTCACTTGCGGTCAGAGAGAACATATATAGGGATAGGATAACTCACTTGCGGTCAGAGAGTACATATAAAGGGGCTAGAATAACTCACTTGTTGTCAGGGAGTACTTCTATGGGACTAGGGTAACTCACTTGGGGTCTGGGAGTACTTATATGGGACTAGGGTAACCCACTTAAGGTCAGGGACTACTTATATGGGACTAGGGTAACTCTCTTGAGGTCAGGTAGTACATATAAAGGGGTTAGGGTAACTCAATTTGGGTCAAGGAGTACTTGATTTGGACTAGGCTAACTCAATTTGTGTCTGGGAGTACTTATATGGGACCAGGGTAACTCCCTTGGTGCCAGGGTGTACTTATAAAGGGGCTAGGGTAACTCACTTGGGGTCAGGGAGTAGTTATAAGGGACTAGGGTAACTCACTTGGGGTCTAGGAGTACTTATATAGGGGCTAGGGTAACTCACTTGGGGTCAGGGAGTACTTCGATGGGACTAGGATAACTCACTTGGGGTCAGAGAGTACATATAACCGGGCTAGGATAACTCACTTGTGGTCAGGGAGTACTTATATAGGGGCTAGTGTAACTCACTTGGGGTCAGGGAGTACTTATTAGGAATAGGGTAATTCACTTGCGGTCAGAGAGAACATATATAGGGATAGGATAACTCACTTGCGGTCAGAGAGTACATATAAAGGGGCTAGGATAACTCACTTAGGGTCAGGGAGTACTTATAAAGGCGCTAGGATAACCCACTTGCGGTCAGAGAGTACATATAACGGGGCTAGGATAACTCACTTGTGGTCAGGGAGTACTTATATAGGACTAAGGTAATTCACTTGCGGTCAGAGAGAACATATATAGGGATAGGATAACTCACTTGCGGTCAGAGAGCACATATAAAGGGGCTAGAATAACTCACTTGGGGTCAGGGAGTACTTATAAAGGGGCTATGGTAACTCACTTGGGGTAAGGAGTACTTATATAGAACTAGGGTAATTCACTTGCGGTCAGAGAGAACATATATAGGGATAGGATAACTCACTTGCGGTCAGAGAGTACATATAAAGGGGCTAGAATAACTCACTTGTTGTCAGGGAGTACTTCTATGGGACTAGGGTAACTCACTTGGGGTCTGGGAGTACTTATATGGGACTAGGGTAACCCACTTAAGGTCAGGGACTACTTATATGGGACTAGGGTAACTCTCTTGAGGTCAGGTAGTACATATAAAGGGGTTAGGGTAACTCAATTTGGGTCAAGGAGTACTTGATTTGGACTAGGCTAACTCAATTTGTGTCTGGGAGTACTTATATGGGACCAGGGTAACTCCCTTGGTGCCAGGGTGTACTTATAAAGGGGCTAGGGTAACTCACTTGGGGTCAGGGAGTAGTTATAAGGGACTAGGGTAACTTACTTGGGGTCTGGGAGTACTTATTTAGGGGCTAGGGTAACTCACTTGGGGTCAGGGAGTACTTCGATGGGACTAGGATAACTCTCTTGGGGTCAGGGAGTATTTATAAAGGGGCTAGGATAAGTCACTTGGGGTCAGAGAGTACATATAAAGGGACTAGGATAACTCCCTTGGGGTCAGGGAGTACATATAATGGGACTAGGGTAACTCAGTTGCGGTCAGAGAGTACATATAAAGGGGCTAGGATAACTCACGTGGGGTCAGGGAGTACATATAATGGGGATAGGATAACTCACTTGCGGTCAGAGAGTACATATAAAGGGGCTAGGGAAACCCATTTTCGATCAAGGAGTACTTATACTAGACTAGGCTAACTTACTTGGTGTCTGGGAGTACTTATATGGGACCAGGGTAACTCACTTGGGGCCAGGGTGTACTTATAAAGGGGTCTAGGGTAACTCACTTGGGGTCAGGGAGTACTTATAAAGGGGCTATGGTAACTCACTTGGGGTCAGGGAGTACTAATATGGGACCCGGGTAACTCACTTGCGGTCAGAGAGTACATATAAAGGGGCTAGGATAACTCACTTGGGGTCAGGGAGTACTTATAAAGGTGATATGGTAACTCACTTGGGGTCAGGGGGTACTTATATGGGACTAGGGTAACTCAGTTGCGGTCAGAGAGTACATATAAAGGGGCTAGGATAACTCCCTTGGGGTCAGGGAGTACATATAATGGGGCTAGGATAACTCACTTGCGGTCAGAGAGTACATGTAAAGGGGCTGGGATAACTCACTTGCGGTCAGAGAGTACATATAAAGGGGCTAGGATAACTTACTTGGGGTCAGGGAGTACTTATAAAGGGGCTAGGGTAACTCAATTGCGGTCAGAGAGTACATATAAAGTGGCTAGGATAACTCACTTGGGGTCAGGGAGTACATATATTGGGGCTAGGATAACTCACTTGCGGTCAGAGAGTACATATAAAGGGGCTAGGATAACTCACTTAGGGTCAGGGAGTACTTATAAAGGCGCTAGGATAACTCACTTGTGGTCAGAGAGTACATATAACGGGGCTAGGATAACTCACTTGTGGTCAGGGAGTACTTATTAGGGGCTAGGGTAACTCACTTGGGGTCAGGGAGTACTTATATAGGACTAAGGTAATTCACTTGCGGTCAGAGAGAACATATATAGGGATAGGATAACTCACTTGCGGTCAGAGAGCACATATAAAGGGGCTAGAATAACTCACTTGGGGTCAGGGAGTACTTATAAAGGGGCTAAGGAAACTCACTTGGGGTCAGGGGGTACTTATATGGGACTAGGGTAACTCAGTTGCGGTCAGAGAGTACATATAAAGGGGCTAGGATAACTCCCTTGGGGTCAGGGAGTACATATAATGGGGCTAGGATAACTCACTTACGGTCAGAGAGTACATGTAAAGGGGCTGGGATAACTCACTTGCGGTCAGAGAGTACATATAAAGGGGCTAGGATAACTCACTTGGGGTCAGGGAGTAGTTATAAAGAGGCTATGGTAACTCACTTGGGGTCAGGGAGTACTAATATGGGACCCGGTTAACTCACTTGCGGTCAGAGAGTACATATAAAGGGGCTAGGATAACTCACTTGGGGTCAGGGAGTACTTATAAAGGTGATATGGTAACTCACTTGGGGTCAGGGGGTACTTATATGGGACTAGGGTAACTCAGTTGCGGTCAGAGAGTACATATAAAGGGGCTAGGATAACTCCCTTGGGGTCAGGGAGTACATATAATGGGGCTAGGATAACTCACTTGCGGTCAGAGAGTACATGTAAAGGGGCTGGGATAACTCACTTGCAGTCAGAGAGTACATATAAAGGGGCTAGGATAACTTACTTAGGGTCAGGGAGTACTTATAAAGGCGCTAGGATAACTCACTTGTGGTCAGAGAGTACATATAACGGGGCTAGGATAACTCACTTGTGGTCAGGGAGTACTTATTAGGGGCTAGGGTAACTCACTTGGGATCAGGGAGTACTTATATAGGACTAAGGTAATTCACTTGCGGTCAGAGAGAACATATATAGGGATAGGATAACTCACTTGCGGTCAGAGAGCACATATAAAGGGGCTAGAATAACTCACTTGGGGTCAGGGAGTACTTATAAAGGGGCTATGGTAACTCACTTTGGGTAAGGAGTACTTATATAGAACTAGGGTAATTCAATTGCGGTCAGAGAGAACATATATAGGGATAGGATAACTCACTTGCGGTCAGAGAGTACATATAAAGGGGCTAGAATAACTCACTTGTTGTCAGGGAGTACTTCTATGGGACTAGGGTAACTCACTTGGGGCCTGGGAGTACTTATATGGGACTAGGGTAACCCACTTAAGGTCAGGGACTACTTATATGGGACTAGGGTAACTCTCTTGAGGTCAGGGAGTACATATAAAGGGGTTAGGGTAACTCAATTTGGGTCAAGGAGTACTTGTATTGGACTAGGCTAACTCAATTGGTGTCTGGGAGTACTTATTTGGGAACAGGGTAACTCCCTTGGTGCCAGGGTGTACTTATAATGGGGCTAGGGTAACTCACTTGGGGTCAGGGAGTAGTTATAAAGGACTAGGGTAACTTACTTGGGGTCTGGGAGTACTTATAAAGGGGCTATGGTAACTCACTTGGGGTCTGGAAGTACTAATATGGGACTAGGGTATTTCACTTGCCGTCAGAGAGTACATATAAAGGGGCTAGGATAACTCACTTGCGGTCAGTGAGTACATATAACGGGGCTAGGATAACTCACTTGGGGTCAGGGAGTACTTATAAAGGGGCTATGGTAACTCACTTGGGGTCAGGGAGTACTTATATGTGACTAGGGTAACTCACTTGCGGTCAGAGAGTACATATAAAGAGGATAGGATAACTCATTTGGGGTTAGAGAGTACTTATAAAGGGGCTATGGTACCTCACTTTGGGTCAGGGAGTACTTATATGGGATTAGGGTAACTCACTTGTGGTCAGGGAGTACTTATAAAGGGGCTACGGTAACTCTCTTCGGGTCAAGGAGTACTTATATTGGACTACGCTAACTCACTTGGTGTCTGGGAGTACTTATATGGGACCAGGGTAACTCACTTGGGGCCAGGGTGTACTTATAAAGGGGCTAGGGTAACTCACTTGGGGTCAGGGAGTATTTATAAAGGGATTAGAATATCTCACTTGCGGTTAGGGAGTACTTACAAAGGTGATATGCTAAAACACTTGGGGTCAGGGAGTACTTCTATGGGACTAGGGTAACTTACTTGCGTACAGAGAGTACATATAAAGGGGCTAGGATAACTCACTTGGGGTCAGAGAGTACATATAAAGGGGCTAGGATAACTCCCTTGGGGTCAGGGAGTACATATAATGGGGCTAGGATAACTCACTTGCGGTCAGAGAGTACATGTAAAGGGGCTAGGATAACTCACTTGCGGTCAGAGAGTACATATAAAGGGGCTAGGATAACTCACTTGGGGTCAGGGAGTACTTATAAAGGGGCTAGGGTAACTCAATTGCGGTCAGAGAGTACATATAAAGGGGCTAGGATAACTCACTTGGGGTCAGGGAGTAGTAATAAGGGACTAGGGTAACTCACTTGGGGTCAGTGTGTACTTATAAAGGGGTCTAGGGTAACTCACTTGGGGTCAGGAGTACTTATAAAGGGGCTATGGTAACTCACTTGGGTTCAGGGAGTACTTATATGGGACTAGGGTAACTCACTTGGGGTCTGGAAGTACTTATATGGGACTAGGGTAACCCACTTAAGGTCAGGGAGTACTTATATGGAACTAGGGTAACTCTCTTGAGGTCAGGGAGTACATATAAAGGGGTTAGGGTAACTCAAATTGGGTCAAGGAGTACTTGTATTGGACTAGGCTAACTCACTTGGTGTCTGGGAGTACTTATATGGGACCAGGGTAACTCCCTTGGTGCCAGGGTGTACTTATAAAGGGGCTAGGGTAACTCACTTGGGGTCAGGGAGTAGTTATAAGGGACTAGGATAACTCACTTGGGGTCAGGGAGTACTTCGATGGGACTAGGATAACTCACTTGGGGTCAGGGAGTACTTATAAAGGGGCTAGGATAACTCACTTGGAGCCAGAGAGTACATTAAAGGGACTAGGATAACTCACTTGGGGTCAGGGAGTAGTTATAAAGAGGCTATGGTAACTCACTTGGGGTCAGGGAGTACTAATATGGGACTAGGGTATTTCACTTGCCGTCAGAGAGTACATATAAAGGGGCTAGGATAACTCACTTGGGGTCAGGGAGTAGTTATAAAGAGGCTATGGTAACTCACTTGGGGTCAGGGAGTACTAATATGGGACCCGGGTAACTCACTTGCGGTCAGAGAGTACATATAAAGGGGCTAGGATAACTCACTTGGGGTCAGGGAGTACTTATAAAGGTGATATGGTAACTCACTTGGGGTCAGGGGGTACTTATATGGGACTAGGGTAACTCAGTTGCGGTCAGAGAGTACATATAAAGGGGCTAGGATAACTCCCTTGGGGTCAGGGAGTACATATAATGGGGCTAGGATAACTCACTTGCGGTCAGAGAGTACATGTAAAGGGGCTGGGATAACTCACTTGCGGTCAGAGAGTACATATAAAGGGGCTAGGATAACTTACTTGGGGTCAGGGAGTACTTATAAAGGGGCTAGGGTAACTCAATTGCGGTCAGAGAGTACATATAAAGTGGCTAGGATAACTCACTTGGGGTCAGGGAGTACATATATTGGGGCTAGGATAACTCACTTGCGGTCAGAGAGTACATATAAAGGGGCTAGGATAACTCACTTAGGGTCAGGGAGTACTTATAAAGGCGCTAGGATAACTCACTTGTGGTCAGAGAGTACATATAACGGGGCTAGGATAACTCACTTGTGGTCAGGGAGTACTTATTAGGGGCTAGGGTAACTCACTTGGGGTCAGGGAGTACTTATATAGGACTAAGGTAATTCACTTGCGGTCAGAGAGAACATATATAGGGATAGGATAACTCACTTGCGGTCAGAGAGCACATATAAAGGGGCTAGAATAACTCACTTGGGGTCAGGGAGTACTTATAAAGGGGCTAAGGAAACTCACTTGGGGTCAGGGGGTACTTATATGGGACTAGGGTAACTCAGTTGCGGTCAGAGAGTACATATAAAGGGGCTAGGATAACTCCCTTGGGGTCAGGGAGTACATATAATGGGGCTAGGATAACTCACTTACGGTCAGAGAGTACATGTAAAGGGGCTGGGATAACTCACTTGCGGTCAGAGAGTACATATAAAGGGGCTAGGATAACTCACTTGGGGTCAGGGAGTAGTTATAAAGAGGCTATGGTAACTCACTTGGGGTCAGGGAGTACTAATATGGGACCCGGTTAACTCACTTGCGGTCAGAGAGTACATATAAAGGGGCTAGGATAACTCACTTGGGGTCAGGGAGTACTTATAAAGGTGATATGGTAACTCACTTGGGGTCAGGGGGTACTTATATGGGACTAGGGTAACTCAGTTGCGGTCAGAGAGTACATATAAAGGGGCTAGGATAACTCCCTTGGGGTCAGGGAGTACATATAATGGGGCTAGGATAACTCACTTGCGGTCAGAGAGTACATGTAAAGGGGCTGGGATAACTCACTTGCAGTCAGAGAGTACATATAAAGGGGCTAGGATAACTTACTTAGGGTCAGGGAGTACTTATAAAGGCGCTAGGATAACTCACTTGTGGTCAGAGAGTAAATATAACGGGGCTAGGATAACTCACTTGTGGTCAGGGAGTACTTATTAGGGGCTAGGGTAACTCACTTGGGATCAGGGAGTACTTATATAGGACTAAGGTAATTCACTTGCGGTCAGAGAGAACATATATAGGGATAGGATAACTCACTTGCGGTCAGAGAGCACATATAAAGGGGCTAGAATAACTCACTTGGGGTCAGGGAGTACTTATAAAGGGGCTATGGTAACTCACTTGGGGTAAGGAGTACTTATATAGAACTAGGGTAATTCAATTGCGGTCAGAGAGAACATATATAGGGATAGGATAACTCACTTGCGGTCAGAGAGTACATATAAAGGGGCTAGAATAACTCACTTGTTGTCAGGGAGTACTTCTATGGGACTAGGGTAACTCACTTGGGGCCTGGGAGTACTTATATGGGACTAGGGTAACCCACTTAAGGTCAGGGACTACTTATATGGGACTAGGGTAACTCTCTTGAGGTCAGGGAGTACATATAAAGGGGTTAGGGTAACTCAATTTGGGTCAAGGAGTACTTGTATTGGACTAGGCTAACTCAATTGGTGTCTGGGAGTACTTATTTGGGAACAGGGTAGCTCCCTTGGTGCCAGGGTGTACTTATAATGGGGCTAGGGTAACTCACTTGGGGTCAGGGAGTAGTTATAAAGGACTAGGGTAACTTACTTGGGGTCTGGGAGTACTTATAAAGGGGCTATGGTAACTCACTTGGGGTCTGGAAGTACTAATATGGGACTAGGGTATTTCACTTGCCGTCAGAGAGTACATATAAAGGGGCTAGGATAACTCACTTGCGGTCAGTGAGTACATATAACGGGGCTAGGATAACTCACTTGGGGTCAGGGAGTACTTATAAAGGGGCTATGGTAACTCACTTGGGGTCAGGGAGTACTTATATGTGACTAGGGTAACTCACTTGCGGTCAGAGAGTACATATAAAGAGGATAGGATAACTCATTTGGGGTTAGAGAGTACTTATAAAGGGGCTATGGTACCTCACTTTGGGTCAGGGAGTACTTATATGGGATTAGGGTAACTCACTTGTGGTCAGGGAGTACTTATAAAGGGGCTACGGTAACTCTCTTCGGGTCAAGGAGTACTTATATTGGACTACGCTAACTCACTTGGTGTCTGGGAGTACTTATATGGGACCAGGGTAACTCACTTGGGGCCAGGGTGTACTTATAAAGGGGCTAGGGTAACTCACTTGGGGTCAGGGAGTATTTATAAAGGGATTAGAATATCTCACTTGCGGTTAGGGAGTACTTACAAAGGTGATATGCTAAAACACTTGGGGTCAGGGAGTACTTCTATGGGACTAGGGTAACTTACTTGCGTACAGAGAGTACATATAAAGGGGCTAGGATAACTCACTTGGGGTCAGAGAGTACATATAAAGGGGCTAGGATAACTCACTTGCGGTCAGGGAGTACATATAATGGGGCTAGGATAACTCACTTGCGGTCAGAGAGTACATATAAAGGGGCTAGGATAACTCACTTGGGGTCAGGGAGTACTTATAAAGGCGCTAGGATAACTCACTTGCGGTCAGAGAGTACATATAAAGGGGCTAGGATAACTCACTTGGGGTCAGGGAGTACATATAATGGGTCTAGGATAACTCACTTGCGGTCAGAGAGTACATATAAAGGGGCTAGGATAACTCACTTGCGGTCAGAGAGTAAATATAAAGGGGCTAGGATAACTCACTTGGGGTCAGGGAGTACTTATAAAGGGGCTAGGGTAACTCACTTGCGGTCAGAGAGTACATATAAAGGAGCTAGGGTAACTCACGTGGGGTCAGGGAGTACATATAATGGGGCTAGGATAACTCACTTGCGGTCAGAGAGTACATATAAAGGGGCTAGGATAACTCACTTGCGGTCAGAGAGTAAATATAAAGGGGCTAGGATAACTCACTTGGGGTCAGGGAGTACTTATAAAGGGGCTAGGGTAACTCACTTGCGGTCAGAGAGTACATATAAAGGGGCTAGGGTAACTCACTTGGGGTCAGGGAGTACTTCTATGGGACTAGGGTAACTCACTTGGGGTCAGGGTGTACTTATAAAGGGGCTAGGGTAACTCACTTGGGGTCAGGGAGTACTTATAAAGGGGCTAGGGTAACACATTTTCGGTCAAGGAGTACTTATACTAGACTAGGCTAACTCACTTGGTGTCTGGGAGTACTTATATGGGACCAGGGTAACACAATTGGGGCCAGGGTGTACTTATAAAGGGGCTAGGGTAACTCACTTGGGGTCAGGGAGTACTTATAAAGGGGTTAGAATAACTCACTTGCGGTTAGGGAGTACTTACAAAGGTGATATGGTAACACACTTGGGGTCAGGGAGTACATCTATGGGACTAGGGTAACTTACTTGCGGTCTGAGAGTGCATATAAAGGGGCTAGGATAACTCACTTGTGGTCAGGGAGTACTTATATAGGGGCTAGGGTAACTCACTTGAGGTCAGGGAGTACTTCTATGGGACTAGGGTAACTCACTTGGGGTCAGGGAGTACTTCTATGGGAATAGGGTAACTCACTTGGGGTCAGGGTGTACTTATAAAGGGGCTAGGGTAACTCACTTGGGGTCAGGGAGTACTTATAAAGGGGCTAGGGTAACCCATTTTCGATCAAGGAGTACTTATACTAGACTAGGCTAACTTACTTGGTGTCTGGGAGTACTTATATGGGACCAGGGTAACTCACTTGGGGCCAGGGTGTACTTATAAAGGGGTCTAGGGTAACTCACTTGGGGTCAAGGGGGACTTATAAAGGGGTTAGAATAAGTCACTTGCGGTTAGGGAGTACTTACAAAGGTGATATGGTAACACACTTGGGTTCAGGGAGTACTTCTATGGGACTAGGGTAACTTACTTGCGGTCAGAGAGTACATAAAAAGGGGCTAGGATAACTCACTTGGGGTCAGGGAGTACTTATAAAGGGGCTATGGTAACTCACTTGGGGTAAGGAGTACTTATATAGAACTAGGGTAATTCACTTAAGGTCAGGGAGTACTTCTATGGGACTAGGGTAACTCTCTTGAGGTCAGGGAGTTCATATATAGGGGTTAGGGAAACTCAATTTGGGTCAAGGAGTACTTGTATCGGACTAGGCTAACTCAATTTGTGTCTGGGAGTACTTATATGGGACCAGGGTAACTCCCTTGGTGCCAGGGTGTACTTATAAAGGGGCTAGGGTAACTCACTTGGGGTCAGGGAGTAGTTATAAGGGACTAGGGTAACTTACTTGGGGTCTGGGAATACTTATTTAGGGGCTAGGGTAACTCACTTGGGGTCAGGGAGTACTTCGATGGGACTAGGATAACTCTCTTGGGGTCAGGGAGTATTTATAAAGGGGCTAGGATAACTCACTTGGGGTCAGAGAGTACATATAAAGGGACTAGGATAACTCCCTTGGGGTCAGGGAGTACATATAATGGGACTAGGGTAACTCAGTTGCGGTCAGAGAGTACATATAAAGGGGCTAGGATAACTCACGTGGGGTCAGGGAGTACATATAATGGGGATAGGATAACTCACTTGCGGTCAGAGAGTAAATATAAAGGGGCTAGGATAACTCACTTGGGGTCAGGGAGTACTTATAAAGGGGCTAGGGTAACTCACTTGCGGTCAGAGAGTACATATAAAGGGGCTAGGGTAACTCACTTGGGGTCAGGGAGTACTTCTATGGGACTAGGGTAACTCACTTGGGGTCAGGGTGTACTTATAAAGGGGCTAGAGTAACTCACTTGGGGTCAGGGAGTACTTATAAAGGGGCTAGAGTAACCCATTTTCGGTCAAGGAGTACTTATACTAGACTAGGCTAACTCACTTGGTGTCTGGGAGTACTTATATGGGACCAAGGTAACTCACTTGCTGTCGGAGAGTACATATAAAGGGACTAGGATAACTCCCTTGGGGTCAGGGAGTACATATAATGGGTCTAGGGTAACTCAATTGGGGTCATGGAGTACTTATAAAGGGGCTATGGTAACTCACTTGGGTTCAGGGAGTACTTATATGGGACTAGGGTAACTCACTTGCTGTCGGAGAGTACATATAAAGGGGCTAGGATAACTCATTTGGGGTCAGAGAGTACTTATAAATGGGCTATGGTACCTCACTTGATGTCTGGGAGTACTTATATGGGACCAGGGTAACACACTTGGGGCCAGGGTGTACTTATAAAGGGGCTAGGGTAACTCACTTGGGGTCAGGGAGTACTTCTATGGGACTAGGGTAACTCACTTGGGGTCAGGGAGTACTTCTATGGACTAGGGTAACTCACTTGGGGTCAGGGTGTACTTATAAAGGGGCTAGGGTAACTCTCTTGAGGTCAGGGAGTTCATATAAAGGGGTTAGGGAAACTCAATTTGGGTCAAGGAGTACTTGTATTGGACTAGGCTAACTCACTTGGTGTCTGGGAGTACTTATATGGGACCAGGGTAACTCCCTTGGTGCCAGGGTGTACTTATAAAGGGGCTAGGGTAACTCACTTGGGGTCAGGGAGTAGTTATAAGGGACTAGGGTAACTCACTTGGGGTCTAGGAGTACTTATATAGGACTAAGGTAATTCACTTGCGGTCAGAGAGAACATATATAGGGATAGGATAACTCACTTGCGGTCAGAGAGCACATATAAAGGGGCTAGAATAACTCACTTGGGGTCAGGGAGTACTTATAAAGGGGCTATGGTAACTCACTTGGGGTAAGGAGTACTTATATAGAACTAGGGTAATTCACTTGCGGTCAGAGAGAACATATATAGGGATAGGATAACTCACTTGCGGTCAGAGAGTACATATAAAGGGGCTAGAATAACTCACTTGTTGTCAGGGAGTACTTCTATGGGACTAGGGTAACTCACTTGGGGTCTGGGAGTACTTATATGGGACTAGGGTAACCCACTTAAGGTCAGGGACTACTTATATGGGACTAGGGTAACTCTCTTGAGGTCAGGTAGTACATATAAAGGGGTTAGGGTAACTCAATTTGGGTCAAGGAGTACTTGATTTGGACTAGGCTAACTCAATTTGTGTCTGGGAGTACTTATATGGGACCAGGGTAACTCCCTTGGTGCCAGGGTGTACTTATAAAGGGGCTAGGGTAACTCACTTGGGGTCAGGGAGTAGTTATAAGGGACTAGGGTAACTCACTTGGGGTCTAGGAGTACTTATATAGGGGCTAGGGTAACTCACTTGGGGTCAGGGAGTACTTCGATGGGACTAGGATAACTCACTTGGGGTCAGAGAGTACATATAACCGGGCTAGGATAACTCACTTGTGGTCAGGGAGTACTTATATAGGGGCTAGTGTAACTCACTTGGGGTCAGGGAGTACTTATTAGGAATAGGGTAATTCACTTGCGGTCAGAGAGAACATATATAGGGATAGGATAACTCACTTGCGGTCAGAGAGTACATATAAAGGGGCTAGGATAACTCACTTAGGGTCAGGGAGTACTTATAAAGGCGCTAGGATAACCCACTTGCGGTCAGAGAGTACATATAACGGGGCTAGGATAACTCACTTGTGGTCAGGGAGTACTTATATAGGACTAAGGTAATTCACTTGCGGTCAGAGAGAACATATATAGGGATAGGATAACTCACTTGCGGTCAGAGAGCACATATAAAGGGGCTAGAATAACTCACTTGGGGTCAGGGAGTACTTATAAAGGGGCTATGGTAACTCACTTGGGGTAAGGAGTACTTATATAGAACTAGGGTAATTCACTTGCGGTCAGAGAGAACATATATAGGGATAGGATAACTCACTTGCGGTCAGAGAGTACATATAAAGGGGCTAGAATAACTCACTTGTTGTCAGGGAGTACTTCTATGGGACTAGGGTAACTCACTTGGGGTCTGGGAGTACTTATATGGGACTAGGGTAACCCACTTAAGGTCAGGGACTACTTATATGGGACTAGGGTAACTCTCTTGAGGTCAGGTAGTACATATAAAGGGGTTAGGGTAACTCAATTTGGGTCAAGGAGTACTTGATTTGGACTAGGCTAACTCAATTTGTGTCTGGGAGTACTTATATGGGACCAGGGTAACTCCCTTGGTGCCAGGGTGTACTTATAAAGGGGCTAGGGTAACTCACTTGGGGTCAGGGAGTAGTTATAAGGGACTAGGGTAACTTACTTGGGGTCTGGGAGTACTTATTTAGGGGCTAGGGTAACTCACTTGGGGTCAGGGAGTACTTCGATGGGACTAGGATAACTCTCTTGGGGTCAGGGAGTATTTATAAAGGGGCTAGGATAAGTCACTTGGGGTCAGAGAGTACATATAAAGGGACTAGGATAACTCCCTTGGGGTCAGGGAGTACATATAATGGGACTAGGGTAACTCAGTTGCGGTCAGAGAGTACATATAAAGGGGCTAGGATAACTCACGTGGGGTCAGGGAGTACATATAATGGGGATAGGATAACTCACTTGCGGTCAGAGAGTACATATAAAGGGGCTAGGGAAACCCATTTTCGATCAAGGAGTACTTATACTAGACTAGGCTAACTTACTTGGTGTCTGGGAGTACTTATATGGGACCAGGGTAACTCACTTGGGGCCAGGGTGTACTTATAAAGGGGTCTAGGGTAACTCACTTGGGGTCAGGGAGTACTTATAAAGGGGCTAGGGTAACTCACTTGGGGTCAGGGAGTATTTATAAAGGGGCTAGGATAACTCACTTGGGGTCAGAGAGTACATATAAAGGGACTAGGATAACTCACTTGGGGTCAGGGAGTACTTATAAAGGTGATATGGTAACTCACTTGGGGTCAGGGGGTACTTATATGGGACTAGGGTAACTCAGTTGCGGACAGAGAGTACATATAAAGGGGCTAGGATAACTCACTTGAGGTTAGGGAGTACATATAATGGGGCTAGGATAATTCACTTGCGGTCAGAGAGTACATATAAAGGGACTAGGATAACTCACTTGGGGTCAGGGAGTACTTATAAAGGGGCTATGGTAACTCACTTGTGGTAAGGAGTACTTATATAGAACTAGGGTAATTCACTTGCGGTCAGAGAGAACATATATAGGGATAGGATAACTCACTTGCGGTCAGAGAGTACATATAAAGGGTCTAGAATAACTCACTTGTTGTCAGGGAGTACTTCTATGGGACTAGGGTAACTCACTTGGGGTCTGGGAGTACTTATATGGGACTAGGGTAACCCACTTAAGGTCAGGGACTACTTATATGGGACTAGGGTAACTCTCTTGAGGTCAGGGAGTACATATAAAGGGGTTAGGGTAACTCAATTTGGGTCAAGGAGTACTTGTATTGGACTAGGCTAACTCACTTGGTGTCTGGGAGTACTTATATGGGACCAGGGTAACTCCCTTAGTGCCAGGGTGTACTTATAAAGGGGCTAGGGTAACTCACTTGGGGTCAGGGAGTAGTTATAAGGGACTAGGATAACTCACTTGGGGTCTGGGAGTACTTATATAGGGGCTAGGGTAACTCACTTGGGGTCAGGGAGTACTCCGATGGGACTAGGATAACTCACTTGGGGTCAGGGAGTACTTAGAAAGGGGCTAGGGTAACTCACTTGCGGTCAGAGAGTACATATAAAGGGGCTAGGATAACTCACTTGGGGCCGGGTGTACTTATAAAGGGGTCTAGGGTAACTCACTTGGGGTCATGGAGTACTTATAAAGGGGCTATGGTAACTCACTTGGGTTCAGGGAGTACTTATATGGGACTAGGGTAACTCACTTGCTGTCAGAGAGTACATATAAAGGTGCTAGGATAACTCATTTGGGGTCAGGGAGTACTTATAAAGGGGCTAGGGTAACTCACTTGGGGCTAGGGTGTACTTATAAAGGGGCTAGGGTAACTCACTTGCGGTCAGAGAGTACATATAAAGGGGCTAGGATAACTCACTTGGGGTCAGGGAGTACTTATTAAGGGGCTATGGTAACTCACTTGGGGTCAGGGAGTACTTATATGGGACTAGGGTAACTCACTTGCGGTCAGAGAGTACATATAAAGGGGCTATGGTAACTCACTTGGGTTCAGGGAGTACTTATATGGGACTAGGGTAACTCACTTGCTGTCAGAGAGTACATATAAAGGGGCTAGGATAACTCATTTGGGGTCAGAGAGTACTTATAAAGGGGCTATGGTACCTCACTTGATGTCTGGGTGTACTTATATGGGACCAGGGTAACTCCCTTGGTGCCAGGGTGTACTTATAAAGGGACTAGGGTAACTCTCTTCGCGTCAAGTAGTACTTATATTGGACTAGGCTAACTCACTTGGTGTCTGGGAATACTTATATGGGACCAGGGTAACTCACTTGGGGCCAGGGTGTACTTATTAAGGGGCTAGGATAACTCACATGCGGTCAGGGAGTACATATAATGTGGCTAGGATAACTCACTTGCGTTGAGAGAGTACATATAAAGGGGCTAGGATAACTCACTTTCGGTCAGAGAGTACATATAAAGGGGCTAGGATAACTCACTTGGGGTCAGAGAGTACTTAGAAAGGGGCTAGGGTAACTCACTTGCGGTCAGAGAGTACATATAAAGGGGCTAGGGTAACTCACTTGGGGCCAGGGTGTACTTATAAAGGGGCTAGGGTAACTCACTTGCGGTCAGAGAATACATATAAAGGGGCTAGGATAACTCACTTGGGGCCGGGTGTACTTATAAAGGGGTCTAGGGTAACTCACTTGGGGTCATGGAGTACTTATAAATGGGCTATGGTAACTCACTTGGGTTCAGGGAGTACTTATATGGGACTAGGGTAACTCCCTTGGTGCCAGGGTGTACTTATAAAGGGGCTAGGGTAAGTCACTTGGGGTCAGGGAGTACTTATATGGGTCTAGAGTAACTCTCTTGAGGACAGGGAGTACATATAAAGGGGTTAGGGTAACTCAATTTGGGTCAAGGAGTACTTGTATTGGACTAGGCTAACTCACTTGGTGTCTGGGAGTACTTATATGGGACAAGGGTAACTCCCTTGGTGCCAGGGTGTACTTATAAAGGGGCTAGGGTAAGTCACTTGGGGTCAGGGAGTAGTTATAAGGGACTAGGGTAACTCACTTGGGGTCAGGGTGTACTTATAAAGGGGCTAGGGTAACCCATTTTCGATCAAGGAGTACTTATACTAGACTAGGCTAACTCACTTGGTTTCTGGGAGTACTTATATGGGACCAGGGTAACTCACTTGGGGCCAGGGTGTACTTATAAAGGGGTCTAGTGTCACTCATTTGGGGTCAGGGAGTACTTATAAAGGGGCTATGGTAACTCACTTGGGTTCAAGGAGTACTTATATGGGACTAGGGTAACTCACTTGCTGTCAGAGAGTACATATAAAGGGGCTAGGATAACTCACTTGGGGTCAGGGAGTACTTATAAAGGGGCTATGGTACCTCACTTGGGGTCAGGGAGGACTTATATGGGTCTAGGGTAACTCAATTGCGGTCAGAGAGTACTTATAAAGGGGCTAGGGTAACTCTCTTTGGGTCAAGGAGTACTTATATTGGATTAGGCTAATTCACTTGGTGTCTGGGAGTACTTATATGGAACCAGGGTAACTCACTTGGGGCCAGGGTGTACTTTTAAAGGGGCTAGGGTAACTCACTTGGGGTTAGGGAGTTGTTATAAGGGACTAGGGTAACTCACTTGGGGTTAGGGAGTTGTTATAAGGGACTAGGGTAACTCACTTGGGGTCAGGGAGTACTACTATGAGACTAGGGTAACTCACTTGGGGTCAGGGAGCACTTATAAAGGGGCTAGGATAACTCACTTTGGGTCAAGGAATACTTATACGGGACCACGGTAACTCACTTGGTGTCTTTGAGTACATATATGGGAACAGGGTAACTCACTTGGGGCCAGGGTGTACTTATTAAAGGGCTAGGGTAACTCACTTGGGGTCAGGGAGTACTTATAAGGGACTAGGGTAACTCACTTGAGGTCTGGGAGTACATATAAAGGGGCTAGGATAACTCACTTGCGGTCAGAGAGTACATATAATGGGGCTAGGATAACTCACTTGGGGTCAGGGAGTACTTCTATGGGACTAGGGTAACTCACTTGGGGTCAGGGAGTACTTATAAAGGGGCTAGGGTAACTCTCTTTGGGTCAAGGAGTACTTATATTGGATTAGGCTAATTCACTTGGTGTCTGGGAGTACTTATATGGAACCAGGGTAACTCACTTGGGGCCAGGGTGTACTTTTAAAGGGGCTAGGGTAACTCACTTGGGGTTAGGGAGTTGTTATAAGGGACTAGGGTAACTCACTTGGGGTTAGGGAGTTGTTATAAGGGACTAGGGTAACTCACTTGGGGTCAGGGAGTACTACTATGAGACTAGGGTAACTCACTTGGGGTCAGGGAGCACTTATAAAGGGGCTAGGATAACTCACTTTGGGTCAAGGAATACTTATACGGGACCACGGTAACTCACTTGGTGTCTTTGAGTACATATATGGGAACAGGGTAACTCACTTGGGGCCAGGGTGTACTTATTAAAGGGCTAGGGTAACTCACTTGGGGTCAGGGAGTACTTATAAGGGACTAGGGTAACTCACTTGAGGTCTGGGAGTACATATAAAGGGGCTAGGATAACTCACTTGCGGTCAGAGAGTACATATAATGGGGCTAGGATAACTCACTTGGGGTCAGGGAGTACTTCTATGGGACTAGGGTAACTCACTTGGGGTCAGGGAGTACTTATATAGGGGCTAGTGTTACTCATTTGTGGTCAGGTAGTACTTATATGGGACTAGGGTAACTCACTTGCGGTCAGAGAGTTCATATAAATCGGCTAGGGTAACTCACTTTGGGTCAAGGAGTACTTATATTGGACTAGGCTAAATCTCTTGGTGTCTGGGAGTACTTATATGGGACCAGGGTAACTCCCTTGGTGCCAGGGTGTACTTATAAAGGGGCTAGGGTAAGTCACTTGGGGTCAGGGAGTAGTTATAAGGGACTAGGGTAACTCACTTGGGGTCAGGGTGTACTTATAAAGGGGCTAGGGTAACCCATTTTCGATCAAGGAGTACTTATACTAGACTAGGCTAACTCACTTGGTTTCTGGGAGTACTTATATGGGACCAGGGTAACTCACTTGGGGCCAGGGTGTACTTATAAAGGGGTCTAGTGTCACTCATTTGGGGTCAGGGAGTACTTATAAAGGGGGTATGGTAACACACTTGGGGTCAGGGAGTACTTATTTGGGACTAGGGTACTCACTTAGGGACAGGGAGTTCTTATTTGGGACTAGTGTAACTCACTTGCGGTCAGAGAGTACATATAAAGGGGATAGGTTAATTCACTTGGGGTCAGGGTGTACTTATAAAGGGGCTAGGGTAACCCATTTTCGATCAAGGAGTACTTATACTAGACTAGGCTAACTCACTTGGTTTCTGGGAGTACTTATATGGGACCAGGGTAACTCACTTGGGGCCAGGGTGTACTTATAAAGGGGTCTAGTGTCACTCATTTGGGGTCAGGGAGTACTTCTATGGGACTAGGGTAACTCACTTGGGGTCTGGGAGTACTTATATGGGACTAGGGTAACCCACTTAAGGTCAGGGAGTACTTATATGGGACTAGAGTAACTCTCTTGAGGTCAGGGAGTACATATAAAGGGGTTAGGGTAACTCAATTTGGGTCAAGGAGTACTTGTATTGGACTAGGCTAACTCACTTGGTGTCTGGGAGTACTTATATGGGACCAGGGTAACTCCCTTGGTGCCAGGGTGTACTTATCAAGGGGTTAGGATAACTCACTTGCGGTCAGGGAGTACATATAATGTGGCTAGGATAACTCACTTGCGTTGAGAGAGTACATATAAAGGGGCTAGGATAACTCACTATCGGTCAGAGAGTACATATAAAGGGGCTAGGATAACTCACTTGGGGTCAGAGAGTACTTAGAAAGGGGCTAGGGTAACTCACTTGCGGTCAGAGAGTACATATAAAGTGGCTAGGATAACTCACTTGGGGTCAGGGAGTACTTATAAAGGGGCTATGGTAACTCACTTGGGGTCAGGGAGTACTTAACTCACTTGCGGTCAGAGAGTACATATAAAGGGGCTAGGATAACTCACTTGTGGTCAGGGAGTACTTATATAGGGGCTAGGGTAACTCACTTGGGGTCAGGGAGTACTTATATAGGACTAGGGTAATTCACTTGCGGTCAGAGAGAACATATATAGGGATAGGATAACTCACTTGCGGTCAGAGAGCACATATAAAGGGGCTAGAATAACTCACTTGTTGTCAGGGAGTGCTTCTATGGGACTAGGGTAACTCACTTGGTGTCTGGGAGTACTTATATGGGACTAGGGTAACCCACTTAAGGTCAGGGAGTACTTATATGGGACTAGGGTAACTCTCTTGAGGTCAGGGAGTACATATAAGGGGGTTAGGGTAACTCAATTTGGGTCAAGAAGTACTAGTATTGGACTAGGCTAACTCACTTGGTGTCTGGGAGTACTTATATGGGACCAGGGTAACTCCCTTGGTGCCAGGGTGTACTTATAAAGGGGCTAGGGTAACTCACTTGGGGTCAGGGAGTAGTTATAAGTGACTAGGGTAACTCACTTGGGGTCTGGGAGTACTTATATAGGGACTAGGGTAACTCACTTGGGGTCAGGGTGTACTTATAAAGGGGGTAGGGTAACTCACTTGGGGTCAGGGAGTACTTATAAAGGGGCTAGGGTAACCCATTTTCGGTCAAGGATTACTTATACTAGACTAGGCTAACTCACTTGGTGTCTGGGAGTACTTATATGGGACCAGGGTAACTCACTTGTGACCGGGTGTACTTATAAAGGGTTCTAGGGTAACTCACTTGGGATCAGGGAGTACTTATAAAGGGGCTATGGTAACTCACTTGGGTTCAGGGAGTACTTATATGGGACTAGGGTAACTCACTTGCTGTCAGAGAGTACACATAAAGGGGCTAGGATAACTCATTTGTGGTCAGAGAGTACTTAGAAAGGGGCTATGGTACCTCACTTGATGTCTGGGAGTACTTATATGGGACCAGGGTAACTCACTTGGGGCCAGGGTGTACTTATTAAGGGGCTAGGATAACTCACTTGCGGTCAGGGAGTACATATAATGTGGCTAGGATAACTCACTTGCGTTCAGAGAGTACATATAAAGGGGCTAGGATAACTCACTTTCGGTCAGTAGAGTACATATAAAGGGGCTAGGATAACTCACTTGGGGTCAGGGAGTACTTATAAAGGGGCTAGGGTAACTCACTTGCGGTAAGAGAGTACATATAAAGTGGCTAGGATAACTCACTTTGGGTCAGGGAGTTCTTATAAAGGGGCTATGGTAACTCACTTGGGGTCATGGAGTACTTATATGGGACTAGGGTAACTCACTTGCGGTCAGAGAGTACATATAAAGGGTCTAGGATAACTCACTTGTGGTCAGGGAGTACTTATATAGGGGCTAGGGTAACTCACTTGGGGTCTGGGAGTACTTATATGGGACTAGGGTAACCCACTTAAGGTCAGGGAGTACTTATATGGGTCTAGAGTAACTCTCTTGAGGACAGGGAGTACATATAAAGGGGTTAGGGTAACTCAATTTGGGTCAAGGAGTACTTGTATTGGACTAGGCTAACTCACTTGGTGTCTGGGAGTACTTATATGGGACAAGGGTAACTCCCTTGGTGCCAGGGTGTACTTATAAAGGGGCTAGGGTAAGTCACTTGGGGTCAGGGAGTAGTTATAAGGGACTAGGGTAACTCACTTGGGGTCAGGGTGTACTTATAAAGGGGCTAGGGTAACCCATTTTCGATCAAGGAGTACTTATACTAGACTAGGCTAACTCACTTGGTTTCTGGGAGTACTTATATGGGACCAGGGTAACTCACTTGGGGCCAGGGTGTACTTATAAAGGGGTCTAGTGTCACTCATTTGGGGTCAGGGAGTACTTATAAAGGGGCTATGGTAACTCACTTGGGTTCAAGGAGTACTTATATGGGACTAGGGTAACTCACTTGCTGTCAGAGAGTACATATAAAGGGGCTAGGATAACTCACTTGGGGTCAGGGAGTACTTATAAAGGGGCTATGGTACCTCACTTGGGGTCAGGGAGGACTTATATGGGTCTAGGGTAACTCAATTGCGGTCAGAGAGTACTTATAAAGGGGCTAGGGTAACTCTCTTTGGGTCAAGGAGTACTTATATTGGATTAGGCTAATTCACTTGGTGTCTGGGAGTACTTATATGGAACCAGGGTAACTCACTTGGGGCCAGGGTGTACTTTTAAAGGGGCTAGGGTAACTCACTTGGGGTTAGGGAGTTGTTATAAGGGACTAGGGTAACTCACTTGGGGTTAGGGAGTTGTTATAAGGGACTAGGGTAACTCACTTGGGGTCAGGGAGTACTACTATGAGACTAGGGTAACTCACTTGGGGTCAGGGAGCACTTATAAAGGGGCTAGGATAACTCACTTTGGGTCAAGGAATACTTATACGGGACCACGGTAACTCACTTGGTGTCTTTGAGTACATATATGGGAACAGGGTAACTCACTTGGGGCCAGGGTGTACTTATTAAAGGGCTAGGGTAACTCACTTGGGGTCAGGGAGTACTTATAAGGGACTAGGGTAACTCACTTGAGGTCTGGGAGTACATATAAAGGGGCTAGGATAACTCACTTGCGGTCAGAGAGTACATATAATGGGGCTAGGATAACTCACTTGGGGTCAGGGAGTACTTCTATGGGACTAGGGTAACTCACTTGGGGTCAGGGAGTACTTATATAGGGGCTAGTGTTACTCATTTGTGGTCAGGTAGTACTTATATGGGACTAGGGTAACTCACTTGCGGTCAGAGAGTTCATATAAATCGGCTAGGGTAACTCACTTTGGGTCAAGGAGTACTTATATTGGACTAGGCTAAATCTCTTGGTGTCTGGGAGTACTTATATGGGACCAGGGTAACTCCCTTGGTGCCAGGATGTACTTATAAAGGGGCTAGGGTAAGTCACTTGGGGTCAGGGAGTAGTTATAAGGGACTAGGGTAACTCACTTGGGGTCAGGGTGTACTTATAAAGGGGCTAGGGTAACCCATTTTCGATCAAGGAGTACTTATACTAGACTAGGCTAACTCACTTGGTTTCTGGGAGTACTTATATGGGACCAGGGTAACTCACTTGGGGCCAGGGTGTACTTATAAAGGGGTCTAGTGTCACTCATTTGGGGTCAGGGAGTACTTATAAAGGGGGTATGGTAACACACTTGGGGTCAGGGAGTACTTATTTGGGACTAGGGTACTCACTTAGGGACAGGGAGTTCTTATTTGGGACTAGTGTAACTCACTTGCGGTCAGAGAGTACATATAAAGGGGATAGGTTAATTCACTTGGGGTCAGGGTGTACTTATAAAGGGGCTAGGGTAACCCATTTTCGATCAAGGAGTACTTATACTAGACTAGGCTAACTCACTTGGTTTCTGGGAGTACTTATATGGGACCAGGGTAACTCACTTGGGGCCAGGGTGTACTTATAAAGGGGTCTAGTGTCACTCATTTGGGGTCAGGGAGTACTTCTATGGGACTAGGGTAACTCACTTGGGGTCTGGGAGTACTTATATGGGACTAGGGTAACCCACTTAAGGTCAGGGAGTACTTATATGGGACTAGAGTAACTCTCTTGAGGTCAGGGAGTACATATAAAGGGGTTAGGGTAACTCAATTTGGGTCAAGGAGTACTTGTATTGGACTAGGCTAACTCACTTGGTGTCTGGGAGTACTTATATGGGACCAGGGTAACTCCCTTGGTGCCAGGGTGTACTTATCAAGGGGTTAGGATAACTCACTTGTGGTCAGGGAGTACTTATATAGGGGCTAGGGTAACTCACTTGGGGTCAGGGAGTACTTATATAGGACTAGGGTAATTCACTTGCGGTCAGAGAGAACATATATAGGGATAGGATAACTCACTTGCGGTCAGAGAGCACATATAAAGGGGCTAGAATAACTCACTTGTTGTCAGGGAGTGCTTCTATGGGACTAGGGTAACTCACTTGGTGTCTGGGAGTACTTATATGGGACTAGGGTAACCCACTTAAGGTCAGGGAGTACTTATATGGGACTAGGGTAACTCTCTTGAGGTCAGGGAGTACATATAAGGGGGTTAGGGTAACTCAATTTGGGTCAAGAAGTACTAGTATTGGACTAGGCTAACTCACTTGGTGTCTGGGAGTACTTATATGGGACCAGGGTAACTCCCTTGGTGCCAGGGTGTACTTATAAAGGGGCTAGGGTAACTCACTTGGGGTCAGGGAGTAGTTATAAGTGACTAGGGTAACTCACTTGGGGTCTGGGAGTACTTATATAGGGACTAGGGTAACTCACTTGGGGTCAGGGTGTACTTATAAAGGGGGTAGGGTAACTCACTTGGGGTCAGGGAGTACTTATAAAGGGGCTAGGGTAACCCATTTTCGGTCAAGGATTACTTATACTAGACTAGGCTAACTCACTTGGTGTCTGGGAGTACTTATATGGGACCAGGGTAACTCACTTGTGACCGGGTGTACTTATAAAGGGTTCTAGGGTAACTCACTTGGGATCAGGGAGTACTTATAAAGGGGCTATGGTAACTCACTTGGGTTCAGGGAGTACTTATATGGGACTAGGGTAACTCACTTGCTGTCAGAGAGTACACATAAAGGGGCTAGGATAACTCATTTGTGGTCAGAGAGTACTTAGAAAGGGGCTATGGTACCTCACTTGATGTCTGGGAGTACTTATATGGGACCAGGGTAACTCACTTGGGGCCAGGGTGTACTTATTAAGGGGCTAGGATAACTCACTTGCGGTCAGGGAGTACATATAATGTGGCTAGGATAACTCACTTGCGTTCAGAGAGTACATATAAAGGGGCTAGGATAACTCACTTTCGGTCAGTAGAGTACATATAAAGGGGCTAGGATAACTCACTTGGGGTCAGGGAGTACTTATAAAGGGGCTAGGGTAACTCACTTGCGGTAAGAGAGTACATATAAAGTGGCTAGGATAACTCACTTTGGGTCAGGGAGTTCTTATAAAGGGGCTATGGTAACTCACTTGGGGTCATGGAGTACTTATATGGGACTAGGGTAACTCACTTGCGGTCAGAGAGTACATATAAAGGGTCTAGGATAACTCACTTGTGGTCAGGGAGTACTTATATAGGGGCTAGGGTAACTCACTTGGGGTCTGGGAGTACTTATATGGGACTAGGGTAACCCACTTAAGGTCAGGGAGTACTTATATGGGTCTAGAGTAACTCTCTTGAGGACAGGGAGTACATATAAAGGGGTTAGGGTAACTCAATTTGGGTCAAGGAGTACTTGTATTGGACTAGGCTAACTCACTTGGTGTCTGGGAGTACTTATATGGGACAAGGGTAACTCCCTTGGTGCCAGGGTGTACTTATAAAGGGGCTAGGGTAAGTCACTTGGGGTCAGGGAGTAGTTATAAGGGACTAGGGTAACTCACTTGGGGTCAGGGTGTACTTATAAAGGGGCTAGGGTAACCCATTTTCGATCAAGGAGTACTTATACTAGACTAGGCTAACTCACTTGGTTTCTGGGAGTACTTATATGGGACCAGGGTAACTCACTTGGGGCCAGGGTGTACTTATAAAGGGGTCTAGTGTCACTCATTTGGGGTCAGGGAGTACTTATAAAGGGGCTATGGTAACTCACTTGGGTTCAAGGAGTACTTATATGGGACTAGGGTAACTCACTTGCTGTCAGAGAGTACATATAAAGGGGCTAGGATAACTCACTTGGGGTCAGGGAGTACTTCTATGGGACTAGGGTAACTCACTTGGGGTCAGGGAGTACTTATATAGGGGCTAGTGTTACTCATTTGTGGTCAGGTAGTACTTATATGGGACTAGGGTAACTCACTTGCGGTCAGAGAGTTCATATAAATCGGCTAGGGTAACTCACTTTGGGTCAAGGAGTACTTATATTGGACTAGGCTAAATCTCTTGGTGTCTGGGAGTACTTATATGGGACCAGGGTAACTCCCTTGGTGCCAGGGTGTACTTATAAAGGGGCTAGGGTAAGTCACTTGGGGTCAGGGAGTAGTTATAAGGGACTAGGGTAACTCACTTGGGGTCAGGGTGTACTTATAAAGGGGCTAGGGTAACCCATTTTCGATCAAGGAGTACTTATACTAGACTAGGCTAACTCACTTGGTTTCTGGGAGTACTTATATGGGACCAGGGTAACTCACTTGGGGCCAGGGTGTACTTATAAAGGGGTCTAGTGTCACTCATTTGGGGTCAGGGAGTACTTATAAAGGGGGTATGGTAACACACTTGGGGTCAGGGAGTACTTATTTGGGACTAGGGTACTCACTTAGGGACAGGTAGTTCTTATTTGGGACTAGTGTAACTCACTTGCGGTCAGAGAGTACATATAAAGGGGATAGGTTAATTCACTTGGGGTCAGGGTGTACTTATAAAGGGGCTAGGGTAACCCATTTTCGATCAAGGAGTACTTATACTAGACTAGGCTAACTCACTTGGTTTCTGGGAGTACTTATATGGGACCAGGGCAACTCACTTGGGGCCAGGGTGTACTTATAAAGGGGTCTAGTGTCACTCATTTGGGGTCAGGGAGTACTTATAAAGGGGCTATGGTACCTCACTTGGGGTCAGGGAGGACTTATATGGGTCTAGGGTAACTCAATTGCGGTCAGGGAGTACTTATAAAGGGGCTAGGGTAACTCTCTTTGGGTCAAGGAGTACTTATATTGGATTAGGCTCATTCACTTGGTGTCTGGGAGTACTTATATGGAACCAGGGTAACTCACTTGGGGCCAGGGTGTACTTTTAAAGGGGCTAGGGTAACTCACTTGGGGTTAGGGAGTTGTTATAAGGGACTAGGGTAACTCACTTGGGGTTAGGGAGTTGTTATAAGGGACTAGGGTAACTCACTTGGGGTCTGGGAGTACTTATATAGGGACTAGGTTAACTCACTTGGGGTCAGGGTGTACTTATAAAGGGGCTAGGGTAACTCACTTGGGGTCAGGGAGTACTTATAAAGGGGCTAGGGTAACCCATTTTCGGTCAAGGATTACTTATACTAGACTAGGCTAACTCACTTGGTGTCTGGGAGTACTTATATGGGACCAGGGTAACTCACTTGTGACCGGGTGTACTTATAAAGGGTTCTAGGGTAACTCACTTGGGGTCAGGGAGTACATATAAAGGGGCTATGGTAACTCACTTGGGTTCAGGGAGTACTTATATGGGACTAGGGTAACTCACTTGCTGTCAGAGAGTACATATAAAGGGGCTAGGATAACTCATTTGTGGTCAGAGAGTACTTAGAAAGGGGCTATGGTACCTCACTTGATGTCTGGGAGTACTTATATGGGACCAGGGTAACTCACTTGGGGCCAGGGTGTACTTATTAAGGGGCTAGGATAACTCACTTGCGGTCAGGGAGTACATATAATATGGCTAGGATAACTCACTTGCGTTCAGAGAGTACATATAAAGGGGCTAGGATAACTCACTTTCGGTCAGAGAGTACATATAAAGGGGCTAGGATAACTCACTTGGGGTCAGGGAGTACTTATAAAGGGGCTAGGGTAACTCACTTGCGGTCAGAGAGTACATATAAAGTGGCTAGGATAACTCACTTTGGGTCAGGGAGTTCTTATAATGGGGCTATGGTAACTCACCTGGGGTCAGGGAGTACTTATATGGGACTAGGGTAACTCACTTGCGGTCAGAGAGTACATATAAAGGGTCTAGGATAACTCACTTGTGGTCAGGGAGTACTTATATAGGGGCTAGGGTAACTCACTTGGGGTCAAGGAGTACTTATATAGGATTAGGGTAATTCACTTGCGGTCAGAGAGAACATATATAGGGATAGGATAACGCACTTGCGGTCAGAGAGCACATATAAAGGGGCTAGGATAACTCACTTGGGGTCAGAGAGTACTTATAAAGGGGCTATGGTAACTCACTTGGGGTAAGGAGTACTTATATAGGACTACGGTAATTCACTTGCGGTCAGAGAGAACATATATAGGGATAGGATAACTCACTTGCGGTCAGAGAGTACATATAAAGGGGCTAGAATAACTCACTTGTTGTCAGGGAGTACTTCTATGGGACTAGGGTAACTCACTTGGGGTCTGGGAGTACTTATATGGGACTAGGGTAACCCACTTAAGGTCAGGGAGTACTTATATGGGACTAGAGTAACTCTCTTGAGGTCAGGGAGTACATATAAAGGGGTTAGGGTAACTCAATTTGAGTCAAGGAGTACTTGTATTGGACTAGGCTAACTCACTTGGTGTCTGGGAGTACTTATATGGGACCATGGTAACTCCCTTGGTGCCAGGGTGTACTTATAAAGGGGCTAGGGTAACTCTCTTCGCGTCAAGTAGTACTTATATTGGACTAGGCTAACTCACTTGGTGTCTGGGAATACTTATATGGGACCAGGGTAACTCACTTGGGGCCAGGGTGTACTTATTAAGGGGCTAGGATAACTCACATGCGGTCAGGGAGTACATATAATGTGGCTAGGATAACTCACTTGCGTTGAGAGAGTACATATAAAGGGGCTAGGATAACTCACTTTCGGTCAGAGAGTACATATAAAGGGGCTAGGATAACTCACTTGGGGTCAGAGAGTACTTAGAAAGGGGCTAGGGTAACTCACTTGCGGTCAGAGAGTACATATAAAGGGGCTAGGGTAACTCACTTGGGGCCAGGGTGTACTTATAAAGGGGCTAGGGTAACTCACTTGCGGTCAGAGAGTACATATAAAGGGGCTAGGATAACTCACTTGGGGCCGGGTGTACTTATAAAGGGGTCTAGGGTAACTCACTTGGGGTCATGGAGTACTTATAAAGGGGCTATGGTAACTCACTTGGGTTCAGGGAGTACTTATATGGGACTAGGGTAACTCACTTGCTGTCAGAGAGTACATATAAAGGTGCTAGGATAACTCATTTGGGGTCAGAGAGTACTTATAAAGGGGCTATGGTACCTCACTTGATGTCTGGGAGTACTTATATGGGACCAGGGTAACTCTCTTGGGGCCAGGGTGTACTTATAAAGGGGCTAGGGAAACTCACTTGGGGCCAATGTGTACTTATAAAGGGGCTAGGGTAAATCACTTGCGGTCAGAGAGTACATATAAAGGGGCTAGGATAACTCACTTGGGGTCAGGGAGTACTTATTAAGGGGCTATGGTAACTCACTTGGGGTCAGGGAGTACTTATATGGGACTAGGGTAACTCACTTGCGGTCAGAGAGTACATATAAAGGGGCTATGGTAACTCACTTGGGTTCAGGGAGTACTTATATGGGACTAGGGTAACTCACTTGCTGTCAGAGAGTACATATAAAGGGGCTAGGATAACTCATTTGGGGTCAGAGAGTACTTATAAAGGGGCTATGGTACCTCACTTGATGTCTGGGAGTACTTATATGGGACCAGGGTAACTCACTTGGGGCCAGGGTGTACTTATAAAGGGGCTAGGGTAACTCACTTGGGGTCAGGGAGTACTTATAAAGGGTTAGAATAACTCACTTGCGGTTAGGGAGTACTTACAAAGGTGATATGGTAACACACTTGGGGTCAGGAAGTACTTCTATGGGACTAGGGTAACTTACTTTCGGTCATAGAGTACATATAAAGGGGCTAGGATAACTCATTTGGGGTCAGAGAGTACTTATAAAGGGGCTATGGTACCTCACTTGATGTCTGGGAGTACTTATATGGGACCAGGGTAACTCACTTGGGGCCAGGGAGTACTTATATAGGGGCTAGGGTAACTCACTTGGGGTCAGGGAGTACTTCTATGGGACTAGGGTAACTCACTTGGGGTCAGGGTGTACTTATAAAGGGGCTAGGATATCTCACTTGGGGTCAGGGAGTACTTATAAAGGGGCTAGGGTAACTCACTTTGGGTCAAGGAGTACTTATATTGGACTAGGCTAAATCTCTTGGTGTCTGGGAGTACTTATATGGGACCAGGGTAACTCCCTTGGGGTCAGGGGGTACTGATGAACGGGCTAGGGTAACCCACTTTGGGTCAAGGACTACTAAATACTAGACTAGGATAACTAACTTGGGGTCAGGGAGTACTTATAAAGGGGCTAGGATAACTCATTTGTGGTCAGAGAGTACTTATAAAGGGGCTATGGTACCTCACTTTGGGTCAGGGAGTACTTATATGGGATTAGGGTAACTCACTTGCGGTCAGGGAGTACTTATAAAGGGGCTAGGGTAACTCTCTTCGCGTCAAGTAGTACTTATATTGGACTAGGCTAACTCACTTGGTGTCTGGGAGTACTTATATGGGACCAGGGTAACTCACTTGGGGCCAGGGTGTACTTATTAAGGGGCTTGGATAACTCACTTGCGGTCAGGGAGTACATATAATGTGGCTAGGATAACTCACTTGCGTTGAGAGAGTACATATAAAGGGGCTAGGATAACTCACTTTCGGTCAGAGAGTACATATAAAGGGGCTAGGATAACTCACTTGGGGTCAGGGAGTACTTGTATTGGACTAGGCTAACTCACTTGGTGTCTGGGAGTACTTATATGGGACCAGGGTAACTCACTTGGGGCCAGGGTGTACTTATTAAGGGGCTTGGATAACTCACTTGCGGTCAGGGAGTACATATAATGTGGCTAGGATACCTCACTTGCGTTGAGAGAGTACATATAAAGGGGCTAGGATAACTCACTTTCGGTCAGAGAGTACATATAAAGGGGCTAGGATAACTCACTTGGGGTCAGGGAGTACTTGTATTGGACTAGGCTAACTCACTTGGTGTCTGGGAGTACTTATATGGGACCAGGGTAACTCACTTGGGGCCAGGGTGTACTTATTAAGGGGCTTGGATAACTCACTTGCGGTCAGGGAGTACATATAATGTGGCTAGGATAACTCACTTGCGTTGAGAGAGTACATATAAAGGGGCTAGGATAACTCACTTTCGGTCAGAGAGTACATATAAAGGGGCTAGGGTAACCCATTTTCGGTCAAGGATTACTTATACTAGACTAGGCTAACTCACTTGGTGTCTGGGAGTACTTATATGGGACCAGGGTAACTCACTTGTGACCGGGTGTACTTATAAAGGGTTCGAGGGTAACTCACTTGGGGTCAGGGAGTACTTATAAAGGGGCTATGGTAACTCACTTGGGTTCAGGGAGTACTTATATGGGACTAGGGTAACTCACTTGCTGTCAGAGAGTACATATAAAGGGGCTAGGATAACTCATTTGTGGTCAGAGAGTACTTAGAAAGGGGATATGGTACCTCACTTGAGGTCTGGGAGTACTTATATGGGACCAGGGTAACTCACTTGGGGCCAGGGTGTACTTATTAAGGGGCTAGGATAACTCACTTGCGGTCAGGGAGTACATATAATGTGGCTAGGATAACTCACTTGCGTTCAGAGAGTACATATAAAGGGGCTAGGATAACTCACTTTCGGTCAGAGAGTACATATAAAGGGGCTAGGATAACTCACTTGGGGTCAGGGAGTACTTGTATTGGACTAGGCTAACTCACTTGGTGTCTGGGAGTACTTATATGGGACCAGGGTAACTCCCTTGGTGCCAGGGTGTACTTATAAAGGGGCTAGGGTAACTCTCTTCGCGTCAAGTAGTACTTATATTGGACTAGGCTAACTCACTTGGTGTCTGGGAGTACTTATATGGGACCAGGGTAACTCACTTGGGGCCAGGGTGTACTTATTAAGGGGTTAGGATAACTCACTTGCGGTCAGGGAGTACATATAATGTGGCTAGGATAACTCACTTGCGTTGAGAGAGTACATATAAAGGGGCTAGGATAACTCACTTTCGGTCAGAGAGTACATATAAAGGGGCTAGGATAACTCACTTGGGGTCAGAGAGTACTTAGAAAGGGGCTAGGGTAACTCACTTGCGGTCAGAGAGTACATATAAAGTGGCTAGGATAACTCACTTGGGGTCAGGGAGTACTTATAAAGGGGCTATGGTAACTCACTTGGGGTCAGGGAGTACTTAACTCACTTGCGGTCAGAGAGTACATATAAAGGGGCTAGGATAACTCACTTGTGGTCAGGGAGTACTTATATAGGGGCTAGGGTAACTTACTTGGGGTCAGGGAGTACTTATATAGGACTAGGGTAATTCACTTGCGGTCAGAGAGAACATATATAGGGATAGGATAACTCACTTGCGGTCAGAGAGCACATATAAAGGGGCTAGAATAACTCACTTGTTGTCAGGGAGTGCTTCTATGGGACTAGGGTAACTCACTTGGTGTCTGGGAGTACTTATATGGGACTAGGGTAACCCACTTAAGGTCAGGGAGTACTTATATGGGACTAGGGTAACTCTCTTGAGGTCAGGGAGTACATATAAGGGGGTTAGGGTAACTCAATTTGGGTCAAGAAGTACTAGTATTGGACTAGGCTAACTCACTTGGTGTCTGGGAGTACTTATATGGGACCAGGGTAACTCCCTTGGTGTCAGGGTGTACTTATAAAGGGGCTAGGGTAACTCACTTGGGGTCAGGGAGTATTTATAAGTGACTAGGGTAACTCACTTGGGGTCTGGGAGTACTTATATAGGGACTAGGGTAACTCACTTGGGGTCAGGGTGTACTTATAAAGGGGGTAGGGTAACTCACTTGGGGTCAGGGAGTACTTATAAAGGGGCTAGGGTAACCCATTTTCGGTCAAGGATTACTTATACTAGACTAGGCTAACTCACTTGGTGTCTGGGAGTACTTATATGGGACCAGGGTAACTCACTTGTGACCGGGTGTACTTATAAAGGGTTCTAGGGTAACTCACTTGGGATCAGGGAGTACTTATAAAGGGGCTATGGTAACTCACTTGGGTTCAGGGAGTACTTATATGGGACTAGGGTAACTCACTTGCTGTCAGAGAGTACACATAAAGGGGCTAGGATAACTCATTTGTGGTCAGAGAGTACTTAGAAAGGGGCTATGGTACCTCACTTGATGTCTGGGAGTACTTATATGGGACCAGGGTAACTCACTTGGGGCCAGGGTGTACTTATTAAGGGGCTAGGATAACTCACTTGCGGTCAGGGAGTACATATAATGTGGCTAGGATAACTCACTTGCGTTCAGAGAGTACATATAAAGGGGCTAGGATAACTCACTTTCGGTCAGAGAGTACATATAAAGGGGCTAGGATAACTCACTTGGGGTCAGGGAGTACTTATAAAGGGGCTAGGGTAACTCACTTGCGGTCAGAGAGTACATATAAAGTGGCTAGGATAACTCACTTTGGGTCAGGGAGTTCTTATAAAGGGGCTATGGTAACTCACTTGGGGTCATGGAGTACTTATATTGGACTAGGGTAACTCACTTGCGGTCAGAGAGTACATATAAAGGGTCTAGGATAACTCACTTGTGGTCAGGGAGTACTTATATAGGGGCTAGGGTAACTCACTTGGGGTCTGGGAGTACTTATATGGGACTAGGGTAACCCACTTAAGGTCAGGGAGTACTTATATGGGTCTAGAGTAACTCTCTTGAGGTCAGGGAGTACATATAAAGGGGTTAGGGTAACCCATTTTCGATCAAGGAGTACTTATACTAGACTAGGCTAACTCACTTGGTTCCTGGGAGTACTTATATGGGACCAGGGTAACTCACTTGGGGCCAGGGTGTACTTATAAAGGGGTCTAGTGTCACTCATTTGGGGTCAGGGAGTACTTATAAAGGGGCTATGGTAACTCACTTGGGTTCAAGGAGTACTTATATGGGACTAGGGTAACTCACTTGATGTCAGAGAGTACATATAAAGGGGCTAGGATAACTCACTTGGGGTCAGGGAGTACTTATAAAGGGGCTATGGTACCTCACTTGGGGTCAGGGAGGACTTATATGGGTCTAGGGTAACTCAATTGCGGTCAGAGAGTACTTATAAAGGGGCTAGGGTAACTCTCTTTGGGTCAAGGAGTACTTATATAGGATTAGGGTAATTCACTTGCGGTCAGAGAGAACATATATAGGGATAGGATAACTTACTTGCGGTCAGAGAGCACATATAAAGGGGCTAGAATAACTCACTTGTTGTCAGGGAGTGCTTCTATGGGACTAGGGTAACTCACTTGGTGTCTGGGAGTACTTATATGGGACTAGGGTAACCCACTTAAGGTCAGGGAGTACTTATATGGGACTAGGGTAACTCTCTTGAGGTCAGGGAGTACATATAAGGGGGTTAGGGTAACTCAATTTGGGTCAAGAAGTACTAGTATTGGACTAGGCTAACTCACTTGGTGTCTGGGAGTACTTATATGGGACCAGGGTAACTCCCTTGGTGCCAGGGTGTACTTATAAAGGGGCTAGGGTAACTCACTTGGGGTCAGGGAGTAGTTATAAGTGACTAGGGTAACTCACTTGGGGTCTGGGAGTACTTATATAGGGACTAGGGTAACTCACTTGGGGTCAGGGAGTACTTATAAAGGGGCTAGGGTAACCCATTTTCGGTCAAGGATTACTTATACTAGACTAGGCTAACTCACTTGGTGTCTGGGAGTACTTATATGGGACCAGGGTAACTCACTTGGGGCCAGGGTGTACTTATTAAGGGGCTAGGATAACTCACTTGCGGTCAGGGAGTACATATAATGTGTCTAGGATAACTCACTTGCGTTCAGAGAGTACATATAAAGGGGCTAGGATAACTCACTTTCGGTCAGAAAGTACATATAAAGGGGCTAGGATAACTCACTTGGGGTCAGGGAGTACTTATAAAGGGGCTAGGGTAACTCACTTGCGGTCAGAGAGTACATATAAAGTGGCTAGGATAACTCACTTTGGGTCAGGGAGTTCTTATAAAGGGGCTATGGTAACTCACTTGGGGTCATGGAGTACTTATATTGGACTAGGGTAACTCACTTGCGGTCAGAGAGTACATATAAAGGGTCTAGGATAACTCACTTGTGGTCAGGGAGTACTTATATAGGGGCTAGGGTAACTCACTTGGGGTCTGGGAGTACTTATATGGGACTAGGGTAACCCACTTAAGGTCAGGGAGTACTTATATGGGTCTAGAGTAACTCTCTTGAGGTCAGGGAGTACATATAAAGGGGTTAGGGTAACTCAATTTGGGTCAAGGAGTACTTGTATTGGACTAGGCTAACTCACTTGGTGTCTGGGAGTACTTATATGGGACCAGGGTAACTCCCTTGGTGCCAGGGTGTACTTATAAAGGGGCTAGGGTAAGTCACTTGGGGTCAGGGAGTAGTTATAAGGGACTAGGGTAACTCACTTGGGGTCAGGGTGTACTTATAAAGGGGCTAGGGTAACCCATTTTCGATCAAGGAGTACTTATACTAGACTAGGCTAACTCACTTGGTTTCTGGGAGTACTTATATGGGACCAGGGTAACTCACTTGGGGCCAGGGTGTACTTATAAAGGGGTCTAGTGTCACTCATTTGGGGTCAGGGAGTACTTATAAAGGGGCTATGGTAACTCACTTGGGTTCAAGGAGTACTTATATGGGACTAGGGTAACTCACTTGCTGTCAGAGAGTACATATAAAGGGGCTAGGATAACTCACTTGGGGTCAGGGAGTACTTATAAAGGGGCTATGGTACCTCACTTGGGGTCAGGGAGGACTTATATGGGTCTAGGGTAACTCAATTGCGGTCAGAGAGTACTTATAAAGGGGCTAGGGTAACTCTCTTTGGGTCAAGGAGTACTTATATAGGATTAGGGTAATTCACTTGCGGTCAGAGAGAACATATATAGGGATAGGATAACTCACTTGCGGTCAGAGAGTACATATAAAGGGGCTAGAATAACTCACTTGTTGTCAGGGAGTACTTCTATGGGACTAGGGTAACTCACTTGGGGTCTGGGAGTACATATATGGGACTAGGGTAACCCACTTAAGGTCAGGGAGTACTTATATGGGACTAGAGTAACTCTCTTGAGGTCAGGGAGTACATATAAAGGGGTTAGGGTAACTCAATTTGGGTCAAGGATTACTTGTATTGGACTAGGCTAACTCACTTGGTGTCTGGGAGTACTTATATGGGACCAGGGTAACTCCCTTGGTGCCAGGGTGTACTTATAAAGGGGCTAGGGTAACTCTCTTCGCGTCAAGTAGTACTTATATTGGACTAGGCTAACTCACTTGGTGTCTGGGAGTACTTATATGGGACCAGGGTAACTCACTTGGGGCCAGGGTGTACTTATTAAGGGGTTAGGATAACTCACTTGCGGTCAGGGAGTACATATAATGTGGCTAGGATAACTCACTTGCGTTGAGAGAGTACATATAAAGGGGCTAGGATAACTCACTTTCGGTCAGAGAGTACATATAAAGGGGCTAGGATAACTCACTTGGGGTCAGAGAGTACTTAGAAAGGGGCTAGGGTAACTCACTTGCGGTCAGAGAGTACATATAAAGTGGCTAGGATAACTCACTTGGGGTCAGGGAGTACTTATAAAGGGGCTATGGTAACTCACTTGGGGTCAGGGAGTACTTAACTCACTTGCGGTCAGAGAGTACATATAAAGGGGCTAGGATAACTCACTTGTGGTCAGGGAGTACTTATATAGGGGCTAGGGTAACTCACTTGGGGTCAGGGAGTACTTATATAGGACTAGGGTAATTCACTTGCGGTCAGAGAGAACATATATAGGGATAGGATAACTCACTTGCGGTCAGAGAGCACATATAAAGGGGCTAGAATAACTCACTTGTTGTCAGGGAGTGCTTCTATGGGACTAGGGTAACTCACTTGGTGTCTGGGAGTACTTATATGGGACTAGGGTAACCCACTTAAGGTCAGGGAGTACTTATATGGGACTAGGGTAACTCTCTTGAGGTCAGGGAGTACATATAAGGGGGTTAGGGTAACTCAATTTGGGTCAAGAAGTACTAGTATTGGACTAGGCTAACTCACTTGGTGTCTGGGAGTACTTATATGGGACCAGGGTAACTCCCTTGGTGCCAGGGTGTACTTATAAAGGGGCTAGGGTAACTCACTTGGGGTCAGGGAGTATTTATAAGTGACTAGGGTAACTCACTTGGGGTCTGGGAGTACTTATATAGGGACTAGGGTAACTCACTTGGGGTCAGGGTGTACTTATAAAGGGGGTAGGGTAACTCACTTGGGGTCAGGGAGTACTTATAAAGGGGCTAGGGTAACCCATTTTCGGTCAAGGATTACTTATACTAGACTAGGCTAACTCACTTGGTGTCTGGGAGTACTTATATGGGACCAGGGTAACTCACTTGTGACCGGGTGTACTTATAAAGGGTTCTAGGGTAACTCACTTGGGATCAGGGAGTACTTATAAAGGGGCTATGGTAACTCACTTGGGTTCAGGGAGTACTTATATGGGACTAGGGTAACTCACTTGCTGTCAGAGAGTACACATAAAGGGGCTAGGATAACTCATTTGTGGTCAGAGAGTACTTAGAAAGGGGCTATGGTACCTCACTTGATGTCTGGGAGTACTTATATGGGACCAGGGTAACTCACTTGGGGCCAGGATGTACTTATTAAGGGGCTAGGATAACTCACTTGCGGTCAGGGAGTACATATAATGTGGCTAGGATAACTCACTTGCGTTCAGAGAGTACATATAAAGGGGCTAGGATAACTCACTTTCGGTCAGAGAGTACATATAAAGGGGCTAGGATAACTCACTTGGGGTCAGGGAGTACTTATAAAGGGGCTAGGGTAACTCACTTGCGGTCAGAGAGTACATATAAAGTGGCTAGGATAACTCACTTTGGGTCAGGGAGTTCTTATAAAGGGGCTATGGTAACTCACTTGGGGTCATGGAGTACTTATATTGGACTAGGGTAACTCACTTGCGGTCAGAGAGTACATATAAAGGGTCTAGGATAACTCACTTGTGGTCAGGGAGTACTTATATAGGGGCTAGGGTAACTCACTTGGGGTCTGGGAGTACTTATATGGGACTAGGGTAACCCACTTAAGGTCAGGGAGTACTTATATGGGTCTAGAGTAACTCTCTTGAGGTCAGGGAGTACATATAAAGGGGTTAGGGTAACTCAATTTGGGTCAAGGAGTACTTGTATTGGACTAGGCTAACTCACTTGGTGTCTGGGAGTACTTATATGGGACCAGGGTAACTCCCTTGGTGCCAGGGTGTACTTATAAAGGGGCTAGGGTAAGTCACTTGGGGTCAGGGAGTAGTTATAAGGGACTAGGGTACCTCACTTGGGGTCAGGGTGTACTTATAAAGGGGCTAGGGTAACCCATTTTCGATCAAGGAGTACTTATACTAGACTAGGCTAACTCACTTGGTTCCTGGGAGTACTTATATGGGACCAGGGTAACTCACTTGGGGCCAGGGTGTACTTATAAAGGGGTCTAGTGTCACTCATTTGGGGTCAGGGAGTACTTATAAAGGGGCTATGGTAACTCACTTGGGTTCAAGGAGTACTTATATGGGACTAGGGTAACTCACTTGCTGTCAGAGAGTACATATAAAGGGGCTAGGATAACTCACTTGGGGCCAGGGTGTACTTATTAAGGGGTTAGGATAACTCACTTGCGGTCAGGGAGTACATATAATGTGGCTAGGATAACTCACTTGCGTTGAGAGAGTACATATAAAGGGGCTAGGATAACTCACTTTCGGTCAGAGAGTACATATAAAGGGGCTAGGATAACTCACTTGGGGTCAGAGAGTACTTAGAAAGGGGCTAGGGTAACTCACTTGCGGTCAGAGAGTACATATAAAGTGGCTAGGATAACTCACTTGGGGTCAGGGAGTACTTATAAAGGGGCTATGGTAACTCACTTGGGGTCAGGGAGTACTTAACTCACTTGCGGTCAGAGAGTACATATAAAGGGGCTAGGATAACTCACTTGTGGTCAGGGAGTACTTATATAGGGGCTAGGGTAACTCACTTGGGGTCAGGGAGTACTTATATAGGACTAGGGTAATTCACTTGCGGTCAGAGAGAACATATATAGGGATAGGATAACTCACTTGCGGTCAGAGAGCACATATAAAGGGGCTAGAATAACTCACTTGTTGTCAGGGAGTGCTTCTATGGGACTAGGGTAACTCACTTGGTGTCTGGGAGTACTTATATGGGACTAGGGTAACCCACTTAAGGTCAGGGAGTACTTATATGGGACTAGGGTAACTCTCTTGAGGTCAGGGAGTACATATAAGGGGGTTAGGGTAACTCAATTTGGGTCAAGAAGTACTAGTATTGGACTAGGCTAACTCACTTGGTGTCTGGGAGTACTTATATGGGACCAGGGTAACTCCCTTGGTGCCAGGGTGTACTTATAAAGGGGCTAGGGTAACTCACTTGGGGTCAGGGAGTAGTTATAAGTGACTAGGGTAACTCACTTGGGGTCTGGGAGTACTTATATAGGGACTAGGGTAACTCACTTGGGGTCAGGGAGTACTTATAAAGGGGCTAGGGTAACCCATTTTCGGTCAAGGATTACTTATACTAGACTAGGCTAACTCACTTGGTGTCTGGGAGTACTTATATGGGACCAGGGTAACTCACTTGTGACCGGGTGTACTTATAAAGGGTTCTAGGGTAACTCACTTGGGATCAGGGAGTACTTATAAAGGGGCTATGGTAACTCACTTGGGTTCAGGGAGTACTTATATGGGACTAGGGTAACTCACTTGCTGTCAGAGAGTACACATAAAGGGGCTAGGATAACTCATTTGTGGTCAGAGAGTACTTAGAAAGGGGCTATGGTACCTCACTTGATGTCTGGGAGTACTTATATGGGACCAGGGTAACTCACTTGGGGCCAGGGTGTACTTATTAAGGGGCTAGGATAACTCACTTGCGGTCAGGGAGTACATATAATGTGGCTAGGATAACTCACTTGCGTTCAGAGAGTACATATAAAGGGGCTAGGATAACTCACTTTCGGTCAGAAAGTACATATAAAGGGGCTAGGATAACTCACTTGGGGTCAGGGAGTACTTATAAAGGGGCTAGGGTAACTCACTTGCGGTCAGAGAGTACATATAAAGTGGCTAGGATAACTCACTTTGGGTCAGGGAGTTCTTATAAAGGGGCTATGGTAACTCACTTGGGGTCATGGAGTACTTATATTGGACTAGGGTAACTCACTTGCGGTCAGAGAGTACATATAAAGGGTCTAGGATAACTCACTTGTGGTCAGGGAGTACTTATATAGGGGCTAGGGTAACTCACTTGGGGTCTGGGAGTACTTATATGGGACTAGGGTAACCCACTTAAGGTCAGGGAGTACTTATATGGGTCTAGAGTAACTCTCTTGAGGTCAGGGAGTACATATAAAGGGGTTAGGGTAACTCAATTTGGGTCAAGGAGTACTTGTATTGGACTAGGCTAACTCACTTGGTGTCTGGGAGTACTTATATGGGACCAGGGTAACTCCCTTGGTGCCAGGGTGTACTTATAAAGGGGCTAGGGTAAGTCACTTGGGGTCAGGGAGTAGTTATAAGGGACTAGGGTAACTCACTTGGGGTCAGGGTGTACTTATAAAGGGGCTAGGGTAACCCATTTTCGATCAAGGAGTACTTATACTAGACTAGGCTAACTCACTTGGTTTCTGGGAGTACTTATATGGGACCAGGGTAACTCACTTGGGGCCAGGGTGTACTTATAAAGGGGTCTAGTGTCACTCATTTGGGGTCAGGGAGTACTTATAAAGGGGCTATGGTAACTCACTTGGGTTCAAGGAGTACTTATATGGGACTAGGGTAACTCACTTGCTGTCAGAGAGTACATATAAAGGGGCTAGGATAACTCACTTGGGGTCAGGGAGTACTTATAAAGGGGCTATGGTACCTCACTTGGGGTCAGGGAGGACTTATATGGGTCTAGGGTAACTCAATTGCGGTCAGAGAGTACTTATAAAGGGGCTAGGGTAACTCTCTTTGGGTGAAGGAGTACTTATATTGGATTAGGCTAATTCACTTGGTGTCTGGGAGTACTTATATGGAACCAGGGTAACTCACTTGGGGCCAGGGTGTACTTTTAAAGGGGCTAGGGTAACTCACTTGGGGTTAGGGAGTTGTTATAAGGGACTAGGGTAACTCACTTGGGGTCAGGGAGTACTACTATGAGACTAGGGTAACTCACTTGGGGTCAGGGAGCACTTATAAAGGGGCTAGGATAACTCACTTTGGGTCAAGGAATACTTATACGGGACCACGGTAACTCACTTGGTGTCTTTGAGTACATATATGGGAACAGGGTAACTCACTTGGGGCCAGGGTGTACTTATTAAAGGGCTAGGGTAACTCACTTGGGGTCAGGGAGTACTTATAAGGGACTAGGGTAACTCACTTGAGGTCTGGGAGTACATATAAAGGGGCTAGGATAACTCACTTGCGGTCAGAGAGTACATATAATGGGGCTAGGATAACTCACTTGGGGTCAGGGAGTACTTCTATGGGACTAGGGTAACTCACTTGGGGTCAGGGAGTACTTATATAGGGGCTAGTGTTACTCATTTGTGGTCAGGTAGTACTTATATGGGACTAGGGTAACTCACTTGCGGTCAGAGAGTTCATATAAATCGGCTAGGGTAACTCACTTTGGGTCAAGGAGTACTTATATTGGACTAGGCTAAATCTCTTGGTGTCTGGGAGTACTTATATGGGACCAGGGTAACTCCCTTGGTGCCAGGGTGTACTTATAAAGGGGCTAGGGTAAGTCACTTGGGGTCAGGGAGTAGTTATAAGGGACTAGGGTAACTCACTTGGGGTCAGGGTGTACTTATAAAGGGGCTAGGGTAACCCATTTTCGATCAAGGAGTACTTATACTAGACTAGGCTAACTCACTTGGTTTCTGGGAGTACTTATATGGGACCAGGGTAACTCACTTGGGGCCAGGGTGTACTTATAAAGGGGTCTAGTGTCACTCATTTGGGGTCAGGGAGTACTTATAAAGGGGGTATGGAAACACACTTGGGGTCAGGGAGTACTTATTTGGGACTAGGGTACTCACTTAGGGACAGGGAGTTCTTATTTGGGACTAGTGTAACTCACTTGCGGTCAGAGAGTACATATAAAGGGGATAGGTTAATTCACTTGGGGTCAGGGTGTACTTATAAGGGGCTAGGGTAACCCATTTTCGATCAAGGAGTACTTATACTAGACTAGGCTAACTCACTTGGTTTCTGGGAGTACTTATATGGGACCAGGGTAACTCACTTGGGGCCAGGGTGTACTTATAAAGGGGTCTAGTGTCACTCATTTGGGGTCAGGGAGTACTTATAAAGGGGCTATGGTAACTCACTTGGGTTCAAGGAGTACTTATATGGGACTAGGGTAACTCACTTGCTGTCAGAGAGTACATATAAAGGGGCTAGGATAACTCACTTGGGGTCAGGGAGTACTTATAAAGGGGCTATGGTACCTCACTTGGGGTCAGGGAGGACTTATATGGGTCTAGGGTAACTCATTGCGGTCAGGGAGTACTTATAAAGGGGCTAGGGTAACTCTCTTTGGGTCAAGGAGTACTTATATTGGATTAGGCTAATTCACTTGGTGTCTGGGAGTACTTATATGGAACCAGGGTAACTCACTTGGGGCCAGGGTGTACTTTTAAAGGGGCTAGGGTAACTCACTTGGGGTTAGGGAGTTGTTATAAGGGACTAGGGTAACTCACTTGGGGTTAGGGAGTTGTTATAAGGGACTAGGGTAACTCACTTGGGGTCAGGGAGTACTACTATGAGACTAGGGTAACTCACTTGGGGTCAGGGAGCACTTATAAAGGGGCTAGGATAACTCACTTTGGGTCAACGAATACTTATACGGGACTACGGTAACTCACTTGGTGTCTTTGAGTACATATATGGGAACAGGGTAACTCACTTGGGGCCAGGGTGTACTTATTAAAGGGCTAGGGTAACTCACTTGGGGTCAGGGAGTACTTATAAGGGACTAGGGTAACTCACTTGGGGTCAGAGAGTACATATAATGGGGCTAGGATAACTCACTTGGGGTCAGGGAGTACTTCTATGGGACTAGGGTAACTCACTTGGGGTCAGGGAGTACTTATATAGGGGCTAGTGTTACTCATTTGTGGTCAGGTAGTACTTATATGGGACTAGGGTAACTCACTTGCGGTCAGAGAGTTCATATAAATCGGCTAGGGTAACTCACTTTGGGTCAAGGAGTACTTATATTGGACTAGGCTAAATCTCTTGGTGTCTGGGAGTACTTATATGGGACCAGGGTAACTCCCTTGGTCTCAGGGTGTACTTATAAAGGGGCTAGGGTAAGTCACTTGGGGTCAGGGAGTAGTTATAAGGGACTAGGGTAACTCACTTGGGGTCAGGGTGTACATATAAAGGGGCTAGGGTAACCCATTTTCGATCAAGGAGTACTTATACTAGACTAGGCTAACTCACTTGGTTTCTGGGAGTACTTATATGGGACCAGGGTAACTCACTTGGGGCCAGGGTGTACTTATAAAGGGGTCTAGTGTCACTCATTTGGGGTCAGGGAGTACTTATAAAGGGGGTATGGTAACACACTTGGGGTCAGGGAGTACTTATTTGGTACTAGGGTACTCACTTAGGGACAGGGAGTTCTTATTTGGGACTAGTGTAACTCACTTGCGGTCAGAGAGTACATATAAAGGGGATAGGTTAATTCACTTGGGGTCAGGATGTACTTATAAGGGGCTAGGGTAACCCATTTTCGATCAAGGAGTACTTATACTAGACTAGGCTAACTCACTTGGTTTCTGGGAGTACTTATATGGGACCAGGGTAACTCACTTGGGGCCAGGGTGTACTTATAAAGGGGCCTAGTGTCACTCATTTGGGGTCAGGGAGTACTTATAAAGGGGCTATGGTAACTCACTTGGGTTCAAGGAGTACTTATATGGGACTAGGGTAACTCACTTGCTGTCAGAGAGTACATATAAAGGGGCTAGGATAACTCACTTGGGGTCAGGGAGTACTTATAAAGGGGCTATGGTACCTCACTTGGGGTCAGGGAGGACTTATATGGGTCTAGGGTAACTCATTGCGGTCAGGGAGTACTTATAAAGGGGCTAGGGTAACTCTCTTTGGGTCAAGGAGTACTTATATTGGATTAGGCTAATTCACTTGGTGTCTGGGAGTACTTATATGGAACCAGGGTAACTCACTTGGGGCCAGGGTGTACTTTTAAAGGGGCTAGGGTAACTCACTTGGGGTTAGGGAGTTGTTATAAGGGACTAGGGTAACTCACTTGGGGTTAGGGAGTTGTTATAAGGGACTAGGGTAACTCACTTGGGGTCAGGGAGTACTACTATGAGACTAGGGTAACTCACTTGGGGTCAGGGAGCACTTATAAAGGGGCTAGGATAACTCACTTTGGGTCAACGAATACTTATACGGGACTACGGTAACTCACTTGGTGTCTTTGAGTACATATATGGGAACAGGGTAACTCACTTGGGGCCAGGGTGTACTTATTAAAGGGCTAGGGTAACTCACTTGGGGTCAGGGAGTACTTATAAGGGACTAGGGTAACTCACTTGGGGTCTGGGAGTACATATAAAGGGGCTAGGATAACTCACTTGCGGTCAGAGAGTACATATAATGGGGCTAGGATAACTCACTTGGGGTCAGGGAGTACTTCTATGGGACTAGGGTAACTCACTTGGGGTCAGGGAGTACTTATATAGGGGCTAGTGTTACTCATTTGTGGTCAGGTAGTACTTATATGGGACTAGGGTAACTCACTTGCGGTCAGAGAGTTCATATAAATCGGCTAGGGTAACTCACTTTGGGTCAAGGAGTACTTATATTGGACTAGGCTAAATCTCTTGGTGTCTGGGAGTACTTATATGGGACCAGGGTAACTCCCTTGGGGTCAGGGAGTACTTATGAAGGGGCTAGGGTACCCCACTTTGGGTCAAGGAGTACTTATACTAGACTAGGATAACTCACTTGGGGTCAGGGAGTACTTATAAAGGGGCTAGGATAACTCACTTGGGGTCAGGGAGTACTTATATGGGACTAGGGTAAATCACTTGCGGTCAGGGAGTACTTATATAGGGGCTAGGGTAACTCTCTTCGGGTCAAGGAGTACTTATATTGGACTAGGCTAACTCACTTGGTGTCTGGGAGTACTTATATGGGACCAGGGTAACTCACTTACGGCCAGGGTGTACTTATAAAGGGGCTAGGGTAACTCACTTGGGGTCAGGGAGTACTTATAAAGGGGCTATGGTAACTCACTTGGGTTAAGGGAGTACTTATTTGGGACTAGGGTACTCACTTAGGGACAGGGAGTTCTTATTTGGGACTAGTGTAACTCACTTGCGGTCAGAGAGTACATATAAAGGGGATAGGTTAATTCACTTGGGGTCAGGGTGTACTTATAAAGGGGCTAGGGTAACCCATTTTCGATCAAGGAGTACTTATACTAGACTAGGCTAACTCACTTGGTTTCTGGGAGTACTTATATGGGACCAGGGTAACTCACTTGGGGCCAGGGTGTACTTATAAAGGGGTCTAGTGTCACTCATTTGGGGTCAGGGAGTACTTATAAAGGGGCTATGGTAACTCACTTGGGTTCAAGGAGTACTTATATGGGACTAGGGTAACTCACTTGCTGTCAGAGAGTACATATAAAGGGGCTAGGATAACTCACTTGGGGTCAGGGAGTACTTATAAAAGGGCTATGGTACCTCACTTGGGGTCAGGGAGGACTTATATGGGTCTAGGGTAACTCAATTACGGTCAGGTAGTACTTATAAAGGGGCTAGGGTAACTCTCTTTGGGTCAAGGAGTACTTATATTGGATTAGGCTAATTCACTTGGTGTCTGGGAGTACTTATATGGAACCAGGGTAACTCACTTGGGGCCAGGGTGTACTTTTAAAGGGGCTAGGGTAACTCACTTGGGGTTAGGGAGTTGTTATAAGGGACTAGGGTAACTCACTTGGGGTCAGGGAGTACTACTATGAGACTAGGGTAACTCACTTGGGGTCAGGGAGCACTTATAAAGGGGCTAGGATAACTCACTTTGGGTCAAGGAATACTTATACGGGACTACGGTAACTCACTTGGTGTCTTTGAGTACATATATGGGAACAGGGTAACTCACTTGGGGCCAGGGTGTACTTATTAAAGGGCTAGGGTAACTCACTTGGGGTCAGGGAGTACTTATAAGGGACTAGGGTAACTCACTTGGGGTCTGGGAGTACATATAAAGGGGCTAGGATAACTCACTTGCGGTCAGAGAGTACATATAATGGGGCTAGGATAACTCACTTGGGGTCAGGGAGTACTTCTATGGGACTAGGGTAACTCACTTGGGGTCAGGGAGTACTTATATAGGGGCTAGTGTTACTCATTTGTGGTCAGGTAATACTTATATGGGACTAGGGTAATTCACTTGCGGTCAGAGAGTTCATATAAATCGGCTAGGGTAACTCACTTTGGGTCAAGGAGTACTTATATTGGACTAGGCTAAATCTCTTGGTGTCTGGGAGTACTTATATGGGACCAGGGTAACTCCCTTGGGGTCAGGGAGTACTTATGAAGGGGCTAGGGTAACCCACTTTGGGTCAAGGAGTACTTATTCTAGACTAGGATAACTCACTTGGGGTCAGGGAGTACTTATAAAGGGGCTAGGGTAACTCTCTTTGGGTCAAGGAGTACTTATATAGGATTAGGGTAATTCACTTGCGGTCAGAGAGAACATATATAGGGATAGGATAACTCACTTGCGGTCAGAGAGTACATATAAAGGGGCTAGAATAACTCACTTGTTGTCAGGGAGTACTTCTATGGGACTAGGGTAACTCACTTGGGGTCTGGGAGTACATATATGGGACTAGGGTAACCCACTTAAGGTCAGGGAGTACTTATATGGGACTAGAGTAACTCTCTTGAGGTCAGGGAGTACATATAAAGGGGTTAGGGTAACTCAATTTGGGTCAAGGATTACTTGTATTGGACTAGGCTAACTCACTTGGTGTCTGGGAGTACTTATATGGGACCAGGGTAACTCCCTTGGTGCCAGGGTGTACTTATAAAGGGGCTAGGGTAACTCTCTTCGCGTCAAGTAGTACTTATATTGGACTAGGCTAACTCACTTGGTGTCTGGGAGTACTTATATGGGACCAGGGTAACTCACTTGGGGCCAGGGTGTACTTATTAAGGGGTTAGGATAACTCACTTGCGGTCAGGGAGTACATATAATGTGGCTAGGATAACTCACTTGCGTTGAGAGAGTACATATAAAGGGGCTAGGATAACTCACTTTCGGTCAGAGAGTACATATAAAGGGGCTAGGATAACTCACTTGGGGTCAGAGAGTACTTAGAAAGGGGCTAGGGTAACTCACTTGCGGTCAGAGAGTACATATAAAGTGGCTAGGATAACTCACTTGGGGTCAGGGAGTACTTATAAAGGGGCTATGGTAACTCACTTGGGGTCAGGGAGTACTTAACTCACTTGCGGTCAGAGAGTACATATAAAGGGGCTAGGATAACTCACTTGTGGTCAGGGAGTACTTATATAGGGGCTAGGGTAACTCACTTGGGGTCAGGGAGTACTTATATAGGACTAGGGTAATTCACTTGCGGTCAGAGAGAACATATATAGGGATAGGATAACTCACTTGCGGTCAGAGAGCACATATAAAGGGGCTAGAATAACTCACTTGTTGTCAGGGAGTGCTTTTATGGGACTAGGGTAACTCACTTGGTGTCTGGGAGTACTTATATGGGATTAGGGTAACCCACTTAAGGTCAGGGAGTACTTATATGGGACTAGGGTAACTCTCTTGAGGTCAGGGAGTACATATAAGGGGGTTAGGGTAACTCAATTTGGGTCAAGAAGTAATAGTATTGGACTAGGCTAACTCACTTGGTGTCTGGGAGTACTTATATGGGACCAGGGTAACTCCCTTGGTGCCAGGGTGTACTTATAAAGGGGCTAGGGTAACTCACTTGGGGTCAGGGAGTAGTTATAAGTGACTAGGGTAACTCACTTGGGGTCTGGGAGTACTTATATAGGGACTAGGGTAACTCACTTGGGGTCAGGGAGTACTTATAAAGGGGCTAGGGTAACCCATTTTCGGTCAAGGATTACTTATACTAGACTAGGCTAACTCACTTGGTGTCTGGGAGTACTTATATGGGACCAGGGTAACTCACTTGTGACCGGGTGTACTTATAAAGGGTTCTAGGGTAACTCACTTGGGATCAGGGAGTACTTATAAAGGGGCTATGGTAACTCACTTGGGTTCAGGGAGTACTTATATGGGACTAGGGTAACTCACTTGCTGTCAGAGAGTACACATAAAGGGGCTAGGATAACTCATTTGTGGTCAGAGAGTACTTAGAAAGGGGCTATGGTACCTCACTTGATGTCTGGGAGTACTTATATGGGACCAGGGTAACTCACTTGGGGCCAGGGTGTACTTATTAAGGGGCTAGGATAACTCACTTGCGGTCAGGGAGTACATATAATGTGGCTAGGATAACTCACTTGCGTTCAGAGAGTACATATAAAGGGGCTAGTATAACTCACTTTCGGTCAGAGAGTACATATAAAGGGGCTAGGATAACTCACTTGGGGTCAGGGAGTACTTATAAAGGGGCTAGGGTAACTCACTTGCGGTCAGAGAGTACATATAAAGTGGCTAGGATAACTCACTTTGGGTCAGGGAGTTCTTATAAAGGGGCTATGGTAACTCACTTGGGGTCATGGAGTACTTATATTGGACTAGGGTAACTCACTTGCGGTCAGAGAGTACATATAAAGGGTCTAGGATAACTCACTTGTGGTCAGGGAGTACTTATATAGGGGCTAGGGTAACTCACTTGGGGTCTGGGAGTACTTATATGGGACTAGGGTAACCCACTTAAGGTCAGGGAGTACTTATATGGGTCTAGAGTAACTCTCTTGAGGTCAGGGAGTACATATAAAGGGGTTAGGGTAACTCAATTTGGGTCAAGGAGTACTTGTATTGGACTAGGCTAACTCACTTGGTGTCTGGGAGTACTTATATGGGACCAGGGTAACTCCCTTGGTGCCAGGGTGTACTTATAAAGGGGCTAGGGTAAGTCACTTGGGGTCAGGGAGTAGTTATAAGGGACTAGGGTAACTCACTTGGGGTCAGGGTGTACTTATAAAGGGGTTAGGGTAACCCATTTTCGATCAAGGAGTACTTATACTAGACTAGGCTAACTCACTTGGTTTCTGGGAGTACTTATATGGGACCAGGGTAACTCACTTGGGGCCAGGGTGTACTTATAAAGGGGTCTAGTGTCACTCATTTGGGGTCAGGGAGTACTTATAAAGGGGCTATGGTAACTCACTTGGGTTCAAGGAGTACTTATATGGGACTAGGGTAACTCACTTGCTGTCAGAGAGTACATATAAAGGGGCTAGGATAACTCACTTGGGGTCAGGGAGTACTTATAAAGGGGCTATGGTACCTCACTTGGGGTCAGGGAGGACTTATATGGGTCTAGGGTAACTCAATTGCGGTCAGAGAGTACTTATAAAGGGGCTAGGGTAACTCTCTTTGGGTCAAGGAGTACTTATATTGGATTAGGCTAATTCACTTGGTGTCTGGGAGTACTTATATGGAACCAGGGTAACTCACTTGGGGCCAGGGTGTACTTTTAAAGGGGCTAGGGTAACTCACTTGGGGTTAGGGAGTTGTTATAAGGGACTAGGGTAACTCACTTGGGGTCAGGGAGTACTACTATGAGACTAGGGTAACTCACTTGGGGTCAGGGAGCACTTATAAAGGGGCTAGGATAACTCACTTTGGGTCAAGGAATACTTATACGGGACCACGGTAACTCACTTGGTGTCTTTGAGTACATATATGGGAACAGGGTAACTCACTAGGGGCCAGGGTGTACTTATTAAAGGGCTAGGGTAACTCACTTGGGGTCAGGGAGTACTTATAAGGGACTAGGGTAACTCACTTGAGGTCTGGGAGTACATATAAAGGGGCTAGGATAACTCACTTGCGGTCAGAGAGTACATATAATGGGGCTAGGATAACTCACTTGGGGTCAGGGAGTACTTCTATGGGACTAGGGTAACTCACTTGGGGTCAGGGAGTACTTATATAGGGGCTAGTGTTACTCATTTGTGGTCAGGTAGTACTTATATGGGACTAGGGTAACTCACTTGCGGTCAGAGAGTTCATATAAATCGGCTAGGGTAACTCACTTTGGGTCAAGGAGTACTTATATTGGACTAGGCTAAATCTCTTGGTGTCTGGGAGTACTTATATGGGACCAGGGTAACTCCCTTGGTGCCAGGGTGTACTTATAAAGGGGCTAGTGTAACCCACTTTGGGTCAAGGAGTACTTATACTAGACTAGGATAACTCACTTGGGGTCAGGGAGTACTTATAAAGGGGCTAGGATAACTCACTTGGGGTCAGGGAGCACTTATATGGGACTAGGGTAAATCACTTGCGGTCAGGGAGTACTTATATAGGGGCTAGGGTAACTCTCTTCGGGTCAAGGAGTACTTATATTGGACTAGGCTAACTCACTTGGTGTCTGGGAGTACTTATATGGGACCAGGGTAACTCACTTGCGGCCAGGGTGTACTTATAAAGGGGCTAGGGTAACTCACTTGGGGTCAGGGAGTACTTATAAAGGGGCTATGGTAACTCACTTGGGTTAAGGGAGTACTTATTTGGGACTAGGGTACTCACTTAGGGACAGGGAGTTCTTATTTGGGACTAGTGTAACTCACTTGCGGTCAGAGAGTACATATAAAGGGGATAGGTTAATTCACTTGGGGTCAGGGTGTACTTATAAAGGGGCTAGGGTAACCCATTTTCGATCAAGGAGTACTTATACTAGACTAGGCTAACTCACTTGGTTTCTGGGAGTACTTATATGGGACCAGGGTAACTCACTTGGGGCCAGGGTGTACTTATAAAGGGGTCTAGTGTCACTCATTTGGGGTCAGGGAGTACTTATAAAGGGGCTATGGTAACTCACTTGGGTTCAAGGAGTACTTATATGGGACTAGGGTAACTCACTTGCTGTCAGAGAGTACATATAAAGGGGCTAGGATAACTCACTTGGGGTCAGGGAGTACTTATAAAGGGGCTATGGTACCTCACTTGGGGTCAGGGAGGACTTATATGGGTCTAGGGTAACTCAATTGCGGTCAGGGAGTACTTATAAAGGGGCTAGGGTAACTCTCTTTGGGTCAAGGAGTACTTATATTGGATTAGGCTAATTCACTTGGTGTCTGGGAGTACTTATATGGAACCAGGGTAACTCACTTGGGGCCAGGGTGTACTTTTAAAGGGGCTAGGGTAACTCACTTGGGGTTAGGGAGTTGTTATAAGGGACTAGGGTAACTCACTTGGGGTTAGGGAGTTGTTATAAGGGACTAGGGTAACTCACTTGGGGTCAGGGAGTACTACTATGAGACTAGGGTAACTCACTTGGGGTCAGGGAGCACTTATAAAGGGGCTAGGATATCTCACTTTGGGTCAAGGAATACTTATACGGGACTACGGTAACTCACTTGGTGTCTTTGAGTACATATATGGGAACAGGGTAACTCACTTGGGGCCAGGGTGTACTTATTAAAGGGCTAGGGTAACTCACTTGGGGTCAGGGAGTACTTATAAGGGACTAGGGTAACTCACTTGGGGTCTGGGAGTACATATAAAGGGGCTAGGATAACTCACTTGCGGTCAGAGAGTACATATAATGGGGCTAGGATAACTCACTTGGGGTCAGGGAGTACTTCTATGGGACTAGGGTAACTCACTTGGGGTCAGGGAGTACTTATATAGGGGCTAGTGTTACTCATTTGTGGTCAGGTAGTACTTATATGGGACTAGGGTAACTCACTTGCGGTCAGAGAGTTCATATAAATCGGCTAGGGTAACTCACTTTGGGTCAAGGAGTACTTATATTGGACTAGGCTAAATCTCTTGGTGTCTGGGAGTACTTATATGGGACCAGGGTAACTCCCTTGGGGTCAGGGAGTACTTATGAAGGGGCTAGAGTAACCCACTTTGGGTCAAGGAGTACTTATACTAGACTAGGATAACTCACTTGGGGTCAGGGAGTACTTATAAAGGGGCTAGGATAACTCACTTGGGGTCAGGGAGTACTTATATGGGACTAGGGTAAATCACTTGCGGTCAGGGAGTACTTATATAGGGGCTAGAGTAACTCACTTGCTGTCAGAGAGTACACATAAAGGGGCTAGGATAACTCATTTGTGGTCAGAGAGTACTTAGAAAGGGGCTATGGTACCTCACTTGATGTCTGGGAGTACTTATATGGGACCAGGGTAACTCACTTGGGGCCAGGGTGTACTTATTAAGGGGCTAGGATAACTCACTTGCGGTCAGGGAGTACATATAATGTGGCTAGGATAACTCACTTGCGTTCAGAGAGTACATACAAAGGGGCTAGGATAACTCACTTTCGGTCAGAGAGTACATATAAAGGGGCTAGGATAACTCACTTGGGGTCAGGGAGTACTTATAAAGGGGCTAGGGTAGCTCACTTGCGGTCAGAGAGTACATATAAAGTGGCTAGGATAACTCACTTTGGGTCAGGGAGTTCTTATAAAGGGGCTATGGTAACTCACTTGGGGTCATGGAGTACTTATATTGGACTAGGGTAACTCACTTGCGGTCAGAGAGTACATATAAAGGGTCTAGGATAACTCACTTGTGGTCAGGGAGTACTTATATAGGGGCTAGGGTAACTCACTTGGGGTCTGGGAGTACTTATATGGGACTAGGGTAACCTACTTAAGGTCAGGGAGTACTTATATGGGTCTAGAGTAACTCTCTTGAGGTCAGGGAGTACATATAAAGGGGTTAGGGTAACTCAATTTGGGTCAAGGAGTACTTGTATTGGACTAGGCTAACTCACTTGGTGTCTGGGAGTACTTATATGGGACCAGGGTAACTCCCTTGGTGCCAGGGTGTACTTATAAAGGGGCTAGGGTAAGTCACTTGGGGTCAGGGAGTAGTTATAAGGGACTAGGGTAACTCACTTGGGGTCAGGGTGTACTTATAAAGGGGCTAGGGTAACCCATTTTCGATCAAGGAGTACTTATACTAGACTAGGCTAACTCACTTGGTTTCTGGGAGTACTTATATGGGACCAGGGTAACTCACTTGGGGCCAGGGTGTACTTTTAAAGGGGCTAGGGTAACTCACTTGGGGTTAGGGAGTTGTTATAAGGGACTAGGGTAACTCACTTGGGGTTAGGGAGTTGTTATAAGGGACTAGGGTAACTCACTTGGGGTCAGGGAGTACTACTATGAGACTAGGGTAACTCACTTGGGGTCAGGGAGCACTTATAAAGGGGCTAGGATAACTCACTTTGGGTCAAGGAATACTTATACGGGACCACGGTAACTCACTTGGTGTCTTTGAGTACATATATGGGAACAGGGTAACTCACTTGGGGCCAGGGTGTACTTATTAAAGGGCTAGGGTAACTCACTTGGGGTCAGGGAGTACTTATAAGGGACTAGGGTAACTCACTTGAGGTCTGGGAGTACATATAAAGGGGCTAGGATAACTCACTTGCGGTCAGAGAGTACATATAATGGGGCTAGGATAACTCACTTGGGGTCAGGGAGTACTTCTATGGGACTAGGGTAACTCACTTGGGGTCAGGGAGTACTTATATAGGGGCTAGTGTTACTCATTTGTGGTCAGGTAGTACTTATATGGGACTAGGGTAACTCACTTGCGGTCAGAGAGTTCATATAAATCGGCTAGGGTAACTCACTTTGGGTCAAGGAGTACTTATATTGGACTAGGCTAAATCTCTTGGTGTCTGGGAGTACTTATATGGGACCAGGGTAACTCCCTTGGTGCCAGGGTGTACTTATAAAGGGGCTAGGGTAAGTCACTTGGGGTCAGGGAGTAGTTATAAGGGACTAGGGTAACTCACTTGGGGTCAGGGTGTACTTATAAAGGGGCTAGGGTAACCCATTTTCGATCAAGGAGTACTTATACTAGACTAGGCTAACTCACTTGGTTTCTGGGAGTACTTATATGGGACCAGGGTAACTCACTTGGGGCCAGGGTGTACTTATAAAGGGGTCTAGTGTCACTCATTTGGGGTCAGGGAGTACTTATAAAGGGGGTATGGTAACACACTTGGGGTCAGGGAGTACTTATTTGGGACTAGGGTACTCACTTAGGGACAGGGAGTTCTTATTTGTGACTAGTGTAACTCACTTGCGGTCAGAGAGTTCATATAAAGGGGATAGGTTAATTCACTTGGGGTCAGGGTGTACTTATAAGGGGCTAGGGTAACCCATTTTCGATCAAGGAGTACTTATACTAGACTAGGCTAACTCACTTGGTTTCTGGGAGTACTTATATGGGACCAGGGTAACTCACTTGGGGCCAGGGTGTACTTATAAAGGGGTCTAGTGTCACTCATTTGGGGTCAGGGAGTACTTATAAAGGGGCTATGGTAACTCACTTGGGTTCAAGGAGTACTTATATGGGACTAGGGTAACTCACTTGCTGTCAGAGAGTACATATAAAGGGGCTAGGATAACTCACTTGGGGTCAGGGAGTACTTATAAAGGGGCTATGGTACCTCACTTGGGGTCAGGGAGGACTTATATGGGTCTAGGGTAACTCATTGCGGTCAGGGAGTACTTATAAAGGGGCTAGGGTAACTCTCTTTGGGTCAAGGAGTACTTATATTGGATTAGGCTAATTCACTTGGTGTCTGGGAGTACTTATATGGAACCAGGGTAACTCACTTGGGGCCAGGGTGTACTTTTAAAGGGGCTAGGGTAACTCACTTGGGGTTAGGGAGTTGTTATAAGGGACTAGGGTAACTCACTTGGGGTCAGGGAGTACTACTATGAGACTGGGGTAACTCACTTGGGGTCAGGGAGCACTTATAAAGGGGCTAGGATAACTCACTTTGGGTCAACGAATACTTATACGGGACTACGGTAACTCACTTGGTGTCTTTGAGTACATATATGGGAACAGGGTAACTCACTTGGGGCCAGGGTGTACTTATTAAAGGGCTAGGGTAACTCACTTGGGGTCAGGGAGTACTTATAAGGGACTAGGGTAACTCACTTGGGGTCTGGGAGTACATATAAAGGGGATAGGATAACTCACTTGCGGTCAGAGAGTACATATAATGGGGCTAGGATAACTCACTTGGGGTCAGGGAGTACTTCTATGGGACTAGGGTAACTCACTTGGGGTCAGGGAGTACTTATATAGGGGCTAGTGTTACTCATTTGTGGTCAGGTAGTACTTATATGGGACTAGGGTAACTCACTTGCGGTCAGAGAGTTCATATAAATCGGCTAGGGTAACTCACTTTGGGTCAAGGAGTACTTATATTGGACTAGGCTAAATCTCTTGGTGTCTGGGAGTACTTATATGGGACCAGGGTAACTCCCTTGGTCTCAGGGTGTACTTATAAAGGGGCTAGGGTAAGTCACTTGGGGTCAGGGAGTAGTTATAAGGGACTAGGGTAACTCACTTGGGGTCAGGGTGTACTTATAAAGGGGCTAGGGTAACCCATTTTCGATCAAGGAGTACTTATACTAGACTAGGCTAACTCACTTGGTTTCTGGGAGTACTTATATGGGACCAGGGTAACTCACTTGGGGCCAGGGTGTACTTATAAAGGGGTCTAGTGTCACTCATTTGGGGTCAGGGAGTACTTATAAAGGGGGTATGGTAACACACTTGGGGTCAGGGAGTACTTATTTGGGACTAGGGTACTCACTTAGGGACAGGGAGTTCTTATTTGGGACTAGTGTAACTCACTTGCGGTCAGAGAGTACATATAAAGGGGATAGGTTAATTCACTTGGGGTCAGGGTGTACTTATAAGGGGCTAGGGTAACCCATTTTCGATCAAGGAGTACTTATACTAGACTAGGCTAACTCACTTGGTTTCTGGGAGTACTTATATGGGACCAGGGTAACTCACTTGGGGCCAGGGTGTACTTATAAAGGGGCCTAGTGTCACTCATTTGGGGTCAGGGAGCACATATAAAGGGGCTAGGATAACTCACTTTGGGTCAACGAATACTTATACGGGACTACGGTAACTCACTTGGTGTCTTTGAGTACATATATGGGAACAGGGTAACTCACTTGGGGCCAGGGTGTACTTATTAAAGGGCTAGGGTAACTCACTTGGGGTCAGGGAGTACTTATAAGGGACTAGGGTAACTCACTTGGGGTCTGGGAGTACATATAAAGGGGCTAGGATAACTCACTTGCGGTCAGAGAGTACATATAATGGGGCTAGTATAACTCACTTGGGGTCAGGGAGTACTTCTATGGGACTAGGGTAACTCACTTGGGGTCAGGGAGTACTTATATAGGGGCTAGTGTTACTCATTTGTGGTCAGGTAGTACTTATATGGGACTAGGGTAACTCACTTGCGGTCAGAGAGTTCATATAAATCGGCTAGGGTAACTCACTTTGGGTCAAGGAGTACTTATATTGGACTAGGCTAAATCTCTTGGTGTCTGGGAGTACTTATATGGGACCAGGGTAACTCCCTTGGGGTCAGGGAGTACTTATGAAGGGGCTAGGGTAACCCACTTTGGGTCAAGGAGTACTTATACTAGACTAGGATAACTCACTTGGGGTCAGGGAGTACTTATAAAGGGGCTAGGATAACTCACTTGGGGTCAGGGAGTACTTATATGGGACTAGGGTAAATCACTTGCGGTCAGGGAGTACTTATATAGGGGCTAGGGTAACTCTCTTCGGGTCAAGGAGTACTTATATTGGACTAGGCTAACTCACTTGGTGTCTGGGAGTACTTATATGGGACCAGGGTAACTCACTTACGGCCAGGGTGTACTTATAAAGGGGCTAGGGTAACTCACTTGGGGTCAGGGAGTACTTATAAAGGGGCTATGGTAACTCACTTGGGTTAAGGGAGTACTTATTTGGGACTAGGGTACTCACTTAGGGACAGGGAGTTCTTATTTGGGACTAGTGTAACTCACTTGCGGTCAGAGAGTACATATAAAGGGGATAGGTTAATTCACTTGGGGTCAGGGTGTACTTATAAAGGGGCTAGGGTAACCCATTTTCGATCAAGGAGTACTTATACTAGACTAGGCTAACTCACTTGGTTTCTGGGAGTACTTATATGGGACCAGGGTAACTCACTTGGGGCCAGGGTGTACTTATAAAGGGGTCTAGTGTCACTCATTTGGGGTCAGGGAGTACTTATAAAGGGGCTATGGTACCTCACTTGGGGTCAGGGAGGACTTATATGGGACTAGGGTAAATCACTTGCGGTCAGGGAGTACTTATATAGGGGCTAGGGTAACTCTCTTCGGGTCAAGGAGTACTTATATTGGACTAGGCTAATTCACTTGGTGTCTGGGAGTACTTATATGGAACCAGGGTAACTCACTTGGGGCCAGGGTGTACTTTTAAAGGGGCTAGGGTAACCCACTTTGGGTCAAGGAGTACTTATACTAGACTAGGATAACTCACTTGGGGTCAGGGAGTACTTATAAAGGGGCTAGGATAACTCACTTGGGGTCAGGGAGTACTTATACTAGACTAGGATAACTCACTTGGGGTCAGGGAGTACTTATAAAGGGGCTAGGATAACTCACTTGGGGTCAGGGAGTACTTATATGGGACTAGGGTAAATCACTTGCGGTCAGGGAGTACTTATATAGGGGCTAGGGTAACTCTCTTCGGGTCAAGGAGTACTTATATTGGACTAGGCTAATTCACTTGGTGTCTGGGAGTACTTATATGGAACCAGGGTAACTCACTTGGGGCCAGGGTGTACTTTTAAAGGGGCTAGGGTAACTCACTTGGGGTTAGGGAGTTGTTATAAGGGACTAGGGTAACTCACTTGGGGTCAGGGAGCACTTATAAAGGGGCTAGGATAACTCACTTTGGGTCAAGGAATACTTATACGGGACTACGGTAACTCACTTGGTGTCTTTGAGTACATATATGGGAACAGGGTAACTCACTTGGGGCCAGGGTGTACTTATTAAAGGGCTAGGGTAACTCACTTGGGGTCAGGGAGTACTTATAAGGGACTAGGGTAACTCACTTGGGGTCTGGGAGTACATATAAAGGGGCTAGGATAACTCACTTGCGGTCAGAGAGTACATATAATGGGGCTAGGATAACTCACTTGGGGTCAGGGAGTACTTCTATGGGATAAGGGTAACTCACTTGGGGTCAGGGAGTACTTATATAGGGGCTATTGTTACTCATTTGTGGTCAGGTAATACTTATATGGGACTAGGGTAACTCACTTGCGGTCAGAGAGTTCATATAAATCGGCTAGGGTAACTCACTTTGGGTCAACGAGTACTTATATTGGACTAGGCTAAATCTCTTGGTGTCTGGGAGTACTTATATGGGACCAGGGTAACTCCCTTGGGGTCAGGGAGTACTTATGAAGGGGCTAGGGTAACCCACTTTGGGTCAAGGAGTACTTATACTAGACTAGGATAACTCACTTGGGGTCAGGGAGTACTTATAAAGGGGCTAGGATAACTCACTTGGAGTCAGGGAGTACTTATATGGGACTAGGGTAAATCACTTGCGGTCAGGGAGTACTTATATAGGGGCTAGGGTAACTCTCTTCGGGTCAAGGAGTACTTATATTGGACTAGGCTAACTCACTTGGTGTCTGGGAGAACTTATATGGGACCAGGGTAACTCACTTGCGGCCAGGGTGTACTTATAAAGGGGCTAGGGTAACTCACTTGGGGTCAGGGAGTACTTATAAAGGGGCTATGGTAACTCACTTGGGTTAAGGGAGTACTTATATGGGACTAGGGTAACTCACTTGCGGTCAGAGAGCACATATAAAAGGGCTAGAATAACTCACCTGGGGTCAGGGAGTACTTATAAAGGGGCTATGGTAACTCATTTGGGGTAAGGAGTACTTATATAGGACTAGGGTAATTCACTTGCGGTCAGAGAGAACATATATAGGGATAGGATAACTCACTTGCGGTCAGAGAGTACTTCTATGGGACTAGGGTAACTCACTTGGGGTCTGGGAGTACTTATATGGGTCTAGGGTAACCCACTTAAGGTCAGGGAGTACTTATATGGGACTAGGGTAACTCTCTTGAGGTCAGGGAGTACATATAAAGGGGTTAGGGTAACTCAATTTGGGTCAAGGAGTACTTGTATTGGACTAGGCTAACTAACTTGGTGTCTGGGAGTACTTATATGGGACCAGGGTAACTCCCTTGTTGCCAGGGTGTACTTATAAAGGGGCTAGGGTAACTCACTTGGGGTCAGGGTGTAGTTATAAGGGACTAGGGTAACTCACTTGGGGTCTGGGAGTACTTATATAGGGGCTAGGGTAACTCACTTGGGGTCAGGGAGTACTTCGATGGGACTAGGATAACTCACTTGGGGTCAGGGAGTACTTACAAAGGGGCTAGGATAACTCACTTGCCGTCAGAGAGTACATATAAAGGGACTAGGATAACTCACTTGGGGTCAGGGAGTACTTATAAAGGGGCTATGGTAACTCACTTGGGGTCAGGAAGTACTAATATGGGACTAGGGTATTTCACTTGCCGTCAGAGAGTACATATAAAGGGGCTAGGATAACTCACTTGGGGTCAGGGAGTAGTTATACAGGGGCTATGTTAACTCACTTGGGGTCAGGGAGTACTAATATGGGACTAGGATAACTCACTTGCAGTCACAGAGTACATATAAAGGGGCTAGGGTAACTCACTTGGGGTCAGGGAGTACTTATAAAGGTGATATGGTAACTCACTTGGGGTCAGGGAGTACTTATATGGGACTAGTGTAACTCAGTTGCGGTCAGAGAGTACATATATAGGGGCTAGGATAACTCACTTGCGGTCAGAGAGTACATATAAAGGGGCTAGGATAACTCACTTGGGGTCTGGGAGTACTTATAAAGGGGCTAGGGTAACTCACTTGCGGTCAGAGAGTACATATAAAGGGGCTAGGATAACTCACTTGGGGTCAGGGAGTACTTATTAAGGGGCTATGGTAACTCACTTGGGGTCAGGGAGTACTTATATGGGACTAGGGTAACTCACTTGCGGTCAGAGAGTACATATAAAGGGGCTAGGATAACTCACTTGTGGTCAGGGAGTACTTATATAGGGGCTAGGGTAACTCACTTGGGGTCAGGGAGTACTTCTATGGGACTAGGGTAACTCACTTGGGGTCAGGGTGTACTTATAAAGGGGCTAGGGTAAATCACTTGGGGTCAGGGAGTACTTATAAAGGGGCTAGGGTAACCCATTTTCGGTCAAGGAGTACTTATACTAGACTAGGCTAACTCACTTGGTGTCTGGGAGTACTTATATGGGACCAGGGTACCTCACTTGGGGCCAGGGTGTACTTATTAAGGGGCTAGGATAACTCACTTGCGGTCAGGGAGTACATATAATGTGGCTAGGATAACTCACTTGCGTTCAGAGAGTACATTTAAAGGGGCTAGGATAACTCACTTTCGGGCAGAGAGTACATATAAAGGGGCTAGGATAACTCACTTGGGGTCAGGGAGTACTTATAAAGGGGCTAGGGTAACTCACTTGCGGTCAGAGAGTACATATAAAGTGGCTAGGATAACTCACTTTGGGTCAGGGAGTTCTTATAAAGGGGCTATGGTAACTCACTTGGGGTCAGGGAGTACTTATATGGGACTAGGGTAACTCACTTGCGGTCAGAGAGTACATATAAAGGGTCTAGGATAACTCACTTGTGGTCAGGGAGTACTTATATAGGGGCTAGGGTAACTCACTTGGGGTCAAGGAGTACTTATATAGTATTAGGGTAATTCACTTGCGGTCAGAGAGAACATATATAGGGATAGGATAACTCACTTGCGGTCAGAGAGCACATATAAAGGGGCTAGGATAACTCACTTGGGGTCAGAGAGTACTTATAAAGGGGCTATGGTACCTCACTTGGGGTAAGGAGTACTTATATAGGACTAGGGTAATTCACTTGCGGTCAGAGAGAACATATATAGGGATAGGATAACTCACTTGCGGTCAGAGAGTACATATAAAGGGGCTAGAATAACTCACTTGTTGTCAGGGAGTACTTCTATTGGACTAGGGTAACTCACTTGGGGTCTGGGAGTACTTATATGGGACTAGGGTAACCCACTTAAGGTCAGGGAGTACTTATATGGGTCTAGAGTAACTCTCTTGAGGTCAGGGAGTACATATAAAGGGGTTAGGGTAACTCAATTTGGGTCAAGGAGTACTTGTATTCGACTAGGCTAACTCACTTGGTGTCTGGGAGTACTTATATGGGACCAGGGTAACTCCCTTGGTGCCAGGGTGTACTTATAAAGGGGCTAGGGTAAGTCACTTGGGGTCAGGGAGTAGTTATAAGGGACTAGGGTAACTCACTTGGGGTCAGGGTGTACTTATAAAGGGGCTAGGGTAACCCATTTTCGATTAAGGTGTACTTATACTAGACTAGGCTAACTCACTTGGTTTCTGGGAGTACTTATATGGGACCAGGGTAACTCACTTGGGGCCAGGGTGTACTTATAAAGGGGTCTAGTGTCACTCATTTGGGGTCAGGGAGTACTTATAAAGGGGGTATGGTAACACACTTGGGGTCAGGGAGTACTTATTTGGGACTAGGGTACTCACTTAGGGACAGGGAGTTCTTATTTGGGACTAGTGTAACTCACTTGCGGTCAGAGAGTACATATAAAGGGGATAGGTTAATTCACTTGGGGTCAGGGTGTACTTATAAAGGGGCTAGGGTAACCCATTTTCGATCAAGGAGTACTTATACTAGACTAGGCTAACTCACTTGGTTTCTGGGAGTACTTATATGGGACCAGGGTAACTCACTTGGGGCCAGGGTGTACTTATAAATGGGTCTAGTGTCACTCATTTGGGGTCAGGGAGTACTTATTAAGGGGCTATGGTAACTCACTTGGGTTCAAGGAGTACTTATATGGGACTAGGGTAACTCACTTGCTGTCAGAGAGTACATATAAAGGGGCTAGGATAACTCACTTGGGGTCAGGGAGTACTTATAAAGGGGCTATGGTACCTCACTTGGGGTCAGGGAGGACTTATATGGGTCTAGGGTAACTCAATTGCGGTCAGGGAGTACTTATAAAGGGGCTATGGTAACTCACTTGGGTTAAGGGAGTACTTATATGGGACTAGGGTAACTCACTTGCGGTCAGAGAGCACATATAAAAGGGCTAGAATAACTCACTTGGGGTCAGGGAGTACTTATAAAGGGGCTATGGTAACTCATTTGGGGTAAGGAGTACTTATATATGACTAGCGTAATTCACTTGCGGTCAGAGAGAAGATATATAGGGATAGGATAACTTACTTGCGGTCAGAGAGTACTTCTATGGGACTAGGGTAACTCACTTGGGGTCTGGGAGTACTTATATGGGACTAGGGTAACCCACTTAAGGTCAGGGAGTACTTATATGGGACTAGGGTAACTCTCTTGAGGTCAGGGAGTACATATAAAGGGGTTAGGGTAACTCAAATTGGGTCAAGGAGTACTTGTATTGGACTAGGCTAACTAACTTGGTGTCTGGGAGTACTTATATGGGACCAGGGTAACTCCCTTGTTGCCAGGGTGTACTTGTAAAGGGGCTAGGGTAACTCACTTGGGGTCAGGGTGTAGTTATAAGGGACTAGGGTAACTCACTTGGGGTCTGGGAGTACTTATATAGGGGCTAGGGTAACTCACTTGGGGTCAGGGAGTACTTCGATGGGACTAGGACAACTCACTTGGGGTCAGGGAGTACTTACAAAGGGGCTAGGATAATTCACTTGCCGTCAGAGAGTACATATAAAGGGACTAGGATAACTCACTTGGGGTCAGGGAGTACTTATAAAGGGGTTATGGTAACTCACTTGGGGTCAGGAAGTACTAATATGGGACTAGGGTATTTCACTTGCCGTCAGAGAGTACATATAAAGGGGCTAGGATAACTCACTTGGTGTCAGGGAGTAGTTATACAGGGGCTATGTTAACTCACATGGGGTCAGGGAGTACTAATATGGGACTAGGGTAACTCACTTGCGGTCAGAGAGTACATATAAAGGGGCTAGGGTAACTCACTTGGGGTCAGGGAGTACTTATAAAGGTGATATGGTAACTCACTTGGGGTCAGGGAGTACTTATATGGGACTAGGGTAACTCAGTTGCGGTCAGAGAGTACATATATAGGGGCTAGGATAACTCACTTGGGGTCAGGGAGTACATATAATGGGGCTAGGATAACTCACTTGCGGTCAGGGAGTATTTATAAAGGGGCTAGGATAACTCACTTGCGGTCAGAGAGTACATATAAAGGGGCTAGGATAACTCACTTGGGGTCAGGGAGTACTTATAAAGGGGCTAGGGTAACTCACTTGCGGTCAGAGAGTACATATAAAGGGGCTAGGATAACTCACTTGGGGTCAGGGAGTACTTATTAAGGGGTTATGGTAACTCACTTGGGGTCAGGGAGTACTTATATGGGACTAGGGTAACTCACTTGCGGTCAGAGAGTACATATAAAGGGGCTAGGATAACTCACTTGTGGTCAGGGAGTACTTATATAGGGGCTAGGGTAACTCACTTGGGGTCAGGGAGTACTTATATGGGACCAGGGTAACTCACTTGGGGCCGGGTGTACTTATAAAGGGGTCTAGGGTAACTCACTTGGGGTCAGGGAGTACTTATAAAGGGGCTATGGTAACTCACTTGGGTTCAGGGAGTACTTATATGGGACTAGGGTAACTCACTTGCTGTCAGAGAGTACATATAAAGGGGCTAGGATAACACATTTGGGGTCAGAGAGTACTTATAAAGGGGCTATGGTACCTCACTTGATGTCTGGGAGTACTTATATGGGACCAGGGTAACTCACTTGGGGCCAGGGTGTACTTATAAAGGGGCTAGGGTAACCCATTTTCGATCAAGGAGTACTTATACTAGACTAGGCTAACTCACTTGGTTTCTGGGAGTACTTATATGTGACCAGGGTAACTCACTTGGGGCCAGGGTGCACTTATAAAGGGGTCTAGTGTCACTCATTTGGGGTCAGGGAGTACTTATAAAGGGGCTATGGTAACTCACTTGGGTTCAAGGAGTACTTATATGGGACTAGGGTAACTCACTTGCTGTCAGAGAGTACATATAAAGGGGCTAGGATAACTCACTTGGGGTCAGGGAGTACTTATAAAGGGGCTATGGTACCTCACTTGTGGTCAGGGAGGACTTATATGGGTCTAGGGTAACTCAATTGCGGTCATGGAGTACTTATAAAGGGGCTAGGGTAACTCGCTTTGGATCAAGGAGTACTTATATTGGATTAGGCTAATTCACTTGGTGTCTGGGAGTACTTATATGGAACCAGGGTAACTCACTTGGGGACAGGGTGTACTTATAAAGGGGCTAGGGTAACTCACTTGGGGTTAGGGAGTTGTTATAAGGGACTAGGGTAACTCACTTGGGGTCAGGGAGTACTACTATGAGACTAGGGTAACTCACTTGGGGTCAGGGAGCACTTATAAAGGGGCTAGGATAACTCACTTTGGGTCAAGGAATACTTATACGGGACTACGGTAACTCACTTGGTGTCTTTGAGTACATATATGGGAACAGGGTAACTCACTTGGGGCCAGGGTGTACTTATTAAGGGGCTAGGGTAACTCACTTGGGGTCAGGGAGTACTTATAAGGGACTAGGGTAACTCACTTGGGGTCTGGGAGTACATATAAAGGGGCTAGGATAACTCACTTGGGGTCAGGGAGTACTTCTATGGGACTAGGGTAACTCACTTGGGGTCAGGGAGTACTTATATAGGGGCTAGTGTTACTCACTTGCGGTCAGGGAGTACATATAATTTGGCTAGGATAACTCACTTGCGTTGAGAGAGTACATATAAAGGGGCTAGGATAACTCACTTTCGGTCAGAGAGTACATATAAAGGGGCTAGGATAACTCACTTGTGGTCAGGGAGTACTTATATAGGGGCTAGGGTAACTCACTAGGGGTCAGGGAGTACTTATATAGGACTAGGGTAATTCACTTGCGGTCAGAGAGAACATATATAGGGATAGGATAACTCACTTGCGGTCAGAGAGCACATATAAAGGGGCTAGAATAACTCACTTGTTGTCAGGGAGTACTTCTATGGGACTAGGGTAACTCACTTGGTGTCTGGGAGTACTTATATGGGACCAGGGTAACCCACTTAAGGTCAGGGAGTACTTATATGGGACTAGGGTAACTCTCTTGAGGTCAGGGAGAACATATAAAGGGGTTAAGGTAACTCAATTTGGGTCAAGGAGTACTTGTAATGGACTAGGCTAACTCACTTGGTGTCTGGAAGTACATATATGGGACCAGGGTAATTCCCTTGGTGCCAGGGTGTACTTATAAAGGGGCTAGGGTAACTCACTTGGGGTCAGGGAGTAGTTATAAGTGACTAGGGTAACTCACTTGGGGTCTGGGAGTACTTATATAGGGACTAGATTAACTCACTTGGGGTCAGGGTGTACTTATAAAGGGGCTAGTGTAACTCACTTGGGGGTCAGGAAGTACTTATTAAGGGGCTAGGGTAACCCATTTTCGGTCAAGGAGTACTTATACTAGACTAGGCTAACTCACTTGGTGTCTGGGAGTACTTATATGGGACCAGGGTAACTCACTTGTGGCCGGGTGTCCTTATAAAGGGTTCTAGGGTAACTCACTTGGGGTCAGGGAGTACTTATAAAGGGGCTATGGTAACTCACTTGGGTTCAGGGAGTACTTATATGGGACTAGGGTAACTCACTTGCTGTCAGAGAGTACATATAAAGGGGCTAGGATAACTCACTTGGGGTCAGGGAGTACTTCTATGGGACTAGGGTAACTCACTTGGGGTCAGGGAGTACTTATATAGGGGCTAGTGTTACTCATTTGTGGTCAGGTAGTACTTATATGGGACTAGGGTAACTCACTTGCGGTCAGAGAGTTCATATAAATCGGCTGGGGTAACTCACTTTGGGTCAAGGAGTACTTATATTGGACTAGGCTAAATCTCTTGGTGTCTGGGAGTACTTATATGGGACCAGGGTAACTCACTTGCGGCCAGGGTGTACTTATAAAGGGGCTAGGGTAACTCACTTGGGGTCAGGGAGTACTTATAAAGGGGCTATGGTAACTCACTTGGGTTAAGGGAGTACTTATATGGGACTAGGGTAACTCACTTGCTGTCAGAGAGTACATATAAAGGGGCTAGGATAACTCACTTGGGGTCAGGGAGTACTTATAAAGGGGCTATGGTACCTCACTTGCGGGCAGGGAGTACTTATAAAGGGGCTATGGTAACTCACTTGGGTTCAGGGAGTACTTATATGGGACTAGGGTAACTCACTTGCCGTCAGAGAGTACATATAAAGGGGCTAGGATAACTCACTTGGGGTCAGGGAGTACTTCTATGGGACTAGGGTAACTCACTTGGGGTCAGGGAGTACTTATATAGGGGCTAGTGTTACTCATTTGTGGTCAGGTAGTACTTATATGGGACTAGGGTAACTCACTTGCGGTCAGAGAGTTCATATAAATCGGCTGGGGTAACTCACTTTGGGTCAAGGAGTACTTATATTGGACTAGGCTAAATCTCTTGGTGTCTGGGAGTACTTATATGGGACCAGGGTAACTCCCTTGGGGTCAGGGAGTACTTATGAAGGGGCTAGGGTAACCCACTTTGGGTCAAGGAGTACTTATACTAGACTAGGATAACTCACTTGGGGTCAGGGAGTACTTATATAGGGGCTAGGGTAACTCTCTTCGGGTCAAGGAGTACTTATTTTGGACTAGGCTAACTCACTTGGTGTCTGGGAGTACTTATATGGGACTAGGGTAACTCACTTGCGGTCAGGGAGTACTTATATAGGGGCTAGGGTAACTCTCTTCGGGTCAAGGAGTACTTATATTGGACTAGGCTAACTCACTTGGTGTCTGGGAGTACTTATATGGGACCAGGGTAACTCACTTGCGGCCAGGGTGTACTTATAAAGGGGCTAGGGTAACTCACTTGGGGTCAGGGAGTACTTATAAAGGGGCTATGGTAACTCACTTGGTTTCAGGGAGTACTTATATGGGACCAGGGTAACTCACTTGGGGCCAGGGTGTACTTATTAAGGGGCTAGGATAACTCACTTGCGGTCAGGGAGTACATATAATGTGGCTAGGATAACTCACTTGCGTTCAGAGAGTACATATAAAGGGGCTAGGATAACTCACTTTCGGTCAGAGAGTACATATAAAGGGGCTAGGATAACTCACTTGGGGTCAGGGAGTACTTATAAAGGGGCTAGGGTAACTCACTTGCGGTCAGAGAGTACATATAAAGTGGCTAGGATAACTCACTTGGTGTCAGGGAGTACATATAAAGGGGCTAGAATGACTCACTTGTTGTCAGGGAGTACTTCTATGGGACTAGGGTAACTCACTTGCGGTCAAGGAGTACTTATAAAGGGGCTATGGTAACTCACTTGGGTTCAGGGAGTACTTATATGGGACTAGGGTAACTCACTTGCTGTCAGAGAGTACATATAAAGGGGCTAGGATAACTCACTTGCGGTCAGAGAGTACATAAAAAGGGGCTAGGAAAACTCAATTGGGGTCAGAGAGTACATATAAAGGGGCTAGGATAACTCACTTTCGGTCAGAGAGTACATATAAAGGGGCTAGGATAACTCGCTTGGGGTCAGAGAGTACTTATAAAGGGGCTAGGGTAACTCACTTGCGGTCAGAGAGTACATATAAAGTGGCTAGGATAACTCACTTGGGGTCAGGGAGTACTTATAAAGGGGCTATGGTAACTCACTTGGGGTCAGGGAGTACTTAACTCACTTGCGGTCAGAGAGTACATATAAAGGGGCTAGGATAACTCACTTGTGGTCAGGGAGTACTTATATAGGGGCTAGGGTAACTTACTTGGGGTCAGGGAGTACTTATATAGGACTAGGGTAATTCACTTGCGGTCAGAGAGAACATATATAGGGATAGGATAACTCATTTGCGGTCAGAGAGCACATATAAAGGGGCTAGAATAACTCACTTGTTGTCAGGGAGTACTTATAAAGGGGCTAGGGTAACTCACTTGCGGTCAGAGAGTACATATAAAGTGGCTAGGATAACTCACTTTGGGTCAGGGAGTACTTATAAAGGGGCTATGGTAACTCACTTGGGGTCAGGGAGTACTTATATGGGACTAGGGTAACTCACTTGCGGTCAGAGAGTACATATAAAGGGTCTAGGATAACTCACTTGTGGTCAGGGAGTACTTATATAGGGGCTAGGGTAACTCACTTGGGGTCAAGGAGTACTTATATAGGACTAGGGTAATTCACTTGCGGTCAGAGAGAACATATACGGGGATAGGATAACTCACTTGCGGTCAGAGAGCACATATAAAGGGGCTAGATTAACTCACTTGGGGTCAGGGAGTACTTATAAAGGGGCTATGGTAACTCACTTGGGGTAAGGAGTACTTATATATGACTAGGGTAATTCACTTGCGGTCAGAGAGAACATATATAGGGATAGGATAACTCACTTGCGGTCAGAGAGTACATATAAAGGGGCTAGAATAACTCACTTCTTGTCAGGGAGTACTTCTATGGGACTAGGGTAACTCACTTGGGGTCTGGGAGTACTTATATGGGACTAGGGTAACCCACTTAAGGTCAGGGAGTACTTATATGGGACTAGAGTAACTCTCTTGAGGTCAGGGAGTACATATAAGGGGTTAGGGTAACTCAATTTGGGTCAAGGAGTACTTGTATTGGACTAGGCTAACTCACTTGGTGTCTGGGAGTACTTATATGGGACCAGGGTAACTCCCTTGGTGCCAGGGTGTACTTATAAAGGGGCTAGGGTAACTCACTTGGGGTCAGGGAGTAGTTATAAGGGACTAGGGTAACTCACTTGCTGTCAGAGAGTACATATAAAGGGGCTAGGATAACTCACTTGGGGTCAGGGAGTACTTATAAAGGGGCTATGGTACCTCACTTGCGGGCAGGGAGTACTTATAAAGGGGCTATGGTAACTCACTTGGGTTCAGGGAGTACTTATATGGGACTAGGGTAACTCACTTGCCGTCAGAGAGTACATATAAAGGGGCTAGGATAACTCACTTGGGGTCAGGGAGTACTTCTATGGGACTAGGGTAACTCACTTGGGGTCAGGGAGTACTTATATAGGGGCTAGTGTTACTCATTTGTGGTCAGGTAGTACTTATATGGGACTAGGGTAACTCACTTGCGGTCAGAGAGTACATATAAAGTGGCTAGGATAACTCACTTTGGGTCAGGGAGTACTTATAAAGGGGCTATGGTAACTCACTTGGGGTCAGGGAGTACTTATATGGGACTAGGGTAACTCACTTGCGGTCAGAGAGTACATATAAAGGGTCTAGGATAACTCACTTGTGGTCAGGGAGTACTTATATAGGGGCTAGGGTAACTCACTTGGGGTCAAGGAGTACTTATATAGGACTAGGGTAATTCACTTGCGGTCAGAGAGAACATATACGGGGATAGGATAACTCACTTGCGGTCAGAGAGCACATATAAAGGGGCTAGATTAACTCACTTGGGGTCAGGGAGTACTTATAAAGGGGCTATGGTAACTCACTTGGGGTAAGGAGTACTTATATATGACTAGGGTAATTCACTTGCGGTCAGAGAGAACATATATAGGGATAGGATAACTCACTTGCGGTCAGAGAGTACATATAAAGGGGCTAGAATAACTCACTTCTTGTCAGGGAGTACTTCTATGGGACTAGGGTAACTCACTTGGGGTCTGGGAGTACTTATATGGGACTAGGGTAACCCACTTAAGGTCAGGGAGTACTTATATGGGACTAGAGTAACTCTCTTGAGGTCAGGGAGTACATATAAGGGGTTAGGGTAACTCAATTTGGGTCAAGGAGTACTTGTATTGGACTAGGCTAACTCACTTGGTGTCTGGGAGTACTTATATGGGACCAGGGTAACTCCCTTGGTGCCAGGGTGTACTTATAAAGGGGCTAGGGTAACTCACTTGGGGTCAGGGAGTAGTTATAAGGGACTAGGGTAACTCACTTGCTGTCAGAGAGTACATATAAAGGGGCTAGGATAACTCACTTGGGGTCAGGGAGTACTTATAAAGGGGCTATGGTACCTCACTTGCGGGCAGGGAGTACTTATAAAGGGGCTATGGTAACTCACTTGGGTTCAGGGAGTACTTATATGGGACTAGGGTAACTCACTTGCCGTCAGAGAGTACATATAAAGGGGCTAGGATAACTCACTTGGGGTCAGGGAGTACTTCTATGGGACTAGGGTAACTCACTTGGGGTCAGGGAGTACTTATATAGGGGCTAGTGTTACTCATTTGTGGTCAGGTAGTACTTATATGGGACTAGGGTAACTCACTTGCGGTCAGAGAGTTCATATAAATCGGCTGGGGTAACTCACTTTGGGTCAAGGAGTACTTATATTGGACTAGGCTAAATCTCTTGGTGTCTGGGAGTACTTATATGGGACCAGGGTAACTCCCTTGGGGTCAGGGAGTACTTATGAAGGGGCTAGGGTAACCCACTTTGGGTCAAGGAGTACTTATACTAGACTAGGATAACTCACTTGGGGTCAGGGAGTACTTATATAGGGGCTAGGGTAACTCTCTTCGGGTCAAGGAGTACTTATTTTGGACTAGGCTAACTCACTTGGTGTCTGGGAGTACTTATATGGGACTAGGGTAACTCACTTGCGGTCAGGGAGTACTTATATAGGGGCTAGGGTAACTCTCTTCGGGTCAAGGAGTACTTATATTGGACTAGGCTAACTCACTTGGTGTCTGGGAGTACTTATATGGGACCAGGGTAACTCACTTGCGGCCAGGGTGTACTTATAAAGGGGCTAGGGTAACTCACTTGGGGTCAGGGAGTACTTATAAAGGGGCTATGGTAACTCACTTGGTTTCAGGGAGTACTTATATGGGACCAGGGTAACTCACTTGGGGCCAGGGTGTACTTATTAAGGGGCTAGGATAACTCACTTGCGGTCAGGGAGTACATATAATGTGGCTAGGATAACTCACTTGCGTTCAGAGAGTACATATAAAGGGGCTAGGATAACTCACTTTCGGTCAGAGAGTACATATAAAGGGGCTAGGATAACTCACTTGGGGTCAGGGAGTACTTATAAAGGGGCTAGGGTAACTCACTTGCGGTCAGAGAGTACATATAAAGTGGCTAGGATAACTCACTTGGTGTCAGGGAGTACATATAAAGGGGCTAGAATGACTCACTTGTTGTCAGGGAGTACTTCTATGGGACTAGGGTAACTCACTTGCGGTCAAGGAGTACTTATAAAGGGGCTATGGTAACTCACTTGGGTTCAGGGAGTACTTATATGGGACTAGGGTAACTCACTTGCTGTCAGAGAGTACATATAAAGGGGCTAGGATAACTCACTTGCGGTCAGAGAGTACATAAAAAGGGGCTAGGAAAACTCAATTGGGGTCAGAGAGTACATATAAAGGGGCTAGGATAACTCACTTTCGGTCAGAGAGTACATATAAAGGGGCTAGGATAACTCGCTTGGGGTCAGAGAGTACTTATAAAGGGGCTAGGGTAACTCACTTGCGGTCAGAGAGTACATATAAAGTGGCTAGGATAACTCACTTGGGGTCAGGGAGTACTTATAAAGGGGCTATGGTAACTCACTTGGGGTCAGGGAGTACTTAACTCACTTGCGGTCAGAGAGTACATATAAAGGGGCTAGGATAACTCACTTGTGGTCAGGGAGTACTTATATAGGGGCTAGGGTAACTTACTTGGGGTCAGGGAGTACTTATATAGGACTAGGGTAATTCACTTGCGGTCAGAGAGAACATATATAGGGATAGGATAACTCATTTGCGGTCAGAGAGCACATATAAAGGGGCTAGAATAACTCACTTGTTGTCAGGGAGTACTTATAAAGGGGCTAGGGTAACTCACTTGCGGTCAGAGAGTACATATAAAGTGGCTAGGATAACTCACTTTGGGTCAGGGAGTACTTATAAAGGGGCTATGGTAACTCACTTGGGGTCAGGGAGTACTTATATGGGACTAGGGTAACTCACTTGCGGTCAGAGAGTACATATAAAGGGTCTAGGATAACTCACTTGTGGTCAGGGAGTACTTATATAGGGGCTAGGGTAACTCACTTGGGGTCAAGGAGTACTTATATAGGACTAGGGTAATTCACTTGCGGTCAGAGAGAACATATACGGGGATAGGATAACTCACTTGCGGTCAGAGAGCACATATAAAGGGGCTAGATTAACTCACTTGGGGTCAGGGAGTACTTATAAAGGGGCTATGGTAACTCACTTGGGGTAAGGAGTACTTATATATGACTAGGGTAATTCACTTGCGGTCAGAGAGAACATATATAGGGATAGGATAACTCACTTGCGGTCAGAGAGTACATATAAAGGGGCTAGAATAACTCACTTCTTGTCAGGGAGTACTTCTATGGGACTAGGGTAACTCACTTGGGGTCTGGGAGTACTTATATGGGACTAGGGTAACCCACTTAAGGTCAGGGAGTACTTATATGGGACTAGAGTAACTCTCTTGAGGTCAGGGAGTACATATAAGGGGTTAGGGTAACTCAATTTGGGTCAAGGAGTACTTGTATTGGACTAGGCTAACTCACTTGGTGTCTGGGAGTACTTATATGGGACCAGGGTAACTCCCTTGGTGCCAGGGTGTACTTATAAAGGGGCTAGGGTAACTCACTTGGGGTCAGGGAGTAGTTATAAGGGACTAGGGTAACTCAGTTGCGGTCAGAGAGTACATATATAGGGGCTAGGATAACTCACTTGGGGTTAGGGAGTACATATAATGGGGCTAGGATAACTCACTTGCGGTCAGTTAGTACATATAAAGTGGCTAGGATAACTCACTTGCGGTCAGAGAGTACATATAAAGGGGCTAGGATAACTCACTTGGGGTCAGGGAGTACTTATAAAGGGGCTAGGGTAACTCACTTGCGGTCAGAGAGTACATATAAAGGGGCTAGGATAACTCACTTGGGGTGAGGGAGTACTTATAAAGGGGCTAGGATAACTCACTTGCGGTCAGAGAGTACATATAAAGCGGCTAGGATAACTCACTTGGTGTCAGGGAGTACATATAAAGGGGCTAGAATGACTCACTTGTTGTCAGGGAGTACTTCTATGGGACTAGGGTAACTCACTTGCGGTCAAGGAGTACTTATAAAGGGGTTAGGGTAACTCACTTGCGGTCTAAGAGTACATATAAAGTGGCTAGGATAACTCACTTTGGGTCAGGGAGTACTTATAAAGGGGCTATGGTAACTCACTTGGGGTCAGGGAGTACTTATATGGGACTAGGGTAACTCAGTTGCGGTCAGAGAGTACATATATAGGGGCTAGGATAACTCACTTGGGGTCAGGGAGTACATATATAGGGCTAGGATAACTCACTTGCGGTCAGGGAGTACATATAAAGGGGCTAGGATAACTCACTTGCGGTCAGAGAGTACATATAAAGGGGCTAGGATAACTCACTTGGGGTCAGGGAGTACTTATAAAGGGGCTAGGGTAACTCACTTGCGGTCAGAGAGTACATATAAAGGGGCTAGGATAACTCACTTGGGGTGAGGGAGTACTTATAAAGGGGCTAGGATAACTCACTTGCGGTCAGAGAGTACATATAAAGGGGCTAGGATAACTCACTTGGGGTCAGGGAGTACTTATTAAGGGGCTATGGTAACTCACTTGGGGTCAGGGAGTACTTATATGGGACTAGGGTAACTCACTTGCGGTCAGAGAGTACATATAAAGGGGCTAGGATAACTCACTTGTGGTCAGGGAGTACTTATATAGGGGCTAGGGTAACTCACTTGGGGTCAGGGAGTACTTCTATGGGACTAGGGTAACTCACTTGGGGTCAGGGTGTACTTATAAAGGGGCTAGGGTAAATCACTTGGGGTCAGGGAGTACTTATAAAGGGGCTTGGGTAACCCATTTTCGGTCAAGGAGTACTTATACTAGACTAGGCTAACTCACTTGGTGTCTCGGAGTACTTATTTGGGACCAGGGTAACTCACTTGGGGCCGGGTGTACTTATAAAGGGGTCTAGGGTAACTCACTTTGGGTCAGGGAGTACTTATAAAGGGGCTATGGTAACTCACTTGGGTTCAGGGAGTACTTATATGGGACTAGTGTAACTCACTTGCTGTCGGAAAGTACATATAATGGGGCTAGGATAACTCACTTGCGGTCAGGGAGTACATATAAAGGGGCTAGGATAACTCACTTGCGGTCAGAGAGTACATATAAAGGGGCTAGGATAACTCTCTTGGGGTCAGGGAGTACTTATAAAGTGGCTGGGGTAACTCACTTGCGGTCAGAGAGTACATATAAAGGGGCTAGGATAACTCACTTGGGGTCAGGGAGTACTTATAAAGGGGCTAGGATAACTCACTTGCGGTCAGAGAGTACATATAAAGGGGCTAGGATAACTCACTTGGGGTCAGGGAGTACTTATTAAGGGGCTATGGTAACTCACTTGGGGTCAGGGAGTACTTATATGGGACTAGGGTAACTCACTTGCGGTCAGAGAGTACATATAAAGGGGCTAGGATAACTCACTTTTGGTCAGGGAGTACTTATATAGGGGCTAGGGTAACTCACTTGGGGTCAGGGAGTACTTCTATGGGACTAGGGTAACTCACTTGGGGTCAGGGAGTACTTCTATGGGACTAGGGTAACTCACTTGGGGTCAGGCTGTACTTATAAAGGGGCTAGGGTAAATCACTTGGGATCAGGGAGTACTTATAAAGGGGCTAGGGTAACCCATTTTCGGTCAAGGAGTACTTATACTAGACTAGGCTAACTCACTTGGTGTCTGGGAGTACTTATTTGGGACCAGGGTAACTCACTTGGGGCCGGGTGTACTTATAAAGGGGTCTAGGGTAACTCACTTTGGGTCAGGGAGTACTTATAAAGGGGCTATGGTAACTCACTTGGGTTCAGGGAGTACTTATATGGGACTAGTGTAACTCACTTGCTGTCAGAGAGTACATATAAAGGGGCTAGGATAACTCATTTGGGGTCAGAGAGTACTTATAAAGGGGCTATGGTACCTCACTTGATGTCTGGGAGTACTTATATGGGACCAGAGTAACTCACTTGGGGCCAGGGTGTACTTATAAAGGGGCTCGGGTAACTCACTTGGGGTCAGTTAGTACTTATAAAGTGTTAGAATAACTCACTTGCTGTCAGAGAGTACATATAAAGGGGCTAGGATAACTCACTTGTGGTCAGGGAGTACTTATATAGGGGCTAGGGTAACTCACTTGGGGTCAGGGAGTACTTATATAGGACTAGGGTAATTCACTTGCGGTCAGAGAGAACATATATAGGGATAGGATAACTCACTTGCGGTCAGAGAGCACATATAAAGGGGCTAGAATAACTCACTTGGGTTCAGGGAGTACTTATATGGGACTAGGGTAACTCACTTGCTGTCAGAGAGTACATATAAAGGGGCTAGGATAACTCACTTGGGGTCAGGGAGTACTTCTATGGGACTAGGGTAACTCACTTGGGGTCAGGGAGTACTTATATAGGGGCTAGTGTTACTCATTTGTGGTCAGGTAGTACATATATGGGACTAGGGTAACTCACTTGCGGTCAGAGAGTTCATATAAATCGGCTGGGGTAACTCACTTTGGGTCAAGGAGTACTTTTATTGGACTAGGCTAAATCTCTTGGTGTCTGGGAGTACTTATATGGGACCAGGGTAACTCCCTTGGGGTCAGGGAGTACTTATGAAGGGGCTAGGGTAACCCACTTTGGGTCAAGGAGTACTTATACTAGACTAGGATAACTCACTTGGGGTCAGGGAGTACTTATATAGGGGCTAGGGTAACACTCTTCGGGTCAAGGAGTACTTATATTGGACTAGGCTAACTCACTTGGTGTCTGGGAGTACTTATATGGGACTAGGGTAACTCACTTGCGGTCAGGGAGTACTTATATAGGGGCTAGGGTAACTCTCTTCGGGTCAAGGAGTACTTATATTGGACTAGGCTAACTCACTTGGTGTCTGGGAGTACTTATATGGGACCAGGGTAACTCACTTGCGGCCAGGGTGTACTTATAAAGGGGCTAGGGTAACTCACTTGGGGTCAGGGAGTACTTATAAAGGGGCTATGGTAACTCACTTGGGTTAAGGGAGTACTTATATGGGACTAGGGTAACTCACTTGCTGTCAGAGAGTACATATAAAGGGGCTAGGATAACTCACTTGGGGTCAGGGAGTACTTATAAAGGGGCTATGGTACCTCACTTGCGGGCAGGGAGTACTTATAAAGGGGCTAGGGTAACTCTCTTTGGGTCAAGGAGTACTTATATTGGATTAGGCTAACTCGCTTGGTGTCTGGGAGTACTTATATGGGACCAGGGTAACTCACTTGGGGCCAGGGTGTACTTATAAAGGGGCTAGGGTAACTCACTTGGGGTCAGGGAGTATTTATAAGGGACTAGGTTAACTCACTTGGGTTCAGGGAGTACTTCTATGGTACTAGGGTAACTCACTTGGGGTCTGCGAGTACTTATATGGGACTAGGGTAACTCATTTGGGGTCAGGGAGCACTTATAAAAGGGCTAGGGTAACTCACTTTGGGTCAAGCAGTACTTCTATGTGAGAAGGGTAACTCACTTGCTGGCAGAGAGTACATATAAAGGGGCAAGGATAGCTCAATTGGGGTCAGGGAGTACTTCTATGGGACTAGGGTAACTCACTTGGGGTCAGGGAGTATATATAAAGGGGCTAGGATAACTCACCTGCGGTCAGAGAGTACATATAAAGGGGCTAGGATAACTCACTTGCGGTCAGAGAGTACATATAAAGGGGCTAGGATAACTCTCTTGGGGTCAGGGAGTACTTATAAAGTGGCTGGGGTAACTCACTTGCGGTCAGTTAGTACATATAAAGTGGCTAGGATAACTCACTTGCGGTCAGAGAGTACATATAAAGGGGCTAGGATAACTCACTTGGGGTCAGGGAGTACTTATAAAGGGGCTAGGGTAACTCACTTGCGGTCAGAGAGTACATATAAAGGGGCTAGGATAACTCACTTGGGGTGAGGGAGTACTTATAAAGGGGCTAGGATAACTCACTTGCGGTCAGAGAGTACATATAAAGCGGCTAGGATAACTCACTTGGTGTCAGGGAGTACATATAAAGGGGCTAGAATGACTCACTTGTTGTCAGGGAGTACTTCTATGGGACTAGGGTAACTCACTTGCGGTCAAGGAGTACTTATAAAGGGGTTAGGGTAACTCACTTGCGGTCAGAGAGTACATATAAAGTGGCTAGGATAACTCACTTTGGGTCAGGGAGTACTTATAAAGGGGCTATGGTAACTCACTTGGGGTCAGGGAGTACTTATATGGGACTAGGGTAACTCAGTTGCGGTCAGAGAGTACATATATAGGGGCTAGGATAACTCACTTGGGGTCAGGGAGTACATATATAGGGCTAGGATAACTCACTTGCGGTCAGGGAGTACATATAAAGGGGCTAGGATAACTCACTTGCGGTCAGAGAGTACATATAAAGGGGCTAGGATAACTCACTTGGGGTCAGGGAGTACTTATAAAGGGGCTAGGGTAACTCACTTGCGGTCAGAGAGTACATATAAAGGGGCTAGTATAACTCACTTGGGGTGAGGGAGTACTTATAAAGGGGCTAGGATAACTCACTTGCGGTCAGAGAGTACATATAAAGGGGCTAGGATAACTCACTTGGGGTCAGGGAGTACTTATTAAGGGGCTATGGTAACTCACTTGGGGTCAGGGAGTACTTATATGGGACTAGGGTAACTCACTTGCGGTCAGAGAGTACATATAAAGGGGCTAGGATAACTCACTTGTGTTCAGGGAGTACTTATATAGGGGCTAGGGTAACTCACTTGGGGTCAGGGAGTACTTCTATGGGACTAGGGTAACTCACTTGGGGTCAGGGTGTACTTATAAAGGGGCTAGGGTAAATCACTTGGGGTCAGGGAGTACTTATAAAGGGGCTTGGGTAACCCATTTTCGGTCAAGGAGTACTTATACTAGACTAGGCTAACTCACTTGGTGTCTCGGAGTACTTATTTGGGACCAGGGTAACTCACTTGGGGCCGGGTGTACTTATAAAGGGGTCTAGGGTAACTCACTTTGGGTCAGGGAGTACTTATAAAGGGGCTATGGTAACTCACTTGGGTTCAGGGAGTACTTATATGGGACTAGTGTAACTCACTTGCTGTCGGAAAGTACATATAATGGGGCTAGGATAACTCACTTGCGGTCAGGGAGTACATATAAAGGGGCTAGGATAACTCTCTTGCGGTCAGAGAGTACATATAAAGGGGCTAGGATAACTCTCTTGGGGTCAGGGAGTACTTATAAAGTGGCTGGGGTAACTCACTTGCGGTCAGAGAGTACATATAAAGGGGCTAGGATAACTCACTTGGGGTCAGGGAGTACTTATAAAGGGGCTAGGATAACTCACTTGCGGTCAGAGAGTACATATAAAGGGGCTAGGATAACTCACTTGGGGTCAGGGAGTACTTATTAAGGGGCTATGGTAACTCACTTGGGGTCAGGGAGTACTTATATGGGACTAGGGTAACTCACTTGCGGTCAGAGAGTACATATAAAGGGGCTAGGATAACTCACTTTTGGTCAGGGAGTACTTATATAGGGGCTAGGGTAACTCACTTGGGGTCAGGGAGTACTTCTATGGGACTAGGGTAACTCACTTGGGGTCAGGGAGTACTTCTATGGGACTAGGGTAACTCACTTGGGGTCAGGCTGTACTTATAAAGGGGCTAGGGTAAATCACTTGGGATCAGGGAGTACTTATAAAGGGGCTTGGGTAACCCATTTTCGGTCAAGGAGTACTTATACTAGACTAGGCTAACTCACTTGGTGTCTCGGAGTACTTATTTGGGACCAGGGTAACTCACTTGGGGCCTGGTGTACTTATAAAGGGGTCTAGGGTAACTCACTTTGGGTCAGGGAGTACTTATAAAGGGGCTATGGTAACTCACTTGGGTTCAGGGAGTACTTATATGGGACTAGTGTAACTCACTTGCTGTCGGAAAGTACATATAATGGGGCTAGGATAACTCACTTGCGGTCAGGGAGTACATATAAAGGGGCTAGGATAACTCACTTGCGGTCAGAGAGTACATATAAAGGGGCTAGGATAACTCTCTTGGGGTCAGGGAGTACTTATAAAGTGGCTGGGGTAACTCACTTGCGGTCAGAGAGTACATATAAAGGGGCTAGGATAACTCACTTGGGGTCAGGGAGTACTTATAAAGGGGCTAGGATAACTCACTTGCGGTCAGAGAGTACATATAAAGGGGCTAGGATAACTCACTTGGGGTCAGGGAGTACTTATTAAGGGGCTATGGTAACTCACTTGGGGTCAGGGAGTACTTATATGGGACTAGGGTAACTCACTTGCGGTCAGAGAGTACATATAAAGGGGCTAGGATAACTCACTTTTGGTCAGGGAGTACTTATATAGGGGCTAGGGTAACTCACTTGGGGTCAGGGAGTACTTCTATGGGACTAGGGTAACTCACTTGGGGTCAGGGAGTACTTCTATGGGACTAGGGTAACTCACTTGGGGTCAGGCTGTACTTATAAAGGGGCTAGGGTAAATCGCTTGGGATCAGGGAGTACTTATAAAGGGGCTAGGGTAACCCATTTTCGGTCAAGGAGTACTTATACTAGACTAGGCTAACTCACTTGGTGTCTGGGAGTACTTATTTGGGACCAGGGTAACTCACTTGGGGCCGGGTGTACTTATAAAGGGGTCTAGGGTAACTCACTTTGGGTCAGGGAGTACTTATAAAGGGGCTATGGTAACTCACTTGGGTTCAGGGAGTACTTATATGGGACTAGTGTAACTCACTTGCTGTCAGAGAGTACATATAAAGGGGCTAGGATAACTCATTTGGGGTCAGAGAGTACTTATAAAGGGGCTATGGTACCTCACTTGATGTCTGGGAGTACTTATATGGGACCAGAGTAACTCACTTGGGGCCAGGGTGTACTTATAAAGGGGCTCGGGTAACTCACTTGGGGTCAGGGAGTACTTATAAAGTGTTAGAATAACTCACTTGCTGTCAGAGAGTACATATAAAGGGGCTAGGATAACTCACTTGTGGTCAGGGAGTACTTATATAGGGGCTAGGGTAACTCACTTGGGGTCAGGGAGTACTTATATAGGACTAGGGTAATTCACTTGCGGTCAGAGAGAACATATATAGGGATAGGATAACTCACTTGCGGTCAGAGAGCACATATAAAGGGGCTAGAATAACTCACTTGGGTTCAGGGAGTACTTATATGGGACTAGGGTAACTCACTTGCTGTCAGAGAGTACATATAAAGGGGCTAGGATAACTCACTTGGGGTCAGGGAGTACTTCTATGGGACTAGGGTAACTCACTTGGGGTCAGGGAGTACTTATATAGGGGCTAGTGTTACTCATTTGTGGTCAGGTAGTACATATATGGGACTAGGGTAACTCACTTGCGGTCAGAGAGTTCATATAAATCGGCTGGGGTAACTCACTTTGGGTCAAGGAGTACTTTTATTGGACTAGGCTAAATCTCTTGGTGTCTGGGAGTACTTATATGGGACCAGGGTAACTCCCTTGGGGTCAGGGAGTACTTATGAAGGGGCTAGGGTAACCCACTTTGGGTCAAGGAGTACTTATACTAGACTAGGATAACTCACTTGGGGTCAGGGAGTACTTATATAGGGGCTAGGGTAACACTCTTCGGGTCAAGGAGTACTTATATTGGACTAGGCTAACTCACTTGGTGTCTGGGAGTACTTATATGGGACTAGGGTAACTCACTTGCGGTCAGGGAGTACTTATATAGGGGCTAGGGTAACTCTCTTCGGGTCAAGGAGTACTTATATTGGACTAGGCTAACTCACTTGGTGTCTGGGATTACTTATATGGGACCAGGGTAACTCACTTGCGGCCAGGGTGTACTTATAAAGGGGCTATGGTAACTCACTTGGGGTCAGGGAGTACTTATAAAGGGGCTATGGTAACTCACTTGGGTTAAGGGAGTACTTATATGGGACTAGGGTAACTCACTTGCTGTCAGAGAGTACATATAAAGGGGCTAGGATAACTCACTTGGGGTCAGGGAGTACTTATAAAGGGGCTATGGTACCTCACTTGCGGGCAGGGAGTACTTATAAAGGGGCTAGGGTAACTCTCTTTGGGTCAAGGAGTACTTATATTGGATTAGGCTAACTCGCTTGGTGTCTGGGAGTACTTATATGGGACCAGGGTAACTCACTTGGGGCCAGGGTGTACTTATAAAGGGGCTAGGGTAACTCACTTGGGGTCAGGGAGTATTTATAAGGGACTAGGTTAACTCACTTAGGTTCAGGGAGTACTTCTATGGTACTAGGGTAACTCACTTGGGGTCTGCGAGTACTTATATGGGACTAGGGTAACTCATTTGGGGTCAGGGAGCACTTATAAAAGGGCTAGGGTAACTCACTTTGGGTCAAGCAGTACTTCTATGTGAGAAGGGTAACTCACTTGCTGGCAGAGAGTACATATAAAGGGGCAAGGATAGCTCAATTGGGGTCAGGGAGTACTTCTATGGGACTAGGGTAACTCACTTGGGGTCAGAGAGTATATATAAAGGGGCTAGGATAACTCACCTGCGGTCAGAGAGTACATATAAAGGGGCTAGGATAACTCACTTGCGGTCAGAGAGTACATATAAAGGGGCTAGGATAACTCTCTTGGGGTCAGGGAGTACTTATAAAGTGGCTGGGGTAACTCACTTGCGGTCAGAGAGTACTTAACTCACTTGCGGTCAGAGAGTACATATAAAGGGGCTAGGATAACTCACTTGGGGTCAGGGAGTACTTATAAAGGGGCTAGGATAACTCACTTGCGGTCAGAGAGTACATATAAAGGGGCTAGGATAACTCACTTTTGGTCAGGGAGTACTTATATAGGGGCTAGGGTAACTCACTTGGGGTCAGGGAGTACTTCTATGGGACTAGGGTAACTCACTTGGGGTCAGGGAGTACTTCTATGGGACTAGGGTAACTCACTTGGGGTCAGGCTGTACTTATAAAGGGGCTAGGGTAAATCACTTGGGATCAGGGAGTACTTATAAAGGGGCTAGGGTAACCCATTTTCGGTCAAGGAGTACTTATACTAGACTAGGCTAACTCACTTGGTGTCTGGGAGTACTTATTTGGGACCAGGGTAACTCACTTGGGGCCGGGTGTACTTATAAAGGGGTCTAGGGTAACTCACTTTGGGTCAGGGAGTACTTATAAAGGGGCTATGGTAACTCACTTGGGTTCAGGGAGTACTTATATGGGACTAGTGTAACTCACTTGCTGTCAGAGAGTACATATAAAGGGGCTAGGATAACTCATTTGGGGTCAGAGAGTACTTATAAAGGGGCTATGGTACCTCACTTGATGTCTGGGAGTACTTATATGGGACCAGGGTAACTCACTTGGGGCCAGGGTGTACTTATAAAGGGGCTCGGGTAACTCACTTGGGGTCAGGGAGTACTTATAAAGTGTTAGAATAACTCACTTGCTGTCAGAGAGTACATATAAAGGGGCTAGGATAACTCACTTGTGGTCAGGGAGTACTTATATAGGGGCTAGGGTAACTCACTTGGGGTCAGGGAGTACTTATATAGGACTAGGGTAATTCACTTGCGGTCAGAGAGAACATATATAGGGATAGGATAACTCACTTGCGGTCAGAGAGCACATATAAAGGGGCTAGAATAACTCACTTGGGTTCAGGGAGTACTTATATGGGACTAGGGTAACTCACTTGCTGTCAGAGAGTACATATAAAGGGGCTAGGATAACTCACTTGGGGTCAGGGAGTACTTCTATGGGACTAGGGTAACTTACTTGGGGTCAGGGAGTACTTATATAGGGGCTAGTGTTACTCATTTGTGGTCAGGTAGTACATATATGGGACTAGGGTAACTCACTTGCGGTCAGAGAGTTCATATAAATCGGCTGGGGTAACTCACTTTGGGTCAAGGAGTACTTTTATTGGACTAGGCTAAATCTCTTGGTGTCTGGGAGTACTTATATGGGACCAGGGTAACTCCCTTGGGGTCAGGGAGTACTTATGAAGGGGCTAGGGTAACCCACTTTGGGTCAAGGAGTACTTATATTGGACTAGGCTAACTCACTTGGTGTCTGGGAGTACTTATATGGGACCAGGGTAACTCACTTGCGGCCAGGGTGTACTTATAAAGGGGCTAGGGTAACTCACTTGGGGTCAGGGAGTACTTATAAAGGGGCTATGGTAACTCACTTGGGTTAAGGGAGTACTTATATGGGACTAGGGTAACTCACTTGCTGTCAGAGAGTACATATAAAGGGGCTAGGATAACTCACTTGGCGTCAGGGAGTACTTATAAAGGGGCTATGGTACCTCACTTGCGGGCAGGGAGTACTTATAAAGGGGCTAGGGTAACTCTCTTTGGGTCAAGGAGTACTTATATTGGATTAGGCTAACTCGCTTGGTGTCTGGGAGTACTTATATGGGACCAGGGTAACTCACTTGGGGCCAGGGTGTACTTATAAAGGGGCTAGGGTAACTCACTTGGGGTCAGGGAGTATTTATAAGCGACTAGGTTAACTCACTTGGGTTCAGGGAGTACTTCTATGGTACTAGGGTAACTCACTTGGGGTCTGCGAGTACTTATATGGGACTAGGGTAACTCATTTGGGGTCAGGGAGCACTTATAAAAGGGCTAGGGTAACTCACTTTGGGTCAAGGAGTACTTCTATGTGAGAAGGGTAACTCACTTGCTGGCAGAGAGTACATATAAAGGGGCAAGGATAGCTCAATTGGGGTCAGGGAGTACTTCTATGGGACTAGGGTAACTCACTTGGGGTCAGGGAGTATATATAAAGGGGCTAGGATAACTCACTTGCGGTCAGAGAGTACATATAAAGGGGCTAGGATAACTCACTTGCGGTCAGAGAGTACATATAAAGGGGCTAGGATAACTCACTTGGGGTCAGAGAGTACATATAAAGGGGCTAGGATAACTCGCTTGGGGTCAGAGAGTACTTATAAAGGGGCTAGGGTAACTCACTTGCGGTCAGAGAGTACATATAAAGTGGCTAGGGTAACTCCCTTGGTGCCAGGGTGTACTTATAAAGGGGATAGGGTAACTCACTTGGGGTCAGGGAGTAGTTATAAGTGACTAGGGTAACTCACTTGGGGTCTGGGAGTACTTATATAGGGACTAGTTTAACTCACTTGGGGTCAGGGTGTAATTATATAGGGGCTAGGGTAACCCATTTTCGGTCAAGGGGTACTTATACTAGACTAGGCTAACTCACTTGGTGTCTGGGAGTACTTATATGGGACTAGGGTAACTCACTTGCGGTCAGAGAGTACATATAAAGGGTCTAGGATAACTCACTTGTGGTCAGGGCGTATTTATATAGGGGCTAGGGTAACTCACTTGGGGTCAAGGAGTACTTATATAGGACTAGGGTAATTCACTTGCGGTCAGAGAGAACATATATAGGGATAGGATAACTCACTTGCGGTCAGAGAATACATATAAAGGGGCTAGAATAACTCACTTGTTGTCAGGGAGTACTTCTATGGGACTAGGGTAACCCACTTAAGGTCAGGGAGTACTTATATGGGACTAGAGTAACTCTCTTGAGGTCAGGGAGTACATATAAAGGGGTTAGGGTAACTCAATTTGGGTCAAGGAGTACTTGTATTGGACTAGGCTAACTCACTTGGTGTCTGGGAGTACTTATATGGGACCAGGGTAACTCCCTTGGTGCCAGGGTGTACTTATAAAGGGGCTAGGGTAACTCACTTGGGGTCAGGGAGTAGTTATAAGGGACTAGGGTAACTCAGTTGCGGTCAGAGAGTACATATATAGGGGCTAGGATAACTCACTTGGGGTCAGGGAGTACATATAATGGGGCTAGGATAACTCACTTGCGTTCAGGGCGTACATATAAAGGGGCTAGGATAACTCACTTGCGGTCAGAGAGTACATATAAAGGGGCTAGGATAACTCACTTGGGGTCAGGGAGTACTTATAAAGGGGCTAGGGTAACTCACTTGCGGTCAGAGAGTACATATAAAGGGGCTATGGTAACTCACTTGGGGTCAGGGAGTACTTATATGGGACTAGGGTAACTCACTTGCGGTCAGAGAGTACATATAAAGGGGCTAGGATAACTCACTTGGGGTCAGGGAGTACTTATTAAGGGGCTATGGTAACTCACTTGGGGTCAGGGAGTACATATAAAGGGGCTAGGATAACTCACTTGTGGTCAGGGAGTACTTATATAGGGGCTAGGGTAACTCACTTGGGGTCAAGGAGTACTTATATAGGACTAGGGTAATTCACTTGCGGTCAGAGAGAACATATATAGGGATAGGATAACTCACTTGCGGTCAGAGAATACATATAAATGGGCTAGAATAACTCACTTGTTGTCAGGGAGTACTTCTATGGGACTAGGGTAACCCACTTAAGGTCAGGGAGTACTTATATGGGACTAGAGTAACTCTCTTGAGGTCAGGGAGTACATATAAAGGGGTTAGGGTAACTCAATTTGGGTCAAGGAGTACTTGTATTGGACTAGGCTAACTTACTTGGTGTCTGGGAGTACTTATATGGGACCAGGGTAACTCCCTTGGTGCCAGGGTGTACTTATAAAGGGGCTAGGGTAACTCACTTGGGGTCAGGGAGTAGTTATAAGGGACTAGGGTAACTCACTTGCGTTCAGGGCGTACATATAAAGGGGCTAGGATAACTCACTTGCGGTCAGAGAGTACATATAAAGGGGCTAGGATAACTCACTTGGGGTCAGGGAGTACTTATAAAGGGGCTAGGGTAACTCACTTGCGGTCAGAGAGTACATATAAAGGGGCTATGGTAACTCACTTGGGGTCAGGGAGTACTTATATGGGACTAGGGTAACTCACTTGCGGTCAGAGAGTACATATAAAGGGGCTAGGATAACTCACTTGGGGTCAGGGAGTACTTATTAAGGGGCTATGGTAACTCACTTGGGGTCAGGGAGTACATATAAAGGGGCTAGGATAACTCACTTGTGGTCAGGGAGTACTTATATAGGGGCTAGGGTAACTCACTTGGGGTCAAGGAGTACTTATATAGGACTAGGGTAATTCACTTGCGGTCAGAGAGAACATATATAGGGATAGGATAACTCACTTGCGGTCAGAGAGCACATATAAAGGGGCTAGAATAACTCACTTGGGGTCAGGGAGTACTTATAAAGGGGCTATGGTAACTCACTTGGGGTAAGGAGTACTTATATAGGACTAGGGTAATTCACTTGCGGTCAGAGAGTACATATAAAGGGGCTAGGATAACTCACTTGCGGTCAGAGAGTACATATAAAGGGGCTAGGATAACTCACTTGGGGTCAGGGAGTACTTATAAAGGGGCTAGGGTAACTCACTTGCGGTCAGAGAGTACATATAAAGGGGCTATGGTAACTCACTTGGGGTCAGGGAGTACTTATATGGGACTAGGGTAACTCACTTGCGGTCAGAGAGTACATATAAAGGGGCTAGGATAACTCACTTGTGGTCAGGGAGTACTTATATAGGGGCTAGGGTAACTCACTTGGGGTCAGGGAGTACTTCTATGGGACTAGGGTAACTCACTTGGGGTCAGGGTGTACTTATAAAGGGGCTAGGGTAAATCACTTGGGGTCAGGGAGTACTTATAAAGGGGCTTGGGTAACCCATTTTCGGTCAAGGAGTACTTATACTAGACTAGGCTAACTCACTTGGTGTCTCGGAGTACTTATTTGGGACCAGGGTAACTCACTTGGGGCCGGGTGTACTTATAAAGGGGTCTAGGGTAACTCACTTTGGGTCAGAGAGTTCATATAAATCGGCTGGGGTAACTCACTTTGGGTCAAGGAGTACTTTTATTGGACTAGGCTAAATCTCTTGGTGTCTGGGAGTACTTATATGGGACCAGGGTAACTCCCTTGGGGTCAGGGAGTACTTATGAAGGGGCTAGGGTAACCCACTTTGGGTCAAGGAGTACTTATAGTAGACTAGGATAACTCACTTGGGGTCAGGGAGTACTTATATAGGGGCTAGGGTAACACTCTTCGGGTCAAGGAGTACTTATATTGGACTAGGCTAACTCACTTGGTGTCTGGGAGTACTTATATGGGACTAGGGTAACTCACTTGCGGTCAGGGAGTACTTATATAGGGGCTAGGGTAACTCTCTTCGGGTCAAGGAGTACTTATATTGGACTAGGCTAACTCACTTGGTGTCTGGGAGTACTTATATGGGACCAGGGTAACTCACTTGCGGCCAGGGTGTACTTATAAAGGGGCTAGGGTAACTCACTTGGGGTCAGGGAGTACTTATAAAGGGGCTATGGTAACTCACTTGGGTTAAGGGAGTACTTATATGGGACTAGGGTAACTCACTTGCTGTCAGAGAGTACATATAAAGGGGCTAGGATAACTCACTTGGGTTCAGGGAGTACTTATAAAGGGGCTATGGTACCTCACTTGCGGGCAGGGAGTACTTATAAAGGGGCTAGGGTAACTCTCTTTGGGTCAAGGAGTACTTATATTGGATTAGGCTAACTCGCTTGGTGTCTGGGAGTACTTATATGGGACCAGGGTAACTCACTTGGGGCCAGGGTGTACTTATAAAGGGGCTAGGGTAACTCACTTGGGGTCAGGGAGTATTTATAAGGGACTAGGTTAACTCACTTGGGTTCAGGGAGTACTTCTATGGTACTAGGGTAACTCACTTGGGGTCTGCGAGTACTTATATGGGACTAGGGTAACTCATTTGGGGTCAGGGAGCACTTATAAAAGGGCTAGGGTAACTCACTTTGGGTCAAGGAGTACTTCTATGTGAGAAGGGTAACTCACTTGCTGGCAGAGAGTACATATAAAGGGGCAAGGATAGCTCAATTGGGGTCAGGGAGTACTTCTATGGGACTAGGGTAACTCACTTGGGGTCAGGGAGTATATATAAAGGGGCTAGGATAACTCACTTGCGGTCAGAGAGTACATATAAAGGGGCTAGGATAACTCACTTGCGGTCAGAGAGTACATATAAAGGGGCTAGGATAACTCACTTGGGGTCAGAGAGTACATATAAAGGGGCTAGGATAACTCGCTTGGGGTCAGAGAGTACTTATAAAGGGGCTAGGGTAACTCACTTGCGGTCAGAGAGTACATATAAAGTGGCTAGGGTAACTCCCTTGGTGCCAGGGTGTACTTATAAAGGGGATAGGGTAACTCACTTGGGGTCAGGGAGTAGTTATAAGTGACTAGGGTAACTCACTTGGGGTCTGGGAGTACTTATATAGGGACTAGTTTAACTCACTTGGGGTCAGGGTGTAATTATAAAGGGGCTAGGGTAACCCATTTTCGGTCAAGGGGTACTTATACTAGACTAGGCTAACTCACTTGGTGTCTGGGAGTACTTATATGGGACTAGGGTAACTCACTTGCGGTCAGAGAGTACATATAAAGGGTCTAGGATAACTCACTTGTGGTCAGGGCGTACTTATATAGGGGCTAGGGTAACTCACTTGGGGTCAAGGAGTACTTATATAGGACAAGGGTAATTCACTTGCGGTCAGAGAGAACATATATAGGGATAGGATAACTCACTTGCGGTCAGAGAATACATATAAAGGGGCTAGAATAACTCACTTGTTGTCAGGGAGTACTTCTATGGGACTAGGGTAACCCACTTAAGGTCAGGGAGTACTTATATGGGACTAGAGTAACTCTCTTGAGGTCAGGGAGTACATATAAAGGGGTTAGGGTAACTCAATTTGGGTCAAGGAGTACTTGTATTGGACTAGGCTAACTCACTTGGTGTCTGGGAGTACTTATATGGGACCAGGGTAACTCCCTTGGTGCCAGGGTGTACTTATAAAGGGGCTAGGGTAACTCACTTGGGGTCAGGGAGTAGTTATAAGGGACTAGGGTAACTCAGTTGCGGTCAGAGAGTACATATATAGGGGCTAGGATAACTCACTTGGGGTCAGGGAGTACATATAATGGGGCTAGGATAACTCACTTGCGTTCAGGGCGTACATATAAAGGGGCTAGGATAACTCACTTGCGGTCAGAGAGTACATATAAAGGGGCTAGGATAACTCACTTGGGGTCAGGGAGTACTTATAAAGGGGCTAGGGTAACTCACTTGCGGTCAGAGAGTACATATAAAGGGGCTATGGTAACTCACTTGGGGTCAGGGAGTACTTATATGGGACTAGGGTAACTCACTTGCGGTCAGAGAGTACATATAAAGGGGCTAGGATAACTCACTTGGGGTCAGGGAGTACTTATTAAGGGGCTATGGTAACTCACTTGGGGTCAGGGAGTACATATAAAGGGGCTAGGATAACTCACTTGTGGTCAGGGAGTACTTATATAGGGGCTAGGGTAACTCACTTGGGGTCAAGGAGTACTTATATAGGACTAGGGTAATTCACTTGCGGTCAGAGAGAACATATATAGGGATAGGATAACTCACTTGCGGTCAGAGAGCACATATAAAGGGGCTAGAATAACTCACTTGGGGTCAGGGAGTACTTATAAAGGGGCTATGGTAACTCACTTGGGGTAAGGAGTACTTATATAGGACTAGGGTAATTCACTTGCGGTCAGAGAGTACATATAAAGGGGCTAGAATAACTCACTTGTTGTCAGGGAGTACTTCTATGGGACTAGGGTAACTCACTTGGGGTCTGGGAGTACTTATATGGAACTAGGGTAACCCACTTAAGGTCAGGGAGTACTTATATGGGACTAGAGTAACTCTCTTGAGGTCAGGGAGTACATATAAGGGGTTAGGGTAACTCAATTTGGGTCAAGGGGTACTTGTATTGGACTAGGCTAACTCACTTGGTGTCTGGGAGTACTTATATGGGACCAGGGTAACTCCCTTGGTGCCAGGGTGTACTTATAAAGGGGCTAGGGTAACTCACTTGGGGTCAGGGAGTAGTTATAAGGGACTAGGGTAACTCAGTTGCGGTCAGAGAGTACATATATAGGGGCTAGGATAACTCACTTGGGGTCAGGGAGTACATATAATGGGGCTAGGATAACTCACTTGCGGTCAGGGAGTACATATAAAGGGGCTAGGATAACTCACTTGCGGTCAGAGAGTACATATAAAGGGGCTAGGATAACTCACTTGGGGTCAGGGAGTACTTATAAAGGGGCTAGGGTAACTCACTTGCGGTCAGAGAGTACATATAAAGGGGCTATGGTAACTCACTTGGGGTCAGGGAGTACTTATATGGGACTAGGGTAACTCACTTGCGGTCAGAGAGTACATATAAAGGGGCTAGGATAACTCACTTGTGGTCAGGGAGTACTTATATAGGGGCTAGGGTAACTCACTTGGGGTCAGGGAGTACTTCTATGGGACTAGGGTAACTCACTTGGGGTCAGGGTGTACTTATAAAGGGGCTAGGGTAAATCACTTGGGGTCAGGGAGTACTTATAAAGGGGCTTGGGTAACCCATTTTCGGTCAAGGAGTACTTATACTAGACTAGGCTAACTCACTTGGTGTCTCGGAGTACTTATTTGGGACCAGGGTAACTCACTTGGGGCCGGGTGTACTTATAAAGGGGTCTAGGGTAACTCACTTTGGGTCAGGGAGTACTTATAAAGGGGCTATGGTAACTCACTTGGGTTCAGGGAGTACTTATATGGGACTAGTGTAACTCACTTGCCGTCAGAAAGTACATATAATGGGGCTAGGATAACTCACTTGCGGTCAGGGAGTACATATAAAGGGGCTAGGATAACTCACTTGCGGTCAGAGAGTACATATAAAGGGGCTAGGATAACTCACTTGGGGTCAGGGAGTACTTATAAAGTGGCTAGGGTAACACTCTTCGGGTCAAGGAGTACTTATATTGGACTAGGCTAACTCACTTGGTGTCTGGGAGTACTTATTTGGGACTAGGGTAACTCACTTGCGGTCAGGGAGTACTTATATAGGGGCTAGGGTAACTCTCTTCGGGTCAAGGAGTACTTATATTGGACTAGGCTAACTCACTTGGTGTCTGGGAGTACTTATATGGGACCAGGGTAACTCACTTGCGGCCAGGGTGTACTTATAAAGGGGCTAGGGTAACTCACTTGGGGTCAGGGAGTACTTATATAGGACTAGGGTAATTCACTTGCGGTCAGAGAGAACATATATAGGGATAGGATAACTCACTTGCGGTCAGAGAGCACATATAAAGGGGCTAGAATAACTCACTTGGGTTCAGGGAGTACTTATATGGGACTAGGGTAACTCACTTGCTGTCAGAGAGTACATATAAAGGGGCTAGGATAACTCACTTGGGGTCAGGGAGTACTTCTATGGGACTAGGGTAACTCACTTGGGGTCAGGGAGTACTTATATAGGACTAGGGTAATTCACTTGCGGTCAGAGAGAACATATATAGGGATAGGATAACTCACTTGCGGTCAGAGAGCACATATAAAGGGGCTAGAATAACTCACTTGGGTTCAGGGAGTACTTATATGGGACTAGGGTAACTCACTTGCTGTCAGAGAGTACATATAAAGGGGCTAGGATAACTCACTTGGGGTCAGGGAGTACTTCTATGGGACTAGGGTAACTCACTTGGGGTCAGGGAGTACTTATATAGGGGCTAGTGTTACTCATTTGTGGTCAGGTAGTACATATATGGGACTAGGGTAACTCACTTGCGGTCAGAGAGTTCATATAAATCGGCTGGGGTAACTCACTTTGGGTCAAGGAGTACTTTTATTGGACTAGGCTAAATCTCTTGGTGTCTGGGAGTACTTATATGGGACCAGGGTAACTCCCTTGGGGTCAGGGAGTACTTATGAAGGGCTAGGGTAACCCACTTTGGGTCAAGGAGTACTTATACTAGACTAGGATAACTCACTTGGGGTCAGGGAGTACTTATATAGGGGCTAGGGTAACACTCTTCGGGTCAAGGAGTACTTATATTGGACTAGGCTAACTCACTTGGTGTCTGGGAGTACTTATATGGGACTAGGGTAACTCACTTGCGGTCAGGGAGTACTTATATAGGGGCTAGGGTAACTCTCTTCGGGTCAAGGAGTACTTATATTGGACTAGGCTAACTCACTTGGTGTCTGGGAGTACTTATATGGGACCAGGGTAACTCACTTGGGGCCAGGGTGTACTTATAAAGGGGCTCGGGTAACTCACTTGGGGTCAGGGAGTACTTATAAAGTGTTAGAATAACTCACTTGCTGTCAGAGAGTACATATAAAGGGGCTAGGATAACTCACTTGTGGTCAGGGAGTACTTATATAGGGGCTAGGGTAACTCACTTGGGGTCAGGGAGTACTTATATAGGACTAGGGTAATTCACTTGCGGTCAGAGAGAACATATATAGGGATAGGATAACTCACTTGCGGTCAGAGAGCACATATAAAGGGGCTAGAATAACTCACTTGGGTTCAGGGAGTACTTATATGGGACTAGGGTAACTCACTTGCTGTCAGAGAGTACATATAAAGGGGCTAGGATAACTCACTTGGGGTCAGGGAGTACTTCTATGGGGCTAGGATAACTCACTTGGGGTCAGGGAGTAGTTATAAAGGGGCTATGGTAACTCACTTGGGGTCAGGGAGTACTTATATGGGACTAGGGTAACTCACTTGCGGTCAGAGAGTACATATAAAGAGGATAGGATAACTCATTTGGGGTCAGAGAGTACTTATAAAGGGGCTATGGTACCTCACTTTGGGTCAGGGAGTACTTATATGGGATTAGGGTAACTCACTTGCGGTCAGGGAGTACTTATAGAGGGGCTAGGGTAACTCTCTTCGGGTCAAGGAGTATTTATATTGGACTAGGCTAACTCACTTGGTGTCAGGGAGTACTTATATGGGACTAGGGTAACTCTCTTGAGGTCAGGGAGTACATATAAAGGGTTTAGGGTAACTCAATTTGGGTCAAGGAGTACTTGTATTGGACTAGGCTAACTCACTTGGCGTCTGGGAGTACTTATATGGGACCAGGGTAACTCCCTTGGTGCCAGGGTGTACTTATAATGGGGCTAGGGTAACTCACTTGCGGTCAGAGAGTACATATAACGGGGCTAGGATAACTCAGTTGGGGTCAGGGAGTACTTATAAAGGGGCTATGGTAACTCACTTGGGGTCAGGGAGTACTTATATGGGACTAGGGTAACTCACTTGCGGTCAGAGAGTACATATAAAGAGGATAGGATAAGTCATTTGGGGTCAGAGAGTACTTATAAAGGGGCTATGGTACCTCACTTTGGGTCAGGGAGTACTTATATGGGATTAGGGTAACTCACTTGCGGTCAGGGAGTACTTATAGAGGGGCTAGGGTAACTCTCTTCGGGTCAAGGAGTACTTATATTGGACTAGGCTAACTCACTTGGTGTCTGGGAGTACATATAGGGGACCAGGGTAACTCACTTGGGGCTAGGGTGTACTTATATAGGGGCTAGGATAACTCACTTGGGGTCAGGGAGTACTTATAAAGGCGCTAGGATAACTCACTTGCGGTCAGAGAGTACATATAAAGAGGATAGGATAACTCATTTGGGGTCAGAGAGTACTTATAAAGGGGCTATGGTACCTCACTTTGGGTCAGGGAGTACTTATATGGGATTAGGGTAACTCACTTGCGGTCAGGGAGTACATATAACGGGGCTAGGATAACTCACTTGGGGTCAGGGAGTACTTATAATGGGGCTATGGTAACTCAATTGGGGTCAGGGAGTACTTATATGGGACTAGGGTAACTCACTTGGTGTCTGGGAGTACTTATATGGGACTAGGGTAACCCACTTAAGGTCAGGGAGTACTTATATGGGACTAGGGTAACTCTCTTGAGTTCAGGGAGTACATATAAAGGGATTAGGGTAACTCAATTTGGGTCAAGGAGTACTTGTATTGGACTAGGCTAACTCACTTGGCGTCTGGGAGTACTTATATGGGACCAGGGTAACTCCCTTGGTGCCAGGGTGTACTTATAAAGGGGCTAGGGTAACTCACTTGGGGTCTGGGAGTAGTTATAAGTGACTAGGGTAACTCACTTGGGGTCTGGGAGTACTTATGTAGGGATTAAGTTAACTCACTTGGGGTCAGGGTGTACTTATAAAGGGGCTAGGGTAACTCACTTGGGGTCAGGGAGTACTTATAAAGGGTTAGAATAACTCACTTGCTGTCAGAGAGTACATATAAAGGGGCTAGGATAACTCACTTGCGGTCAGAGAGTACATATAAAGGGGCTAGGATAACTCACTTGGGGTCAGGGAGTACTTATAAATGGGCTAGGGTAACTCACTTGCGGTCAGAGAGTACATATAAAGGGGCTAGGATAACTCACTTGGGGTCAGGGAGAACTTATAAAGGGGCTAGGATAACTCACTTGCGGTCAGAGAGTACATATAAAGGGGCTAGGATAACACACTTGGGGTCAGGGAGTACTTATTAAGGGGCTATGGTAACTCACTTGGGGTCAGGGAGTACTTATATGAGACTAGGGTAACTCACTTGCGGTCAGAGAGTACATATAAAGGGGCTAGGATAACTCACTTGGGGTCAGGGAGTAGTTATAAAGGTGATATGGTAACTCACATGGGGTGAGGGAGTACTTATATGGGATTAGGGTAACTCACTTGCGGTCAGGGAGTACTTATAGAGGGGCTAGGGTAACTCTCTTCGGGTCAAGGAGTATTTATATTGGACTAGGCTAACTCACTTGGTGTCAGGGAGTACTTATATGGGACTAGGGTAACTCTCTTGAGGTCAGGGAGTACATATAAAGGGTTTAGGGTAACTCAATTTGGGTCAAGGAGTACTTGTATTGGACTAGGCTAACTCACTTGGCGTCTGGGAGTACTTATATGGGACCAGGGTAACTCCCTTGGTGCCAGGGTGTACTTATAATGGGGCTAGGGTAACTCACTTGCGGTCAGAGAGTACATATAACGGGGCTAGGATAACTCAGTTGGGGTCAGGGAGTACTTATAAAGGGGCTATGGTAACTCACTTGGGGTCAGGGAGTACTTATATGGGACTAGGGTAACTCACTTGCGGTCAGAGAGTACATATAAAGAGGATAGGATAAGTCATTTGGGGTCAGAGAGTACTTATAAAGGGGCTATGGTACCTCACTTTGGGTCAGGGAGTACTTATATGGGATTAGGGTAACTCACTTGCGGTCAGGGAGTACTTATAGAGGGGCTAGGGTAACTCTCTTCGGGTCAAGGAGTACTTATATTGGACTAGGCTAACTCACTTGGTGTCTGGGAGTACATATAGGGGACCAGGGTAACTCACTTGGGGCTAGGGTGTACTTATATAGGGGCTAGGATAACTCACTTGGGGTCAGGGAGTACTTATAAAGGCGCTAGGATAACTCACTTGCGGTCAGAGAGTACATATAAAGAGGATAGGATAACTCATTTGGGGTCAGAGAGTACTTATAAAGGGGCTATGGTACCTCACTTTGGGTCAGGGAGTACTTATATGGGATTAGGGTAACTCACTTGCGGTCAGGGAGTACATATAACGGGGCTAGGATAACTCACTTGGGGTCAGGGAGTACTTATAATGGGGCTATGGTAACTCAATTGGGGTCAGGGAGTACTTATATGGGACTAGGGTAACTCACTTGGTGTCTGGGAGTACTTATATGGGACTAGGGTAACCCACTTAAGGTCAGGGAGTACTTATATGGGACTAGGGTAACTCTCTTGAGTTCAGGGAGTACATATAAAGGGATTAGGGTAACTCAATTTGGGTCAAGGAGTACTTGTATTGGACTAGGCTAACTCACTTGGCGTCTGGGAGTACTTATATGGGACCAGGGTAACTCCCTTGGTGCCAGGGTGTACTTATAAAGGGGCTAGGGTAACTCACTTGGGGTCTGGGAGTAGTTATAAGTGACTAGGGTAACTCACTTGGGGTCTGGGAGTACTTATGTAGGGATTAAGTTAACTCACTTGGGGTCAGGGTGTACTTATAAAGGGGCTAGGGTAACTCACTTGGGGTCAGGGAGTACTTATAAAGGGTTAGAATAACTCACTTGCTGTCAGAGAGTACATATAAAGGGGCTAGGATAACTCACTTGCGGTCAGAGAGTACATATAAAGGGGCTAGGATAACTCACTTGGGGTCAGGGAGTACTTATAAATGGGCTAGGGTAACTCACTTGCGGTCAGAGAGTACATATAAAGGGGCTAGGATAACTCACTTGGGGTCAGGGAGAACTTATAAAGGGGCTAGGATAACTCACTTGCGGTCAGAGAGTACATATAAAGGGGCTAGGATAACACACTTGGGGTCAGGGAGTACTTATTAAGGGGCTATGGTAACTCACTTGGGGTCAGGGAGTACTTATATGAGACTAGGGTAACTCACTTGCGGTCAGAGAGTACATATAAAGGGGCTAGGATAACTCACTTGGGGTCAGGGAGTAGTTATAAAGGTGATATGGTAACTCACATGGGGTGAGGGAGTACTTATATGGGATTAGGGTAACTCACTTGCGGTCAGGGAGTACTTATAGAGGGGCTAGGGTAACTCTCTTCGGGTCAAGGAGTATTTATATTGGACTAGGCTAACTCACTTGGTGTCAGGGAGTACTTATATGGGACTAGGGTAACTCTCTTGAGGTCAGGGAGTACATATAAAGGGTTTAGGGTAACTCAATTTGGGTCAAGGAGTACTTGTATTGGACTAGGCTAACTCACTTGGCGTCTGGGAGTACTTATATGGGACCAGGGTAACTCCCTTGGTGCCAGGGTGTACTTATAATGGGGCTAGGGTAACTCACTTGCGGTCAGAGAGTACATATAACGGGGCTAGGATAACTCAGTTGGGGTCAGGGAGTACTTATAAAGGGGCTATGGTAACTCACTTGGGGTCAGGGAGTACTTATATGGGACTAGGGTAACTCACTTGCGGTCAGAGAGTACATATAAAGAGGATAGGATAAGTCATTTGGGGTCAGAGAGTACTTATAAAGGGGCTATGGTACCTCACTTTGGGTCAGGGAGTACTTATATGGGATTAGGGTAACTCACTTGCGGTCAGGGAGTACTTATAGAGGGGCTAGGGTAACTCTCTTCGGGTCAAGGAGTACTTATATTGGACTAGGCTAACTCACTTGGTGTCTGGGAGTACATATAGGGGACCAGGGTAACTCACTTGGGGCTAGGGTGTACTTATATAGGGGCTAGGATAACTCACTTGGGGTCAGGGAGTACTTATAAAGGCGCTAGGATAACTCACTTGCGGTCAGAGAGTACATATAAAGAGGATAGGATAACTCATTTGGGGTCAGAGAGTACTTATAAAGGGGCTATGGTACCTCACTTTGGGTCAGGGAGTACTTATATGGGATTAGGGTAACTCACTTGCGGTCAGGGAGTACATATAACGGGGCTAGGATAACTCACTTGGGGTCAGGGAGTACTTATAATGGGGCTATGGTAACTCAATTGGGGTCAGGGAGTACTTATATGGGACTAGGGTAACTCACTTGGTGTCTGGGAGTACTTATATGGGACTAGGGTAACCCACTTAAGGTCAGGGAGTACTTATATGGGACTAGGGTAACTCTCTTGAGTTCAGGGAGTACATATAAAGGGATTAGGGTAACTCAATTTGGGTCAAGGAGTACATGTATTGGACTAGGCTAACTCACTTGGCGTCTGGGAGTACTTATATGGGACCAGGGTAACTCCCTTGGTGCCAGGGTGTACTTATAAAGGGGCTAGGGTAACTCACTTGGGGTCTGGGAGTAGTTATAAGTGACTAGGGTAACTCACTTGGGGTCTGGGAGTACTTATGTAGGGATTAAGTTAACTCACTTGGGGTCAGGGTGTACTTATAAAGGGGCTAGGGTAACTCACTTGGGGTCAGGGAGTACTTATAAAGGGTTAGAATAACTCACTTGCTGTCAGAGAGTACATATAAAGGGGCTAGGATAACTCACTTGCGGTCAGAGAGTACATATAAAGGGGCTAGGATAACTCACTTGGGGTCAGGGAGTACTTATAAATGGGCTAGGGTAACTCACTTGCGGTCAGAGAGTACATATAAAGGGGCTAGGATAACTCACTTGGGGTCAGGGAGAACTTATAAAGGGGCTAGGATAACTCACTTGCGGTCAGAGAGTACATATAAAGGGGCTAGGATAACACACTTGGGGTCAGGGAGTACTTATAAAGGGGCTATGGTAACTCACTTGGGTTCAGGGAGTACTTATATGGGACTAGTGTAACTCACTTGCTGTCAGAGAGTACATATAAAGGGGCTAGGATAACTCATTTGGGGTCAGAGAGTACTTATAAAGGGGCTATGGTACCTCACTTGATGTCTGGGAGTACTTATATGGGACCAGGGTAACTCACTTGGGGCCAGGGTGTACTTATAAAGGGGCTCGGGTAACTCACTTGGGGTCAGGGAGTACTTATAAAGTGTTAGAATAACTCACTTGCTGTCAGAGAGTACATATAAAGGGGCTAGGATAACTCACTTGTGGTCAGGGAGTACTTATATAGGGGCTAGGGTAACTCACTTGGGGTCAGGGAGTACTTATATAGGACTAGGGTAATTCACTTGCGGTCAGAGAGAACATATATAGGGATAGGATAACTCACTTGCGGTCAGAGAGAACATATAAAGGGGCTAGAATAACTCACTTGGGTTCAGGGAGTACTTATATGGGACTAGGGTAACTCACTTGCTGTCAGAGAGTACATATAAAGGGGCTAGGATAACTCACTTGGGGTCAGGGAGTACTTCTATGGGGCTAGGATAACTCACTTGGGGTCAGGGAGTAGTTATAAAGGGGCTATGGTAACTCACTTGGGGTCAGGGAGTACTTATATGGGACTAGGGTAACTCACTTGCGGTCAGAGAGTACATATAAAGAGGATAGGATAACTCATTTGGGGTCAGAGAGTACTTATAAAGGGGCTATGGTACCTCACTTTGGGTCAGGGAGTACTTATATGGGATTAGGGTAACTCACTTGCGGTCAGGGAGTACTTATAGAGGGGCTAGGGTAACTCTCTTCGGGTCAAGGAGTATTTATATTGGACTAGGCTAACTCACTTGGTGTCAGGGAGTACTTATATGGGACTAGGGTAACTCTCTTGAGGTCAGGGAGTACATATAAAGGGTTTAGGGTAACTCAATTTGGGTCAAGGAGTACTTGTATTGGACTAGGCTAACTCACTTGGCGTCTGGGAGTACTTATATGGGACCAGGGTAACTCCCTTGGTGCCAGGGTGTACTTATAATGGGGCTAGGGTAACTCACTTGCGGTCAGAGAGTACATATAACGGGGCTAGGATAACTCAGTTGGGGTCAGGGAGTACTTATAAAGGGGCTATGGTAACTCACTTGGGGTCAGGGAGTACTTATATGGGACTAGGGTAACTCACTTGCGGTCAGAGAGTACATATAAAGAGGATAGGATAAGTCATTTGGGGTCAGAGAGTACTTATAAAGGGGCTATGGTACCTCACTTTGGGTCAGGGAGTACTTATATGGGATTAGGGTAACTCACTTGCGGTCAGGGAGTACTTATAGAGGGGCTAGGGTAACTCTCTTCGGGTCAAGGAGTACTTATATTGGACTAGGCTAACTCACTTGGTGTCTGGGAGTACATATAGGGGACCAGGGTAACTCACTTGGGGCTAGGGTGTACTTATATAGGGGCTAGGATAACTCACTTGGGGTCAGGGAGTACTTATAAAGGCGCTAGGATAACTCACTTGCGGTCAGAGAGTACATATAAAGAGGATAGGATAACTCATTTGGGGTCAGAGAGTACTTATAAAGGGGCTATGGTACCTCACTTTGGGTCAGGGAGTACTTATATGGGATTAGGGTAACTCACTTGCGGTCAGGGAGTACATATAACGGGGCTAGGATAACTCACTTGGGGTCAGGGAGTACTTATAATGGGGCTATGGTAACTCAATTGGGGTCAGGGAGTACTTATATGGGACTAGGGTAACTCACTTGGTGTCTGGGAGTACTTATATGGGACTAGGGTAACCCACTTAAGGTCAGGGAGTACTTATATGGGACTAGGGTAACTCTCTTGAGTTCAGGGAGTACATATAAAGGGATTAGGGTAACTCAATTTGGGTCAAGGAGTACTTTTATTGGACTAGGCTAACTCACTTGGCGTCTGGGAGTACTTATATGGGACCAGGGTAACTCCCTTGGTGCCAGGGTGTACTTATAAAGGGGCTAGGGTAACTCACTTGGGGTCTGGGAGTAGTTATAAGTGACTAGGGTAACTCACTTGGGGTCTGGGAGTACTTATGTAGGGATTAAGTTAACTCACTTGGGGTCAGGGTGTACTTATAAAGGGGCTAGGGTAACTCACTTGGGGTCAGGGAGTACTTATAAAGGGTTAGAATAACTCACTTGCTGTCAGAGAGTACATATAAAGGGGCTAGGATAACTCACTTGCGGTCAGAGAGTACATATAAAGGGGCTAGGATAACTCACTTGGGGTCAGGGAGTACTTATAAATGGGCTAGGGTAACTCACTTGCGGTCAGAGAGTACATATAAAGGGGCTAGGATAACTCACTTGGGGTCAGGGAGAACTTATAAAGGGGCTAGGATAACTCACTTGCGGTCAGAGAGTACATATAAAGGGGCTAGGATAACACACTTGGGGTCAGGGAGTACTTATTAAGGGGCTATGGTAACTCACTTGGGGTCAGGGAGTACTTATATGAGACTAGGGTAACTCACTTGCGGTCAGAGAGTACATATAAAGGGGCTAGGATAACTCACTTGGGGTCAGGGAGTAGTTATAAAGGTGATATGGTAACTCACATGGGGTGAGGGAGTACTTATATGGGATTAGGGTAACTCACTTGCGGTCAGGGAGTACTTATAGAGGGGCTAGGGTAACTCTCTTCGGGTCAAGGAGTATTTATATTGGACTAGGCTAACTCACTTGGTGTCAGGGAGTACTTATATGGGACTAGGGTAACTCTCTTGAGGTCAGGGAGTACATATAAAGGGTTTAGGGTAACTCAATTTGGGTCAAGGAGTACTTGTATTGGACTAGGCTAACTCACTTGGCGTCTGGGAGTACTTATATGGGACCAGGGTAACTCCCTTGGTGCCAGGGTGTACTTATAATGGGGCTAGGGTAACTCACTTGCGGTCAGAGAGTACATATAACGGGGCTAGGATAACTCAGTTGGGGTCAGGGAGTACTTATAAAGGGGCTATGGTAACTCACTTGGGGTCAGGGAGTACTTATATGGGACTAGGGTAACTCACTTGCGGTCAGAGAGTACATATAAAGAGGATAGGATAAGTCATTTGGGGTCAGAGAGTACTTATAAAGGGGCTATGGTACCTCACTTTGGGTCAGGGAGTACTTATATGGGATTAGGGTAACTCACTTGCGGTCAGGGAGTACTTATAGAGGGGCTAGGGTAACTCTCTTTGGGTCAAGGAGTACTTATATTGGACTAGGCTAACTCACTTGGTGTCTGGGAGTACATATAGGGGACCAGGGTAACTCACTTGGGGCTAGGGTGTACTTATATAGGGGCTAGGATAACTCACTTGGGGTCAGGGAGTACTTATAAAGGCGCTAGGATAACTCACTTGCGGTCAGAGAGTACATATAAAGAGGATAGGATAACTCATTTGGGGTCAGAGAGTACTTATAAAGGGGCTATGGTACCTCACTTTGGGTCAGGGAGTACTTATATGGGATTAGGGTAACTCACTTGCGGTCAGGGAGTACATATAACGGGGCTAGGATAACTCACTTGGGGTCAGGGAGTACTTATAATGGGGCTATGGTAACTCAATTGGGGTCAGGGAGTACTTATATGGGACTAGGGTAACTCACTTGGTGTCTGGGAGTACTTATATGGGACTAGGGTAACCCACTTAAGGTCAGGGAGTACTTATATGGGACTAGGGTAACTCTCTTGAGTTCAGGGAGTACATATAAAGGGATTAGGGTAACTCAATTTGGGTCAAGGAGTACTTGTATTGGACTAGGCTAACTCACTTGGCGTCTGGGAGTACTTATATGGGACCAGGGTAACTCCCTTGGTGCCAGGGTGTACTTATAAAGGGGCTAGGGTAACTCACTTGGGGTCTGGGAGTAGTTATAAGTGACTAGGGTAACTCACTTGGGGTCTGGGAGTACTTATGTAGGGATTAAGTTAACTCACTTGGGGTCAGGGTGTACTTATAAAGGGGCTAGGGTAACTCACTTGGGGTCAGGGAGTACTTATAAAGGGTTAGAATAACTCACTTGCTGTCAGAGAGTACATATAAAGGGGCTAGGATAACTCACTTGCGGTCAGAGAGTACATATAAAGGGGCTAGGATAACTCACTTGGGGTCAGGGAGTACTTATAAATGGGCTAGGGTAACTCACTTGCGGTCAGAGAGTACATATAAAGGGGCTAGGATAACTCACTTGGGGTCAGGGAGAACTTATAAAGGGGCTAGGATAACTCACTTGCGGTCAGAGAGTACATATAAAGGGGCTAGGATAACACACTTGGGGTCAGGGAGTACTTATTAAGGGGCTATGGTAACTCACTTGGGGTCAGGGAGTACTTATATGAGACTAGGGTAACTCACTTGCGGTCAGAGAGTACATATAAAGGGGCTAGGATAACTCACTTGGGGTCAGGGAGTAGTTATAAAGGTGATATGGTAACTCACATGGGGTGAGGGAGTACTTATATGGGATTAGGGTAACTCACTTGCGGTCAGGGAGTACTTATAGAGGGGCTAGGGTAACTCTCTTCGGGTCAAGGAGTATTTATATTGGACTAGGCTAACTCACTTGGTGTCAGGGAGTACTTATATGGGACTAGGGTAACTCTCTTGAGGTCAGGGAGTACATATAAAGGGTTTAGGGTAACTCAATTTGGGTCAAGGAGTACTTGTATTGGACTAGGCTAACTCACTTGGCGTCTGGGAGTACTTATATGGGACCAGGGTAACTCCCTTGGTGCCAGGGTGTACTTATAATGGGGCTAGGGTAACTCACTTGCGGTCAGAGAGTACATATAACGGGGCTAGGATAACTCAGTTGGGGTCAGGGAGTACTTATAAAGGGGCTATGGTAACTCACTTGGGGTCAGGGAGTACTTATATGGGACTAGGGTAACTCACTTGCGGTCAGAGAGTACATATAAAGAGGATAGGATAAGTCATTTGGGGTCAGAGAGTACTTATAAAGGGGCTATGGTACCTCACTTTGGGTCAGGGAGTACTTATATGGGATTAGGGTAACTCACTTGCGGTCAGGGAGTACTTATAGAGGGGCTAGGGTAACTCTCTTCGGGTCAAGGAGTACTTATATTGGACTAGGCTAACTCACTTGGTGTCTGGGAGTACATATAGGGGACCAGGGTAACTCACTTGGGGCTAGGGTGTACTTATATAGGGGCTAGGATAACTCACTTGGGGTCAGGGAGTACTTATAAAGGCGCTAGGATAACTCACTTGCGGTCAGAGAGTACATATAAAGAGGATAGGATAACTCATTTGGGGTCAGAGAGTACTTATAAAGGGGCTATGGTACCTCACTTTGGGTCAGGGAGTACTTATATGGGATTAGGGTAACTCACTTGCGGTCAGGGAGTACATATAACGGGGCTAGGATAACTCACTTGGGGTCAGGGAGTACTTATAATGGGGCTATGGTAACTCAATTGGGGTCAGGGAGTACTTATATGGGACTAGGGTAACTCACTTGGTGTCTGGGAGTACTTATATGGGACTAGGGTAACCCACTTAAGGTCAGGGAGTACTTATATGGGACTAGGGTAACTCTCTTGAGTTCAGGGAGTACATATAAAGGGATTAGGGTAACTCAATTTGGGTCAAGGAGTACTTGTATTGGACTAGGCTAACTCACTTGGCGTCTGGGAGTACTTATATGGGACCAGGGTAACTCCCTTGGTGCCAGGGTGTACTTATAAAGGGGCTAGGGTAACTCACTTGGGGTCTGGGAGTAGTTATAAGTGACTAGGGTAACTCACTTGGGGTCTGGGAGTACTTATGTAGGGATTAAGTTAACTCACTTGGGGTCAGGGTGTACTTATAAAGGGGCTAGGGTAACTCACTTGGGGTCAGGGAGTACTTATAAAGGGTTAGAATAACTCACTTGCTGTCAGAGAGTACATATAAAGGGGCTAGGATAACTCACTTGCGGTCAGAGAGTACATATAAAGGGGCTAGGATAACTCACTTGGGGTCAGGGAGTACTTATAAATGGGCTAGGGTAACTCACTTGCGGTCAGAGAGTACATATAAAGGGGCTAGGATAACTCACTTGGGGTCAGGGAGAACTTATAAAGGGGCTAGGATAACTCACTTGCGGTCAGAGAGTACATATAAAGGGGCTAGGATAACACACTTGGGGTCAGGGAGTACTTATTAAGGGGCTATGGTAACTCACTTGGGGTCAGGGAGTACTTATATGAGACTAGGGTAACTCACTTGCGGTCAGAGAGTACATATAAAGGGGCTAGGATAACTCACTTGGGGTCAGGGAGTAGTTATAAAGGTGATATGGTAACTCACATGGGGTGAGGGAGTACTTATATGGGACTAGGGTAACTCAGTTGCGGTCAGAGAGTACATATATAGGGGCTTGGATAACTCACTTGGGGTCAGGGAGTACATATAATGGGGCTAGGATAACTCACTTGCGGTCAGGGAGTACATATAAAGGGGCTAGGGTAACCCATTTTCGGTCAAGGAGTACTTATAAAGGGGCTATGGTAACTCACTTGGGTTCAGGGAATACTTATATGGGACTAGGGTAACTCACTTGCTGTCAGAGAGTACATATAAAGGGGCTAGGATAACTCATTTGTGGTCAGAGAGTACTTAGAAAGGGGCTATGGTACCTCACTTGATGTCTGGGAGTACTTATATGGGACCAGGGTAACTCACTTGGGGCCAGGGTGTACTTATTAAGGGGCTAGGATAACTCACTTGCGGTCAGGGAGTACATATAATGTGGCTAGGATAACTCACTTGCGTTCAGAGAGTACATATAAAGGGGCAAGGATAACTCACTTGGGGTCAGGGAGTACATATAATAGGGCTAGGATAACTCACTTGCGGTCAGAGAGTACATATAAAGGGGCTAGGATAACTCACTTGGGGTTAGGGAGTACTTATAAAGGCGCTAGGATAACTCACTTGCGGTCAGAGAGTACATATAACGGGGCTAGGATAACTCACTTGGGGTCAGGGAGTACTTATAAAGGGACTATGGTAACTCACTTGGGGTCAGGGAGTACTTATTTGGGACTAGGGTAACTCACTTGCGAACAGAGAGTACATATAAAGAGGATAGGATAACTCATTTGGGGTCAGAGAGTACTTATAAAGGGGCTATGGTACCTCACTTTGGGTCAGGGAGTACTTATATGGGATTAGGGTAACTCACTTGCGGTCAGGGAGTACTTATAGAGGGGCTAGGGTAACTCTCTTCGGGTCAAGGAGTACTTTTATTGGACTAGGCTAACTCACTTGGTGTCAGGGAGTACTTATATGGGACTAGGGTAACTCTCTTGAGGTCAGGGAGTACATATAAAGGGTTTAGGGTAACTCAATTTGGGTCAAGGAGTACTTGTATTGGACTAGGCTAACTCACTTGGTGTCTGGGAGTACTTATATGGGACCAGGGTAACTCCCTTGGTGCCAGGGTGTACTTATAAAGGGGCTAGGGTAACTCACTTGGGGTCAGGGAGTAGTTATAAGGGACTAGGATAACTCACTTGCGGTCAGAGAGTACATATAAAGGGGCTAGGATAACTCACTTGTGGTCAGAGAGTACATATAAAGGGGCTAGGATAACTCACTTGGGGTCAGGGAGTACTTATAAAGGGGCTAGGGTAACTCAATTGCGGTCAGAGAGTACATATAAAGGGGCTAGGATAACTCACTTGGGGTCAGGGAGTACATATAATGGGGCTAGGATAACTCACTTGCGGTCAGAGAGTACATATAAAGGGGCTAGGATAACTCACTTGGGGTCAGGGAGTACTTATAAAGGCGCTAGGATAACTCACTTGCGGTCAGAGAGTACATATAACGGGGCTAGGATAACTCACTTGTGATCAGGGAGTACTTATATAGGGGCTAGGGTAACTCACTTGGGGTCAGGGAGTACTTATATAGGACTAGGGTAATTCACTTGCGTTCAGAGAGAACATATATAGGGATAGGATAACTCACTTGCGGTCAGAGAGCACATATAAAGGGGCTAGAATAACTCACTTGGGGTCAGGGAGTACTTATAAAGGGGCTATGGTAACTCACTTGGGGTAAGGAGTACTTATATAGGACTAGGGTAATTCACTTGCGGTCAGAGAGAACATATATAGGGATAGGATAACTCACTTGCGGTCAGAGAGTACATATAAAGGGGCTAGAATAACTCACTTGTTGTCAGGAAGTACTTCTATGGGACTAGGGTGACTCACTTGGGGTCTGGGAGTACTTATATGGGACTAGGGTAACCCACTTAAGGTCAGGGACTACTTATATGGGACTAGGGTAATTCTCTTGAGGTCAGGGAGTACATATAAAGGGGTTAGGGTAACTCAATTTGGGTCAGGGAGTACTTATATGGGACTAGGGTAACTCAGTTGCGGTCAGAGAGTACATATAAAGGGGCTAGGATAACTCACTTGGGGTCAGGGAGTACATATAATGGGGCTAGGATAACTCACTTGCGGTCAGAGAGTACATATAAAGGGGCTAGGATAACTCACTTGCGGTCAGAGAGTACTTATAAAGGGGCTAGGATAACTCACTTGGGGTCAGGGAGTACTTATAAAGGGGCTAGGGTAACTCACTTGCGGTCAGAGAGTACATATAAAGGGGCTAGGATAACTCACTTGGGGTCAGGGAGTACTTATAAAGGCGCTAGGATAACTCACTTGCGGTCAGAGAGTACATATAACGGGGCTAGGATAACTCACTTGGGGTCAGGGAGTACTTATAAAGGGGCTATGGTAACTCACTTGGGGTCAGGGAGTACTTATATGGGACTAGGGTAACTCACTTGCGGTCAGAGAGTACATATAAAGAGGATAGGATAACTCATTTGGGGTCAGAGAGTACTTATAAAGGGGCTATGGTACCTCACTTTGGTTCAGGGAGTACTTATATGGGACTAGGGTAACTCACTTGCGGTCAGAGAGTACATATAAAGAGGATAGGATAACTCATTTGGAGTCAGAGAGTACTTATAAAGGGGTTATGTTACCTCACTTTGGGTCAGGGAGTACTTATATGGGATTAGGGTAACTCACTTGCGGTCAGGGAGTTCTTATAGGGGCTAGGGTAACTCTCTTCGGGTCAAGGAGTACTTATATTGGACTAGGCTAACTCACTTGGTGTCTGGGAGTACTTATATGGGACCAGGGTAACTCACTTGGGGCTAGGGTGTACTTATATAGGGGCTAGGATAACTCACTTGGGGTCAGGGAGTAGATATAAAGGCGCTAGGATAACTCACTTGCGGTCAGAGAGTACATATAAAGAGGATAGGATAACTCATTTGGGGTCAGAGAGTACTTATAAAGGGGCTATGGTACCTCACTTTGGGTCAGGGAGTACTTATATGGGATTAGGGTAACTCACTTGCGGTCAGGGAGTACATATAACGGGGCTAGGATAACTCACTTGGGGTCAGGGAGTACTTATAATGGGGCTATGGTAACTCAATTGGGGTCAGGGAGTACTTATATGGGACTAGGGTAACTCACTTGGTGTCTGGGAGTACTTATATGGGACTAGGCTAACTCACTTGGTGTCTGGGAGTACATCTAGGGGACCAGGGTAACTCACTTGGGGCTAGGGTGTACTTATATAGGGGCTAGGATAACTCACTTGGGGTCAGGGAGTAGATATAATGGGGCTAGTATAACTCACTTGCGGTCAGAGAGTACATATAAAGGGGCTAGGATAACTCACTTGGGGTCAGGGAGTACTTATAAAGGCGCTAGGATAACTCACTTGCGGTCAGAGAGTACATATAACGGGGCTAGGATAACTCACTTGTGATCAGGGAGTACTTATATAGGGGCTAGGGTAACTCACTTGGGGTCAGGGAGTACATATAATGGGGCTAGGATAACTCACTTGCGGTCAGAGAGTACATATAAAGGGGTTAGGATAACTAACTTGGGGTCAGGGAGTACTTATAAAGGCGCTAGGATAACTCACTTGCGGTCAGAGAGTACATATAACGGGGCTAGGATAACTCACTTGTGATCAGGGAGTACTTATAAAGGGGCTATGGTAACTCACTTGGGGTAAGGAGTACTTATATAGGACTAGGGTAATTCACTTGCGGTCAGAGAGAACATATATAGGGATAGGATAACTCACTTGCGGTCAGAGAGTACATATAAAGGGGCTAGAATAACTCACTTGTTGTCAGGAAATACTTCTATGGGACTAGGGTAACTCACTTGGGGTCTGGGAGTACTTATATGGGACTAGGGTAACCCACTTAAGGTCAGGGACTACTTATATGGGACTAGGGTAATTCTCTTGAGGTCAGGGAGTACATATATGGGACTAGGGTAACTCAGTTGCGGTCAGAGAGTACATATAAAGGGGCTAGGATAACTCACTTGGGGTCAGGGAGTACATATAATGGTGCTAGGATAACTCACTTGCGGTCAGAGAGTACATATAAAGGGGCTAAGATAACTCACTTGCGGTCAGAGAGTACATATAAAGGGGCTAGGATAACTCACTTGGGGTCAGGGAGTACATATAATGGGGCTAGGATAACTCACTTGCGGTCAGAGAGTACATATAAAGGGGCTAAGATAACTCACTTGCGGTCAGGGAGTACATATAAAGGGACTAGGATAACTCACTTGGGGTCAGGGAGTACTTATAAAGGGGCTATGGTAACTCAATTGGGGTCAGGAAGTACTAATATGGGACCCGGGTAACTCACTTGCGGTCAGAGAGTACATATAAAGGGGCTAGGATAACTCACTTGGTGTCAGGGAGTACATATAATGGGGCTAGGATAACTCACTTGTGGTCAGAGAGTACATATAAAGGGGCTAGGATAACTCACTTGTGGTCAGAGAGTACATATAAAGGGGCTAGGATAACTCACTTGGTGTCAGGGAGTACTTATAAAGGGGCTAGGGTAACTCAATTGCGGTCAGAGAGTACATATAAAGGGGCTAGGATAACTCACTTGGGGTCAGGGAGTACATATAATGGGGCTAGGATAACTCACTTGCGGTCAGAGAGTACATATAAAGGGGCTAGGATAACTCACTTGGGGTCAGGGAGTACTAATTAAGGCGCTGGTATAACTCACTTGCGGTCAGAGTGTACATATAACGGGGCTAGGATAACTCACTTGTGATCAGGGAGTACTTATATAGGGGCTAGGGTAACTCACTTGGGGTCAGGGAGTACTTATATAGGACTAGGGTAATTCACTTGCGTTCAGAGAGAACATATATAGGGATAGGATAACTCACTTGCGGTCAGAGAGCACATATAAAGGGGCTAGAAAAACTCACTTGGGGTCAGGGAGTACTTATAAAGGGGCTATGGTAACTCACTTGGGGTAAGGAGTACTTATATAGGACTAGGGTAATTCACTTGCGGTCAGAGAGAACATATATAGGGATAGGATAACTCACTTGCGGTCAGAGAGTACATATAAAGGGGCTAGAATAACTCACTTGTTGTCAGGAAGTACTTCTATGGGACTAGGGTAACTCACTTGGGGTCTGGGATTACTTATATGGGACTAGGGTAACCCACTTAAGGTCAGGGACTACTTATATGGGACTAGGGTAATTCTCTTGAGGTCAGGGAGTACATATAAAGGGGTTAGGGTAACTCAATTTGGGTCAGGGAGTACTTATAAAGGTGATATGGTAACTCACTTGGGGTCAGGGAGTACTTATATGGGACTAGGGTAACTCAGTTGCGGTCAGAGAGTACATATAAAGGGGCTAGGATAACTCACTTGGGGTCAGGGAGTACATATAATGGGGCTAGGATAACTCACTTGCGGTCAGAGAGTACATATAAAGGGGCTAGGATAACTCACTTGCGGTCAGAGAGTACATATAAAGGGGCTAGGATAACTCACTTGGGGTCAGGGAGTACTTATAAAGGGGCTAGGGTAACTCACTTGCGGTCAGAGAGTACATATAAAGGGGCTAGGATAACTCACTTGGGGTCAGGGAGTACATATAATAGGGCTAGGATAACTCACTTGCGGTCAGAGAGTACATATAAAGGGGCTAGGATAACTCACTTGGGGTCAGGGGGTACTTATAAAGGCGCTAGGATAACTCACTTGCGGTCAGAGAGTACATATAACGGGGCTAGGATAACTCACTTGGGGTCAGGGAGTAGTTATAAAGGGGCTATGGTAACTCACTTGGGGTCAGGGAGTACTTATATGGGACTAGGGTAACTCACTTGCGGTCAGAGAGTACATATAAAGAGGATAGGATAACTCATTTGGGGTCAGAGAGTACTTATAAAGGGGCTATGGTACCTCACTTTGGGTCAGGGAGTACTTATATGGGATTAGGGTAACTCACTTGCGGTCAGGGAGTACTTATAGAGGGGCTAGGGTAACTCTCTTCGGGTCAAGGAGTATTTATATTGGACTAGGCTAACTCACTTGGTGTCAGGGAGTACTTATATGGGACTAGGGTAACTCTCTTGAGGTCAGGGAGTACATATAAAGGGTTTAGGGTAACTCAATTTGGGTCAAGGAGTACTTGTATTGGACTAGGCTAACTCACTTGGCGTCTGGGAGTACTTATATGGGACCAGGGTAACTCCCTTGGTGCCAGGGTGTACTTATAATGGGGCTAGGGTAACTCACTTGCGGTCAGAGAGTACATATAACGGGGCTAGGATAACTCAGTTGGGGTCAGTGAGTACTTATAAAGGGGCTATGGTAACTCACTTGGGGTCAGGGTGTACTTATAAAGGGGCTAGGGTAACTCAATTGGGGTCAGGGAGTACTTATATGGGACTAGGGTAACTCACTTGCGGTCAGAGAGTACATATAAAGAGGATAGGATAAGTCATTTGGGGTCAGAGAGTACTTATAAAGGGGCTATGGTACCTCACTTTGGGTCAGGGAGTACTTATATGGGATTAGGGTAACTCACTTGCGGTCAGGGAGTACTTATAGAGGGGCTAGGGTAACTCTCTTCGGGTCAAGGAGTACTTATATTGGACTAGGCTAACTCACTTGGTGTCTGGGAGTACATATAGGGGACCAGGGTAACTCACTTGGGGCTAGGGTGTACTTATATAGGGGCTAGGATAACTCACTTGCGGTCAGAGAGTACATATAAAGAGGATAGGATAACTCATTTGGGGTCAGAGAGTACTTATAAAGGGGCTATGGTACCTCACTTTGGGTCAGGGAGTACTTATATGGGATTAGGGTAACTCACTTGCGGTCAGGGAGTACATATAACGGGGCTAGGATAACTCACTTGGGGTCAGGGAGTACTTATAATGGGGCTATGGTAACTCAATTGGGGTCAGGGAGTACTTATATGGGACTAGGGTAACTCACTTGCGGTCAGAGAGTACTTATATGGGACTAGGGTAACCCACTTAAGGTCAGGGAGTACTTATATGGGACTAGGGTAACTCTCTTGAGGTCAGGGAGTACATATAAAGGGATTAGGGTAACTCAATTTGGGTCAAGGAGTACTTGTATTGGACTAGGCTAACTCACTTGGCGTCTGGGAGTACTTATATGGGACCAGGGTAACTCCCTTGGTGCCAGGGTGTACTTATAAAGGGGCTAGGGTAACTCACTTGGGGTCTGGGAGTAGTTATAAGTGACTAGGGTAACTCACTTGGGGTCTGGGAGTACTTATGTAGGGATTAAGTTAACTCACTTGGGGTCAGGGTGTACTTATAAAGGGGCTAGGGTAACTCACTTGGGGTCAGGGAGTACTTATAAAGGGTTAGAATAACTCACTTGCTGTCAGAGAGTACATATAAAGGGGCTAGGATAACTCACTTGCGGTCAGAGAGTACATATAAAGGGGCTAGGATAACTCACTTGGGGTCAGGGAGTACTTATAAATGGGCTAGGGTAACTCACTTGCGGTCAGAGAGTACATATAAAGGGGCTAGGATAACTCACTTGGGGTCAGGGAGAACTTATAAAGGGGCTAGGATAACTCACTTGCGGTCAGAGAGTACATATAAAGGGGCTAGGATAACACACTTGGGGTCAGGGAGTACTTATTAAGGGGCTATGGTAACTCACTTGGGGTCAGGGAGTACTTATATGAGACTAGGGTAACTCACTTGCGGTCAGAGAGTACATATAAAGGGGCTAGGATAACTCACTTGGGGTCAGGGAGTAGTTATAAAGGTGATATGGTAACTCACATGGGGTGAGGGAGTACTTATATGGGACTAGGGTAACTCAGTTGCGGTCAGAGAGTACATATATAGGGGCTTGGATAACTCACTTGGGGTCAGGGAGTACATATAATGGGGCTAGGATAACTCACTTGCGGTCAGGGAGTACATATAAAGGGGCTAGGGTAACCCATTTTCGGTCAAGGAGTACTTATAAAGGGGCTATGGTAACTCACTTGGGTTCAGGGAATACTTATATGGGACTAGGGTAACTCACTTGCTGTCAGAGAGTACATATAAAGGGGCTAGGATAACTCATTTGTGGTCAGAGAGTACTTAGAAAGGGGCTATGGTACCTCACTTGATGTCTGGGAGTACTTATATGGGACCAGGGTAACTCACTTGGGGCCAGGGTGTACTTATTAAGGGGCTAGGATAACTCACTTGCGGTCAGGGAGTACATATAATGTGGCTAGGATAACTCACTTGCGTTCAGAGAGTACATATAAAGGGGCAAGGATAACTCACTTGGGGTCAGGGAGTACATATAATAGGGCTAGGATAACTCACTTGCGGTCAGAGAGTACATATAAAGGGGCTAGGATAACTCACTTGGGGTTAGGGAGTACTTATAAAGGCGCTAGGATAACTCACTTGCGGTCAGAGAGTACATATAACGGGGCTAGGATAACTCACTTGGGGTCAGGGAGTACTTATAAAGGGACTATGGTAACTCACTTGGGGTCAGGGAGTACTTATTTGGGACTAGGGTAACTCACTTGCGAACAGAGAGTACATATAAAGAGGATAGGATAACTCATTTGGGGTCAGAGAGTACTTATAAAGGGGCTATGGTACCTCACTTTGGGTCAGGGAGTACTTATATGGGATTAGGGTAACTCACTTGCGGTCAGGGAGTACTTATAGAGGGGCTAGGGTAACTCTCTTCGGGTCAAGGAGTACTTTTATTGGACTAGGCTAACTCACTTGGTGTCAGGGAGTACTTATATGGGACTAGGGTAACTCTCTTGAGGTCAGGGAGTACATATAAAGGGTTTAGGGTAACTCAATTTGGGTCAAGGAGTACTTGTATTGGACTAGGCTAACTCACTTGGTGTCTGGGAGTACTTATATGGGACCAGGGTAACTCCCTTGGTGCCAGGGTGTACTTATAAAGGGGCTAGGGTAACTCACTTGGGGTCAGGGAGTAGTTATAAGGGGCTAGGATAACTCACTTGGGGTCAGGGAGTACATATAATGGGGCTAGGATAACTCACTTGCGGTCAGAGAGTACATATAAAGGGGCTAGGATAACTCACTTGGGGTCAGGGAGTACTTATAAAGGCGCTAGGATAACTCACTTGCGGTCAGAGAGTACATATAACGGGGCTAGGATAACTCACTTGTGATCAGGGAGTACTTATATAGGGGCTAGGGTAACTCACTTGGGGTCAGGGAGTACTTATATAGGACTAGGGTAATTCACTTGCGTTCAGAGAGAACATATATAGGGATAGGATAACTCACTTGCGGTCAGAGAGCACATATAAAGGGGCTAGAATAACTCACTTGGGGTCAGGGAGTACTTATAAAGGGGCTATGGTAACTCACTTGGGGTAAGGAGTACTTATATAGGACTAGGGTAATTCACTTGCGGTCAGAGAGAACATATATAGGGATAGGATAACTCACTTGCGGTCAGAGAGTACATATAAAGGGGCTAGAATAACTCACTTGTTGTCAGGAAGTACTTCTATGGGACTAGGGTGACTCACTTGGGGTCTGGGAGTACTTATATGGGACTAGGGTAACCCACTTAAGGTCAGGGACTACTTATATGGGACTAGGGTAATTCTCTTGAGGTCAGGGAGTACATATAAAGGGGTTAGGGTAACTCAATTTGGGTCAGGGAGTACTTATAAAGGTGATATGGTAACTCACTTGGGGTCAGGGAGTACTTATATGGGACTAGGGTAACTCAGTTGCGGTCAGAGAGTACATATAAAGGGGCTAGGATAACTCACTTGGGGTCAGGGAGTACATATAATGGGGCTAGGATAACTCACTTGCGGTCAGAGAGTACATATAAAGGGGCTAGGATAACTCACTTGCGGTCAGAGAGTACTTATAAAGGGGCTAGGATAACTCACTTGGGGTCAGGGAGTACTTATAAAGGGGCTAGGGTAACTCACTTGCGGTCAGAGAGTACATATAAAGGGGCTAGGATAACTCACTTGGGGTCAGGGAGTACTTATAAAGGCGCTAGGATAACTCACTTGCGGTCAGAGAGTACATATAACGGGGCTAGGATAACTCACTTGGGGTCAGGGAGTACTTATAAAGGGGCTATGGTAACTCACTTGGGGTCAGGGAGTACTTATATGGGACTAGGGTAACTCACTTGCGGTCAGAGAGTACATATAAAGAGGATAGGATAACTCATTTGGGGTCAGAGAGTACTTATAAAGGGGCTATGGTACCTCACGTTGGTTCAGGGAGTACTTATATGGGACTAGGGTAACTCACTTGCGGTCAGAGAGTACATATAAAGAGGATAGGATAACTCATTTGGAGTCAGAGAGTACTTATAAAGGGGTTATGTTACCTCACTTTGGGTCAGGGAGTACTTATATGGGATTAGGGTAACTCACTTGCGGTCAGGGAGCTCTTATAGGGGCTAGGGTAACTCTCTTCGGGTCAAGGAGTACTTATATTGGACTAGGCTAACTCACTTGGTGTCTGGGAGTACTTATATGGGACCAGGGTAACTCACTTGGGGCTAGGGTGTACTTATATAGGGGCTAGGATAACTCACTTGGGGTCAGGGAGTAGATATAATGGGGCTAGTATAACTCACTTGCGGTCAGAGAGTACATATAAAGGGGCTAGGATAACTTACTTGGGGTCAGGGAGTACTTATAAAGGCGCTAGGATAACTCACTTGCGGTCAGAGTACATATAACGGGGCTAGGATAACTCACTTGGGGTCAGGGAGTACTTATAAAGGGGCTATGGTAACTCACTTGGGGTCAGGGAGTACTTATATGGGACCAGGGTAACTCACTTGCGGTCAGAGAGTACATATAAAGAGGATAGGATAACACATTTGGGGTCAGAGAGTACTTATAAAGGGGCTATGGTACCTCACTTTGGGTCAGGGAGTACTTATATGGGATTAGGGTAACTCACTTGCGGTCAGGGAGTACATATAACGGGGCTAGGATAACTCACTTGGGGTCAGGGAGTACTTATAAAGGGGCTATGGTAACTCACTTGGGGTCAGGGAGTACTTATATGGGACTAGGGTAACTCACTTGGTGTCTGGGAGTACTTATATGGGAGTAGGGTAACCCACTTAAGGTCAGGGAGTACTTATATGGGACCAGGGTAACCCTCTTGAGGTCAGGGAGTACATATAAAGGGATTAGGGTAACTCAATTTGGGTCAAGGAGTACTTGTATTGGACTAGGCTAACTCACTTGGTGTCTGGGAGTACTTATATGGGACCAGGGTAACTCCCTTGGTGCCAGGGTGTACTTATAAAGGGGCTAGGGTAACTCACTTGGGGTCTGGGAGTAGTTATAAGTGACTAGGGTAACTCACATGGGGTCTGGGAGCACTTATATAGGGATTACGTTAACTCACTTGGGGTCAGGGTGTACTTATAAAGGGGCTAGGGTAACTCACTTGGGGTCAGGGAGTACTTATATAGGGGCTAGGGTAACTCACTTGGAGTCAGGGAGTACATATAATGGGGCTAGGATAACTCACTTGCGGTCAGAGAGTACATATAAAGGGGCTAGGATAACTCACTTGGGGTCAGGGAGTACTTATAAAGGCGCTAGGATAACTCACTTGCGGTCAGAGAGTACATATAACGGGGCTAGGATAACTCACTTGTGATCAGGGAGTACTTATAAAGGGGCTATGGTAACTCACTTGGGGTAAGGAGTACTTATATAGGACTAGGGTAACTCACTTGGGGTCTGGGAGTACTTATATGGGACTAGGGTAACCCACTTAAGGTCAGGGACTACTTATATGGGACTAGGGTAATTCTCTTGAGGTCAGGGAGTACATATATGGGACTAGGGTAACTCAGTTGCGGTCAGAGAGTACATATAAAGGGGCTAGGATAACTCACTTGGGGTCAGGGAGTACATATAATGGTGCTAGGATAACTCACTTGCGGTCAGAGAGTACATATAAAGGGGCTAAGATAACTCACTTGCGGTCAGAGAGTACATATAAAGGGGCTAGGATAACTCACTTGGGGTCAGGGAGTACATATAATAGGGCTAGGATAACTCACTTGCGGTCAGAAAGTACATATAAAGGGGCTAAGATAACCCACTTGCGGTCAGAGAGTACATATAAAGGGGCTAGGATAACTCACTTGGGGTCAGGGAGTACTTATAAAGGGGCTAGGGTAACTCACTTGCGGTCAGAGAGTACATATAAAGGGGCTAGGATAACTCACTTGGGGTCAGGGAGTACATATAATAGGGCTAGGATAACTCACTTGCGGTCAGAGAGTACATATAAAGGGGCTAGGATAACTCACTTGGGGTCAGGGAGTACTTATAAAGGCGCTAGGATAACTCACTTGCGGTCAGAGAGTACATATAACGGGGCTAGGATAACTCACTTGGGGTCAGAGAGTACTTATAAAGGGGCTATGGTAACTCACTTGGGGTCAGGGAGTACTTATATGGGACTAGGGTAACTCACTTGCGGTCAGAGAGTACATATAAAGGGGCTAGGATAACTCATTTGGGGTCAGAGAGTACTTAGAAAGGGGCTATGGTACCTCACTTGATGTCTGGGAGTACTTATATGGGACCAGGGTAACTCACTTGGGGCCAGGGTGTACTTATTAAGGGGCTAGGATAACTCACTTGCGGTCAGGGAGTACATATAAAGGGGCTAGGATAACTCACTTTCGGTCAGAGAGTACATATAAAGGGGCTATGGTACCTCACTTTGGGTCAGGGAGTACTTATATGGGATTAGGGTAACTCACTTGCGGTCAGGGAGTAATTATAGAGGGGCTAGGGTAACTCTCTTCGGGTCAAGGAGTACTTATATTGGACTAGGCTAACTCACTTGGTGTCAGGGAGTACTTATATGGGATTAGGGTAACTCACTTGCGGTCAGGGAGTACTTATAGAGGGGCTAGGGTAACTCACTTGGGGTCTGGGAGTACTTATATGGGACTAGGGTAACCCACTTAAGGTCAGTGAGTACTTATAGGGGACTAGAGTAACTCTCTTGAGGTCAGGGAGTACATATAAAGGGGTTAGGGTAACTCAATTTGGGTCAAGGAGTACTTGTATTGGACTAGGCTAACTCAATTGTTGTCTGGGAGTACTTATATGGGACCAGGGTAACTCCCTTGGTGCCAGGGTGTACTTATAAAGGGGCTAGGGTAACTCACTTGGGGTCAGGGAGTAGTTATAAGGGACTAGGGTAACTCACTTGGGGTCAGGGAGTACTTATAAAGGGGCTATGGTAACTCAATTGCGGTCAGAGAGTACATATAAAGGGGCTAGGATAACTCACTTGGGGTCAGGGAGTACATATAATGGGGCTAGGATAACTCACTTGCGGTCAGAAAGTACATATAAAGGGGCTAAGATAACCCACTTGCGGTCAGAGAGTACATATAAAGGGGCTAGGATAACTCACTTGGGGTCAGGGAGTACTTATAAAGGGGCTAGGGTAACTCACTTGCGGTCAGAGAGTACATATAAAGGGGCTAGGATAACTCACTTGGGGTCAGGGAGTACATATAATAGGGCTAGGATAACTCACTTGCGGTCAGAGAGTACATATAAAGGGGCTAGGATAACTCACTTGGGGTCAGGGAGTACTTATAAAGGCGCTAGGATAACTCACTTGCGGTCAGAGAGTACATATAACGGGGCTAGGATAACTCACTTGGGGTCAGAGAGTACTTATAAAGGGGCTATGGTAACTCACTTGGGGTCAGGGAGTACTTATATGGGACTAGGGTAACTCACTTGCGGTCAGAGAGTACATATAAAGGGGCTAGGATAACTCATTTGGGGTCAGAGAGTACTTAGAAAGGGGCTATGGTACCTCACTTGATGTCTGGGAGTACTTATATGGGACCAGGGTAACTCACTTGGGGCCAGGGTGTACTTATTAAGGGGCTAGGATAACTCACTTGCGGTCAGGGAGTACATATAAAGGGGCTAGGATAACTCACTTTCGGTCAGAGAGTACATATAAAGGGGCTATGGTACCTCACTTTGGGTCAGGGAGTACTTATATGGGATTAGGGTAACTCACTTGCGGTCAGGGAGTAATTATAGAGGGGCTAGGGTAACTCTCTTCGGGTCAAGGAGTACTTATATTGGACTAGGCTAACTCACTTGGTGTCAGGGAGTACTTATATGGGATTAGGGTAACTCACTTGCGGTCAGGGAGTACTTATAGAGGGGCTAGGGTAACTCACTTGGGGTCTGGGAGTACTTATATGGGACTAGGGTAACCCACTTAAGGTCAGTGAGTACTTATAGGGGACTAGAGTAACTCTCTTGAGGTCAGGGAGTACATATAAAGGGGTTAGGGTAACTCAATTTGGGTCAAGGAGTACTTGTATTGGACTAGGCTAACTCAATTGTTGTCTGGGAGTACTTATATGGGACCAGGGTAACTCCCTTGGTGCCAGGGTGTACTTATAAAGGGGCTAGGGTAACTCACTTGGGGTCAGGGAGTAGTTATAAGGGACTAGGGTAACTCACTTGGGGTCAGGGAGTACTTATAAAGGGGCTATGGTAACTCAATTGCGGTCAGAGAGTACATATAAAGGGGCTAGGATAACTCACTTGGGGTCAGGGAGTACATATAATGGGGCTAGGATAACTCACTTGCGGTCAGAGAGTACATTTAACGGGGCTAGGATAACTCACTTGTGATCAGGGAGTACTTATATAGGGGCTAGGGTAACTCACTTGGGGTCAGGGAGTACTTATATAGGACTAGGGTAATTCACTTGCGTTCAGAGAGAACATATATAGGGATAGGATAACTCACTTGCGGTCAGAGAGCACATATAAAGGGGCTAGAATAACTCACTTGGGGTCAGGGAGTACTTATAAAGGGGCTATGGTAACTCACTTGGGGTAAGGAGTACTTATATAGGACTAGGGTAATTCACTTGCGGTCAGAGAGAACATATATAGGGATAGGATAACTCACTTGCGGTCAGAGAGTACATATAAAGGGGCTAGAATAACTCACTTGTTGTCAGGAAGTACTTCTATGGGACTAGGGTAACTCACTTGGGGTCTGGGAGTACTTATATGGGACTAGGGTAACCCACTTAAGGTCAGGGACTACTTATATGGGACTAGGGTAATTCTCTTGAGGTCAGGGAGTACATATAAAGGGGTTAGGGTAACTCAATTTGGGTCAGGGAGTACTTATAAAGGTGATATGGTAACTCACTTGGGGTCAGGGAGTACTTATATGGGACTAGGGTAACTCAGTTGCGGTCAGAGAGTACATATAAAGGGGCTAGGATAACTCACATGGGGTCAGGGAGTACTTATAAAGGGGCTAGGGTAACTCACTTGCGGTCAGAGAGTACATATAAAGGGGCTAGGATAACTCACTTGGGGTCAGGGAGTACATATAATAGGGCTAGGATAACTCACTTGCGGTCAGAGAGTACATATAACGGGGCTAGGATAACTCACTTGGGGTCAGGGAGTACTTATAAAGGCGCTAGGATAACTCACTTGCGGTCAGAGAGTACATATAACGGGGCTAGGATAACTCACTTGGGGTCAGGGAGTACTTATAAAGGGGCTATGGTAACTCACTTGGGGTCAGGGAGTACTTATTTGGGACTAGGGTAACTCACTTGCGAACAGAGAGTACATATAAAGAGGATAGGATAACTCATTTGGGGTCAGAGAGTACTTATAAAGGGGCTATGGTACCTCACTTTGGGTCAGGGAGTACTTATATGGGATTAGGGTAACTCACTTGCGGTCAGGGAGTACTTATAGAGGGGCTAGGGTAACTCTCTTCGGGTCAAGGAGTACTTTTATTGGACTAGGCTAACTCACTTGGTGTCAGGGAGTACTTATATGGGACTAGGGTAACTCTCTTGAGGTCAGGGAGTACATATAAAGGGTTTAGGGTAACTCAATTTGGGTCAAGGAGTACTTGTATTGGACTAGGCTAACTCACTTGGTGTCTGGGAGTACTTATATGGGACCAGGGTAACTCCCTTGGTGCCAGGGTGTACTTATAAAGGGGCTAGGGTAACTCACTTGGGGTCAGGGTGTAGTTATAAGGGACTAGGATAACTCACTTGGGGTCAGAGAGTACATATAAAGGGGCTAGGATAACTCACTTGTGGTCAGAGAGTACATATAAAGGGGCTAGGATAACTCACTTGGGGTCAGGGAGTACTTATAAAGGGGCTAGGGTAACTCAATTGCGGTCAGAGAGTACATATAAAGGGGCTAGGATAACTCACTTGGGGTCAGGGAGTACATATAATGGGGCTAGGATAACTCACTTGCGGTCAGAGAGTACATATAAAGGGGCTAGGATAACTCACTTGGGGTCAGGGAGTACTTATAAAGGCGCTAGGATAACTCACTTGCGGTCAGAGAGTACATATAACGGGGCTAGGATAACTCACTTGTGATCAGGGAGTACTTATATAGGGGCTAGGGTAACTCACTTGGGGTCAGGGAGTACTTATATAGGACTAGGGTAATTCACTTGCGTTCAGAGAGAACATATATAGGGATAGGATAACTCACTTGCGGTCAGAGAGCACATATAAAGGGGCTAGAATAACTCACTTGGGGTCAGGGAGTACTTATAAAGGGGCTATGGTAACTCACTTGGGGTAAGGAGTACTTATATAGGACTAGGGTAATTCACTTGCGGTCAGAGAGAACATATATAGGGATAGGATAACTCACTTGCGGTCAGAGAGTACATATAAAGGGGCTAGAGTAACTCACTTGTTGTCAGGAAGTACTTCTATGGGACTAGGGTGACTCACTTGGGGTCTGGGAGTACTTATATGGGACTAGGGTAACCCACTTAAGGTCAGGGACTACTTATATGGGACTAGGGTAATTCTCTTGAGGTCAGGGAGTACATATAAAGGGGTTAGGGTAACTCAATTTGGGTCAGGGAGTACTTATAAAGGTGATATGGTAACTCACTTGGGGTCAGGGAGTACTTATATGGGACTAGGGTAACTCAGTTGCGGTCAGAGAGTACATATAAAGGGGCTAGGATAACTCACTTGGGGTCAGGGAGTACATATAATGGGGCTAGGATAACTCACTTGCGGTCAGAGAGTACATATAAAGGGGCTAGGATAACTCACTTGCGGTCAGAGAGTACTTATAAAGGGGCTAGGATAACTCACTTGGGGTCAGGGAGTACTTATAAAGGGGCTAGGGTAACTCACTTGCGTTCAGAGAGTACATATAAAGGGGCTAGGATAACTCACTTGGGGTCAGGGAGTACTTATAAAGGCGCTAGGATAACTCACTTGCGGTCAGAGAGTACATATAACGGGGCTAGGATAACTCACTTGGGGTCAGGGAGTACTTATAGAGGGGCTATGGTAACTCACTTGGGGTCAGGGAGTACTTATATGGGACTAGGGTAACTCACTTGCGGTCAGAGAGTACATATAAAGAGGATAGGATAACTCATTTGGGGTCAGAGAGTACTTATAAAGGGGCAATGGTACCTCACTTTGGTTCAGGGAGTACTTATATGGGACTAGGGTAACTCACTTGCGGTCAGAGAGTACATATAAAGAGGATAGGATAACTCATTTGGAGTCAGAGAGTACTTATAAAGGGGCTATGTTACCTCACTTTGGGTCAGGGAGTACTTATATGGGATTAGGGTAACTCACTTGCGGTCAGGGAGTTCTTATAGGGGCTAGGGTAACTCTCTTCGGGTCAAGGAGTACTTATATTGGACTAGGCTAACTCACTTGGTGTCTGGGAGTACTTATATGGGACCAGGGTAACTCACTTGGGGCTAGGGTGTACTTATATAGGGGCTAGGATAACTCACTTGGGGTCAGGGAGTAGATATAATGGGGCTAGTATAACTCACTTGCGGTCAGAGAGTACATATAAAGGGGCTAGGATAACTTACTTGGGGTCAGGGAGTACTTATAAAGGCGCTAGGATAACTCACTTGCGGTCAGAGTACATATAACGGGGCTAGGATAACTCACTTGGGGTCAGGGAGTACTTATAAAGGGGCTATGGTAACTCACTTGGGGTCAGGGAGTACTTATATGGGACCAGGGTAACTCACTTGCGGTCAGAGAGTACATATAAAGAGGATAGGATAACACATTTGGGGTCAGAGAGTACTTATAAAGGGGCTATGGTACCTCACTTGGGGTCAGGGAGTACTTATATGGGACTAGGGTAACTCAATTGGTGTCTGGGAGTACTTATATGGGACTAGGGTAACCCACTTAAGGTCAGGGAGTACTTATATGGGACCAGGGTAACTCTCTTGAGGTCAGGGAGTACATATAAAGGGATTAGGGTAACTCAATTTGGGTCAAGGAGTACTTGTATTGGACTAGGCTAACTCACTTGGTGTCTGGGAGTACTTATATGGGACCAGGGTAACTCCCTTGGTGCCAGGGTGTACTTATAAAGGGGCTAGGGTAACTCACTTGGGGTCTGGGAGTAGTTATAAGTGACTAGGGTAACTCACATGGGGTCTGGGAGTACTTATATAGGGATTAGGTTAACTCACTTGGGGTCAGGGTGTACTTATAAAGGGGCTAGGGTAACTCACTTGGGGTCAGGGAGTACTTATAAAGGGTTAGAATAACTCACTTGCTGTCAGAGAGTACATATAAAGGGGCTAGGATAACTCACTTGCGGTCAGAGAGTACATATAAAGGGGCTAGGATAACTCACTTGGGGTCAGGGAGTACTTATAAAGGGGCTAGGGTAACTCACTTGCGGTCAGAGAGTACATATAAAAGGGCTAGGATAACTCACTTGGGGTCAGGGAGTACTTATATAGGACTAGGGTAATTCACTTGCGTTCAGAGAGAACATATATAGGGATAGGATAACTCACTTGCGGTCAGAGAGCACATATAAAGGGGCTAGAATAACTCACTTGGGGTCAGGGAGTACTTATAAAGGGGCTATGGTAACTCACTTGGGGTAAGGAGTACTTATATAGGACTAGGGTAATTCACTTGCGGTCAGAGAGAACATATATAGGGATAGGATAACTCACTTGCGGTCAGAGAGTACATATAAAGGGGCTAGAATAACTCACTTGTTGTCAGGAAGTACTTCTATGGGACTAGGGTGACTCACTTGGGGTCTGGGAGTACTTATATGGGACTAGGGTAACCCACTTAAGGTCAGGGACTACTTATATGGGACTAGAGTAATTCTCTTGAGGTCAGGGAGTACATATAAAGGGGTTAGGGTAACTCAATTTGGGTCAGGGAGTACTTATAAAGGTGATATGGTAACTCACTTGGGGTCAGGGAGTACATATATGGGACTAGGGTAACCCACTTAAGGTCAGGGACTACTTATATGGGACTAGGGTAATTCTCTTGAGGTCAGGGAGTACATATAAAGGGGTTAGGGTAACTCAATTTGGGTCAGGGAGTACTTATAAAGGTGATATGGTAACTCACTTGGGGTCAGGGAGTACATATATGGGACTAGGGTAACCCACTTAAGGTCAGGGACTACTTATATGGGACTAGGGTAATTCTCTTGAGGTCAGGGAGTACATATAAAGGGGTTAGGGTAACTCAATTTGGGTCAGGGAGTACTTATAAAGGTGATATGGTAACTCACTTGGGGTCAGGGAGTACTTATATGGGACTAGGGTAACTCAGTTGCGGTCAGAGAGTACATATAAAGGGGCTAGGATAACTCACATGGGGTCAGGGAGTACTTATAAAGGGGCTAGGGTAACTCACTTGCGGTCAGAGAGTACATATAAAGGGGCTAGGATAACTCACTTGGGGTCAGGGAGTACATATAATAGGGCTAGGATAACTTACTTGCGGTCAGAGAGTACATATAACGGGGCTAGGATAACTCACTTGGGGTCAGGGAGTACTTATAAAGGGGCTAGGGTAACTCAATTGCGGTCAGAGAGTACTTATGAAGGCGCTAGGATAACTCACTTGCGGTCAGAGAGCACATATAAAGGGGCTATAATAACTCACTTGGGTTCAGGGAATACTTATATGGGACTAGGGTAACTCACTTGCTGTCAGAGAGTACATATAAAGGGGCTAGGATAACTCATTTGTGGTCAGAGAGTACTTAGAAAGGGGCTATGGTACCTCACTTGATGTCTGGGAGTACTTATATGGGACCAGGGTAACTCACTTGGGGCCAGGGTGTACTTATTAAGGGGCTAGGATAACTCACTTGCGGTCAGGGAGTACATATAATGTGGCTAGGATAACTCACTTGCGTTCAGAGAGTACATATAAAGGGGCTAGGATAACTCACTTTCGGTCAGAGAGTACATATAAAGGGGCTAGGATAACTCACTTGGGGTCAGGGAGTACATATAATAGGGCTAGGATAACTCACTTGCGGTCAGAGAGTACATATAACGGGGCTAGGATAACTCACTTGGGGTCAGGGAGTACTTATAAAGGGGCTATGGTAACTCACTTGGGGTCAGGGAGTACTTATTTGGGACTAGGGTAACTCACTTGCGAACAGAGAGTACATATAAAGAGGATAGGATAACTCATTTGGGGTCAGAGAGTACTTATAAAGGGGCTATGGTACCTCACTTTGGGTCAGGGAGTACTTATATGGGATTAGGGTAACTCACTTGCGGTCAGGGAGTACTTATAGAGGGGCTAGGGTAACTCTCTTCGGGTCAAGGAGTACTTTTATTGGACTAGGCTAACTCACTTGGTGTCAGGGAGTACTTATATGGGACTAGGGTAACTCTCTTGAGGTCAGGGAGTACATATAAAGGGTTTAGGGTAACTCAATTTGGGTCAAGGAGTACTTGTATTGGACTAGGCTAACTCACTTGGTGTCTGGGAGTACTTATATGGGACCAGGGTAACTCCCTTGGTGCCAGGGTGTACTTATAAAGGGGCTAGGGTAACTCACTTGGGGTCAGGGAGTAGTTATAAGGGACTAGGATAACTCACTTGGGGTCAGAGAGTACATATAAAGGGGCTAGGATAACTCACTTGTGGTCAGAGAGTACATATAAAGGGGCTAGGATAACTCACTTGGGGTCAGGGAGTACTTATAAAGGGGCTAGGGTAACTCAATTGCGGTCAGAGAGTACATATAAAGGGGCTAGGATAACTCACTTGGGGTCAGGGAGTACATATAATGGGGCTAGGATAACTCACTTGCGGTCAGAGAGTACATATAAAGGGGCTAGGATAACTCACTTGGGGTCAGGGAGTACTTATAAAGGCGCTAGGATAACTCACTTGCGGTCAGAGAGTACATATAACGGGGCTAGGATAACTCACTTGTGATCAGGGAGTACTTATATAGGGGCTAGGGTAACTCACTTGTGGACAGGGAGTACTTATATAGGACTAGGGTAATTCACTTGCGTTCAGAGAGAACATATATAGGGATAGGATAACTCACTTGCGGTCAGAGAGCACATATAAAGGGGCTAGAATAACTCACTTGGGGTCAGGGAGTACTTATAAAGGGGCTATGGTAACTCACTTGGGGTAAGGAGTACTTATATAGGACTAGGGTAATTCACTTGCGGTCAGAGAGAACATATATAGGGATAGGATAACTCACTTGCGGTCAGAGAGTACATATAAAGGGGCTAGAATAACTCACTTGTTGTCAGGAAGTACTTCTATGGGACTAGGGTGACTCACTTGGGGTCTGGGAGTACTTATATGGGACTAGGGTAACCCACTTAAGGTCAGGGACTACTTATATGGGACTAGGGTAATTCTCTTGAGGTCAGGGAGTACATATAAAGGGGATAGGGTAACTCAATTTGGGTCAGGGAGTACTTATAAAGGTGATATGGTAACTCACTTGGGGTCAGGGAGTACTTATATGGGACTAGGGTAACTCAGTTGCGGTCAGAGAGTACATATAAAGGGGCTAGGATAACTCACTTGGGGTCAAAGAGTACATATAATGGGGCTAGGATAACTCACTTGCGGTCAGAGAGTACATATAAAGGGGCTAGGATAACTCACTTGCGGTCAGAGAGTACTTATAAAGGGGCTAGGATAACTCACTTGGGATCAGGGAGTACTTATAAAGGGGCTAGGGTAACTCACTTGCGGTCAGAGAGTACATATAAAGGGGCTAGGATAACTCACTTGGGGTCAGGGAGTACTTATAAAGGCGCTAGGATAACTCACTTGCGGTCAGAGAGTGCATATAACGGGGCTAGGATAACTCACTTGGGGTCAGGGAGTACTTATAAAGGGGCTATGGTAACTCACTTGGGGTCAGGGAGTACTTATTTGGGACTAGGGTAACTCACTTGCGGTCAGAGAGTACATATAAAGAGGATAGGATAACTCATTTGGGGTCAGAGAGTACTTATAAAGGGGCAATGGTACCTCACTTTGGTTCAGGGAGTACTTATATGGGACTAGGGTAACTCACTTGCGGTCAGAGAGTACATATAAAGAGGATAGGATAACTCATTTGGAGTCAGAGAGTACTTATAAAGGGGCTATGTTACCTCACTTTGGGTCAGGGAGTACTTATATGGGATTAGGGTAACTCACTTGCGGTCAGGGAGTTCTTATAGGGGCTAGGGTAACTCTCTTCGGGTCAAGGAGTACTTATATTGGACTAGGCTAACTCACTTGGTGTCTGGGAGTACTTATATGGGACCAGGGTAACTCACTTGGGGCTAGGGTGTACTTATATAGGGGCTAGGATAACTCACTTGGGGTCAGGGAGTAGATATAATGGGGCTAGTATAACTCACTTGCGGTCAGAGAGTACATATAAAGGGGCTAGGATAACTTACTTGGGGTCAGGGAGTACTTATAAAGGCGCTAGGATAACTCACTTGCGGTCAGAGTACATATAACGGGGCTAGGATAACTCACTTGGGGTCAGAGAGTACATATAAAGAGGATAGGATAACACATTTGGGGTCAGAGAGTACTTATAAAGGGGCTATGGTACCTCACTTTGGGTCAGGGAGTACTTATATGGGATTAGGGTAACTCACTTGCGGTCAGAGAGTACATATAAAGAGGATAGGATAACACATTTGGGGTCAGAGAGTACTTATAAAGAGGCTATGGTACCTCACTTTGGGTCAGGGAGTACTTATATGGGATTAGGGTAACTCACTTGCGGTCAGGGAGTACTTATATGGGACTAGGGTAACCCACTTAAGGTCAGGGAGTACTTATATGGGACCAGGGTAACTCTCTTGAGGTCAGGGAGTACATATAAAGGGATTAGGGTAACTCAATTTGGGTCAAGGAGTACTTGTATTGGACTAGGCTAACTCACTTGGTGTCTGGGAGTACTTATATGGGACCAGGGTAACTCCCTTGGTGCCAGGGTGTACTTATAAAGGGGCTAGGGTAACTCACTTGGGGTCTGGGAGTAGTTATAAGTAACTAGGGTAACTCACATGGGGTCTGGGAGTACTTATATAGGGATTAGGTTAACTCACTTGGGGTCAGGGTGTACTTATAAAGGGGCTAGGGTAACTCACTTGGGGTCAGGGAGTACTTATAAAGGGTTAGAATAACTCACTTGCTGTCAGAGAGTACATATAAAGGGGCTAGGATAACTCACTTGCGGTCAGAGAGTACATATAAAGGGGCTAGGATAACTCACTTGGGGTCAGGGAGTACTTATAAAGGGGCTAGGGTAACTCACTTGCGGTCAGAGAGTACATATAAAGGGGCTAGGATAACTCACTTGGGGTCAGGGAGTACTTATAAAGGGGCTAGGATAACTCACTTGCGGTCAGAGAGTACATATAAAGGGGCTAGGATAACTCACTTGGGGTCAGGGAGTACTTATTAAGGGGCTATGGTAACTCACTTGGGGTCAGGGAGTACTTATATGAGACTAGGGTAACTCACTTGCGGTCAGAGAGTACATATAAAGGGGCTAGGATAACTCACTTGGGGTCAGGGAGTAGTTATAAAGGTGATATGGTAACTCACTTGGGGTCAGGGAGTACTTATATGGGACTAGGGTAACTCAGTTGCGGTCAGAGAGTACATATATAGGGGCTTGGATAACTCACTTGGGGTCAGGGAGTACATATAATGGGGCTAGGATAACTCACTTGCGGTCAGATAGTACATATAAAGGGGCTAGGGTAACCCATTTTCGGTCAAGGAGTACTTATCAAGGGGCTATGGTAACTCACTTGGGTTCAGGGAATACTTATATGGGACTAGGGTAACTCACTTGCTGTCAGAGAGTACATATAAAGGGGCTAGGATAACTCATTTGTGGTCAGAGAGTACTGAGAAAGGGGCTATGGTACCTCACTTGATGTCTGGGAGTACTTATATGGGACCAGGGTAACTCACTTGGGGCCAGGGTGTACTTATTAAGGGGCTAGGATAACTCACTTGCGGTCAGGGAGTACATATAATGTGGCTAGGATAACTCACTTGCGTTCAGAGAGTACATATAAAGGGGCTAGGATAACTCACTTTCGGTCAGAGAGTACATATAAAGGGGCTAGGATAACTCACTTGGGGTCAGGGAGTACTTGTAAAGGGGCTAGGGTAACTCACTTACGGTCAGAGAGTACATATAAAGTGGCTAGGATAACTCACTTGGGGTCAGGGAGTACATATAAAGGGGCTAGAATAACTCACTTGTTGTCAGGGAGTACTTCTATGGGACTAGGGTAACTCACTTGGGGTCAGGGAGTACTTATAAAGGGGCTAGGGTAACTCACTTGCGGTCAGAGAGTACATATAAAGTGGCTAGGATAACTCACTTTGGGTCAGGGAGTACTTATAAAGGGGCTATGGTAACTCACTTGGGGTCAGGGAGTACTTATATGGGACTAGGGTAACTCACTTGCGGTCAGAGAGTACATATAAAGGGTCTAGGATAACTCACTTGTGGTCAGGGAGTACTTATATAGGGGCTAGGGTAACTCGCTTGGGGTCAAGGAGTACTTATATAGGACTAGGGTAATTCACTTGCGGTCAGAGAGAACATAGATAGGGATAGGATAACTCACTTGCGGTCAGAGAGCACATATAAAGGGGCTAGAATAACTCACTTGGGGTCAGGGAGTACTTATAAAGAAGCTATGGTAACTCACTTGGGGTAAGGAGTACTTATATAGGACTAGGGTAATTCACTTGCGGTCAGAGAGAACATATATAGGGATAGGATAACTCACTTGCGGTCAGAGAGTACATATAATGGGGCTAGAATAACTCACTTGTTGTCAGGGAGTACTTCTATGGGACTAGGGTAACTCACTTGGGGTCTGGGAGTACTTATATGGGACTAGGATAACCCACTTAAGGTCAGGGAGTACTTATATGGGACTAGAGTAACTCTCTTGAGGTCAGGGAGTACATATAAAGGGGTTAGGGTACCTCAATTTGGGTCAAGGAGTACTTGTATTGGACTAGGCTAACTCACTTGGCGTCTGGGAGTACTTATATGGGACCAGGGTAACTCCCTTGGTGCCAGGGTGTACTTATAAAGGGGCTAGGGTAACTCACTTGGGGTCTGGGAGTAGTTATAAGTGACTAGGGTAACTCACTTGGGGTCTGGGAGTACTTATGTAGGGATTAAGTTAACTCACTTGGGGTCAGGGTGTACTTATAAAGGGGCTAGGGTAACTCACTTGGGGTCAGGGAGTACTTATAAAGGGTTAGAATAACTCACTTGGGGTCAGGGAGAACTTATAAAGGGGCTAGGATAACTCACTTGCGGTCAGAGAGTACATATAAAGGGGCTAGGATAACACACTTGGGGTCAGGGAGTACTTATTAAGGGGCTATGGTAACTCACTTGGGGTCAGGGAGTACTTATATGAGACTAGGGTAACTCACTTGCGGTCAGAGAGTACATATAAAGGGGCTAGGATAACTCACTTGGGGTCAGGGAGTACTTATTAAGGGGTTAGAATAACTCACTTGGGGTAAGGGAGAACTTATAAAGGGGCTAGGATAACTCACTTGCGGTCAGAGAGTACATATAAAGGGGCTAGGATAACACACTTGGGGTCAGGGAGTACTTATTAAGGGGCTATGGTAACTCACTTGGGGTCAGGGAGTACTTATATGAGACTAGGGTAACTCACTTGCGGTCAGAGAGTACATATAAAGGGGCTAGGATAACTCACTTGTGCTCAGAGAGTACATATAAAGGGGCTAGGATAACTCAATTGGGGTCAGGGAGTACTTATAAAGGGGCTAGGGTAACTCAATTGCGGTCAGAGAGTACATATAAAGGGGCTAGGATAACTCACTTGGGGTCAGGGAGTACATATAATGGGGCTAGGATAACTCACTTGCGGTCAGAGAGTACATATAAAGGGGCTAGGATAACTCACTTGGGGTCAGGGAGTACTTATAAAGGCGCTAGGATAACTCACTTTGGTCAGAGAGTACATATAACGGGGCTAGGATAACTCACTTGGGGTCAGGGAGTACTTATATAGGGGCTAGGGTAACTCACTTGGGGTCAGGGAGTACTTATATGGGACTAGGGTAACTCACTTGCGGTCAGAGAGTACATATAAAGAGGATAGGATAACTCATTTGGGGTCAGAGAGTACTTATAATGGGGCTATGGTACCTCACTTTGGTTCAGGGAGTACTTATATGGGACTAGGGTAACTCACTTGCGGTCAGAGAGTACTTATAAAGGCGCTAGGATAACTCACTTGCGGTCAGAGAGTACATATAACGGGGCTAGGATAACTCACTTGGGGTCAGGGAGTACTTATAAAGGGGCTATGGTAACTCACTTGGGGTCAGGGAGTACTTATATGGGACTAGGGTAACTCACTTGCGGTCAGAGAGTACATATAAAGAGGATAGGATAACTCATTTGGGGTCAGAGAGTACTTATAATGGGGCTATGGTACCTCACTTTGGTTCAGGGAGTACTTATATGGGACTAGGGTAACTCACTTGCGGTCAGAGAGTACATATAAAGAGGATAGGATAACTCATTTGGGGTCAGAGAATACTTATAAAGGGGCTATGTTACCTCACTTTGGGTCAGGGAGTACTTATATGGGATTAGGGTAACTCACTTGCGGTCAGGGAGTACTTATAGAGGGGCTAGGGTAACTCTCTTCGGGTCAAGGAGTACTTATATTGAACTAGGCTAACTCACTTGGTGTCTGGGAGTACTTATATGGGACCAGGGTAACTCACTTGGGGCTAGGGTGTACTTATATAGGGGCTAGGATAACTCACTTGGGGTCAGGGAGTAGATATAATGGGGCTAGTATAACTCACTTGCGGTCAGAGAGTACATATAAAGGGGCTAGGATAACTTACTTGGGGTCAGGGAGTACTTATAAAGGCGCTAGGATAACTCACTTGCCGTCAGAGAGTACATATAACGGGGCTAGGATAACTCATTGGGGTCAGGGAGTACTTATAAAGGGGCTATGGTAACTCACTTGGGGTCAGGGAGTACTTATATGGGACCAGGGTAACTCACTTGCGGTCAGAGAGTACATATAAAGAGGATAGGATAACACATTTGGGGTCAGAGAGTACTTATAAAGGGGCTATGGTACCTCACTTTGGGTCAGGGAGTACTTAAATGGGATTAGGGTAACTCACTTGCGGTCAGGGAGTACATATAACGGGGCTATGATAACTCACTTGGGGTCAGGGAGTACTTATAAAGGGGCTATGGTAACTCACTTGGGGTCAGGGAGTACTTATATGGGACTAGGGTAACTCACTTGGTGTCTGGGAGTACTTATATGGGACTAGGGTAACCCACTTAAGGTCAGGGAGTACTTATATGGGACCAGGGTAACTCTCTTGAGGTCAGGGAGTACATATAAAGGGATTAGGGTAACTCAATTTGGGTCAAGGAGTACTTGTATTGGACTAGGCTAACTCACTTGGTGTCTGGGAGTACTTATATGGGACCAGGGTAACTACCTTGGTGCCAGGGTGTACTTATAAAGGGGCTAGGGTAACTCACTTGGGGTCTGGGAGTAGTTATAAGTGACTAGGGTAACTCACTTGGGGTCTGGGAGTACTTATATAGGGATTAGGTTAACTCACTTGCGGTCAGAGAGTACATATAAAGGGGCTAGGATAACTCATTTGGGGTCAGAGAGTACTTAGAAAGGGGCTATGGTACCTCACTTGATGTCTGGGAGTACTTATATGGGACCAGGGTAACTCACTTGGGGCCAGGGTGTACTTATTAAGGGGCTAGGATAACTCACTTGCGGTCAGGGAGTACATATAATGTGGATAGGATAACTCACTTGCGTTCAGAGAGTACATATAAAGGGGCTAGGATAACTAACTTTCGGTCAGAGAGTACATATAAAGGGGCTAGGATAACTCACTTGGGGTCAGAGAGTACTTATAAAGGGGCTAGGGTAACTCACTTGCGGTCAGAGAGTACATATAAAGGGGCTAGGATAACTCACTTGGGGTCAGGGAGTACATATAATAGGGCTAGGATAACTCACTTGCGGTCAGAGAGTACATATAAAGGGGCTAGGATAACTCACTTGGGGTCAGGGAGTACTTATAAAGGCGCTAGGATAACTCACTTGCGGTCAGAGATTACATATAACGGGGCTAGGATAACTCACTTGGGGTCAGGGAGTACTTATATGGGACTAGGGTAACTCACTTGCGGTCAGAGAGTACATATAAAGGGGCTAGGATAACTCACTTGGGGTCAGGGAGTACATATAATAGGGCTAGGATAACTCACTTGCGGTCAGAGAGTACATATAAAGGGGCTAGGATAACTCACTTGGGGTCAGGGAGTACTTATAAAGGCGCTAGGATAACTCACTTGCGGTCAGAGATTACATATAACGGGGCTAGGATAACTCACTTGGGGTCAGGGAGTACTTATATGGGACTAGGGTAACTCACTTGCGGTCAGAGAGTACATATAAAGGGGCTAGGATAACTCACTTGGGGTCAGAGAGTACTTATAAAGGGGCTAGGGTAACTCACTTGCGATCAGAGAGTACATATAAAGGGGCTATGGTACCTCACTTGGGGTCAGGGAGTACTTATAAAGGCGCTAGGATAACTCACTTGCGGTCAGAGAGTACATATAACGGGGCTAGGATAACTCACTTGTGATCAGGGAGTACTTATATAGGGGCTAGGGTAACTCACTTGGGGTCAGGGAGTACTTATATAGGACTAGGGTAATTCACTTGCGTTCAGAGAGAACATATATAGGGATAGGATAACTCACTTGCGGTCAGAGAGCACATATAAAGGGGCTAGAATAACTCACTTGTGGTCAGAGAGTACATATAAAGTGGCTAGGATAACTCACTTGGGGTCAGGGAGTACTTATAAAGGGGCTAGGGTAACTCAATTGCGGTCAGAGAGTACATATAAAGGGGCTAGGATAACTCACTTGGGGTCAGGGAGTACATATAATGGGGCTAGGATAACTCACTTGCGGTCAGAGAGTACATATAAAGGGGCTAGGATAACTCACTTGGGGTCAGGGAGTACTTATAAAGGCGCTAGGATAACTCACTTGCGGTCAGAGAGTACATATAACGGGGCTAGGATAACTCACTTGTGATCAGGGAGTACTTATATAGGGGCTAGGGTAACTCACTTGGGGTCAGGGAGTACTTATATAGGACTAGGGTAATTCACTTGCGTTCAGAGAGAACATATATAGGGATAGGATAACTCACTTGCGGTCAGAGAGCACATATAAAGGGGCTAGAATAACTCACTTGGGGTCAGGGAGTACTTCTATGGGACTAGGGTGACTCACTTGGGGTCTGGGAGTACTTATATGGGACTAGGGTAACCCACTTAAGGTCAGGGACTACTTATATGGGACTAGGGTAATTCTCTTGAGGTCAGGGAGTACATATAAAGGGGTTAGGGTAACTCAATTTGGGTCAGGGAGTACTTATAAAGGTGATATGGTAACTCACTTGGGGTCAGGGAGTAATTATATGGGACTAGGGTAACTCAGTTGCGGTCAGAAAGTACATATAAAGGGGCTAGGATAACTCACTTGGGGTCAGGGAGTACATATAATGGGGCTAGGATAACTCACTTGCGGTCAGAGAGTACATATAAAGGGGCTAGGATAACTCACTTGCGGTCAGAGAGTACTTATAAAGGGGCTAGGATAACTCACTTGGGGTCAGGGAGTACTTATAAAGGGGCTAGGGTAACTCACTTGCGGTCAGAGAGTACATATAAAGGGGCTAGGATAACTCACTTGGGGTAAGGGAGTACATATAATAGGGCTAGGATAACTCACTTGCGGTCAGAGAGTACATATAAAGGGGCTAGGATAACTCACTTGGGGTCAGGGAGTACTTATAAAGGCGCTAGGATAACTCACTTGCGGTCAGAGAGTACATATAACGGGGCTAGGATAACTCACTTGGGGTCAGGGAGTACTTATAAAGGGGCTATGGTAACTCACTTGGGGTCAGGGAGTACTTATATGGGACTAGGGTAACTCACTTGCGGTCAGAGAGTACATATAAAGAGGATAGGATAACTCATTTGGGGTCAGAGAGTACTTATAAAGGGGCTATTGTACCTCACTTTGGTTCAGGGAGTACTTATATGGGACTAGGGTAACTCAATTGCGGTCAGAGAGTACATATAAAGAGGATAGGATAACTCATTTGGGGTCAGAGAGTACTTATAAAGGGGCTATGTTACCTCACTTTGGGTCAGGCAGTACTTATATGGGATTAGGGTAACTCACTTGCGGTCAGGGAGTACTTATAGAGGGGCTAGGGTAACTCTCTTCGGGTCAAGGAGTACTTATATTGGACTAGGCTAACTCACTTGGTGTCTGGGAGTACTTATATGGGACCAGGGTAACTCACTTGGGGCTAGGGTGTACTTATATAGGGGCTAGGATAACTCACTTGGGGTCAGGGAGTAGATATAATGGGGCTAGTATAACTCACTTGCGGTCAGAGAGTACATATAAAGGTGCTAGGATAACTTACTTGGGGTCAGGGAGTACTTATAAAGGCGCTAGGATAACTCACTTGCCGTCAGAGAGTACATATAACGGGGCTAGGATAACTCATTGTGGTCAGGGAGTACTTATAAAGGGGCTATGGTAACTCACTTGGGGTCAGGGAGTACTTATATGGGACCAGGGTAACTCACTTGCGGTCAGAGAGTACATATAAAGAGGATAGGATAACACATTTGGGGTCAGAGAGTACTTATAAAGGGGCTATGGTACCTCACTTTGGGTCAGGGAGTACTTATATGGGATTAGGGTAACTCACTTGCGGTCAGGGAGTACATATAACGGGGCTAAGATAACTCACTTGGGGTCAGGGAGTACTTATAAAGGGGCTATGGTAACTCACTTGGGGTCAGGGAGTACTTATATGGGACTAGGGTAACTCACTTGGTGTCTGGGAGTACTTATATGGGACTAGGGTAACCCACTTAAGGTCAGGGAGTACTTATATGGGACCAGGGTAACTCTCTTGAGGTCAGGGAGTACATATAAAGGGATTAGGGTAACTCAATTTGGGTCAAGGAGTACTTGTATTGGACTAGGCTAACTCACTTGGTGTCTGGGAGTACTTATATGGGACCAGGGTAACTACCTTGGTGCCAGGGTGTACTTATAAAGGGGCTAGGGTAACTCACTTGGGGTCTGGGAGTAGTTATAAGTGACTAGGGTAACTCACTTGGGGTCTGGGAGTACTTATATAGGGATTAGGTTAACTCACTTGGGGTCAGGGTGTACTTATAAAGGGGCTAGGGTAACTCACTTCGGGTCAGGGAGTACTTATAAAGGGTTAGAATAACTCACTTGCTGTCAGAGAGTACATATAAAGGGGCTAGGATAACTCACTTGCGGTCAGAGAGTACATATAAAGGGGCTAGGATAACTCACTTGGGGTCAGGGAGTACTTATAAAGGGGCTAGGGTAACTCACTTGCTGTCAGAGAGTACATATAAAGGGGCTAGGATAACTCATTTGTGGTCAGAGAGTACTTAGAAAGGGGCTATGGTACCTCACTTGATGTCTGGGAGTACTTATATGGGACCAGGGTAACTCACTTGGGGCCAGGGTGTACTTATTAAGGGGCTAGGATAACTCACTTGCGGTCAGGGAGTACATATAATGTGGCTAGGATAACTCACTTGCGTTCAGAGAGCACATATAAAGGGGCTAGGATAACTCACTTTCGGTCAGAGAGTACATATAAAGGGGCTAGGATAACTCACTTGGGGTCAGGGAGTACATATAATAGGGCTAGGATAACTCACTTGCGGTCAGAGAGTACATATAAAGGGGCTAGGATAACTCACTTGGGGTCAGGGAGTACTTATAAAGGCGCTAGGATAACTCACTTGCGGTCAGAGAGTACATATAACGGGGCTAGGATAACTCACTTGGGGTCAGGGAGTACTTATAAAGGGGCTATGGTAACTCACTTGGGGTCAGGGAGTACTTATTTGGGACTAGGGTAACTCACTTGCGAACAGAGAGTACATATAAAGAGGATAGGATAACTCATTTGGGGTCAGAGAGTACTTATAAAGGGGCTATGGTACCTCACTTGGGGTCAGGGAGTACTTATAAAGGCGCTAGGATAACTCACTTGCGGTCAGAGAGTACATATAACGGGGCTAGGATAACTCACTTGTGATCAGGGAGTACTTATATAGGGGCTAGGGTAACTCACTTGGGGTCAGGGAGTACTTATATAGGACTAGGGTAATTCACTTGCGTTCAGAGAGAACATATATAGGGATAGGATAACTCATTTGCGGTCAGAGAGCACATATAAAGGGGCTAGAATAACTCACTTGGGGTCAGGGAGTACTTCTATGGGACTAGGGTGACTCACTTGGGGTCTGGGAGTACTTATATGGGACTAGGGTAACCCACTTAAGGTCAGGGACTACTTATATGGGACTAGGGTAATTCTCTTGAGGTCAGGGAGTACATATAAAGGGGTTAGGGTAACTCAATTTGGGTCAGGGAGTACTTATAAAGGTGATATGGTAACTCACTTGGGGTCAGGGAGTACTTATATGGGACTAGGGTAACTCAGTTGCGGTCAGAAAGTACATATAAAGGGGCTAGGATAACTCACTTGGGGTCAGGGAGTACATATAATGGGGCTAGGATAACTCACTTGCGGTCAGAGAGTACATATAAAGGGGCTAGGATAACTCACTTGCGGTCAGAGAGTACTTATAAAGGGGCTAGGATAACTCACTTGGGGTCAGGGAGTACTTATAAAGGGGCTAGGGTAACTCACTTGCGGTCAGAGAGTACATATAAAGGGGCTAGGATAACTCACTTGGGGTAAGGGAGTACATATAATAGGGCTAGGATAACTCACTTGCGGTCAGAGAGTACATATAAAGGGGCTAGGATAACTCACTTGGGGTCAGGGAGTACTTATAAAGGCGCTAGGATAACTCACTTGCGGTCAGAGAGTACATATAACGGGGCTAGGATAACTCACTTGGGGTCAGGGAGTACTTATAAAGGGGCTATGGTAACTCACTTGGGGTCAGGGAGTACTTATATGGGACTAGGGTAACTCACTTGCGGTCAGAGAGTACATATAAAGAGGATAGGATAACTCATTTGGGGTCAGAGAGTACTTATAATGGGGCTATGGTACCTCACTTTGGTTCAGGGAGTACTTATATGGGACTAGGGTAACTCACTTGCGGTCAGAGAGTACATATAAAGAGGATAGGATAACTCATTTGGGGTCAGAGAGTACTTATAAAGGGGCTATGTTACCTCACTTTGGGTCAGGGAGTACTTATATGGGATTAGGGTAACTCACTTGCGGTCAGGGAGTACTTATAGAGGGGCTAGGGTAACTCTCTTCGGGTCAAGGAGTACTTATATTGGACTAGGCTAACTCACTTGGTGTCTGGGAGTACTTATATGGGACCAGGGTAACTCACTTGGGGCTAGGGTGTACTTATATAGGGGCTAGGATAACTCACTTGGGGTCAGGGAGTAGATATAATGGGGCTAGTATAACTCACTTGCGGTCAGAGAGTACATATAAAGGGGCTAGGATAACTTACTTGGGGTCAGGAGTACTTATAAAGGCGCTAGGATAACTCACTTGCCGTCAGAGAGTACATATAACGGGGCTAGGATAACTCATTGGGGTCAGGGAGTACTTATAAAGGGGCTATGGTAACTCACTTGGGGTCAGGGAGTACTTATATGGGACCAGGGTAACTCACTTGCGGTCAGAGAGTACATATAAAGAGGATAGGATAACACATTTGGGGTCAGAGAGTACTTATAAAGGGGCTATGGTACCTCACTTTGGGTCAGGGAGTACTTAAATGGGATTAGGGTAACTCACTTGCGGTCAGGGAGTACATATAACGGGGCTATGATAACTCACTTGGGGTCAGGGAGTACTTATAAAGGGGCTATGGTAACTCACTTGGGGTCAGGGAGTACTTATATAGGGATTAGGTTAACTCACTTGCGGTCAGAGAGTACATATAAAGGGGCTAGGATAACTCATTTGGGGTCAGAGAGTACTTAGAAAGGGGCTATGGTACCTCACTTGATGTCTGGGAGTACTTATATGGGACCAGGGTAACACACTTGGGGCCAGGGTGTACTTATTAAGGGGCTAGGATAACTCACTTGCGGTCAGGGAGTACATATAATGTGGATAGGATAACTCACTTGCGTTCAGAGAGTACATATAAAGGGGCTAGGATAACTAACTTTCGGTCAGAGAGTACATATAAAGGGGCTAGGATAACTCACTTGGGGTCAGAGAGTACTTATAAAGGGGCTAGGGTAACTCACTTGCGGTCAGAGAGTACATATAAAGGGGCTAGGATAACTCACTTGGGGTCAGGGAGTACATATAATAGGGCTAGGATAACTCACTTGCGGTCAGAGAGTACATATAAAGGGGCTAGGATAACTCACTTGGGGTCAGGGAGTACTTATAAAGGCGCTAGGATAACTCACTTGCGGTCAGAGAGTACATATAACGGGGCTAGGATAACTCACTTGTGATCAGGGAGTACTTATATAGGGGCTAGGGTAACTCACTTGGGGTCAGGGAGTACTTATATAGGACTAGGGTAATTCACTTGCGTTCAGAGAGAACATATATAGGGATAGGATAACTCACTTGCGGTCAGAGAGCACATATAAAGGGGCTAGAATAACTCACTTGGGGTCAGGGAGTACTTCTATGGGACTAGGGTGACTCACTTGGGGTCTGGGAGTACTTATATGGGACTAGGGTAACCCACTTAAGGTCAGGGACTACTTATATGGGACTAGGGTAATTCTCTTGAGGTCAGGGAGTACATATAAAGGGGTTAGGGTAACTCAATTTGGGTCAGGGAGTACTTATAAAGGTGATATGGTAACTCACTTGGGGTCAGGGAGTACTTATATGGGACTAGGGTAACTCAGTTGCGGTCAGAAAGTACATATAAAGGGGCTAGGATAACTCACTTGGGGTCAGGGAGTACATATAATGGGGCTAGGATAACTCACTTGCGGTCAGAGAGTACATATAAAGGGGCTAGGATAACTCACTTGCGGTCAGAGAGTACTTATAAAGGGGCTAGGATAACTCACTTGGGGTCAGGGAGTACTTATAAAGGGGCTAGGGTAACTCACTTGCGGTCAGAGAGTACATATAAAGGGGCTAGGATAACTCACTTGGGGTAAGGGAGTACATATAATAGGGCTAGGATAACTCACTTGCGGTCAGAGAGTACATATAAAGGGGCTAGGATAACTCACTTGGGGTCAGGGAGTACTTATAAAGGCGCTAGGATAACTCACTTGCGGTCAGAGAGTACATATAACGGGGCTAGGATAACTCACTTGGGGTCAGGGAGTACTTATAAAGGGGCTATGGTAACTCACTTGGGGTCAGGGAGTACTTATATGGGACTAGGGTAACTCACTTGCGGTCAGAGAGTACATATAAAGAGGATAGGATAACTCATTTGGGGTCAGAGAGTACTTATAAAGGGGCTATGGTACCTCACTTTGGTTCAGGGAGTACTTATATGGGACCAGGGTAACTCACTTGCGGTCAGAGAGTACATATAAAGAGGATAGGATAACACATTTGGGGTCAGAGAGTACTTATAAAGGGGCTATGGTACCTCACTTTGGGTCAGGGAGTACTTAAATGGGATTAGGGTAACTCACTTGCGGTCAGGGAGTACATATAACGGGGCTATGATAACTCACTTGGGGTCAGGGAGTACTTATAAAGGGGCTATGGTAACTCACTTGGGGTCAGGGAGTACTTATATAGGGATTAGGTTAACTCACTTGCGGTCAGAGAGTACATATAAAGGGGCTAGGATAACTCATTTGGGGTCAGAGAGTACTTAGAAAGGTGCTATGGTACCTCACTTGATGTCTGGGAGTACTTATATGGGACCAGGGTAACTCACTTGGGGCCAGGGTGTACTTATTAAGGGGCTAGGATAACTCACTTGCGGTCAGGGAGTACATATAATGTGGATAGGATAACTCACTTGCGTTCAGAGAGTACATATAAAGGGGCTAGGATAACTAACTTTCGGTCAGAGAGTACATATAAAGGGGCTAGGATAACTCACTTGGGGTCAGAGAGTACTTATAAAGGGGCTAGGGTAACTCACTTGCGGTCAGAGAGTACATATAAAGGGGCTAGGATAACTCACTTGGGGTCAGGGAGTACATATAATAGGGCTAGGATAACTCACTTGCGGTCAGAGAGTACATATAAAGGGGCTAGGATAACTCACTTGGGGTCAGGGAGTACTTATAAAGGCGCTAGGATAACTCACTTGCGGTCAGAGAGTACATATAACGGGGCTAGGATAACTCACTTGGGGTCAGGGAGTACTTATATGGGACTAGGGTAACTCACTTGCGGTCAGAGAGTACATATAAAGGGGCTAGGATAACTCATTTGGGGTCAGAGAGTACTTAGAAAGGGGCTATGGTACCTCACTTGATGTCTGGGAGTACTTATATGGGACCAGGGTAACTCACTTGGGGCCAGGGTGTACTTATTAAGGGGCTAGGATAACTCACTTGCGGTCAGGGAGTACATATAATGTGGATAGGATAACTCACTTGCGTTCAGAGAGTACATATAAAGGGGCTAGGATAACTCACTTTCGGTCAGAGAGTACATATAAAGGGGCTAGGATAACTCACTTGGGGTCAGAGAGTACTTATAAAGGGGCTAGGGTAACTCACTTGCGGTCAGAGAGTACATATAAAGGGGCTATGGTACCTCACTTGGGGCCAGGGAGTACTTATAAAGGCGCTAGGATAACTCACTTGCGGTCAGAGAGTACATATAACGGGGCTAGGATAACTCACTTGTGATCAGGGAGTACTTATATAGGGGCTAGGGTAACTCACTTGGGGTCAGGGAGTACTTATATAGGACTAGGGTAATTCACTTGCGTTCAGAGAGAACATATATAGGGATAGGATAACTCACTTGCGGTCAGAGAGCACATATAAAGGGGCTAGAATAACTCACTTGTGGTCAGAGAGTACATATAAAGGGGCTAGGATAACTCACTTGGGGTCAGGGAGTACTTATAAAGGGGCTAGGGTAACTCAATTGCGGTCAGAGAGTACATATAAAGGGGCTAGGATAACTCACTTGGGGTCAGGGAGTACATATAATGGGGCTAGGATAACTCACTTGCGGTCAGAGAGTACATATAAAGGGGCTAGGATAACTCACTTGGGGTCAGGGAGTACTTATAAAGGCGCTAGGATAACTCACTTGCGGTCAGAGAGTACATATAACGGGGCTAGGATAACTCACTTGTGATCAGGGAGTACTTATATGGGACTAGGGTAACTCACTTGCGGTCAGAGAGTACATATAAAGAGGATAGGATAACTCATTTGGGGTCAGAGAGTACTTATAAAGGGGCTATGGTACCTCACTTTGGTTCAGGGAGTACTTATAAGGGACTAGGGTAACTCACTTGCGGTCAGAGAGTACATATAAAGAGGATAGGATAACTCATTTGGGGTCAGAGAGTACTTATAAAGGGGCTATGTTACCTCACTTTGGGTCAGGGAGTACTTATATGGGATTAGGGTAACTCACTTGCGGTCAGGGAGTACTTATAGAGGGGCTAGGGTAACTCTCTTCGGGTCAAGGAGTACTTATATTGGACTAGGCTAACTCACTTGGTGTCTGGGAGTACTTATATGGGACCAGGGTAACTCACTTGGGGCTAGGGTGTACTTATATAGGGGCTAGGATAACTCACTTGGGGTCAGGGAGTAGATATAATGGGGCTAGTATAACTCACTTGCGGTCAGAGAGTACATATAAAGGGGCTAGGATAACTTACTTGGGGTCAGGGAGTACTTATAAAGGCGCTAGGATAACTCACTTGCCGTCAGAGAGTACATATAACGGGGCTAGGATAACTCATTGTGGTCAGGGAGTACTTATAAAGGGGCTATGGTAACTCACTTGGGGTCAGGGAGTACTTATATGGGACCAGGGTAACTCACTTGCGGTCAGAGAGTACATATAAAGAGGATAGGATAACACATTTGGGGTCAGAGAGTACTTATAAAGGGGCTATGGTACCTCACTTTGGGTCAGGGAGTACTTATATGGGATTAGGGTAACTCACTTGCGGTCAGGGAGTACATATAACGGGGCTAAGATAACTCACTTGGGGTCAGGGAGTACTTATAAAGGGGCTATGGTAACTCACTTGGGGTCAGGGAGTACTTATATGGGACTAGGGTAACTCACTTGGTGTCTGGGAGTACTTATATGGGACTAGGGTAACCCACTTAAGGTCAGGGAGTACTTATATGGGACCAGGGTAACTCTCTTGAGGTCAGGGAGTACATATAAAGGGATTAGGGTAACTCAATTTGGGTCAAGGAGTACTTGTATTGGACTAGGCTAACTCACTTGGTGTCTGGGAGTACTTATATGGGACCAGGGTAACTACCTTGGTGCCAGGGTGTACTTATAAAGGGGCTAGGGTAACTCACTTTGGGTCTGGGAGTAGTTATAAGTGACTAGGGTAACTCACTTGGGGTCAGGGTGTACTTATAAAGGGGCTAGGGTAACTCACTTCGGGTCAGGGAGTACTTATAAAGGGTTAGAATAACTCACTTGCTGACAGAGAGTACATATAAAGGGGCTAGGATAACTCACTTGCGGTCAGAGAGTACATATAAAGGGGCTAGGATAACTCACTTGGGGTCAGGGAGTACTTATAAAGGGGCTAGGGTAACTCACTTGCGGTCAGAGAGTACATATAAAGGGGCTAGGATAACTCACTTGGGGTCAGGGAGTACTTATAAAGGGGCTAGGATAACTCACTTGCGGTCAGAGAGTACATATAAAGGGGCTAGGATAACTCACTTGGGGTCAGGGAGTACTTATTAAGGGGCTATGGTAACTCACTTGGGGTCAGGGAGTACATATAAAGGGGCTAGGATAACTCACTTGGGGTCAGGGAGTACTTATAAAGGCGCTAGGATAACTCACTTGCGGTCAGAGAGTACATATAACGGGGCTAGGATAACTCACTTGTGACCAGGGAGTACTTATATAGGGGCTAGGGTAACTCACTTGGGGTCAGGGAGTACTTATATAGGACTAGGGTAATTCACTTGCGTTCAGAGAGAACATATATAGGGATAGGATAACTCACTTGCGGTCAGAGAGTACATATAAAGGGGCTAGGATAACTCACTTGGGGTCAGGGAGTACTTATATGGGACCAGGGTAACTCACTTGCGGTCAGAGAGTACATATAAAGAGGATAGGATAACACATTTGGGGTCAGAGAGTACTTATAAAGGGGCTATGGTACCTCACTTTGGGTCAGGGAGTACTTAAATGGGATTAGGGTAACTCACTTGCGGTCAGGGAGTACATATAACGGGGCTATGATAACTCACTTGGGGTCAGGGAGTACTTATAAAGGGGCTATGGTAACTCACTTGGGGTCAGGGAGTACTTATATAGGGATTAGGTTAACTCACTTGCGGTCAGAGAGTACATATAAAGGGGCTAGGATAACTCATTTGGGGTCAGAGAGTACTTAGAAAGGGGCTATGGTACCTCACTTGATGTCTGGGAGTACTTATATGGGACCAGGGTAACTCACTTGGGGCCAGGGTGTACTTATTAAGGGGCTAGGATAACTCACTTGCGGTCAGGGAGTACATATAATGTGGATAGGATAACTCACTTGCGTTCAGAGAGTACATATAAAGGGGCTAGGATAACTAACTTTCGGTCAGAGAGTACATATAAAGGGGCTAGGATAACTCACTTGGGGTCAGAGAGTACTTATAAAGGGGCTAGGGTAACTCACTTGCGGTCAGAGAGTACATATAAAGGGGCTAGGATAACTCACTTGGGGTCAGGGAGTACATATAATAGGGCTAGGATAACTCACTTGCGGTCAGAGAGTACATATAAAGGGGCTAGGATAACTCACTTGGGGTCAGGGAGTACTTATAAAGGCGCTAGGATAACTCACTTGCGGTCAGAGAGTACATATAACGGGGCTAGGATAACTCACTTGTGATCAGGGAGTACTTATATAGGGGCTAGGGTAACTCACTTGGGGTCAGGGAGTACTTATATAGGACTAGGGTAATTCACTTGCGTTCAGAGAGAACATATATAGGGATAGGATAACTCACTTGCGGTCAGAGAGCACATATAAAGGGGCTAGAATAACTCACTTGGGGTCAGGGAGTACTTCTATGGGACTAGGGTGACTCACTTGGGGTCTGGGAGTACTTATATGGGACTAGGGTAACCCACTTAAGGTCAGGGACTACTTATATGGGACTAGGGTAATTCTCTTGAGGTCAGGGAGTACATATAAAGGGGTTAGGGTAACTCAATTTGGGTCAGGGAGTACTTATAAAGGTGATATGGTAACTCACTTGGAGTCAGGGAGTACTTATATGGGACTAGGGTAACTCAGTTGCGGTCAGAAAGTACATATAAAGGGGCTAGGATAACTCACTTGGGGTCAGGGAGTACATATAATGGGGCTAGGATAACTCACTTGCGGTCAGAGAGTACATATAAAGGGGCTAGGATAACTCACTTGCGGTCAGAGAGTACTTATAAAGGGGCTAGGATAACTCACTTGGGGTCAGGGAGTACTTATAAAGGGGCTAGGGTAACTCACTTGCGGTCAGAGAGTACATATAAAGGGGCTAGGATAACTCACTTGGGGTAAGGGAGTACATATAATAGGGCTAGGATAACTCACTTGCGGTCAGAGAGTACATATAAAGGGGCTAGGATAACTCACTTGGGGTCAGGGAGTACTTATAAAGGCGCTAGGATAACTCACTTGCGGTCAGAGAGTACATATAACGGGGCTAGGATAACTCACTTGGGGTCAGGGAGTACTTATAAAGGGGCTATGGTAACTCACTTGGGGTCAGGGAGTACTTATATGGGACTAGGGTAACTCACTTGCGGTCAGAGAGTACATATAAAGAGGATAGGATAACTCATTTGGGGTCAGAGAGTACTTATAAAGGGGCTATGGTACCTCACTTTGGTTCAGGGAGTACTTATATGGGACTAGGGTAACTCACTTGCGGTCAGAGAGTACATATAAAGAGGATAGGATAACTCATTTGGGGTCAGAGAGTACTTATAAAGGGGCTATGTTACCTCACTTTGGGTCAGGGAGTACTTATATGGGATTAGGGTAACTCACTTGCGGTCAGGGAGTACTTATAGAGGGGCTAGGGTAACTCTCTTCGGGTCAAGGAGTACTTATATTGGACTAGGCTAACTCACTTGGTGTCTGGGAGTACTTATATGGGACCAGGGTAACTCACTTGGGGCTAGGGTGTACTTATATAGGGGCTAGGATAACTCACTTGGGGTCAGGGAGTAGATATAATGGGGCTAGTATAACTCACTTGCGGTCAGAGAGTACATATAAAGGTGCTAGGATAACTTACTTGGGGTCAGGGAGTACTTATAAAGGCGCTAGGATAACTCACTTGCCGTCAGAGAGTACATATAACGGGGCTAGGATAACTCATTGTGGTCAGGGAGTACTTATAAAGGGGCTATGGTAACTCACTTGGGGTCAGGGAGTACTTATATGGGACCAGGGTAACTCACTTGCGGTCAGAGAGTACATATAAAGAGGATAGGATAACACATTTGGGGTCAGAGAGTACTTATAAAGGGGCTATGGTACCTCACTTTGGGTCAGGGAGTACTTATATGGGATTAGGGTAACTCACTTGCGGTCAGGGAGTACATATAACGGGGCTAAGATAACTCACTTGGGGTCAGGGAGTACTTATAAAGGGGCTATGGTAACTCACTTGGGGTCAGGGAGTACTTATATGGGACTAGGGTAACTCACTTGGTGTCTGGGAGTACTTATATGGGACTAGGGTAACCCACTTAAGGTCAGGGAGTACTTATATGGGACCAGGGTAACTCTCTTGAGGTCAGGGAGTACATATAAAGGGATTAGGGTAACTCAATTTGGGTCAAGGAGTACTTGTATTGGACTAGGCTAACTCACTTGGTGTCTGGGAGTACTTATATGGGACCAGGGTAACTACCTTGGTGCCAGGGTGTACTTATAAAGGGGCTAGGGTAACTCACTTGGGGTCTGGGAGTAGTTATAAGTGACTAGGGTAACTCACTTGGGGTCTGGGAGTACTTATATAGGGATTAGGTTAACTCACTTGGGGTCAGGGTGTACTTATAAAGGGGCTAGGGTAACTCACTTCGGGTCAGGGAGTACTTATAAAGGGTTAGAATAACTCACTTGCTGTCAGAGAGTACATATAAAGGGGCTAGGATAACTCACTTGCGGTCAGAGAGTACATATAAAGGGGCTAGGATAACTCACTTGTGGTGAGGGAGTACTTATAAAGGGGCTAGGGTAACTCACTTGCTGTCAGAGAGTACATATAAAGGGGCTAGGATAACTCATTTGTGGTCAGAGAGTACTTAGAAAGGGGCTATGGTACCTCACTTGATGTCTGGGAGTACTTATATGGGACCAGGGTAACTCACTTGGGGCCAGGGTGTACTTATTAAGGGGCTAGGATAACTCACTTGCGGTCAGGGAGTACATATAATGTGGCTAGGATAACTCACTTGCGTTCAGAGAGTACATATAAAGGGGCTAGGATAACTCACTTTCGGTCAGAGAGTACATATAAAGGGGCTAGGATAACTCACTTGGGGTCAGGGAGTACATATAATAGGGCTAGGATAACTCACTTGCGGTCAGAGAGTACATATAAAGGGGCTAGGATAACTCACTTGGGGTCAGGGAGTACTTATAAAGGCGCTAGGATAACTCACTTGCGGTCAGAGAGTACATATAACGGGGCTAGGATAACTCACTTGGGGTCAGGGAGTACTTATAAAGGGGCTATGGTAACTCACTTGGGGTCAGGGAGTACTTATTTGGGACTAGGGTAACTCACTTGCGAACAGAGAGTACATATAAAGAGGATAGGATAACTCATTTGGGGTCAGAGAGTACTTATAAAGGGGCTATGGTACCTCACTTGGGGTCAGGGAGTACTTATAAAGGCGCTAGGATAACTCACTTGCGGTCAGAGAGTACATATAACGGGGCTAGGATAACTCACTTGTGATCAGGGAGTACTTATATAGGGGCTAGGGTAACTCACTTGGGGTCAGGGAGTACTTATATAGGACTAGGGTAATTCACTTGCGTTCAGAGAGAACATATATAGGGATAGGATAACTCACTTGCGGTCAGAGAGCACATATAAAGGGGCTAGAATAACTCACTTGGGGTCAGGGAGTACTTCTATGGGACTAGGGTGACTCACTTGGGGTCTGGGAGTACTTATATGGGACTAGGGTAACCCACTTAAGGTCAGGGACTACTTATATGGGACTAGGGTAATTCTCTTGAGGTCAGGGAGTACATATAAAGGGGTTAGGGTAACTCAATTTGGGTCAGGGAGTACTTATAAAGGTGATATGGTAACTCACTTGGGGTCAGGGAGTACTTATATGGGACTAGGGTAACTCAGTTGCGGTCAGAAAGTACATATAAAGGGGCTAGGATAACTCACTTGGGGTCAGGGAGTACATATAATGGGGCTAGGATAACTCACTTGCGGTCAGAGAGTACATATAAAGGGGCTAGGATAACTCACTTGCGGTCAGAGAGTACTTATAAAGGGGCTAGGATAACTCACTTGGGGTCAGGGAGTACTTATAAAGGGGCTAGGGTAACTCACTTGCGGTCAGAGAGTACATATAAAGGGGCTAGGATAACTCACTTGGGGTAAGGGAGTACATATAATAGGGCTAGGATAACTCACTTGCGGTCAGAGAGTACATATAAAGGGGCTAGGATAACTCACTTGGGGTCAGGGAGTACTTATAAAGGCGCTAGGATAACTCACTTGCGGTCAGAGAGTACATATAACGGGGCTAGGATAACTCACTTGGGGTCAGGGAGTACTTATAAAGGGGCTATGGTAACTCACTTGGGGTCAGGGAGTACTTATATGGGACTAGGGTAACTCACTTGCGGTCAGAGAGTACATATAAAGAGGATAGGATAACTCATTTGGGGTCAGAGAGTACTTATAATGGGGATATGGTACCTCACTTTGGTTCAGGGAGTACTTATATGGGACTAGGGTAACTCACTTGCGGTCAGAGAGTACATATAAAGAGGATAGGATAACTCATTTGGGGTCAGAGAGTACTTATAAAGGGGCTATGTTACCTCACTTTGGGTCAGGGAGTACTTATATGGGATTAGGGTAACTCACTTGCGGTCAGGGAGTACTTATAGAGGGGCTAGGGTAACTCTCTTCGGGTCAAGGAGTACTTATATTGGACTAGGCTAACTCACTTGGTGTCTGGGAGTACTTATATGGGACCAGGGTAACTCACTTGGGGCTAGGGTGTACTTATATAGGGGCTAGGATAACTCACTTGGGGTCAGGGAGTAGATATAATGGGGCTAGTATAACTCACTTGCGGTCAGAGAGTACATATAAAGGGGCTAGGATAACTTACTTGGGGTCAGGGAGTACTTATAAAGGCGCTAGGATAACTCACTTGCCGTCAGAGAGTACATATAACGGGGCTAGGATAACTCATTGGGGTCAGGGAGTACTTATAAAGGGGCTATGGTAACTCACTTGGGGTCAGGGAGTACTTATATGGGACCAGGGTAACTCACTTGCGGTCAGAGAGTACATATAAAGAGGATAGGATAACACATTTGGGGTCAGAGAGTACTTATAAAGGGGCTATGGTACCTCACTTTGGGTCAGGGAGTACTTAAATGGGATTAGGGTAACTCACTTGCGGTCAGGGAGTACATATAACGGGGCTATGATAACTCACTTGGGGTCAGGGAGTACTTATAAAGGGGCTATGGTAACTCACTTGGGGTCAGGGAGTACTTATATAGGGATTAGGTTAACTCACTTGCGGTCAGAGAGTACATATAAAGGGGCTAGGATAACTCATTTGGGGTCAGAGAGTACTTAGAAAGGGGCTATGGTACCTCACTTGATGTCTGGGAGTACTTATATGGGACCAGGGTAACTCACTTGGGGCCAGGGTGTACTTATTAAGGGGCTAGGATAACTCACTTGCGGTCAGGGAGTACATATAATGTGGATAGGATAACTCACTTGCGTTCAGAGAGTACATATAAAGGGGCTAGGATAACTAACTTTCGGTCAGAGAGTACATATAAAGGGGCTAGGATAACTCACTTGGGGTCAGAGAGTACTTATAAAGGGGCTAGGGTAACTCACTTGCGGTCAGAGAGTACATATAAAGGGGCTAGGATAACTCACTTGGGGTCAGGGAGTACATATAATAGGGCTAGGATAACTCACTTGCGGTCAGAGAGTACATATAAAGGGGCTAGGATAACTCACTTGGGGTCAGGGAGTACTTATAAAGGCGCTAGGATAACTCACTTGCGGTCAGAGAGTACATATAACGGGGCTAGGATAACTCACTTGGGGTCAGGGAGTACTTATATGGGACTAGGGTAACTCACTTGCGGTCAGAGAGTACATATAAAGGGGCTAGGATAACTCATTTGGGGTCAGAGAGTACTTAGAAAGGGGCTATGGTACCTCACTTGATGTCTGGGAGTACTTATATGGGACCAGGGTAACTCACTTGGGGCCAGGGTGTACTTATTAAGGGGCTAGGATAACTCACTTGCGGTCAGGGAGTACATATAATGTGGATAGGATAACTCACTTGCGTTCAGAGAGTACATATAAAGGGGCTAGGATAACTCACTTTCGGTCAGAGAGTACATATAAAGGGGCTAGGATAACTCACTTGGGGTCAGAGAGTACTTATAAAGGGGCTAGGGTAACTCACTTGCGGTCAGAGAGTACATATAAAGGGGCTATGGTACCTCACTTGGGGTCAGGGAGTACTTATAAAGGCGCTAGGATAACTCACTTGCGGTCAGAGAGTACATATAACGGGGCTAGGATAACTCACTTGTGATCAGGGAGTACTTATATAGGGGCTAGGGTAACTCACTTGGGGTCAGGGAGTACTTATATAGGACTAGGGTAATTCACTTGCGTTCAGAGAGAACATATATAGGGATAGGATAACTCACTTGCGGTCAGAGAGCACATATAAAGGGGCTAGAATAACTCACTTGTGGTCAGAGAGTACATATAAAGGGGCTAGGATAACTCACTTGGGGTCAGGGAGTACTTATAAAGGGGCTAGGGTAACTCAATTGCGGTCAGAGAGTACATATAAAGGGGCTAGGATAACTCACTTGGGGTCAGGGAGTACATATAATGGGGCTAGGATAACTCACTTGCGGTCAGAGAGTACATATAAAGGGGCTAGGATAACTCACTTGGGGTCAGGGAGTACTTATAAAGGCGCTAGGATAACTCACTTGCGGTCAGAGAGTACATATAACGGGGCTAGGATAACTCACTTGTGATCAGGGAGTACTTATATGGGACTAGGGTAACTCACTTGCGGTCAGAGAGTACATATAAAGAGGATAGGATAACTCATTTGGGGTCAGAGAGTACTTATAAAGGGGCTATGGTACCTCACTTTGGTTCAGGGAGTACTTATAAGGGACTAGGGTAACTCACTTGCGGTCAGAGAGTACATATAAAGAGGATAGGATAACTCATTTGGGGTCAGAGAGTACTTATAAAGGGGCTATGTTACCTCACTTTGGGTCAGGGAGTACTTATATGGGATTAGGGTAACTCACTTGCGGTCAGGGAGTACTTATAGAGGGGCTAGGGTAACTCTCTTCGGGTCAAGGAGTACTTATATTGGACTAGGCTAACTCACTTGGTGTCTGGGAGTACTTATATGGGACCAGGGTAACTCACTTGGGGCTAGGGTGTACTTATATAGGGGCTAGGATAACTCACTTGGGGTCAGGGAGTAGATATAATGGGGCTAGTATAACTCACTTGCGGTCAGAGAGTACATATAAAGGGGCTAGGATAACTCACTTGGGGTCAGGGAGTACTTATAAAGGGGCTAGGATAACTCACTTGCGGTCAGAGAGTACATATAAAGGGGCTAGGATAACTCACTTGGGGTCAGGGAGTACTTATTAAGGGGCTATGGTAACTCACTTGGGGTCAGGGAGTACATATAAAGGGGCTAGGATAACTCACTTGGGGTCAGGGAGTACTTATAAAGGCGCTAGGATAACTCACTTGCGGTCAGAGAGTACATATAACGGGGCTAGGATAACTCACTTGTGACCAGGGAGTACTTATATAGGGGCTAGGGTAACTCACTTGGGGTCAGGGAGTACTTATATAGGACTAGGGTAATTCACTTGCGTTCAGAGAGAACATATATAGGGATAGGATAACTCACTTGCGGTCAGAGAGCACATATAAAGGGGCTAGAATAACTCACTTGGGGTCAGGGAGTACTTCTATGGGACTAGGGTGACTCACTTGGGGTCTGGGAGTACTTATATGGGACTAGGGTAACCCACTTAAGGTCAGGGACTACTTATATGGGACTAGGGTAATTCTCTTGAGGTCAGGGAGTACATATAAAGGGGTTAGGGTAACTCAATTTGGGTCAGGGAGTACTTATAAAGGTGATATGGTAACTCACTTGGGGTCAGGGAGTACTTATATGGGACTAGGGTAACTCAGTTGCGGTCAGAAAGTACATATAAAGGGGCTAGGATAACTCACTTGGGGTCAGGGAGTACATATAATGGGGCTAGGATAACTCACTTGCGGTCAGAGAGTACATATAAAGGGGCTAGGATAACTCACTTGCGGTCAGAGAGTACTTATAAAGGGGCTAGGATAACTCACTTGGGGTCAGGGAGTACTTATAAAGGGGCTAGGGTAACTCACTTGCGGTCAGAGAGTACATATAAAGGGGCTAGGATAACTCACTTGGGGTAAGGGAGTACATATAATAGGGCTAGGATAACTCACTTGCGGTCAGAGAGTACATATAAAGGGGCTAGGATAACTCACTTGGGGTCAGGGAGTACTTATAAAGGCGCTAGGATAACTCACTTGCGGTCAGGGAGTACATATAACGGGGCTAGGATAACTCACTTGGGGTCAGGGAGTACTTATAAAGGGGCTTTGGTAACTCACTTGGGGTCAGGGAGTACTTATATGGGACTAGGGTAACTCACTTGCGGTCAGAGAGTACATATAAAGAGGATAGGATAACTCATTTGGGGTCAGAGAGTACTTATAAAGGGGCTATGGTACCTCACTTTGGTTCAGGGAGTACTTATATGGGACTAGGGTAACTCACTTGCGGTCAGAGAGTACATATAAAGAGGATAGGATAACTCATTTGGGGTCAGAGAGTACTTATAAAGGGGCTATGTTACCTCACTTTGGGTCAGGGAGTACTTATATGGGATTAGGGTAACTCACTTGCGGTCAGGGAGTACTTATAGAGGGGCTAGGGTAACTCTCTTCGGGTCAAGGAGTACTTATATTGGACTAGGCTAACTCACTTGGTGTCTGGGAGTACTTATATGGGACCAGGGTAACTCACTTGGGGCTAGGGTGTACTTATATAGGGGCTAGGATAACTCACTTGGGGTCAGGGAGTAGATATAATGGGGCTAGTATAACTCACTTGCGGTCAGAGAGTACATATAAAGGGGCTAGGATAACTTACTTGGGGTCAGGGAGTACTTATAAAGGCGCTAGGATAACTCACTTGCCGTCAGAGAGTACATATAACGGGGCTAGGATAACTCATTGGGGTCAGGGAGTACTTATAAAGGGGCTATGGTAACTCACTTGGGGTCAGGGAGTACTTATATGGGACCAGGGTAACTCACTTGCGGTCAGAGAGTACATATAAAGAGGATAGGATAACACATTTGGGGTCAGAGAGTACTTATAAAGGGGCTATGGTACCTCACTTTGGGTCAGGGAGTACTTATATGGGATTAGGGTAACTCACTTGCGGTCAGGGAGTACATATAACGGGGCTAAGATAACTCACTTGGGGTCAGGGAGTACTTATAAAGGGGCTATGGTAACTCACTTGGGGTCAGGGAGTACTTATATGGGACTAGGGTAACTCACTTGGTGTCTGGGAGTACTTATATGGGACTAGGGTAACCCACTTAAGGTCAGGGAGTACTTATATGGGACCAGGGTAACTCTCTTGAGGTCAGGGAGTACATATAAAGGGATTAGGGTAACTCAATTTGGGTCAAGGAGTACTTGTATTGGACTAGGCTAACTCACTTGGTGTCTGGGAGTACTTATATGGGACCAGGGTAACTACCTTGGTCCCAGGGTGTACTTATAAAGGGGCTAGGGTAACTCACTTGGGGTCTGGGAGTAGTTATAAGTGACTAGGGTAACTCACTTGGGGTCTGGGAGTACTTATATAGGGATTAGGTTAACTCACTTGGGGTCAGGGTGTACTTATAAAGGGGCTAGGGTAACTCACTTGGGGTCAGGGAGTACTTATAAAGGGTTAGAATAACTCACTTGCTGTCAGAGAGTACATATAAAGGGGCTAGGATAACTCACTTGCGGTCAGAGAGTACATATAAAGGGGCTAGGATAACTCACTTGGGGTCAGGGAGTACTTATAAAGGGGCTAGGGTAATTCACTTGCGGTCAGAGAGTACATATAAAGGGACTAGGATAACTCACTTGGGGTCAGGGAGTACTTATAAAGGCGCTAGGATAACTCACTTGCGGTCAGAGAGTACATATAACGGGGCTAGGATAACTCACTTGTGATCAGGGAGTACTTATATAGGGGCTAGGGTAACTCACTTGGGGTCAGGGAGTACATATAATGGGGCTAGGATAACTCACTTGCGGTCAGAGAGTACATATAAAGGGGCTAGGATAACTCACTTGGGGTCAGGGAGTACTTATAAAGGCGCTAGGATAACTCACTTGCGGTCAGAGAGTACATATAACGGGGCTAGGATAACTCACTTGTGATCAGGGAGTACTTATAAAGGGGCTATGGTAACTCACTTGGGGTAAGGAGTACTTATATAGGACTAGGGTAATTCACTTGCGGTCAGAGAGAACATATATAGGGATAGGATAACTCACTTGCGGTCAGAGAGTACATATAAAGGGGCTAGAATAACTCACTTGTTGTCAGGAAGTACTTCTATGGGACTAGGGTAACTCACTTGGGGTCTGGGAGTACTTATATGGGACTAGGGTAACCCACTTAAGGTCAGGGACTACTTATATGGGACTAGGGTAATTCTCTTGAGGTCAGGGAGTACATATATGGGACTAGGGTAACTCAGTTGCGGTCAGAGAGTACATATAAAGGGGCTAGGATAACTCACTTGGGGTCAGGGAGTACATATAATGGTGCTAGGATAACTCACTTGCGGTCAGAGAGTACATATAAAGGGGCTAAGATAACTCACTTGCGGTCAGAGAGTACATATAAAGGGGTTAGGATAACTCACTTGGGGTCAGGGAGTACATATAATGGGGCTAGGATAACTCACTTGCGGTCAGAGAGTACATATAATGGGGCTAAGATAACTCACTTGCGGTCAGAGAGTACATATAAAGGGGCTAGGATAACTCACTTGGGGTCAGGGAGTACTTATAAAGGGGCTAGGGTAACTCACTTGCGGTCAGAGAGTACATATAAAGGGGCTAGGATAACTCACTTGGGGTCAGGGAGTACATATAATAGGGCTAGGATAACTCACTTGCGGTCAGAGAGTACATATAAAGGGGCTAGGATAACTCACTTGGGGTAAGGGAGTACATATAATAGGGCTAGGATAACTCACTTGCGGTCAGAGAGTACATATAAAGGGGCTAGGATAACTCACTTGGGGTCAGGGAGTACTTATAAAGGCGCTAGGATAACTCACTTGCGGTCAGGGAGTACATATAACGGGGCTAGGATAACTCACTTGGGGTCAGGGAGTACTTATAAAGGGGCTTTGGTAACTCACTTGGGGTCAGGGAGTACTTATATGGGACTAGGGTAACTCACTTGCGGTCAGAGAGTACATATAAAGAGGATAGGATAACTCATTTGGGGTCAGAGAGTACTTATAAAGGGGCTATGGTACCTCACTTTGGTTCAGGGAGTACTTATATGGGACTAGGGTAACTCACTTGCGGTCAGAGAGTACATATAAAGAGGATAGGATAACTCATTTGGGGTCAGAGAGTACTTATAAAGGGGCTATGTTACCTCACTTTGGGTCAGGGAGTACTTATATGGGATTAGGGTAACTCACTTGCGGTCAGGGAGTACTTATAGAGGGGCTAGGGTAACTCTCTTCGGGTCAAGGAGTACTTATATTGGACTAGGCTAACTCACTTGGTGTCTGGGAGTACTTATATGGGACCAGGGTAACTCACTTGGGGCTAGGGTGTACTTATATAGGGGCTAGGATAACTCACTTGGGGTCAGGTAGTAGATATAATGGGGCTAGTATAACTCACTTGCGGTCAGAGAGTACATATAAAGGGGCTAGGATAACTTACTTGGGGTCAGGGAGTACTTATAAAGGCGCTAGGATAACTCACTTGCCGTCAGAGAGTACATATAACGGGGCTAGGATAACTCATTGGGGTCAGGGAGTACTTATAAAGGGGCTATGGTAACTCACTTGGGGTCAGGGAGTACTTATATGGGACCAGGGTAACTCACTTGCGGTCAGAGAGTACATATAAAGAGGATAGGATAACACATTTGGGGTCAGAGAGTACTTATAAAGGGGCTATGGTACCTCACTTTGGGTCAGGGAGTACTTATATGGGATTAGGGTAACTCACTTGCGGTCAGGGAGTACATATAACGGGGCTAAGATAACTCACTTGGGGTCAGGGAGTACTTATAAAGGGGCTATGGTAACTCACTTGGGGTCAGGGAGTACTTATATGGGACTAGGGTAACTCACTTGGTGTCTGGGAGTACTTATATGGGACTAGGGTAACCCACTTAAGGTCAGGGAGTACTTATATGGGACCAGGGTAACTCTCTTGAGGTCAGGGAGTACATATAAAGGGATTAGGGTAACTCAATTTGGGTCAAGGAGTACTTGTATTGGACTAGGCTAACTCACTTGGTGTCTGGGAGTACTTATATGGGACCAGGGTAACTACCTTGGTCCCAGGGTGTACTTATAAAGGGGCTAGGGTAACTCACTTGGGGTCTGGGAGTAGTTATAAGTGACTAGGGTAACTCACTTGGGGTCTGGGAGTACTTATATAGGGATTAGGTTAACTCACTTGGGGTCAGGGTGTACTTATAAAGGGGCTAGGGTAACTCACTTGGGGTCAGGGAGTACTTATAAAGGGTTAGAATAACTCACTTGCTGTCAGAGAGTACATATAAAGGGGCTAGGATAACTCACTTGCGGTCAGAGAGTACATATAAAGGGGCTAGGATAACTCACTTGGGGTCAGGGAGTACTTATAAAGGGGCTAGGGTAATTCACTTGCGGTCAGAGAGTACATATAAAGGGGCTAGGATAACTCACTTGTGATCAGGGAGTACTTATATAGGGGCTAGGGTAACTCACTTGGGGTCAGGGAGTACATATAATGGGGCTAGGATAACTCACTTGCGGTCAGAGAGTACATATAAAGGGGCTAGGATAACTCACTTGGGGTCAGGGAGTACTTATAAAGGCGCTAGGATAACTCACTTGCGGTCAGAGAGTACATATAACGGGGCTAGGATAACTCACTTGTGATCAGGGAGTACTTATAAAGGGGCTATGGTAACTCACTTGGGGTAAGGAGTACTTATATAGGACTAGGGTAATTCACTTGCGGTCAGAGAGAACATATATAGGGATAGGATAACTCACTTGCGGTCAGAGAGTACATATAAAGGGGCTAGAATAACTCACTTGTTGTCAGGAAGTACTTCTATGGGACTAGGGTAACTCACTTGGGGTCTGGGAGTACTTATATGGGACTAGGGTAACCCACTTAAGGTCAGGGACTACTTATATGGGACTAGGGTAATTCTCTTGAGGTCAGGGAGTACATATATGGGACTAGGGTAACTCAGTTGCGGTCAGAGAGTACATATAAAGGGGCTAGGATAACTCACTTGGGGTCAGGGAGTACATATAATGGTGCTAGGATAACTCACTTGCGGTCAGAGAGTACATATAAAGGGGCTAAGATAACTCACTTGCGGTCAGAGAGTACATATAAAGGGGTTAGGATAACTCACTTGGGGTCAGGGAGTACATATAATGGGGCTAGGATAACTCACTTGCGGTCAGAGAGTACATATAATGGGGCTAAGATAACTCACTTGCGGTCAGAGAGTACATATAAAGGGGCTAGGATAACTCACTTGGGGTCAGGGAGTACTTATAAAGGGGCTAGGGTAACTCACTTGCGGTCAGAGAGTACATATAAAGGGGCTAGGATAACTCACTTGGGGTCAGGGAGTACATATAATAGGGCTAGGATAACTCACTTGCGGTCAGAGAGTACATATAAAGGGGCTAGGATAACTCACTTGGGGTCAGGGAGTACTTATAAAGGCGCTAGGATAACTCACTTGCGGTCAGAGAGTACATATAACGGGGCTAGGATAACTCACTTGGGGTCAGGGAGTACTTATAAAGGGGCTATGGTAACTCACTTGGGGTCAGGGAGTACTTATATGGGACTAGGGTAACTCACTTGCGGTCAGAGAGTACATATAAAGGGGCTAGGATAACTCATTTGGGGTCAGAGAGTACTTAGAAAGGGGCTATGGTACCTCACTTGATGTCTGGGAGTACTTATATGGGACCAGGGTAACTCACTTGGGGCCAGGGTGTACTTATTAAGGGGCTAGGATAACTCACTTGCGGTCAGGGAGTACATATAATGTGGATAGGATAACTCACTTGCGTTCAGAGAGTACATATAAAGGGGCTAGGATAACTCACTTTCGGTCAGAGAGTACATATAAAGGGGCTAGGATAACTCACTTGGGGTCAGAGAGTACTTATAAAGGGGCTAGGGTAACTCACTTGCGGTCAGAGAGTACATATAAAGGGGCTAGGATAACTCACTTGGGGTCAGGGAGTACATATAATAGGGCTAGGATAACTCACTTGCGGTCAGAGAGTACATATAAAGGGGCTAGGATAACTCACTTGGGGTCAGGGAGTACTTATAAAGGCGCTAGGATAACTCACTTGCGGTCAGAGTACATATAACGGGGCTAGGATAACTCACTTGGGGTCAGGGAGTACTTATATGGGACTAGGGTAACTCACTTGCGGTCAGAGAGTACATATAAAGGGGCTAGGATAACTCATTTGGGGTCAGAGAGTACTTAGAAAGGGGCTATGGTACCTCACTTGATGTCTGGGAGTACTTATATGGGACCAGGGTAACTCACTTGGGGCCAGGGTGTACTTATTAAGGGGCTAGGATAACTCACTTGCGGTCAGGGAGTACATATAATGTGGATAGGATAACTCACTTGCGTTCAGAGAGTACATATAAAGGGGCTAGGATAACTCACTTTCGGTCAGAGAGTACATATAAAGGGGCTAGGATAACTCACTTGGGGTCAGAGAGTACTTATAAAGGGGCTAGGGTAACTCACTTGCGGTCAGAGAGTACATATAAAGGGGCTAGGATAACTCACTTGGGGTCAGGGAGTACATATAATAGGGCTAGGATAACTCACTTGCGGTCAGAGAGTACATATAAAGGGGCTAGGATAACTCACTTGGGGTCAGGGAGTACTTATAAAGGGGCTATGGTAACTCACTTGGGGTCAGGGAGTACTTATATGGGACTAGGGTAACTCACTTGCGGTCAGAGAGTACATATAAAGAGGATAGGATAACTCATTTGGGGTCAGAGAGTACTTATAAAGGTGCTATCGTACCTCACTTTGGGTCAGGGAGTACTTATATGGGATTAGGGTAACTCACTTGCGGTCAGGGAGTACTTATAGAGGGGCTAGGGTAACTCTCTTCGGGTCAAGGAGTACTTATATTGGACTAGGCTAACTCACTTGGTGTCAGGGAGTACTTATATGGGACTAGGGTAACTCTCTTGAGGTCAGGGAGTACATATAAAGGGTTTAGGGTAACTCAATTTGGGTCAAGGAGTACTTGTATTGGACTAGGCTAACTCACTTGGTGTCTGGGAGTACTTATATGGGACCAGGGTAACTCCCTTGGTGCCAGGGTGTACTTATAAAGGGGCTAGGGTAACTCACTTGGGGTCAGGGAGTAGTTATAAGGGACTAGGGTAACTCACTTGGGGTCAGGGAGTACTTATAAAGGGGCTAGGATAACTCACTTGCGGTCAGAGAGTACATATAAAGGGACTAGGATAACTCACTTGGGGTCAGGGAGTACATATAATGGGGCTAGGATAACTCACTTGCGGTCAGAGAGTACATATAAAGGGGCTAGGATAACTCACTTGGGGTCAGGGAGTACTTATAAAGGCGCTAGGATAACTCACTTGCGGTCAGAGAGTACATATAACGGGGCTAGGATAACTCACTTGTGATCAGGGAGTACTTATATAGGGGCTAGGGTAACTCACTTGGGGTCAGGGAGTACATATAATGGGGCTAGGATAACTCACTTGCGGTCAGAGAGTACATATAAAGGGGCTAGGATAACTCACTTGGGGTCAGGGAGTACTTATAAAGGCGCTAGGATAACTCACTTTCGGTCAGAGAGTACATATAACGGGGCTAGGATAACTCACTTGTGATCAGGGAGTACTTATAAAGGGGCTATGGTAACTCACTTGGGGTAAGGAGTACTTATATAGGACTAGGGTAATTCACTTGCGGTCAGAGAGAACATATATAGGGATAGGATAACTCACTTGCGGTCAGAGAGTACATATAAAGGGGCTAGAATAACTCACTTGTTGTCAGGAAGTACTTCTATGGGACTAGGGTAATTCACTTGGGGTCTGGGAGTACTTATATGGGACTAGGGTAACCCACTTAAGGTCAGGGACTACTTATATGGGACTAGGGTAATTCTCTTGAGGTCAGGGAGTACATATATGGGACTAGGGTAACTCAGTTGCGGTCAGAGAGTACATATAAAGGGGCTAGGATAACTCACTTGGGGTCAGGGAGTACATATAATGGTGCTAGGATAACTCACTTGCGGTCAGAGAGTACATATAAAGGGGCTAAGATAACTCACTTGCGGTCAGAGAGTACATATAAAGGGGCTAGGATAACTCACTTGGGGTCAGGGAGTACATATAATGGGGCTAGGATAACTCACTTGCGGTCAGAGAGTACATATAAAGGGGCTAAGATAACTCACTTGCGGTCAGAGAGTACATATAAAGGGGCTAGGATAACTCACTTGGGGTCAGGGAGTACTTATAAAGGGGCTAGGGTAACTCACTTGCGGTCAGAGAGTACATATAAAGGGGCTAGGATAACTCACTTGGGGTCAGGGAGTACATATAATAGGGCTAGGATAACTCACTTGCGGTCAGAGAGTACATATAAAGGGGCTAGGATAACTCACTTGGGGTCAGGGAGTACTTATAAAGGCGCTAGGATAACTCACTTGCGGTCAGAGAGTACATATAACGGGGCTAGGATAACTCACTTGGGGTCAGGGAGTACTTATAAAGGGGCTATGGTAACTCACTTGGGGTCAGGGAGTACTTATATGGGACTAGGGTAACTCACTTGCGGTCAGAGAGTACATATAAAGGGGCTAGGATAACTCATTTGGGGTCAGAGAGTACTTAGAAAGGGGCTATGGTACCTCACTTGATGTCTGGGAGTACTTATATGGGACCAGGGTAACTCACTTGGGGCCAGGGTGTACTTATTAAGGGGCTAGGATAACTCACTTGCGGTCAGGGAGTACATATAATGTGGATAGGATAACTCACTTGCGTTCAGAGAGTACATATAAAGGGGCTAGGATAACTCACTTTCGGTCAGAGAGTACATATAAAGGGGCTAGGATAACTCACTTGGGGTCAGAGAGTACTTATAAAGGGGCTAGGGTAACTCACTTGCGGTCAGAGAGTACATATAAAGGGGCTAGGATAACTCACTTGGGGTCAGGGAGTACTTATAAAGGCGCTAGGATAACTCACTTGCGGTCAGAGAGTACATATAACGGGGCTAGGATAACTCACTTGGGGTCAGGGAGTACTTATAAAGGGGCTATGGTAACTCACTTGGGGTCAGGGAGTACTTATATGGGACTAGGGTAACTCACTTGCGGTCAGAGAGTACATATAAAGAGCATAGGATAACTCATTTGGGGTCAGAGAGTACTTATAAAGGGGCTATGGTACCTCACTTTGGGTCAGGGAGTACATATATGGGATTAGGGTAACTCACTTGCGGTCAGGGAGTACTTATAGAGGGGCTAGGGTAACTCTCTTCGGGTCAAGGAGTACTTATATTGGACTAGGCTAACTCACTTGGTGTCAGGGAGTACTTATATGGGACTAGGGTAACTCTCTTGAGGTCAGGGAGTACATATAAAGGGTTTAGGGTAACTCAATTTGGGTCAAGGAGTACTTGTATTGGACTAGGCTAACTCACTTGGTGTCTGGGAGTACTTATATGGGACCAGGGTAACTCCCTTGGTGCCAGGGTGTACTTATAAAGGGGCTAGGGTAACTCACTTGGGGTCAGGGAGTAGTTATAAGGGACTAGGGTAACTCACTTGGGGTCAGGGAGTACTTATAAAGGGGCTAGGATAACTCACTTGCGGTCAGAGAGTACATATAAAGGGACTAGGATAACTCACTTGGGGTCAGGGAGTACATATAATGGGGCTAGGATAACTCACTTGCGGTCAGAGAGTACATATAAAGGGGCTAGGATAACTCACTTGGGGTCAGGGAGTACTTATAAAGGCGCTAGGATAACTCACTTGCGGTCAGAGAGTACATATAACGGGGCTAGGATAACTCACTTGTGATCAGGGAGTACTTATATAGGGGCTAGGGTAACTCACTTGGGGTCAGGGAGTACATATATTGGACTAGGCTAACTCACTTGGGGTCAGGGAGTACATATAATGGGGCTAGGATAACTCACTTGCGGTCAGAGAGTACATATAAAGGGGCTAGGATAACTCACTTGGGGCCAGGGTGTACTTATTAAGGGGCTAGGATAACTAACTTGCGGTCAGGGAGTACATATAATGTGGCTAGGATAACTCACTTGCGTTCAGAGAGTACATATAAAGGGGCTAGGATAACTCACTTTCGGTCAGAGAGTACATATAAAGGGGCTAGGATAACTCAATTGGGGTCAGGTAGTACTTATAAAGGGGCTAGGGTATCTCACTTGCGGTCAGAGAGTACATATAAAGTGGCTAGGATAACTCACTTGGGGTCAGGGAGTACTTATAAAGGGGCTATGGTAACTCACTTGGGGTCAGGGAGTACTTATATGGGACTAGGGTAACTCACTTGCGGTCAGAGAGTACATATAAAGGGGTTAGGGTAACTCAATTTGGGTCAAGGAGTACTTGTATTGGACTAGGCTAACTCACTTGGTGTCTGGGAGTACTTATATGTGACCAGGGTAACTCACTTGGTGCCAGGGTGTACTTATAAAGGGGCTAGGGTAACTCACTTGGGGTCAGGGAGTAGTTATAAGGGACTAGGGTAACTCACTTGGGGTCTGGGAGTACTTATATAGGGGCTAGGGTAACTCACTTGTGGTCAGAGAGTACTTAGAAAGGGGCTATGGTACCTCACTTGATGTCTGGGAGTACTTATATGGGACCAGGGTAACTCACTTGGGGCCAGGGTGTACTTATTAAGGGGCTAGGATAACTCACTTGCGGTCAGGGAGTACATATAATGTGGATAGGATAACTCATTTGCGTTCAGAGAGTACATATAAAGGGGCTAGAATAACTCACTTGTTGTCAGGGAGTACTTCTATGGGACTAGGGTAACTCACTTGGGGTCAGGGTGTACTTATAAAGGGGCTAGGGTAACTCACTTGGGGTCAGGGAGTACTTATAAAGGGGCTAGGATAACTCACTTGCGGTCAGAGAGTACATATAAAGGGGCTAGGATAACTCACTTTCGGTCAGAGAGTACATATAAAGGGGCTAGGATAACTCAATTGGGGTCAGGTAGTACTTATAAAGGGGCTAGGGTAACTCACTTGCGGTCAGAGAGTACATATAAAGGGGCTAGGATAACTCACTTGGGGTCAGGGAGTACTTATAAAGGGGCTAGGGTAACTCACTTGGGGTCAGGGAGTAGTTATAAGGGACTAGGGTAACTCACTTGGGGTCTGGGAGTACTTATATAGGGGCTAGGGTAACTCACTTGTGGTCAGGGAGTACTTCTATGGGACTAGGGTAACTCACTTGGGGTCAGGGTGTACTTATAAAGGGGCTAGGGTAACTCACTTGGGGTCAGGGAGTACTTATAAAGGGGCTAGGATAACTCACTTGCGGTCAGAGAGTACATATAAAGGGGCTAGGATAACTCACTTTCGGTCAGAGAGTACATATAAAGGGGCTAGGATAACTCAATTGGGGTCAGGTAGTACTTATAATGGGGCTAGGGTAACTCACTTGCGGTCAGAGAGTACATATAAAGTGGCTAGGATAACTCACTTGGGGTCAGGGAGTACTTATAAAGGGGCTATGGTAACTCACTTGGGGTCAGGGAGTACTTATATGGGACTAGGGTAACTCACTTGCGGCCAGAGAGTACATATAAAGGGGTTAGGGTAACTCAATTTGGGTCAAGGAGTACTTGTATTGGACTAGGCTAACTCACTTGGTGTCTGGGAGTACTTATATGTGACCAGGGTAACTCCCTTGGTGCCAGGGTGTACTTATAAAGGGGCTAGGGTAACTCACTTGGGGTCAGGGAGTAGTTATAAGTGACTAAGGTAACTCACTTGGGGTCTGGGAGTACTTATATAGGGGCTAGGGTATCTCACTTGGGGTCAGGGAGTACTTCGATGGGACTAGGGTAACTCACTTGGGGTCAGGGTGTACTTATAAAGGGGCTAGGGTAACTCACTTGGTGCCAGGGTGTACTTATAAAGGGGCTAGGGTAACTCACTTGGGGTCAGGGAGTAGTTATAAGGGACTAGGGTAACTCACTTGGGGTCTGGGAGTACTTATATAGGGGCTAGGGTAACTCACTTGTGGTCAGAGAGTACTTAGAAAGGGGCTATGGTACCTCACTTGATGTCTGGGAGTACTTATATGGGACCAGGGTAACTCACTTGGGGCCAGGGTGTACTTATTAAGGGGCTAGGATAACTCACTTGCGGTCAGGGAGTACATATAATGTGGATAGGATAACTCATTTGCGTTCAGAGAGTACATATAAAGGGGCTAGGATAACTCACTTTCGGTCAGAGAGTACATATAAAGGGGCTAGGATAACTCACTTGGGGTCAGGGAGTACATATAAAGGGGCTAGAATAACTCACTTGTTGTCAGGGAGTACTTCTATGGGACTAGGGTAACTCACTTGGGGTCTGGGAGTACTTATATGGGACTAGGGTAACCCACTTAAGGTCAGGGAGTACTTATAAAGGGGCTAGGGTAACTCACTTGGGGTCAGGGAGTACTTATAAAGGGGCTATGGTAACTCACTTGGGTTCAGGGAGTACTTATATGGGACTAGGGTAACTCACTTGCTGTCAGAGAGTACATATAAAGGGGCTAGGATAACTCATTTGGGGTCAGAGAGTACTTAGAAAGGGGCTATTGTACCTCACTTGATGCCTGGGAGTACTTATATGGGACCAGGGTAACTCACATGGGGCAAGGGTGTACTTATTAAGGGGCTATGATAACTCACTTGCGGTCAGGGAGTACATATAATGTGGATAGGATAACTCACTTGCATTCAGAGAGTACATATAAAGGGGCTAGGATAACTCACTTTCGGTCAGAGAGTACATATAAAGGGGCTAGGATAACTCACTTGGGGTCAGGGAGTACTTATAAAGGGGCTAGGGTAAATCACTTGCGGTCAGAGAGTACATATAAAGTGGCTAGGATAACTCACTTGGGGTCAGGGAGTACATATAAAGGGGCTATTGTACCTCACTTGATGCCTGGGAGTACTTATATGGGACCAGGGTAACTCACATGGGGCAAGGGTGTACTTATAAAGGGGCTAGGGTAACTCACTTGGGGTCAGGGAGTAGTTATAAGGGACTAGGGTAACTCACTTGGGGTCTGGGAGTACTTATATAGGGGCTAGGGTAACTCACTTGTGGTCAGAGAGTACTTAGAAAGGGGCTATGGTACCTCACTTGATGTCTGGGAGTACTTATATGGGACCAGGGTAACTCACTTGGGGCCAGGGTGTACTTATTAAGGGGCTAGGATAACTCACTTGCGGTCAGGGAGTACATATAATGTGGATAGGATAACTCATTTGCGTTCAGAGAGTACATATAAAGGGGCTAGGATAACTCACTTGGGGTCAGGGAGTACTTATAAAGGGGCTAGGGTAAATCACTTGCGGTCAGAGAGTACATATAAAGTGGCTAGAATAACTCACTTGTTGTCAGGGAGTACTTCTATGGGACTAGGGTAACTCACTTGGGGTCTGGGAGTACTTATATGGGACTAGGGTAACCCACTTAAGGTCAGGGAGTACTTATATGGGACTAGGGTAACTCTCTTGAGGTCAGGGAGTACATATAAAGGGGTTATGGTAACTCAATTTGGGTCAAGGAGTACTTATATTGGACTAGGCTAACTCACTTGGTGTCTGCGAGTACTTATATGGGACCAGGGTAACTCCCTTGGTGCCAGGGTGTACTTATAAAGGGGCTAGGGTAACTCACTTGGGGTCAGGGAGTAGTTATAAGGGACTAGGATAACTCACTTGGGGTCAGGGAGTACTTCGATGGGACTAGGATAACTCACTTGGGGTCAGGGAGTACTTATAAAGGGGCTAGGATAACTCACTTGGGGCCAGAGAGTACATATAAAGGGACTAGGATAACTCACTTGGGGTTAGGGAGTACTTATAAAGGGGCTATGGTAACTCAATTGGGGTCAGGAAGTACTAATATGGGACCCGGGTAACTCACTTGCGGTCAGAGAGTACATATAAAGGGGCTAGGATAACTCACTTGGGGTCAGGGAGTACATATAATGGGGCTAGGATAACTCACTTGCGGTCAGAGAGTACATATAAAGGGGCTAGGATAACTCACTTGTGGTCAGAGAGTACATATAAAGGGGCTAGGATAAATCACTTGGGGTCAGGGAGTACTTATAAAGGGGCTAGGGTAACTCACTTGGGGTCAGGGAGTAGCTATAAGGGACTAGGGTAACTCACTTGGGGTCTGGGAGTACTTATATAGGGGCTAGGGTAACTCACTTGTGGTCAGGGAGTACTTCTATGGGACTAGGGTAACTCACTTGGGGTCAGGGTGTACTTATAAAGGGGCTAGGGTAACTCACTTGGGGTCAGGGAGTAGTTATAAGGGACTAGGGTAACTCACTTGGGGTCTGGGAGTACTTATATAGGGGCTAGGGTAACTCACTTGTGGTCAGGGAGTACTTCTATGGGACTAGGGTAACTCACTTGGGGTCAGGGTGTACTTATAAAGGGGCTAGGGTAACTCACTTGGGGTCAGGGAGTACTTATAAAGGGGCTAGGGTAAATCACTTGCGGTCAGAGAGTACATATAAAGTGGCTAGGATAACTCACTTGGGGTCAGGGAGTACATATAAAGGGGCTAGAATAACTCACTTGTTGTCAGGGAGTACTTCTATGGGACTAGGGTAACTCACTTGGGGTCTGGGAGTACTTATATGGGACTGGGGTAACCCACTTAAGGTCAGGGAGTACTTATATGGGACTAGGGTAACTCTCTTGAGGTCAGGGAGTACATATAAAGGGGTTATGGTAACTCAATTTGGGTCAAGGAGTACTTGTATTGGACTAGGCTAACTCACTTGGTGTCTGGGAGTACTTATATGGGACCAGGGTAACTCCCTTGGTGGCAGGGTGTACTTATAAAGGGGCTAGGGTAACTCACTTGGGGTCAGGGAGTAGTTATAAGGGACTAGGATAACTCACTTGGGGTCTGGGAGTACTTATATAGGGGCTAGGGTAACTCACTTGGGGTCAGGGAGTACTTCGATGGGACTAGGATAACTCACTTGGGGTCAGGGAGTACTTATAAAGGGGCTAGGATAACTCACTTGGGGCCAGAGAGTACATATAAAGGGACTAGGATAACTCACTTGGAGTTAGGGAGTACTTATAAAGGGGCTATGGTAACTCAATTGGGGTCAGGAAGTACTAATATGGGACCCGGGTAACTCACTTGCGGTCAGAGAGTACATATAAAGGGGCTAGGATAACTCACTTGGGGTCAGGGAGTACTTATAAAGGTGATATGGTAACTCACTTGGGGTCAGGGGGTACTTATATGGGACTAGTGTAACTCAGTTGCGGTCAGAGAGTACATATAAAGGGGCTAGGATAACTCACTTGGGGTCAGGGAGTACATATAATGGGGCTAGGATAACTCACTTGCGGTCAGAGAGTACATATAAAGGGGCTAGGATAACTCACTTGTGGTCAGAGAGTACATATAAAGGGGCTAGGATAACTCACATGGGGTCAGGGAGTACTTATAAAGGGGCTAGGGTAACTCACTTGGGGTCAGGGAGTAGTTATAAGGGACTAGGGTAACTCACTTGGGGTCTGGGAGTACTTATATAGGGGCTAGGATAACTCACTTTCGGTCAGAGAGTACATATAAAGGGGCTAGGATAACTCACTTGGGGTCAGGGAGTACATATAAAGGGGCTAGAATAACTCACTTGTTGTCAGGGAGTACTTCTATGGGACTAGGGTAACTCACTTGGGGTCAGGGTGTACTTATAAAGGGGCTAGGGTAACTCACTTGGGGTCAGGGAGTACTTATAAAGGGGCTAGGATAACTCACTTGCGGTCAGAGAGTACATATAAAGGGGCTAGGATAACTCACTTTCGGTCAGAGAGTACATATAAAGGGGCTAGGATAACTCAATTGGGGTCAGGTAGTACTTATAAAGGGGCTAGGGTAACTCACTTGCGGTCAGAGAGTACATATAAAGGGGCTAGGATAACTCACTTGTTGTCAGGGAGTACTTCTATGGGACTAGGGTAACTCACTTGGGGTCAGGGTGTACTTATAAAGGGGCTAGGGTAACTCACTTGGGGTCAGGGAGTACTTATAAAGGGGCTAGGATAACTCACTTGCGGTCAGAGAGTACATATAAAGGGGCTAGGATAACTCACTTGGGGTCAGGGAGTACATATAAAGGGGCTAGAATAACTCACTTGTTGTCAGGGAGTACTTCTATGGGACTAGGGTAACTCACTTGGGGTCAGGGTGTACTTATAAAGGGGCTAGGGTAACTCACTTGGGGTCAGGGAGTACTTATAAAGGGGCTAGGATAACTCACTTGCGGTCAGAGAGTACATATAATGTGGATAGGATAACTCATTTGCGTTCAGAGAGTACATATAAAGGGGCTAGGATAACTCACTTTCGGTCAGAGAGTACATATAAAGGGGCTAGGATAACTCACTTGGGGTCAGGGAGTACATATAAAGGGGCTAGAATAACTCACTTGTTGTCAGGGAGTACTTCTATGGGACTAGGGTAACTCACTTGGGGTCAGGGTGTACTTATAAAGGGGCTAGGGTAACTCACTTGGGGTCAGGGAGTACTTATAAAGGGGCTAGGATAACTCACTTGCGGTCAGAGAGTACATATAAAGGGGCTAGGATAACTCACTTTCGGTCAGAGAGTACATATAAAGGGGCTAGGATAACTCAATTGGGGTCAGGTAGTACTTATAAAGGGGCTAGGGTAACTCACTTGCGGTCAGAGAGTACATATAAAGGGGCTAGGATAACTCACTTGGGGTCAGGGAGTACTTATAAAGGGGCTAGGGTAACTCACTTGGGGTCAGGGAGTAGTTATAAGGGACTAGGGTAACTCACTTGGGGTCTGGGAGTACTTATATAGGGGCTAGGGTAACTCACTTGTGGTCAGGGAGTACTTCTATGGGACTAGGGTAACTCACTTGGGGTCAGGGTGTACTTATAAAGGGGCTAGGGTAACTCACTTGGGGTCAGGGAGTACTTATAAAGGGGCTAGGATAACTCACTTGCGGTCAGAGAGTACATATAAAGGGGCTAGGATAACTCACTTTCGGTCAGAGAGTACATATAAAGGGGCTAGGATAACTCAATTGGGGTCAGGTAGTACTTATAAAGGGGCTAGGGTAACTCACTTGCGGTCAGAGAGTACATATAAAGTGGCTAGGATAACTCACTTGGGGTCAGGGAGTACTTATAAAGGGGCTATGGTAACTCACTTGGGGTCAGGGAGTACTTATATGGGACTAGGGTAACTCACTTGCGGCCAGAGAGTACATATAAAGGGGTTAGGGTAACTCAATTTGGGTCAAGGAGTACTTGTATTGGACTAGGCTAACTCACTTGGTGTCTGGGAGTACTTATATGTGACCAGGGTAACTCCCTTGGTGCCAGGGTGTACTTATAAAGGGGCTAGGGTAACTCACTTGGGGTCAGGGAGTAGTTATAAGTGACTAAGGTAACTCACTTGGGGTCTGGGAGTACTTATATAGGGGCTAGGGTATCTCACTTGGGGTCAGGGAGTACTTCGATGGGACTAGGGTAACTCACTTGGGGTCAGGGTGTACTTATAAAGGGGCTAGGGTAACTCACTTGGTGCCAGGGTGTACTTATAAAGGGGCTAGGGTAACTCACTTGGGGTCAGGGAGTAGTTATAAGGGACTAGGGTAACTCACTTGGGGTCTGGGAGTACTTATATAGGGGCTAGGGTAACTCACTTGTGGTCAGAGAGTACTTAGAAAGGGGCTATGGTACCTCACTTGATGTCTGGGAGTACTTATATGGGACCAGGGTAACTCACTTGGGGCCAGGGTGTACTTATTAAGGGGCTAGGATAACTCACTTGCGGTCAGGGAGTACATATAATGTGGATAGGATAACTCATTTGCGTTCAGAGAGTACATATAAAGGGGCTAGGATAACTCACTTTCGGTCAGAGAGTACATATAAAGGGGCTAGGATAACTCACTTGGGGTCAGGGAGTACATATAAAGGGGCTAGAATAACTCACTTGTTGTCAGGGAGTACTTCTATGGGACTAGGGTAACTCACTTGGGGTCTGGGAGTACTTATATGGGACTAGGGTAACCCACTTAAGGTCAGGGAGTACTTATAAAGGGGCTAGGGTAACTCACTTGGGGTCAGGGAGTACTTATAAAGGGGCTATGGTAACTCACTTGGGTTCAGGGAGTACTTATATGGGACTAGGGTAACTCACTTGCTGTCAGAGAGTACATATAAAGGGGCTAGGATAACTCATTTGGGGTCAGAGAGTACTTAGAAAGGGGCTATTGTACCTCACTTGATGCCTGGGAGTACTTATATGGGACCAGGGTAACTCACATGGGGCAAGGGTGTACTTATTAAGGGGCTATGATAACTCACTTGCGGTCAGGGAGTACATATAATGTGGATAGGATAACTCACTTGCATTCAGAGAGTACATATAAAGGGGCTAGGATAACTCACTTTCGGTCAGAGAGTACATATAAAGGGGCTAGGATAACTCACTTGGGGTCAGGGAGTACTTATAAAGGGGCTAGGGTAAATCACTTGCGGTCAGAGAGTACATATAAAGTGGCTAGGATAACTCACTTGGGGTCAGGGAGTACATATAAAGGGGCTATTGTACCTCACTTGATGCCTGGGAGTACTTATATGGGACCAGGGTAACTCACATGGGGCAAGGGTGTACTTATAAAGGGGCTAGGGTAACTCACTTGGGGTCAGGGAGTAGTTATAAGGGACTAGGGTAACTCACTTGGGGTCTGGGAGTACTTATATAGGGGCTAGGGTAACTCACTTGTGGTCAGAGAGTACTTAGAAAGGGGCTATGGTACCTCACTTGATGTCTGGGAGTACTTATATGGGACCAGGGTAACTCACTTGGGGCCAGGGTGTACTTATTAAGGGGCTAGGATAACTCACTTGCGGTCAGGGAGTACATATAATGTGGATAGGATAACTCATTTGCGTTCAGAGAGTACATATAAAGGGGCTAGGATAACTCACTTGGGGTCAGGGAGTACTTATAAAGGGGCTAGGGTAAATCACTTGCGGTCAGAGAGTACATATAAAGTGGCTAGAATAACTCACTTGTTGTCAGGGAGTACTTCTATGGGACTAGGGTAACTCACTTGGGGTCTGGGAGTACTTATATGGGACTAGGGTAACCCACTTAAGGTCAGGGAGTACTTATATGGGACTAGGGTAACTCTCTTGAGGTCAGGGAGTACATATAAAGGGGTTATGGTAACTCAATTTGGGTCAAGGAGTACTTATATTGGACTAGGCTAACTCACTTGGTGTCTGCGAGTACTTATATGGGACCAGGGTAACTCCCTTGGTGCCAGGGTGTACTTATAAAGGGGCTAGGGTAACTCACTTGGGGTCAGGGAGTAGTTATAAGGGACTAGGATAACTCACTTGGGGTCAGGGAGTACTTCGATGGGACTAGGATAACTCACTTGGGGTCAGGGAGTACTTATAAAGGGGCTAGGATAACTCACTTGGGGCCAGAGAGTACATATAAAGGGACTAGGATAACTCACTTGGGGTTAGGGAGTACTTATAAAGGGGCTATGGTAACTCAATTGGGGTCAGGAAGTACTAATATGGGACCCGGGTAACTCACTTGCGGTCAGAGAGTACATATAAAGGGGCTAGGATAACTCACTTGGGGTCAGGGAGTACATATAATGGGGCTAGGATAACTCACTTGCGGTCAGAGAGTACATATAAAGGGGCTAGGATAACTCACTTGTGGTCAGAGAGTACATATAAAGGGGCTAGGATAAATCACTTGGGGTCAGGGAGTACTTATAAAGGGGCTAGGGTAACTCACTTGGGGTCAGGGAGTAGCTATAAGGGACTAGGGTAACTCACTTGGGGTCTGGGAGTACTTATATAGGGGCTAGGGTAACTCACTTGTGGTCAGGGAGTACTTCTATGGGACTAGGGTAACTCACTTGGGGTCAGGGTGTACTTATAAAGGGGCTAGGGTAACTCACTTGGGGTCAGGGAGTAGTTATAAGGGACTAGGGTAACTCACTTGGGGTCTGGGAGTACTTATATAGGGGCTAGGGTAACTCACTTGTGGTCAGGGAGTACTTCTATGGGACTAGGGTAACTCACTTGGGGTCAGGGTGTACTTATAAAGGGGCTAGGGTAACTCACTTGGGGTCAGGGAGTACTTATAAAGGGGCTAGGGTAAATCACTTGCGGTCAGAGAGTACATATAAAGTGGCTAGGATAACTCACTTGGGGTCAGGGAGTACATATAAAGGGGCTAGAATAACTCACTTGTTGTCAGGGAGTACTTCTATGGGACTAGGGTAACTCACTTGGGGTCTGGGAGTACTTATATGGGACTGGGGTAACCCACTTAAGGTCAGGGAGTACTTATATGGGACTAGGGTAACTCTCTTGAGGTCAGGGAGTACATATAAAGGGGTTATGGTAACTCAATTTGGGTCAAGGAGTACTTGTATTGGACTAGGCTAACTCACTTGGTGTCTGGGAGTACTTATATGGGACCAGGGTAACTCCCTTGGTGGCAGGGTGTACTTATAAAGGGGCTAGGGTAACTCACTTGGGGTCAGGGAGTAGTTATAAGGGACTAGGATAACTCACTTGGGGTCTGGGAGTACTTATATAGGGGCTAGGGTAACTCACTTGGGGTCAGGGAGTACTTCGATGGGACTAGGATAACTCACTTGGGGTCAGGGAGTACTTATAAAGGGGCTAGGATAACTCACTTGGGGCCAGAGAGTACATATAAAGGGACTAGGATAACTCACTTGGAGTTAGGGAGTACTTATAAAGGGGCTATGGTAACTCAATTGGGGTCAGGAAGTACTAATATGGGACCCGGGTAACTCACTTGCGGTCAGAGAGTACATATAAAGGGGCTAGGATAACTCACTTGGGGTCAGGGAGTACTTATAAAGGTGATATGGTAACTCACTTGGGGTCAGGGGGTACTTATATGGGACTAGTGTAACTCAGTTGCGGTCAGAGAGTACATATAAAGGGGCTAGGATAACTCACTTGGGGTCAGGGAGTACATATAATGGGGCTAGGATAACTCACTTGCGGTCAGAGAGTACATATAAAGGGGCTAGGATAACTCACTTGTGGTCAGAGAGTACATATAAAGGGGCTAGGATAACTCACATGGGGTCAGGGAGTACTTATAAAGGGGCTAGGGTAACTCACTTGGGGTCAGGGAGTAGTTATAAGGGACTAGGGTAACTCACTTGGGGTCTGGGAGTACTTATATAGGGGCTAGGATAACTCACTTTCGGTCAGAGAGTACATATAAAGGGGCTAGGATAACTCACTTGGGGTCAGGGAGTACATATAAAGGGGCTAGAATAACTCACTTGTTGTCAGGGAGTACTTCTATGGGACTAGGGTAACTCACTTGGGGTCAGGGTGTACTTATAAAGGGGCTAGGGTAACTCACTTGGGGTCAGGGAGTACTTATAAAGGGGCTAGGATAACTCACTTGCGGTCAGAGAGTACATATAAAGGGGCTAGGATAACTCACTTTCGGTCAGAGAGTACATATAAAGGGGCTAGGATAACTCAATTGGGGTCAGGTAGTACTTATAAAGGGGCTAGGGTAACTCACTTGCGGTCAGAGAGTACATATAAAGGGGCTAGGATAACTCACTTGGGGTGAGGGAGTACTTATAAAGGGGCTAGGGTAACTCACTTGGGGTCAGGGAGTAGTTATAAGGGACTAGGGTAACTCACTTGGGGTCTGGGAGTACTTATATAGGGGCTAGGGTAACTCACTTGTGGTCAGGGAGTACTTCTATGGGACTAGGGTAACTCACTTGGGGTCAGGGTGTACTTATAAAGGGGCTAGGATAACTCACTTGCGGTCAGAGAGTACATATAAAGGGGCTAGGATAACTCAATTGGGGTCAGGTAGTACTTATAAAGGGGCTAGGGTAACTCACTTGCGGTCAGAGAGTACATATAAAGTGGCTAGGATAACTCACTTGGGGTCAGGGAGTACTTATAAAGGGGCTATGGTAACTCACTTGGGGTCAGGGAGTACTTATATGGGACTAGGGTAACTCACTTGCGGTCAGAGAGTACATATAAAGGGGTTAGGGTAACTCAATTTGGGTCAAGGAGTACTTGTATTGGACTAGGCTAACTCACTTGGTGTCTGGGAGTACTTATATGTGACCAGGGTAACTCCCTTGGTGCCAGGGTGTACTTATAAAGGGGCTAGGGTAACTCACTTGGGGTCAGGGAGTAGTTATAAGTGACTAAGGTAACTCACTTGGGGTCTGGGAGTACTTATATAGGGGCTAGGGTATCTCACTTGGGGTCAGGGAGTACTTCGATGGGACTAGGGTAACTCACTTGGGGTCAGGGTGTACTTATAAAGGGGCTAGGGTAACTCACTTTCGGTCAGAGAGTACATATAAAGGGGCTAGGATAACTCACTTGGGGTCAGGGAGTACATATAAAGGGGCTAGAATAACTCACTTGTTGTCAGGGAGTACTTCTATGGGACTAGGGTAACTCACTTGGGGTCAGGGTGTACTTATAAAGGGGCTAGGGTAACTCACTTGGGGTCAGGGAGTACTTATAAAGGGGCTAGGATAACTCACTTGCGGTCAGAGAGTACATATAAAGGGGCTAGGATAACTCACTTTCGGTCAGAGAGTACATATAAAGGGGCTAGGATAACTCAATTGGGGTCAGGTAGTACTTATAAAGGGGCTAGGGTAACTCACTTGCGGTCAGAGAGTACATATAAAGGGGCTAGGATAACTCACTTGGGGTGAGGGAGTACTTATAAAGGGGCTAGGGTAACTCACTTGGGGTCAGGGAGTAGTTATAAGGGACTAGGGTAACTCACTTGGGGACTGGGAGTACTTATATAGGGGCTAGGGTAACTCACTTGTGGTCAGGGAGTACTTCTATGGGACTAGGGTAACTCACTTGGGGTCAGGGTGTACTTATAAAGGGGCTAGGATAACTCACTTGCGGTCAGAGAGTACATATAAAGGGGCTAGGATAACTCAATTGGGGTCAGGTAGTACTTATAAAGGGGCTAGGGTAACTCACTTGCGGTCAGAGAGTACATATAAAGTGGCTAGGATAACTCACTTGGGGTCAGGGAGTACTTATAAAGGGGCTATGGTAACTCACTTGGGGTCAGGGAGTACTTATATGGGACTAGGGTAACTCACTTGCGGTCAGAGAGTACATATAAAGGGGTTAGGGTAACTCAATTTGGGTCAAGGAGTACTTGTATTGGACTAGGCTAACTCACTTGGTGTCTGGGAGTACTTATATGTGACCAGGGTAACTCCCTTGGTGCCAGGGTGTACTTATAAAGGGGCTAGGGTAACTCACTTGGGGTCAGGGAGTAGTTATAAGTGACTAAGGTAACTCACTTGGGGTCTGGGAGTACTTATATAGGGGCTAGGGTATCTCACTTGGGGTCAGGGAGTACTTCGATGGGACTAGGGTAACTCACTTGGGGTCAGGGTGTACTTATAAAGGGGCTAGGGTAACTCACTTGGTGCCAGGGTGTACTTATAAAGGGGCTAGGGTAACTCACTTGGGGTCAGGGAGTAGTTATAAGGGACTAGGGTAACTCACTTGGGGTCTGGGAGTACTTATATAGGGGCTAGGGTAACTCACTTGTGGTCAGAGAGTACTTAGAAAGGGGCTATGGTACCTCACTTGATGTCTGGGAGTACTTATATGGGACCAGGATAACTCACTTGGGGCCAGGGTGTACTTATTAAGGGGCTAGGATAACTCACTTGCGGTCAGGGAGTACATATAATGTGGATAGGATAACTCATTTGCGTTCAGAGAGTACATATAAAGGGGCTAGGATAACTCACTTTCGGTCAGAGAGTACATATAAAGGGGCTAGGATAACTCACTTGGGGTCAGGGAGTACATATAAAGGGGCTAGAATAACTCACTTGTTGTCAGGGAGTACTTCTATGGGACTAGGGTAACTCACTTGGGGTCAGGGTGTACTTATAAAGGGGCTAGGGTAACTCACTTGGGGTCAGGGAGTACTTATAAAGGGGCTAGGATAACTCACTTGCGGTCAGAGAGTACATATAAAGGGGCTAGGATAACTCACTTTCGGTCAGAGAGTACATATAAAGGGGCTAGGATAACTCACTTGGGGTCAGGGAGTACTTATAAAGGGGCTAGGGTAACTCACTTGGGGTCAGGGAGTAGTTATAAGGGACTAGGGTAACTCACTTGGGGTCTGGGAGTACTTATATAGGGGCTAGGGTAACTCACTTGTGGTCAGGGAGTACTTCTATGGGACTAGGGTAACTCACTTGGGGTCAGGGTGTACTTATAAAGGGGCTAGGGTAACTCACTTGGGGTCAGGGAGTACTTATAAAGGGGCTAGGATAACTCACTTGCGGTCAGAGAGTACATATAAAGGGGCTAGTATAACTCACTTTCGGTCAGAGAGTACATATAAAGGGGCTAGGATAACTCAATTGGGGTCAGGTAGTACTTATAAAGGGGCTAGGGTAACTCACTTGCGGTCAGAGAATACATATAAAGTGGCTAGGATAACTCACTTGGGGTCAGGGAGTACTTATAAAGGGGCTATGGTAACTCACTTGGGGTCAGGGAGTACTTATATGGGACTAGGGTAACTCACTTGCGGCCAGAGAGTACATATAAAGGGGTTAGGGTAACTCAATTTGGGTCAAGGAGTACTTGTACTGGACAAGGCTAACTCACTTGGTGTCTGGGAGTACTTATATGTGACCAGGGTAACTCCCTTGGTGCCAGGGTGTACTTATAAAGGGGCTAGGGTAACTCACTTGGGGTCAGGGAGTAGTTATAAGTGACTAAGGTAACTCACTTGGGGTCTGGGAGTACTTATATAGGGGCTAGGGTATCTCACTTGGGGTCAGGGAGTACTTCGATGGGACTAGGGTAACTCACTTGGGGTCAGGGTGTACTTATAAAGGGGCTAGGGTAATTCACTTGGTGCCAGGGTGTACTTATAAAGGGGCTAGGGTAACTCACTTGGGGTCAGGGAGTTGTTATAAGGGACTAGGGTAACTCACTTGGGGTCTGGGAGTACTTATATAGGGGCTAGGGTAACTCACTTGTGGTCAGAGAGTACTTAGAAAGGGGCTATGGTACCTCACTTGATGTCTGGGAGTACTTATATGGGACCAGGGTAACTCACTTGGGGCCAGGGTGTACTTATTAAGGGGCTAGGATAACTCACTTGCGGTCAGGGAGTACATATAATGTGGATAGGATAACTCATTTGCGTTCAGAGAGTACATATAAAGGGGCTAGGATAACTCACTTTCGGTCAGAGAGTACATATAAAGGGGCTAGGATAACTCACTTGGGGTCAGGGAGTACATATAAAGGGGCTAGAATAACTCACTTGTTGTCAGGGAGTACTTCTATGGGACTAGGGTAACTCACTTGGGGTCTGGGAGTACTTATATGGGACTAGGGTAACCCACTTAAGGTCAGGGAGTACTTATAAAGGGGCTAGGGTAACTCACTTGGGGTCAGGGAGTACTTATAAAGGGGCTATGGTAACTCACTTGGGTTCAGGGAGTACTTATATGGGACTAGGGTAACTCACTTGCTGTCAGAGAGTACATATAAAGGGGCTAGGATAACTCATTTGGGGTCAGAGAGTACTTAGAAAGGGGCTATTGTACCTCACTTGATGCCTGGGAGTACTTATATGGGACCAGGGTAACTCACATGGGGCAAGGGTGTACTTATTAAGGGGCTATGATAACTCACTTGCGGTCAGGGAGTACATATAATGTGGATAGGATAACTCACTTGCATTCAGAGAGTACATATAAAGGGGCTAGGATAACTCACTTTCGGTCAGAGAGTACATATAAAGGGGCTAGGATAACTCACTTGGGGTCAGGGAGTACTTATAAAGGGGCTAGGGTAAATCACTTGCGGTCAGAGAGTACATATAAAATGGCTAGGATAACTCACTTGGGGTCAGGGAGTACATATAAAGGGGCTATTGTACCTCACTTGATGCCTGGGAGTACTTATATGGGACCAGGGTAACTCACATGGGGAAAGGGTGTACTTATAAAGGGGCTAGGGTAACTCACTTGGGGTCAGGGAGTAGTTATAAGGGACTAGGGTAACTCACTTGGGGTCTGGGAGTACTTATATAGGGGCTAGGGTAACTCACTTGTGGTCAGAGAGTACTTAGAAAGGGGCTATGGTACCTCACTTGATGTCTGGGAGTACTTATATGGGACCAGGGTAACTCACTTGGGGCCAGGGTGTACTTATTAAGGGGCTAGGATAACTCACTTGCGGTCAGGGAGTACATATAATGTGGATAGGATAACTCATTTGCGTTCAGAGAGTACATATAAAGGGGCTAGGATAACTCACTTGGGGTCAGGGAGTACTTATAAAGGGGCTAGGGTAAATCACTTGCGGTCAGAGAGTACATATAAAGTGGCTAGAATAACTCACTTGTTGTCAGGGAGTACTTCTATGGGACTAGGGTAACTCACTTGGGGTCTGGGAGTACTTATATGGGACTAGGGTAACCCACTTAAGGTCAGGGAGTACTTATATGGGACTAGGGTAACTCTCTTGAGGTCAGGGAGTACATATAAAGGGGTTATGGTAACTCAATTTGGGTCAAGGAGTACTTATATTGGACTAGGCTAACTCACTTGGTGTCTGCGAGTACTTATATGGGACCAGGGTAACTCCCTTGGTGCCAGGGTGTACTTATAAAGGGGCTAGGGTAACTCACTTGGGGTCAGGGAGTAGTTATAAGGGACTAGGATAACTCACTTGGGGTCAGGGAGTACTTCGATGGGACTAGGATAACTCACTTGGGGTCAGGGAGTACTTATAAAGGGGCTAGGATAACTCACTTGGGGCCAGAGAGTACATATAAAGGGACTAGGATAACTCACTTGGGGTTAGGGAGTACTTATAAAGGGGCTATGGTAACTCAATTGGGGTCAGGAAGTACTAATATGGGACCCGGGTAACTCACTTGCGGTCAGAGAGTACATATAAAGGGGCTAGGATAACTCACTTGGTGTCAGGGAGTACTTATAAAGGTGATATGGTAACTCACTTGGGGTCAGGGGGTACTTATATGGGACTAGTGTAACTCAGTTGCGGTCAGAGAGTACATATAAAGGGGCTAGGATAACTCACTTGGGGTCAGGGAGTACATATAATGGGGCTAGGATAACTCACTTGCGGTCAGAGAGTACATATAAAGGGGCTAGGATAACTCACTTGTGGTCAGAGAGTACATATAAAGGGGCTAGGATAACTCACTTGGGGTCAGGGAGTACTTATAAAGGGGCTAGGGTAACTCACTTGGGGTCAGGGAGTAGCTATAAGGGACTAGGGTAACTCACTTGGGGTCTGGGAGTACTTATATAGGGGCTAGGGTAACTCACTTGTGGTCAGGGAGTACTTCTATGGGACTAGGGTAACTCACTTGGGGTCAGGGTGTACTTATAAAGGGGCTAGGGTAACTCACTTGGGGTCAGGGAGTACTTATAAAGGGGCTAGGATAACTCACTTGCGGTCAGAGAGTACATATAAAGGGGCTAGGATAGCTCACTTGGGGTCAGGGAGTACTTATTAAGGGGCTATGGTAACTCACTTGGGGTCAGGGAGTACTTCTATGGGACTAGGGTAACTCACTTGCGGTCAGAGAGTACATATATAGGGGCTAGGATAACTCACTTGTGGTCAGGGAGTACTTATATAGGGGCTAGGGTAACTCACTTGGGGTCAGGGAGTACTTCTATGGGGCTAGGGTAAATCACTTGGGGTCAGGGAGTACTTATAAAGGGGCTAGGGTAACCCATTTTCGGTCAAGGAGTACTTATACTAGACTAGGCTAACTCACTTGGTGTCTGGGAGTACTTCTATGGGACTAGGGTAACTCACTTGGGGTCAGGGTGTACTTATAAAGGGGCTAGGGTAACTCACTTGGGGTCAGGGAGTACTTATAAAGGGGCTAGGATAACTCACTTGCGGTCAGAGAGTACATATAAAGGGGCTAGGATAACTCACTTTCGGTCAGAGAGTACATATAAAGGGGCTAGGATAACTCACTTGGGGTCAGGGAGTACATATAAAGGGGCTAGAATAACTCACTTGTTGTCAGGGAGTACTTCTATGGGACTAGGGTAACTCACTTGGGGTCAGGGTGTACTTATAAAGGGGCTAGGGTAACTCACTTGGGGTCAGGGAGTACTTATAAAGGGGCTAGGATAACTCACTTGCGGTCAGAGAGTACATATAAAGGGGCTAGGATAACTCACTTTCGGTCAGAGAGTACATATAAAGGGGCTAGGATAACTCAATTGGGGTCAGGTAGTACTTATAAAGGGGCTAGGGTAACTCACTTGCGGTCAGAGAGTACATATAAAGGGGCTAGGATAACTCACTTGGGGTCAGGGAGTACTTATAAAGGGGCTAGGGTAACTCACTTGGGGTCAGGGAGTTGTTATAAGGGACTAGGGTAACTCACTTGGGGTCTGGGAGTACTTATATAGGGGCTAGGGTAACTCACTTGTGGTCAGGGAGTACTTCTATGGGACTAGGGTAACTCACTTGGGGTCAGGGTGTACTTATAAAGGGGCTAGGGTAACTCACTTGGGGTCAGGGAGTACTTATAAAGGGGCTAGGATAACTCACTTGCGGTCAGAGAGTACATATAAAGGGGCTAGGATAACTCACTTTCGGTCAGAGAGTACATATAAAGGGGCTAGGATAACTCAATTGGGGTCAGGTAGTAATTATAAAGGGGCTAGGGTAACTCACTTGCGGTCAGAGAGTACATATAAAGTGGCTAGGATAACTCACTTGGGGTCAGGGAGTACTTATAAAGGGGCTATGGTAACTCACTTGGGGTCAGGGAGTACTTATATGGGACTAGGGTAACTCACTTGCGGCCAGAGAGTACATATAAAGGGGTTAGGGTAACTCAATTTGGGTCAAGGAGTACTTGTATTGGACTAGGCTAACTCACTTGGTGTCTGGGAGTACTTATATGTGACCAGGGTAACTCCCTTGGTGCCAGGGTGTACTTATAAAGGGGCTAGGGTAACTCACTTGGGGTCAGGGAGTAGTTATAAGTGACTAAGGTAACTCACTTGGGGTCTGGGAGTACTTATATAGGGGCTAGGGTATCTCACTTGGGGTCAGGGAGTACTTCGATGGGACTAGGGTAACTCACTTGGGGTCAGGGTGTACTTATAAAGGGGCTAGGGTAACTCACTTGGTGCCAGGGTGTACTTATAAAGGGGCTAGGGTAACTCACTTGGGGTCAGGGAGTAGTTATAAGGGACTAGGGTAACTCACTTGGGGTCTGGGAGTACTTATATAGGGGCTAGGGTAACTCACTTGTGGTCAGAGAGTACTTAGAAAGGGGCTATGGTACCTCACTTGATGTCTGGGAGTACTTATATGGGACCAGGGTAACTCACTTGGGGCCAGGGTGTACTTATTAAGGGGCTAGGATAACTCACTTGCGGTCAGGGAGTACATATAATGTGGATAGGATAACTCATTTGCGTTCAGAGAGTACATATAAAGGGGCTAGGATAACTCACTTGGGGTCAGGGAGTACTTATAAAGGGGCTAGGGTAAATCACTTGCGGTCAGAGAGTACATATAAAGTGGCTAGAATAACTCACTTGTTGTCAGGGAGTACTTCTATGGGACTAGGGTAACTCACTTGGGGTCTGGGAGTACTTATATGGGACTAGGGTAACCCACTTAAGGTCAGGGAGTACTTATATGGGACTAGGGTAACTCTCTTGAGGTCAGGGAGTACATATAAAGGGGTTATGGTAACTCAATTTGGGTCAAGGAGTACTTATATTGGACTAGGCTAACTCACTTGGTGTCTGCGAGTACTTATATGGGACCAGGGTAACTCCCTTGGTGCCAGGGTGTACTTATAAAGGGGCTAGGGTAACTCACTTGGGGTCAGGGAGTAGTTATAAGGGACTAGGATAACTCACTTGGGGTCAGGGAGTACTTCGATGGGACTAGGATAACTCACTTGGGGTCAGGGAGTACTTATAAAGGGGCTAGGATAACTCACTTGGGGCCAGAGAGTACATATAAAGGGACTAGGATAACTCACTTGGGGTTAGGGAGTACTTATAAAGGGGCTATGGTAACTCAATTGGGGTCAGGAAGTACTAATATGGGACCCGGGTAACTCACTTGCGGTCAGAGAGTACATATAAAGGGGCTAGGATAACTCACTTGGTGTCAGGGAGTACTTATAAAGGTGATATGGTAACTCACTTGGGGTCAGGGGGTACTTATATGGGACTAGTGTAACTCAGTTGCGGTCAGAGAGTACATATAAAGGGGCTAGGATAATTCACTTGGGGTCAGGGAGTACATATATTGGGCTAGGATAACTCACTTGCGGTCAGAGAGTACATATAAAGGGGCTAGGATAACTCACTTGTGGTCAGAGAGTACATATAAAGGGGCTAGGATAACTCACTTGGGGTCAGGGAGTACTTATAAAGGGGCTAGGGTAACTCACTTGGGGTCAGGGAGTAGCTATAAGGGACTAGGGTAACTCACTTGGGGTCTGGGAGTACTTATATAGGGGCTAGGGTAACTCACTTGTGGTCAGGGAGTACTTCTATGGGACTAGGGTAACTCACTTGGGGTCAGGGTGTACTTATAAAGGGGCTAGGGTAACTCACTTGGGGTCAGGGAGTACTTATAAAGGGGCTAGGATAACTCACTTGCGGTCAGAGAGTACATATAAAGGGGCTAGGATAGCTCACTTGGGGTCAGGGAGTACTTATTAAGGGGCTATGGTAACTCACTTGGGGTCAGGGAGTACTTCTATGGGACTAGGGTAACTCACTTGCGGTCAGAGAGTACATATATAGGGGCTAGGATAACTCACTTGTGGTCAGGGAGTACTTATATAGGGGCTAGGGTAACTCACTTGGGGTCAGGGAGTACTTCTATGGGGCTAGGGTAAATCACTTGGGGTCAGGGAGTACTTATAAAGGGGCTAGGGTAACCCATTTTCGGTCAAGGAGTACTTATACTAGACTAGGCTAACTCACTTGGTGTCTGGGAGTACTTCTATGGGACTAGGGTAACTCACTTGGGGTCAGGGTGTACTTATAAAGGGGCTAGGGTAACTCACTTGGGGTCAGGGAGTACTTATAAAGGGGCTAGGATAACTCACTTGCGGTCAGAGAGTACATATAAAGGGGCTAGGATAACTCACTTTCGGTCAGAGAGTACATATAAAGGGGCTAGGATAACTCAATTGGGGTCAGGTAGTACTTATAAAGGGGCTAGGGTAACTCACTTGCGGTCAGAGAGTACATATAAAGGGGCTAGGATAATTCACTTGGGGTCAGGGAGTACTTATAAAGGGGCTAGGGTAACTCACTTGGGGTCAGGGAGTAGTTATAAGGGAGGAAGGGTAACTCACTTGGGGTCTGGGAGTACTTATATAGGGGCTAGGGTAACTCACTTGTGGTCAGGGAGTACTTCTATGGGACTAGGGTAACTCACTTGGGGTCAGGGTGTACTTATAAAGGGGCTAGGGTAACTCACTTGTGGTCAGAGAGTACTTAGAAAGGGGCTATGGTACCTTACTTGATGTCTGGGAGTACTTATATGGGACCAGGGTAACTCCCTTGGTGCCAGGGTGTACTTATAAAGGGGCTAGGGTAACTCACTTGGGGTCAGGGAGTAGTTATAAGGGACTAGGGTAACTCACTTGGGGTCTGGGAGTACTTATATAGGGGCTAGGGTAACTCACTTGTGGTCAGAGAGTACTTAGAAAGGGGCTATGGTACCTTACTTGATGTCTGGGAGTACTTATATGGGACCAGGGTAACTCACTTGGGGCCAGGGTGTACTTATTAAGGGGCTAGGATAACTCACTTGCGGTCAGGGAGTACATATAATGTGGATAGGATAACTCATTTGCGTTCAGAGTGTACATATAAAGGGGCTAGGATAACTCACTTTCGGTCAGAGAGTATATATAAAGTGGCTAGGATAACTCACTTGGGGTCAGGGAGTACATATATAGGGGCTAGAATAACTCACTTGTTGTCAGGGAGTACTTCTATGGGACTAGGGTAACTCACTTGGGGTCAGGGTGTACTTATAAAGGGGCTAGGGTAACTCACTTGGGGTCAGGGAGTACTTATAAAGGGGCTAGGATAACTCACTTGCGGTCAGAGAGTACATATAAAGGGGCTAGGATAACTCACTTTCGGTCAGAGAGTACATATAAAGGGGCTAGGATAACTCAATTGGGGTCAGGTAGTACTTATAAAGGGGCTAGGGTAACTCACTTGCGGTCAGAGAGTACATATAAAGGGGCTAGGATAACTCACTTGGGGTCAGGGAGTACTTATAAAGGGGCTAGGGTAACTCACTTGAGGTCAGGTAGTAGTTATAAGGGACTAGGGTAACTCACTTGGGGTCTGGGAGTACTTATATAGGGGCTAGGGTAACTCACTTATGGTCAGGGAGTACTTCTATGGGACTAGGGTAACTCACTTGGGGTCAGGGTGTACTTATAAAGGGGCTAGGGTAACTCACTTGGGGTCAGGGAGTACTTATAAAGGGGCTAGGATAACTCACTTGCGGTCAGAGAGTACATATAAAGGGGCTAGGATAACTCACTTTCGGTCAGAGAGTACATATAAAGGGGCTAGGATAACTCAATTGGGGTCAGGTAGTACTTATAAAGGGGCTAGGGTAACTCACTTGCGGTCAGAGAGTACATATAAAGTGGCTAGGATAACTCACTTGGGGTCAGGGAGTACTTATAAAGGGGCTATGGTAACTCACTTGGGGTCAGGGAGTACTTATATGGGACTAGGGTAACTCACTTGCGGTCAGAGAGTACATATAAAGGGGTTAGGGTAACTCAATTTGGGTCAAGGAGTACTTGTATTGGACTAGGCTAACTCACTTGGTGTCTGGGAGTACTTATATGTGACCAGGGTAACTCCCTTGGTGCCAGGGTGTACTTATAAAGGGGCTAGGGTAACTCACTTGGGGTCAGGGAGTAGTTATAAGTGACTAAGGTAACTCACTTGGGGTCTGGGAGTACTTATATAGGGGCTAGGGTATCTCACTTGGGGTCAGGGAGTACTTCGATGGGACTAGGGTAACTCACTTGGGGTCAGGGTGTACTTATAAAGGGGCTAGGGTAACTCACTTGGTGCCAGGGTGTACTTATAAAGGGGCTAGGGTAACTCACTTGGGGTCAGGGAGTAGTTATAAGGGACTAGGGTAACTCACTTGGGGTCTGGGAGTACTTATATAGGGGCTAGGGTAACTCACTTGTGGTCAGAGAGTACTTAGAAAGGGGCTATGGTACCTCACTTGATGTCTGGGAGTACTTATATGGGACCAGGGTAACTCACTTGGGGCCAGGGTGTACTTATTAAGGGGCTAGGATAACTCACTTGCGGTCAGGGAGTACATATAATGTGGATAGGATAACTCATTTGCGTTCAGAGAGTACATATAAAGGGGCTAGGATAACTCACTTTCGGTCAGAGAGTACATATAAAGGGGCTAGGATAACTCACTTGGGGTCAGGGAGTACATATAAAGGGGCTAGAATAACTCACTTGTTGTCAGGGAGTACTTCTATGGGACTAGGGTAACTCACTTGGGGTCTGGGAGTACTTATATGGGACTAGGGTAACCCACTTAAGGTCAGGGAGTACTTATAAAGGGGCTAGGGTAACTCACTTGGGGTCAGGGAGTACTTATAAAGGGGCTATGGTAACACACTTGGGTTCAGGGAGTACTTATATGGGACTAGGGTAACTCACTTGCTGTCAGAGAGTACATATAAAGGGGCTAGGATAACTCATTTGGGGTCAGAGAGTACTTAGAAAGGGGCTATTGTACCTCACTTGATGCCTGGGAGTACTTATATGGGACCAGGGTAACTCACATGGGGCAAGGGTATACTTATTAAGGGGCTAGGATAACTCACTTGCGGTCAGGGAGTACATATAATGTGGATAGGATAACTCACTTGCGTTCAGAGAGTACATATAAAGGGGCTAGGATAACTCACTTTCGGTCAGAGAGTACATATAAAGGGGCTAGGATAACTCACTTGGAGTCAGGGAGTACTTATAAAGGGGCTAGGGTAAATCACTTGCGGTCAGAGAGTACATATAAAGTGGCTAGGATAACTCACTTGGGGTCAGGGAGTACATATAAAGGGGCTAGAATAACTCACTTGTTGTCAGGGAGTACTTCTATGGGACTAGGGTAACTCACTTGGGGTCTGGGAGTACTTATATGGGACTAGGGTAACCCACTTAAGGTCAGGGACTACTTATATGGGACTAGGGTAACTCTCTTGAGGTCAGGGAGTACATATAAAGGGGTTATGGTAACTCAATTTGGGTCAAGGAGTACTTATATTGGACTAGGCTAACTCACTTGGTGTCTGCGAGTACTTATATGGGACCAGGGTAACTCCCTTGGTGCCAGGGTGTACTTATAAAGGGGCTAGGGTAACTCACTTGGGGTCAGGGAGTAGTTATAAGGGACTAGGATAACTCACTTGGGGTCAGGGAGTACTTCGATGGGACTAGGATAACTCACTTGGGGTCAGGGAGTACTTATAAAGGGGCTAGGATAACTCACTTGGGGCCAGAGAGTACATATAAAGGGACTAGGATAACTCACTTGGGGTTAGGGAGTACTTATAAAGGGGTTATGGTAACTCAATTGGGGTCAGGAAGTACTAATATGGGACCCGGGTAACTCACTTGCGGTCAGAGAGTACATATAAAGGGGCTAGGATAACTCACTTGGGGTCAGGGAGTACTTATAAAGGTGATATGGTAACTCACTTGGGGTCAGGGGGTACTTATATGGGACTAGTGTAACTCAGTTGCGGTCAGAGAGTACATATAAAGGGGCTAGGATAACTCACTTGGGGTCAGGGAGTACATATAATGGGGCTAGGATAACTCACTTGCGGTCAGAGAGTACATATAAAGGGGCTAGGATAACTCACTTGTGGTCAGAGAGTACATATAAAGGGGCTAGGATAACTCACTTGGGGTCAGGGAGTACTTATAAAGGGGCTAGGGTAACTCACTTGGGGTCAGGGAGTAGTTATAAGGGACTAGGGTAACTCACTTGGGGTCTGGGAGTACTTATATAGGGGCTAGGGTAACTCACTTGTGGTCAGGGAGTACTTCTATGGGACTAGGGTAACTCACTTGGGGTCAGGGTGTACTTATAAAGGGGCTAGGGTAACTCACTTGGGGTCAGGGAGTACTTATAAAGGGGCTAGGATAACTCACTTGCGGTCAGAGAGTACATATAAAGGGGCTAGGATAGCTCACTTGGGGTCAGGGAGTACTTATTAAGGGGCTATGGTAACTCACTTGGGGTCAGGGAGTACTTCTATGGGACTAGGGTAACTCACTTGCGGTCAGAGAGTACATATATAGGGGCTAGGATAACTCACTTGTGGTCAGGGAGTACTTATATAGGGGCTAGGGTAACTCACTTGGGGTCAGGGAGTACTTCTATGGGGCTAGGGTAAATCACTTGGGGTCAGGGAGTACTTATAAAGGGGCTAGGGTAACCCATTTTCGGTCAAGGAGTACTTATACTAGACTAGGCTAACTCACTTGGTGTCTGGGAGTACTTATTTGGGACCAGGGTAACTCACTTGGGGCCGGGTGTACTTATAAAGGGGTCTAGGGTAACTTACTTTGGGTCAGGGAGTACTTCTATGGGACTAGGGTAACTCACTTGGGGTCAGGGAGTACATATAAAGGGGCTAGGATAACTCACTTGCGGTCAGAGAGTACATATAAAGGGGCTAGGATAACTCACTTGCGGTCAGAGAGTACATATAAAGGGGCTAGGATAACTCACTTGCGGTCAGATAGTACATATAAAGGGGCTAGGATAACTCACTTGGGGTCAGGGAGTACTTATAAAGGCGCTAGGATAACTCACTTGCGGTCAGAGGGTACATATAACGGGGCTAGGATAACTCACTTGGGGTCAGGGAGTACTTATAAAGGGGCTATGGTAACTCACTTGGGGTCAGGGAGTACTTATATGGGACTAGGGTAACTCACTTGCGGTCAGAGAGTACATATAAAGAGGATAGGATAACTCATTTGTGGTCAGAGAGTACTTATAAAGGGGCTATGGTACCTCACTTTGGGTCAGGGAGTACTTATATGGGATTAGGATAACTCACTTGCGGTCAGGGAGTACTTATAAAGGGGCTAGGGTAACTCTCTTCGGGTCAAGTAGTACATATATTGGACTAGGCTAACTCACTTGGTGTCTGGGAGTACTTATATGGGACCAGGGTAACTCACTTGGGGCCAGGGTGTACTTATTAAGGGGCTAGGATAACTAACTTGCGGCAGGGAGTACATATAATGTGGCTAGGATAACTCACTTGCGTTCAGAGAGTACATATAAAGGGGCTAGGATAACTCACTTTCGGTCAGAGAGTACATATAAAGGGGCTAGGATAACTCAATTGGGGTCAGGTAGTACTTATAAAGGGGCTAGGGTAACTCACTTGCGGTCAGAGAGTACATATAAAGTGGCTAGGATAACTCACTTGGGGTCAGGGAGTACTTATAAAGGGGCTATGGTAACTCACTTGGGGTCAGGGAGTACTTATATGGGACTAGGGTAACTCACTTGCGGTCAGAGAGTACATATAAAGGGGTTAGGGTAACTCAATTTGGGTCAAGGAGTACTTGTATTGGACTAGGCTAACTCACTTGGTGTCTGGGAGTACTTATATGTGACCAGGGTAACTCCCTTGGTGCCAGGGTGTACTTATAAAGGGGCTAGGGTAACTCACTTGGGGACAGGGAGTAGTTATAAGTGACTAGGGTAACTCACTTGGGGTCTGGGAGTACTTATATAGGGGCTAGGGTATCTCACTTGGGGTCAGGGAGTACTTCGATGGGACTAGGGTAACTCACTTGGGGTCAGGGTGTACTTATAAAGGGGCTAGGGTAACTCACTTGGGGTCAGGGAGTAGTTATAAGGGACTAGGGTAACTCACTTGGGGTCTGGGAGTACTTATATAGGGGCTAGGGTAACTCACTTGTGGTCAGAGAGTACTTAGAAAGGGGCTATGGTACCTCACTTGATGTCTGGGAGTACTTATATGGGACCAGGGTAACTCACTTGGGGCCAGGGTGTACTTATTAAGGGGCTAGGATAACTCACTTGCGGTCAGGGAGTACATATAATGTGGATAGGATAACTCATTTGCGTTCAGAGAGTACATATAAAGGGGCTAGGATAACTCACTTTCGGTCAGAGAGTACATATAAATGGGCTAGGGTAACTCACTTGGGGTCAGGGAGTACATATAAAGGGGCTAGAATAACTCACTTGTTGTCAGGGAGTACTTCTATGGGACTAGGTTAACTCACTTGGGGTCTGGGAGTACTTATATGGGACTAGGGTAACCCACTTAAGGTCAGGGAGTACTTATAAAGGGGCTAGGGTAACTCACTTGGGGTCAGGGAGTACTTATAAAGGGGCTAGGGTAACCTATTTTCGGTCAAGTAGTACTTATACTAGACTAGGCTAACTCACTTGGTGTCTGGGAGTACTTATTAGGGACCAGGGTATCTCACTTGTGGCCGGGTGTACTTATAAAGGGGTCTAGGGTAACTCACTTGGGGTCAGGGAGTACTTATAAAGGGGCTATGGTAACTCACTTGGGTTCAGGGAGTACTTATATGGGACTAGGGTAACTCACTTGCTGTCAGAGAGTACTTATAAAGGGGCTAGGATAACTCATTTGGGGTCAGAGAGTACTTAGAAAGGGGCTATTTTACCTCACTTGATGCCTGGGAGTACTTATATGGGACCAGGGTAACTCACTTGGGGCAAGGGTGTACTTATTAAGGGGCTAGGATAACTCACTTGCGGTCAGGGAGTACATATAATGTGGATAGGATAACTCACTTGCGTTCAGAGAGTACCTATAAAGGGGCTAGGATAACTCACTTTCGGTCAGAGAGTACATATAAAGGGGCTAGGATAACTCACTTGGGGTCAGGGAGTACATATAAAGGGGCTAGAATAACTCACTTGTTGTCAGGGAGTACTTCTATGGGACTAGGGTAACTCACTTGGGGTCTGGGAGTACTTATATGGGACTAGGGTAACCCACTTAAGGTCAGGGAGTACTTATATGGGACTAGGGTAACTCTCTTGAGGTCAGGGAGTACATATAAAGGGGTTAGGGTAACTCAATTTGGGTCAAGGAGTACTTGTATTGGACTAGGCTAACTCACTTGGTGTCTGGGAGTACTTATATGGGACCAGGGTAACTCCCTTGGTGCCAGGGTGTACTTATAAAGGGGCTAGGGTAACTCACTTGGGGTCAGGGAGTAGTTATAAGGGACTAGGATAACTCACTTGGGGTCTGGGAGTACTTATATAGGGGCTAGGGTAACTCACTTGGGGTCAGGGAGTACTTCGATGGGACTAGGATAACTCACTTGGGGTCAGGGAGTACTTATAAAGGGGCTAGGATAACTCACTTGGGGCCAGAGAGTACATATAAAGGGACTAGGATAACTCACTTGGGGTTAGGGAGTACTTATAAAGGGGCTATGGTAACTCAATTGGGGTCAGGAAGTACTAATATGGGACCCGGGTAACTCACTTGCGGTCAGAGAGTACATATAAAGGGGCTAGGATAACTCACTTGGGGCCAGAGAGTACATATAAAGGGACTAGGATAACTCACTTGGGGTCAGGGAGTACTTATAAAGGGGCTATGGTAACTCAATTGGGGTCAGAGAGTACATATAGTGGGGCTAGGATAACTCACTTGCGATCAGAGAGTACATATAAAGGGGCTAGGATAACTCACTTGTGGTCAGATAGTACAAATAAAGGGGCTAGGATAACTCACTTGGGGTCAGGGAGTACTTATAAAGGGGCTAGGATAACTCACTTGGGGTCAGGGAGTACATATAAAGGGACTAGGATAACTCACTTGGGGTTAGGGAGTACTTATAAAGGGGCTATGGTAACTCAATTGGGGTCAGGAAGTACTAATATGGGACCCGGGTAACTCACTTGCGGTCAGAGAGTACATATAAAGGGGCTAGGATAAGTCACTTGGGGCCAGAGAGTACATATAAAGGGACTAGGATAACTCACTTGCGGTCAGAGAGTACATATAACGGGGCTAGGATAACTCACTTGGGGTCAGGGAGTACTTATAAAGGGGCTATGGTAACTCACTTGGGGTAAGGAGTACTTATATAGGACTAGGGTAATTCACTTGCGTTCAGAGAGAACATATATAGGGATAGGATAACTCACTTGCGGTCAGAGAGCACATATAAAGGGGCTAGAATAACTCACTTGGGGTCAGGGAGTACTTATAAAGGGGCTATGGTAACTCACTTGGGGTAAGGAGTACTTATATAGGACTAGGGTAATTCACTTGCGGTCAGAGAGAACATATATAGGGATAGGTTAACTCACTTGCGGTCAGAGAGTACATATAAAGGGGCTAGAATAACTCACTTGTTGTCAGGGAGTACTTCTATGGGACTAGGGTAACTCACTTGGGGTCTGGGAGTACTTATATGGGACCAGTGTAACTCCCTTGGTGCCAGGGTGTACTTATAAAGGGGCTAGGGTAACTCACTTGGGGTCAGGGAGTAGTTATAAGGGACTAGGGTAACTCACTTGGGGTCTGGGAGTACTTATATGGGACTAGGATAACTCACTTGGGGTCAGGGAGTACTTATAAAGGGGCTATGGTAACTCAATTGGGGTCAGGAAGTACTAATATGGGACCCGTGTAACTCACTTGCGGTCAGAGAGTACATATAAAGGGGCTAGGATAACTCACTTGGGGTCAGGGAGTACTTATAAAGGTGATATGGTAACTCACTTGGGGTCAGGGGGTACTTATATGGGACTAGTGTAACTCAGTTGCGGTCAGAGAGTACATATAAAGGGGCTAGGATAACTCACTTGGGGTCAGGGAGTACATATAATGGGGCTAGGATAACTCACTTGCGGTCAGAGAGTACATATAAAGGGGCTAGAATAACTCACTTGTGGTCAGAGAGTACATATAAAGGGGCTAGGATAACTCACTTGGGGTCAGGGAGTACTTATAAAGGGGCTATGGTAACTCAATTGCGGTCAGAGAGTACATATAAAGGGGCTAGGATAACTCACTTGGGGTCAGGGAGTACATATAATGGGGCTAGGATAACTCACTTGCGGTCAGAGAGTACATATAAAGGGGCTAGGATAACTCACTTGCGGTCAGAGAGTACATATAAAGGGGCTAGGATAACTCACTTGCGGTCAGAGAGTACATATAAAGGGGCTAGGATAACTCACTTGGGGTCAGGGAGTACATATAATGGGGCTAGGATAATTCACTTGCGGTCAGATAGTACATATAAAGGGGCTAGGATAACTCACTTGGGGTCAGGGAGTACTTATAAAGGCGCTAGGATAACTCACTTGCGGTCAGAGGGTACATATAACGGGGCTAGGATAACTCACTTGGGGTCAGGGAGTACATAAAAAGGGGCTAGGATAACTCACTTGGGGTCAGGGAGTACATATAATGGGGCTAGGATAACTCACTTGCGGTCAGATAGTACATATAAAGGGGCTAGGATAACTCACTTGGGTTCAGGGAGTACTTATAAAGGCGCTAGGATAACTCACTTGCGGTCAGAGGGTACATATAACGGGGCTAGGATAACTCACTTGGGGTCAGGGAGTACTTATAAAGGGGCTATGGTAACTCACTTGGGGTCAGGGAGTACTTATATGGGACTAGGGTAACTCACTTGCGGTCAGAGAGTACATATAAAGAGGATAGGATAACTCATTTGTGGTCAGAGAGTACTTATAAAGGGGCTATGGTACCTCACTTTGGGTCAGGGAGTACTTATATGGGATTAGGATAACTCACTTGCGGTCAGGGAGTACTTATAAAGGGGCTAGGGTAACTCTCTTCGGGTCAAGTAGTACATATATTGGACTAGGCTAACTCACTTGGTGTCTGGGAGTACTTATATGGGACCAGGGTAACTCACTTGGGGCCAGGGTGTACTTATTAAGGGGCTAGGATAACTAACTTGCGGCAGGGAGTACATATAATGTGGCTAGGATAACTCACTTGCGTTCAGAGAGTACATATAAAGGGGCTAGGATAACTCACTTTCGGTCAGAGAGTACATATAAAGGGGCTAGGATAACTCAATTGGGGTCAGGTAGTACTTATAAAGGGGCTAGGGTAACTCACTTGCGGTCAGAGAGTACATATAAAGTGGCTAGGATAACTCACTTGGGGTCAGGGAGTACTTATAAAGGGGCTATGGTAACTCACTTGGGGTCAGGGAGTACTTATATGGGACTAGGGTAACTCACTTGCGGTCAGAGAGTACATATAAAGGGGTTAGGGTAACTCAATTTGGGTCAAGGAGTACTTGTATTGGACTAGGCTAACTCACTTGGTGTCTGGGAGTACTTATATGTGACCAGGGTAACTCCCTTGGTGCCAGGGTGTACTTATAAAGGGGCTAGGGTAACTCACTTGGGGACAGGGAGTAGTTATAAGTGACTAGGGTAACTCACTTGGGGTCTGGGAGTACTTATATAGGGGCTAGGGTATCTCACTTGGGGTCAGGGAGTACTTCGATGGGACTAGGGTAACTCACTTGGGGTCAGGGTGTACTTATAAAGGGGCTAGGGTAACTCACTTGGTGCCAGGGTGTACTTATAAAGGGGCTAGGGTAACTCACTTGGGGTCAGGGAGTAGTTATAAGGGACTAGGGTAACTCACTTGGGGTCTGGGAGTACTTATATAGGGGCTAGGGTAACTCACTTGTGGTCAGAGAGTACTTAGAAAGGGGCTATGGTACCTCACTTGATGTCTGGGAGTACTTTATGGGACCAGGGTAACTTACTTGGGGCCAGGGTGTACTTATTAAGGGGCTAGGATAACTCACTTGCGGTCAGGGAGTACATATAATGTGGATAGGATAACTCATTTGCGTTCAGAGAGTACATATAAAGGGGCTAGGATAACTCACTTTCGGTCAGAGAGTACATATAAATGGGCTAGGGTAACTCACTTGGGGTCAGGGAGTACATATAAAGGGGCTAGAATAACTCACTTGTTGTCAGGGAGTACTTCTATGGGACTAGGTTAACTCACTTGGGGTCTGGGAGTACTTATATGGGACTAGGGTAACCCACTTAAGGTCAGGGAGTACTTATAAAGGGGCTAGGGTAACTCACTTGGGGTCAGGGAGTACTTATAAAGGGGCTAGGGTAACCTATTTTCGGTCAAGTAGTACTTATACTAGACTAGGCTAACTCACTTGGTGTCTGGGAGTACTTATTAGGGACCAGGGTATCTCACTTGTGGCCGGGTGTACTTATAAAGGGGTCTAGGCTAACTCACTTGGGGTCAGGGAGTACTTATAAAGGGGCTATGGTAACTCACTTGGGTTCAGGGAGTACTTATATGGGACTAGGGTAACTCACTTGCTGTCAGAGAGTACATATAAAGGGGCTAGGATAACTCATTTGGGGTCAGAGAGTACTTAGAAAGGGGCTATTTTACCTCACTTGATGCCTGGGAGTACTTATATGGGACCAGGGTAACTCACTTGGGGCAAGGGTGTACTTATTAAGGGGCTAGGATAACTCACTTGCGGTCAGGGAGTACATATAATGTGGATAGGATAACTCACTTGCGTTCAGAGAGTACCTATAAAGGGGCTAGGATAACTCACTTTCGGTCAGAGAGTACATATAAAGGGGCTAGGATAACTCACTTGGGGTCAGGGAGTACATATAAAGGGGCTAGAATAACTCACTTGTTGTCAGGGAGTACTTCTATGGGACTAGGGTAACTCACTTGGGGTCTGGGAGTACTTATATGGGACTAGGGTAACCCACTTAAGGTCAGGGAGTACTTATATGGGACTAGGGTAACTCTCTTGAGGTCAGGGAGTACATATAAAGGGGTTAGGGTAACTCAATTTGGGTCAAGGAGTACTTGTATTGGACTAGGCTAACTCACTTGGTGTCTGGGAGTACTTATATGGGACCAGGGTAACTCCCTTGGTGCCAGGGTGTACTTATAAAGGGGCTAGGGTAACTCACTTGGGGTCAGGGAGTAGTTATAAGGGACTAGGATAACTCACTTGGGGTCTGGGAGTACTTATATAGGGGCTAGGGTAACTCACTTGGGGTCAGGGAGTACTTCGATGGGACTAGGATAACTCACTTGGGGTCAGGGAGTACTTATAAAGGGGCTAGGATAACTCACTTGGGGCCAGAGAGTACATATAAAGGGACTAGGATAACTCACTTGGGGTTAGGGAGTACTTATAAAGGGGCTATGGTAACTCAATTGGGGTCAGGAAGTACTAATATGGGACCCGGGTAACTCACTTGCGGTCAGAGAGTACATATAAAGGGGCTAGGATAACTCACTTGGGGCCAGAGAGTACATATAAAGGGACTAGGATAACTCACTTGGGGTCAGGGAGTACTTATAAAGGGGCTATGGTAACTCAATTGGGGTCAGAGAGTACATATAGTGGGGCTAGGATAACTCACTTGCGATCAGAGAGTACATATAAAGGGGCTAGGATAACTCACTTGTGGTCAGATAGTACAAATAAAGGGGCTAGGATAACTCACTTGGGGTCAGGGAGTACTTATAAAGGGGCTAGGATAACTCACTTGGGGTCAGGGAGTACATATAAAGGGACTAGGATAACTCACTTGGGGTTAGGGAGTACTTATAAAGGGGCTATGGTAACTCAATTGGGGTCAGGAAGTACTAATATGGGACCCGGGTAACTCACTTGCGGTCAGAGAGTACATATAAAGTGGCTAGGATAAGTCACTTGGGGCCAGAGAGTACATATAAAGGGACTAGGATAACTCACTTGCGGTCAGAGAGTACATATAACGGGGCTAGGATAACTCACTTGGGGTCAGGGAGTACTTATAAAGGGGCTATGGTAACTCACTTGGGGTAAGGAGTACTTATATAGGACTAGGGTAATTCACTTGCGTTCAGAGAGAACATATATAGGGATAGGATAACTCACTTGCGGTCAGAGAGCACATATAAAGGGGCTAGAATAACTCACTTGGGGTCAGGGAGTACTTATAAAGGGGCTATGGTAACTCACTTGGGGTAAGGAGTACTTATATAGGACTAGGGTAATTCACTTGCGGTCAGAGAGAACATATATAGGGATAGGTTAACTCACTTGCGGTCAGAGAGTACATATAAAGGGGCTAGAATAACTCACTTGTTGTCAGGGAGTACTTCTATGGGACTAGGGTAACTCACTTGGGGTCTGGGAGTACTTATATGGGACCAGTGTAACTCCCTTGGTGCCAGGGTGTACTTATAAAGGGGCTAGGGTAACTCACTTGGGGTCAGGGAGTAGTTATAAGGGACTAGGGTAACTCACTTGGGGTCTGGGAGTACTTATATGGGACTAGGATAACTCACTTGGGGTCAGGGAGTACTTATAAAGGGGCTATGGTAACTCAATTGGGGTCAGGAAGTACTAATATGGGACCCGTGTAACTCACTTGCGGTCAGAGAGTACATATAAAGGGGCTAGGATAACTCACTTGGGGTCAGGGAGTACTTATAAAGGTGATATGGTAACTCACTTGGGGTCAGGGGGTACTTATATGGGACTAGTGTAACTCAGTTGCGGTCAGAGAGTACATATAAAGGGGCTAGGATAACTCACTTGGGGTCAGGGAGTACATATAATGGGGCTAGGATAACTCACTTGCGGTCAGAGAGTACATATAAAGGGGCTAGAATAACTCACTTGTGGTCAGAGAGTACATATAAAGGGGCTAGGATAACTCACTTGGGGTCAGGGAGTACTTATAAAGGGGCTATGGTAACTCAATTGCGGTCAGAGAGTACATATAAAGGGGCTAGGATAACTCACTTGGGGTCAGGGAGTACATATAATGGGGCTAGGATAACTCACTTGGGGTCAGGGAGTAGTTATAAGGGACTAGGATAACTCACTTGGGGTCTGGGAGTACTTATATAGGGGCTAGGGTAACTCACTTGGGGTCAGGGAGTACTTCGATGGGACTAGGATAACTCACTTGGGGTCAGGGAGTACTTATAAAGGGGCTATGGTAACTCACTTGGGGTAAGGAGTACTTATATAGGACTAGGGTAATTCACTTGCGGTCAGAGAGAACATATATAGGGATAGGATAACTCACTTGCGGTCAGAGAGTACATATAAAGGGGCTAGAATAACTCACTTGTTGTCAGGGAGTACTTCTATGGGACTAGGGTAACTCACTTGGAGTCTGGGAGTACTTATATGGGACTAGGGTAACCCACTTATGATCAGGGACTACTTATATGGGACTAGGGTAACTCTCTTGAGGTCAGGGAGTACATATAAAGGGGTTAGGGTAACTCAATTTGGGTCAAGGAGTACTTGTATTGGACTAGGCTAAATCACTTGGTTTCTGGGAGTACTTATATGGGACCAGTGTAACTCCCTTGGTGCCAGGGTGTACTTATAAAGGGGCTAGGGTAACTCACTTGGGGTCAGAGAGTAGTTATAAGGGACTAGGGTAACTCACTTGGGGTCTGGGAGTACTTATATGGGACTAGGATAACTCACTTGGGGTCAGGGAGTACTTATAAAGGTGATATGGTAACTCACTTGGGGTCAGGGGGTACTTATATGGGACTAGTGTAACTCAGTTGCGGTCAGAGAGTACATATAAAGGGGCTAGGATAACTCACTTGGGGTCAGGGAGTACATATAATGGGGCTAGGATAACTCACTTGGGGTCAGGGAGTACATATAATGGGGCTAGGATAACTCACTTGTGGTCAGAGAGTACATATAATGGGGCTAGGATAACTCACTTGGGGTCAGGGAGTACATATATGGGGCTAGGATAACTCACTTGGGGTCAGGGAGTAGTTATAAGGGACTAACGTAACTCACTTGGGGTCTGGGAGTACTTATATAGGGGCTAGGGTAACTCACTTGGGGTCAGGGAGTACTTCGATGGGACTAGGATAACTCACTTGGGGTCAGGGAGTACTTATAAAGGGGCAATGGTAACTCACTTGGGGTAAGGAGTACTTATATAGGACTAGGGTAATTCACTTGCGGTCAGTGAGAACATATATAGGGATAGGATAACTCACTTGCGGTCAGAGAGTACATATAAAGGGGCTAGAATAACTCACTTGTTGTCAGGGAGTACTTCTATGGGACTAGAGTAACTCACTTGGGGTCTGGGAGTACTTATATGGGACTAGGGTAACCCACTTAAGGTCAGGGACTACTTATAAAGGGGCTATGGTAACTCAATTGGGGTCAGGAAGTACTAATATGGGACCCGGGTAACTCACTTGCGGTCAGAGAGTACATATAAAGGGGCTAGGATAACTCACTTGGGGTCAGGGAGTACTTATAAAGGTGATATGGTAACTCACTTGGGGTCAGGGGGTACTTATATGGGACTAGTGTAACTCAGTTGCGGTCAGAGAGTACATATAAAGTGGCTAGGATAACTCACTTGGGGTCAGGGAGTAAATTATAATGGGGCTAGGATAACTCACTTGCGGTCAGAGAGTACATATAAAGGGGCTAGGATAACTCACTTGTGGTCAGAGAGTACATATAAAGGGGCTAGGATAACTCACTTTGGGTCAGGGAGTAGTTATAAGGGACTAGGGTAACTCACTTGGGGTCTGGGAGTACTTATATAGGGGCTAGGGTAACTCACTTGGGGTCAGGGAGTACTTTGATGGGACTAGGATAACTCACTTGGGGTCAGGGAGTAGATATAATGGGGCTAGGATAACTCACTTGCGGTCAGAGAGTACATATAAAGGGGCTAGGATAACTCACTTGGGGTCAGGGAGTACTTATAAAGGCGCTAGGATAACTCACTTGCGGTCAGAGAGTACATATTACGGGGCTAGGATAACTCACTTGGGGTCAGGGAGTACTTATAAAGGGGCTATGGTAACTCACTTGGGGTCAGGGAGTACTTATAAAGGGGCTATGGTAACTCACTTGCGGTCAGAGAGTACATATAAAGAGGATAGGATAACTCACTTGGGTTCAGGGAGTACATATAATGGGGCTAGGATAACTCACTTGGGGTCAGGGAGTAGTTATAAGGGACTAGCGTAACTCACTTGGGGTCTGGGAGTACTTATATAGGGGCTAGGGTAACTCACTTGGGGCCAGGGAGTACTTCGATGGGACTAGGATAACTCACTTGCGGTCAGAGAGTACATATAAAGGGGCTAGGATAACTCACTTGGAGTCAGGGAGTACTTATAAAGGCGCTAGGATAACTCACTTGCGGTCAGAGAGTACATATAAAGGGGCTAGAATAACTCACTTGTTGTCAGGGAGTACTTCTATGGGACTAGGGTAACTCACTTGGGGTCTGGGAGTACTTATATGGGACTAGGGTAACCCACTTAAGGTCAGGGACTACTTATATGGGACTAGGGTAACTCTCTTGAGGTCAGGGAGTACATATAAAGGGGCTATGGTAACTCACTTGGTGTCAGGAAGTACTAATATGGGACTAGGGTATTTCACTTGCCGTCAGAGAGTACATATAAAGGGGCTAGGATAACTCACTTGGGGTCAGGGAGTAGTTATAAAGGGGCTATGGTAACTCACTTGGGGTCAGGGAGTAGTTATAAGGGACTAGGGTAACTCACTTGGGGTCTGGGAGTACTTATATAGGGGCTAGGGTAACCCACTTAAGGTCAGGGACTACTTATATGGGACTAGGGTAACTCTCTTGAGGTCAGGGTGTACATATAAAGGGGCTAGGATAACTCACTTGGGTTCAGGGAGTACATATAATGGGGCTAGGATAACTCACTTGGGGTCAGGGAGTAGTTATAAGGGACTAGCGTAACTCACTTGGGGTCTGGGAGTACTTATATAGGGGCTAGGGTAACTCACTTGGGGTCAGGGAGTACTTCGATGGGACTAGGATAACTCACTTGCGGTCAGAGAGTACATATAAAGGGGCTAGGATAACTCACTTGGGGTCAGCGAGTACTTATAAAGGCGCTAGGATAACTCACTTGCGGTCAGAGAGTACATATAACGGGGCTAGGATAACTCACTTGGGGTCAGGGAGTACTTATAAAGGGGCTATGGTAACTCACTTGGGGTCAGGGAGTACTTATATGGGACTAGGGTAACTCACTTGCGGTCAGAGAGTACATATAAAGAGGATAGGATAACTCATTTGGGGTCAGAGAGTACTTATAAAGGGGCAATGGTACCTCACTTTGGGTCAGGGAGTACTTATATGGGATTAGGGTAACTCACTTGCGGTCAGGGAGTACTTACAGAGGGGCTAGGGTAACTTTCTTCGGGTCAAGGAGTACTTATATTGGACTAGGCTAACTCACTTGGTGTCTGGGAGTACTTATATGGGACCAGGGTAACTCACTTGGGGCTAGGGTGTACTTATATAGGGGCTAGGATAACTCACTTGGGGTCAGGGAGTAGATATAATGGGGCTAGGATAACTCACTTGGGGTCAGGGAGTACTTATAAAGGTGATATGGTAACTCACTTGGGGTCAGGGGGTACTTATATGGGACTAGTGTAACTCAGTTGCGGTCAGAGAGTACATATAAAGGGGCTAGGATAACTCACTTGGGGTCAGGGAGTACATATAATGGGGCTAGGATAACTCACTTGCGGTCAGAGAGTACATATAAAGGGGCTAGGATAACTCACTTGTGGTCAGAGAGTACATATAAAGGGGCTAGGATAACTCACTTGGGGTCAGGGAGTACTTATAAAGGGGCTAGGGTAACTCAATTGCGGTCAGAGAGTACATATAATGGGGCTAGGATAACTCACTTGGGGTCAGGGAGTACATATAATGGGGCTAGGATAACTCACTTGGGGTCAGGGAGTAGTTATAAGGGACTAGCGTAACTCACTTGGGGTCTGGGAGTACTTATATAGGGGCTAGGGTAACTCACTTGGGGTCAGGGAGTACTTCGATGGGACTAGGATAACTCACTTGGGGTCAGGGAGTACTTATAAAGGGGCTAGCATAACTCACTTGCGGTCAGAGAGTACATATAATGGCGCTAGGATAACTCACTTGGGGTCAGGGAGTACTTATAAAGGAGCTAGGATAACTCACTTGGGGTCAGGGAGTACTTATAAAGGTGCTAGGATAACTCACTTGCGGTCAGAGAGTACATATAAAGGGACTAGGATAACTCACTTGGGGTCAGGGGTACTTATAAAGGGGCTATGTTAAATCACTTGGGATCAGGAAGTACTAATATGGGACTAGGGTAACTCACTTGCGGTCAGAGAGTACATATAAAGGGGCTAGGATAACTCACTTGGGGTCAGGTAGTACTTATATAGGGGCTAGGGTAACTCACTTGGGGTCAGGGAGTACTTCGATGGGACTAGGATAACTCACTTGCGGTCAGAGAGTACATATAATGGGGCTAGGATAACTCACTTGGTGTCAGGGAGTACTTATAAAGGTGCTAGGATAACTCACTTGCGGTCAGAGAGTACATATAAAGGGACTAGGATAACTCACTTGGGGTCAGGGGTACTTATAAAGGGGCTATGTTAAATCACTTGGGATCAGGAAGTACTAATATGGGACTAGGGTAACTCACTTGCGGTCAGAGAGTACATATAAAGGGGCTAGGATAACTCACTTGGGGTCAGGTAGTACTTATATAGGGGCTAGGGTAACTCACTTGGGGTCAGGGAGTACTTCGATGGGACTAGGATAACTCACTTGGGGTCAGGAAGTACTAATATGGGACTAGGGTAACTCACTTGCGGTCAGAGAGTACATATAAAGGGGCTAGGATAACTCACTTGGGGTCAGGGAGTACTTATATAGGGGCTAGGGTAACTCACTTGGGGTCAGGGAGTACTAATATGGGACTAGGGTAACTCACTTGCGGTCAGAGAGTACATATAAAGGGGCTAGGATAACTCACTTGGGGTCAGGGAGTACTTATAAAGGGGCTAGGGTAACTCACTTGCCGTCAGAGAGTACATATAAAGGGGCTAGGATAACTCACTTGGGGTCAGGGAGTACATATAATGGGGCTAGGATAACTCACTTGCGGTCAGAGAGTACATATAAAGGGGCTAGGATAACTCACTTGGGGTCAGGGAGTACTTATAAAGGCGCTAGGATAACTCACTTGCGGTCAGAGAGTACATATAACGGGGCTAGGATAACTCACTTGTTGTCAGGGAGTACTTCTATGGGACTAGGGTAACTCACTTGGGGTCTGGGAGTACTTATATGGGACTAGGGTAACCCGCTTAATGTCAGGGAGTACTTATATGGGACTAGGGTAACTCACTTGGGGTCAGGGAGTAGTTATAAGGGACTAGGATAACTCACTTGGGGTCTGGGAGTACTTATATAGGGGCTAGGGTAACTCACTTGGGATCAGGGAGTACTTCGATGGGACTAGGATAACTCACTTGGGGTCAGGGAGTACTTATAAATGGGCTAGGATAACTCACTTGGGGTCAGAGAGTACATATAAAGGGACTAGGATAACTCACTTGGGGTCAGGGAGTACTTATAAAGGGGCTATGGTAACTCACTTGGGGTCAGGAAGTACTAATATGGGACTAGGGTATTTCACTTGCCGTCAGAGAGTACATATAAAGGGGCTAGGATAACTCACTTGGGGTCAGGGAGTACTTATAAAGGTGATATGGTAACTCACTTGGGGTCAGGGGGTACTTATATGGGACTAGGGTAACTCAGTTGCGGTCAGAGAGTACATATACAGGTGCTAGGATAACTCACTTGGGGTCAGGGAGTACATATAATGGGGCTAGGATAACTCACTTTCGGTCAGAGAGTACATATAAATGGGCTAGGATAACTCACTTGTGGTCAGAGAGTACATATAAAGGGGCTAGGATAACTCACTTGGGGTCAGGGAGTACTTATAAAGGGGCTAGGGTAACTCACTTGCGGTCAGAGAGTACATATAAAGGGGCTAGGATAACTCACTTGCGGTCAGGGAGTACATATAATAGGGCTAGGATAACTCACTTGCGGTCAGAGAGTACATATAAAGGGGCTAGGATAACTCACTTGGGGTCAGGGAGTACTTATAAAGGCGCTAGGATAACTCACTTGCGGTCAGAGAGTACATATAAAGGGGCTAGAATAACTCACTTGTTGTCAGGGAGTACTTCTATGGGACTAGGGTAACTCACTTGGGGTCTGGGAGTACTTATATGGGACTAGGGTAACCCACTTAAGGTCAGGGAGTACTTATATGGGACTAGGGTAACTCACTTGGGGTCAGGGAGTAGTTATAAGGGACTAGGATAACTCACTTGGGGTCTGGGAGTACTTATATAGGGGCTAGGGTAACTCACTTGGGATCAGGGAGTACTTCGATGGGACTAGGATAACTCACTTGGGGTCAGGGAGTACTTAAAAATGGGCTAGGATAACTCACTTGGGGTCAGAGAGTACATATAAAGGGACTAGGATAACTCACTTGGGGTCAGGGAGTACTTATAAAGGGGCTATGGTAACTCACTTGGGGTCAGGAAGTACTAATATGGGACTAGGGTATTTCACTTGCCGTCAGAGAGTACATATAAAGGGGCTAGGATAACTCACTTGGGGTCAGGGAGTACTTATAAAGGTGATATGGTAACTCACTTGGGGTCAGGGGGTACTTATATGGGACTAGGGTAACTCAGTTGCGGTCAGAGAGTACATATACAGGTGCTAGGATAACTCACTTGGGGTCAGGGAGTACATATAATGGGGCTAGGATAACTCACTTTCGGTCAGAGAGTACATATAAATGGGCTAGGATAACTCACTTGTGGTCAGAGAGTACATATAAAGGGGCTAGGATAACTCACTTGGGGTCAGGGAGTACTTATAAAGGGGCTAGGGTAACTCACTTGCGGTCAGAGAGTACATATAAAGGGGCTAGGATAACTCACTTGGGGTCAGGGAGTACATATAATAGGGCTAGGATAACTCACTTGCGGTCAGAGAGTACATATAAAGGGGCTAGGATAACTCACTTGGGGTCAGGGATTACTTATAAAGGCGCTAGGATAACTCACTTGGGGTCTGGGAGTACTTATATGGGACTAGGGTAACCCACTTAAGGTCAGGGAGTACTTATATGGGACTAGGGTAACTCACTTGGGGTCAGGGAGTAGTTATAAGGGACTAGGATAACTCACTTGGGGTCTGGGAGTACTTATATAGGGGCTAGGGTAACTCACTTGGGATCAGGGAGTACTTCGATGGGACTAGGATAACTCACTTGGGGTCAGGGAGTACTTATAAATGGGCTAGGATAACTCACTTGGGGTCAGAGAGTACATATAAAGGGACTAGGATAACTCACTTGGGGTCAGGGAGTACTTATAAAGGGGCTATGGTAACTCACTTGGGGTCAGGAAGTACTAATATGGGACTAGGGTATTTCACTTGCCGTCAGAGAGTACATATAAAGGGGCTAGGATAACTCACTTGGGGTCAGGGAGTACTTATAAAGGTGATATGGTAACTCACTTGGGGTCAGGGGGTACTTATATGGGACTAGGGTAACTCAGTTGCGGTCAGAGAGTACATATACAGGTGCTAGGATAACTCACTTGGGGTCAGGGAGTACATATAATGGGGCTAGGATAACTCACTTTCGGTCAGAGAGTACATATAAATGGGCTAGGATAACTCACTTGTGGTCAGAGAGTACATATAAAGGGGCTAGGATAACTCACTTGGGGTCAGGGAGTACTTATAAAGGGGCTAGGGTAACTCACTTGCGGTCAGAGAGTACATATAAAGGGGCTAGGATAACTCACTTGCGGTCAGGGAGTACATATAATAGGGCTAGGATAACTCACTTGCGGTCAGAGAGTACATATAAAGGGGCTAGGATAACTCACTTGGGGTCAGGGAGTACTTATAAAGGCGCTAGGATAACTCACTTGCGGTCAGAGAGTACATATAAAGGGGCTAGAATAACTCACTTGTTGTCAGGGAGTACTTCTATGGGACTAGGGTAACTCACTTGGGGTCTGGGAGTACTTATATGGGACTAGGGTAACCCACTTAAGGTCAGGGAGTACTTATATGGGACTAGGGTAACTCACTTGGGGTCAGGGAGTAGTTATAAGGGACTAGGATAACTCACTTGGGGTCTGGGAGTACTTATATAGGGGCTAGGGTAACTCACTTTGGATCAGGGAGTACTTCGATGGGACTAGGATAACTCACTTGGGGTCAGGGAGTACTTAAAAATGGGCTAGGATAACTCACTTGGGGTCAGAGAGTACATATAAAGGGACTAGGATAACTCACTTGGGGTCAGGGAGTACTTATAAAGGGGCTATGGTAACTCACTTGGGGTCAGGAAGTACTAATATGGGACTAGGGTATTTCACTTGCCGTCAGAGAGTACATATAAAGGGGCTAGGATAACTCACTTGGGGTCAGGGAGTACTTATAAAGGTGATATGGTAACTCACTTGGGGTCAGGGGGTACTTATATGGGACTAGGGTAACTCAGTTGCGGTCAGAGAGTACATATACAGGTGCTAGGATAACTCACTTGGGGTCAGGGAGTACATATAATGGGGCTAGGATAACTCACTTTCGGTCAGAGAGTACATATAAATGGGCTAGGATAACTCACTTGTGGTCAGAGAGTACATATAAAGGGGCTAGGATAACTCACTTGGGGTCAGGGAGTACTTATAAAGGGGCTAGGGTAACTCACTTGCGGTCAGAGAGTACATATAAAGGGGCTAGGATAACTCACTTGGGGTCAGGGAGTACATATAATAGGGCTAGGATAACTCACTTGCGGTCAGAGAGTACATATAAAGGGGCTAGGATAACTCACTTGGGGTCAGGGAGTACTTATAAAGGCGCTAGGATAACTCACTTGCGGTCAAAGAGTACATATAAAGGGGCTATGGTAACTCACTTGGGGTCAGGGAGTACTTATATGGGACTAGGGTAACTCACTTGCGGTCAGAGAGTGCATATAAAGAGGATAGGATAACTCATTTGGGGTCAGAGAGTACTTATAAAGGGGCTATGGTACCTCACTTTGGGTCAGGGAGTACTTATATGGGATTAGGGTAACTCACTTGCGGTCAGAGAGTACATATAACGGGGCTAGGATAACTCACTTGGGGTCAGAGAGTGCTTATAAAGGGGCTATGGTACCTCACTTTGGGTCAGGGAGTACTTATATGGGATTAGGGTAACTCACTTGCGGTCAGGGAGTACTTATAAAGGGGCTAGCGTAACTCTTTTCGGGTCAAGGAGTACTTATATTGGACTAGGCTAACTCACTTTGTGTCTGGGAGTACTTATATGGGACCAGGGTAACTCACTTGGGGCCAGGGTGTACTTATAAAGGGGCTAGGGTAACTCACTTGGGGTCAGGGAGTACTAATATGGGACTAAGGTATTTCACTTGCCGTCAGAGAGTACATATAAAGGGGCTAGGATAACTCACTTGGGGTCAGGGAGTACTTATAAAGGTGATATGGTAACTCACTTGGGGTCAGGGGGTACTTATATGGGACTAGGGTAACTCAGTTGCGGTCAGAGAGTACATATAAAGGGGCTAGGATAACTCACTTGGGGTCAGGGAGTACATATAATGGGGCTAGGATAACTCACTTTCGGTCAGAGAGTACATATAAAGGGGCTAGGATAACTCAATTGTGTCAGGGAGTACTTATATAGAGGCTAGGGTAACTCACTTGGGGTCAGGGAGTACTTATATAGGACTAGGGTAATTCACTTGCGGTCAGAGAGAACATATATAGGGATATGATAACTCACTTGCGGTCAGAGAGCACATATAAAGGGGCTAGAATAACTCACTTGGGGTCAGGGAGTACTTATAAAGGGGCTATGGTAACTCACTTGGGGTCAGAGAGAACATATATAAGGATAGGATAACTCAGTTGCGGTCAGAGAGTACATATAAAGGGGCTAGAATAACTCACTTGTTGTCAGGGAGTACTTCTATGGGACTAGGGTAACTCACTTGGGTTCTGGGAGTACTTATATGGGACTAGGGTAAACCACTTATGGTCAGGGAGTACTTATAAAGGGGCTAGGGTAACTCACTTGCGGTCAGAGAGTGCATATAAAGGGGCTAGGATAACTCACTTGGGGTCAGGGAGTACATATAATGGGGCTAGGATAACTCACTTGCGGTCAAAGAGTACATATAAAGGGGCTAGAATAATCACTTGCGGTCAGAGAGTACATATAAAGGGGCTAAGATAACTCACTTGGGGTCAGGGAGTACATATAATGGGGCTAGGATAACTCACTTGGGGTAAGGGAGTACTTATAAAGGGGCTAGGATAACTCACTTGCGGTCAGGGAGTACATATAATAGGGCTAGGATAACTCACTTGCGGTCAGAGAGTACATATAAAGGGGCTAGGATAACTCACTTGGGGTCAGGGAGTACTTATAAAGGCGCTAGGATAACTCACTTGCGGTCAGAGAGTACATATAAAGGGGCTAGAATAACTCACTTGTTGTCAGGGAGTACTTCTATGGGACTAGGGTAACTCACTTGGGGTCTGGGAGTACTTATATGGGACTAGGGTAACCCACTTAAGGTCAGGGAGTACTTATATGGGACTAGGGTAACTCACTTGGGGTCAGGGAGTAGTTATAAGGGACTAGGATAACTCACTTGGGGTCTGGGAGTACTTATATAGGGGCTAGGGTAACTCACTTGGGATCAGGGAGTACTTCGATGGGACTAGGATAACTCACTTGGGGTCAGGGAGTACTTAAAAATGGGCTAGGATAACTCACTTGGGGTCAGAGAGTACATATAAAGGGACTAGGATAACTCACTTGGGGTCAGGGAGTACTTATAAAGGGGCTATGGTAACTCACTTGGGGTCAGGAAGTACTAATATGGGACTAGGGTATTTCACTTGCCGTCAGAGAGTACATATAAAGGGGCTAGGATAACTCACTTGGGGTCAGGGAGTACTTATAAAGGTGATATGGTAACTCACTTGGGGTCAGGGGGTACTTATATGGGACTAGGGTAACTCAGTTGCGGTCAGAGAGTACATATACAGGTGCTAGGATAACTCACTTGGGGTCAGGGAGTACATATAATGGGGCTAGGATAACTCACTTTCGGTCAGAGAGTACATATAAATGGGCTAGGATAACTCACTTGCGGTCAGAGAGTACATATAAAGGGGCTAGGATAACTCACTTGGGGTCAGGGAGTACATATAATAGGGCTAGGATAACTCACTTGCGGTCAGAGAGTACATATAAAGGGGCTAGGATAACTCACTTGGGGTCAGGGAGTACTTATAAAGGCGCTAGGATAACTCACTTGGGGTCTGGGAGTACTTATATGGGACTAGGGTAACCCACTTAAGGTCAGGGAGTACTTATATGGGACTAGGGTAACTCACTTGGGGTCAGGGAGTAGTTATAAGGGACTAGGATAACTCACTTGGGGTCTGGGAGTACTTATATAGGGGCTAGGGTAACTCACTTGGGATCAGGGAGTACTTCGATGGGACTAGGATAACTCACTTGGGGTCAGGGAGTACTTATAAATGGGCTAGGATAACTCACTTGGGGTCAGAGAGTACATATAAAGGGACTAGGATAACTCACTTGGGGTCAGGGAGTACTTATAAAGGGGCTATGGTAACTCACTTGGGGTCAGGAAGTACTAATATGGGACTAGGGTATTTCACTTGCCGTCAGAGAGTACATATAAAGGGGCTAGGATAACTCACTTGGGGTCAGGGAGTACTTATAAAGGTGATATGGTAACTCACTTGGGGTCAGGGGGTACTTATATGGGACTAGGGTAACTCAGTTGCGGTCAGAGAGTACATATACAGGTGCTAGGATAACTCACTTGGGGTCAGGGAGTACATATAATGGGGCTAGGATAACTCACTTTCGGTCAGAGAGTACATATAAATGGGCTAGGATAACTCACTTGTGGTCAGAGAGTACATATAAAGGGGCTAGGATAACTCACTTGGGGTCAGGGAGTACTTATAAAGGGGCTAGGGTAACTCACTTGCGGTCAGAGAGTACATATAAAGGGGCTAGGATAACTCACTTGCGGTCAGGGAGTACATATAATAGGGCTAGGATAACTCACTTGCGGTCAGAGAGTACATATAAAGGGGCTAGGATAACTCACTTGGGGTCAGGGAGTACTTATAAAGGCGCTAGGATAACTCACTTGCGGTCAGAGAGTACATATAAAGGGGCTAGAATAACTCACTTGTTGTCAGGGAGTACTTCTATGGGACTAGGGTAACTCACTTGGGGTCTGGGAGTACTTATATGGGACTAGGGTAACCCACTTAAGGTCAGGGAGTACTTATATGGGACTAGGGTAACTCACTTGGGGTCAGGGAGTAGTTATAAGGGACTAGGATAACTCACTTGGGGTCTGGGAGTACTTATATAGGGGCTAGGGTAACTCACTTTGGATCAGGGAGTACTTCGATGGGACTAGGATAACTCACTTGGGGTCAGGGAGTACTTAAAAATGGGCTAGGATAACTCACTTGGGGTCAGAGAGTACATATAAAGGGACTAGGATAACTCACTTGGGGTCAGGGAGTACTTATAAAGGGGCTATGGTAACTCACTTGGGGTCAGGAAGTACTAATTTGGGACTAGGGTATTTCACTTGCCGTCAGAGAGTACATATAAAGGGGCTAGGATAACTCACTTGGGGTCAGGGAGTACTTATAAAGGTGATATGGTAACTCACTTGGGGTCAGGGGGTACTTATATGGGACTAGGGTAACTCAGTTGCGGTCAGAGAGTACATATACAGGTGCTAGGATAACTCACTTGGGGTCAGGGAGTACATATAATGGGGCTAGGATAACTCACTTTCGGTCAGAGAGTACTTATAAATGGGCTAGGATAACTCACTTGTGGTCAGAGAGTACATATAAAGGGGCTAGGATAACTCACTTGGGGTCAGGGAGTACTTATAAAGGGGCTAGGGTAACTCACTTGCGGTCAGAGAGTACATATAAAGGGGCTAGGATAACTCACTTGGGGTCAGGGAGTACATATAATAGGGCTAGGATAACTCACTTGCGGTCAGAGAGTACATATAAAGGGGCTAGGATAACTCACTTGGGGTCAGGGAGTACTTATAAAGGCGCTAGGATAACTCACTTGCGGTCAAAGAGTACATATAAAGGGGCTATGGTAACTCACTTGGGGTCAGGGAGTACTTATATGGGACTAGGGTAACTCACTTGCGGTCAGAGAGTGCATATAAAGAGGATAGGATAACTCATTTGGGGTCAGAGAGTACTTATAAAGGGGCTATGGTACCTCACTTTGGGTCAGGGAGTACTTATATGGGATTAGGGTAACTCACTTGCGGTCAGAGAGTACATATAACGGGGCTAGGATAACTCACTTGGGGTCAGAGAGTGCTTATAAAGGGGCTATGGTACCTCACTTTGGGTCAGGGAGTACTTATATGGGATTAGGGTAACTCACTTGCGGTCAGGGAGTACTTATAAAGGGGCTAGCGTAACTCTTTTCGGGTCAAGGAGTACTTATATTGGACTAGGCTAACTCACTTTGTGTCTGGGAGTACTTATATGGGACCAGGGTAACTCACTTGGGGCCAGGGTGTACTTATAAAGGGGCTAGGGTAACTCACTTGGGGTCAGGGAGTACTAATATGGGACTAAGGTATTTCACTTGCCGTCAGAGAGTACATATAAAGGGGCTAGGATAACTCACTTGGGGTCAGGGAGTACTTATAAAGGTGATATGGTAACTCACTTGGGGTCAGGGGGTACTTATATGGGTCTAGGGTAACTCAGTTGCGGTCAGAGAGTACATATAAAGGGGCTAGGATAACTCACTTGGGGTCAGGGAGTACATATAATGGGGCTAGGATAACTCACTTTCGGTCAGAGAGTACATATAAAGGGGCTAGGATAACTCACTTGGGGTCAGGGAGTACTTATAAAGGCGCTAGGATAACTCACTTGCGGTCAGAGAGTACATATAACGGGGCTAGGATAACTCAATTGTGTCAGGGAGTACTTATATAGAGGCTAGGGTAACTCACTTGGGGTCAGGGAGTACTTATATAGGACTAGGGTAATTCACTTGCGGTCAGAGAGAACATATATAGGGATATGATAACTCACTTGCGGTCAGAGAGCACATATAAAGGGGCTAGAATAACTCACTTGGGGTCAGGGAGTACTTATAAAGGGGCTATGGTAACTCACTTGGGGTCAGAGAGAACATATATAGGGATAGGATAACTCAGTTGCGGTCAGAGAGTACATATAAAGGGGCTAGAATAACTCACTTGTTGTCAGGGAGTACTTCTATGGGACTAGGGTAACTCACTTGGGGTCTGGGAGTACTTATATGGGACTAGGGTAAACCACTTATGGTCAGGGAGTACTTATAAAGGGGCTAGGGTAACTCACTTGCGGTCAGAGAGTGCATATAAAGGGGCTAGGATAACTCACTTGGGGTCAGGGAGTACATATAATGGGGCTAGGATAACTCACTTGCGGTCAAAGAGTACATATAAAGGGGCTAGAATAATCACTTGCGGTCAGAGAGTACATATAAAGGGGCTAAGATAACTCACTTGGGGTCAGGGAGTACATATAATGGGGCTAGGATAACTCACTTGGGGTAAGGGAGTACTTATAAAGGGGCTAGGATAACTCACTTGGGGTCAGGGAGTACTTATAAAGGGGCTAGCATAACTCACTTGCGGTCAGAGAGTACATATAATGACGCTAGGATAACTCACTTGGGGTCAGGGAGTACTTATAAAGGGGCTAGCATAACTCACTTGCGGTCAGAGAGTACATATAATGGGGCTAGGATAACTCACTTGGGGTCAGGGAGTACTTATAAAGGAGCTAGGATAACTCACTTGGGGTCAGGGAGTACTTATAAAGGGGCTAGGGTAACTCACTTGCGGTCAGAGAGTACATATAAAGGCGCTAGGATAACTCACTTGGGGTCAGGGAGTACATATAATGGGGCTAGGATAACTCACTTGGGGTCAGGGAGTATTTATAAAGGGGCTAGCATAACTCACTTGCGGTCATAGAGTACATATAATGGGGCTAGGATAACTCACTTGGTGTCAGGGAGTACTTATAAAGGGGCTAGGATAACTCACTTGCGGTCAGAGAGTACATATAAAGGGACTAGGATAACTCACTTGGGGTCAGGGGTACTTATAAAGGGGCTATGTTAAATCACTTGGGGTCAGGAAGTACTAATATGGGACTAGGATAACTCAGTTGCGGTCAGAGAGTACATATAAAGGGTCTAGAATAACTCACTTGTTGTCAGGAAGTACTTCTATGGGACTAGGGTAACTCACTTGGGGTCTGGGAGTACATATATGGGACTAGGGTAACCCACTTAAGGTCAGGGAGTACTTATATGGGACTAGGGTAACTCACTTGGGGTCAGGGAGTAGTTATAAGGGACTAGGATATCTCACTTGGGGTCTGGGAGTACTTATATAGGGGCTAGGGTAACTCACTTGGGATCAGGGAGTACTTCGATGGGACTAGGATAACTCACTTGGGGTCAGGGAGTACATATAAAGGGACTAGGATAACTCACTTGGGGTCAGGGAGTACTTATAAAGGGGCTATGGTAACTCACTTGGGGTGAGGAAGTACTAATATGGGACTAGGGTATTTCACTTGCCGTCAGAGAGTACATATAAAGGGGCTAGGATAACTCACTTGGGGTCAGGGAGTACTTATAAAGGTGATATGTTAACTCACTTGGGGTCAGGGGGTACTTATATGGGACTAGGGTAACTCAGTTGCGGTCAGAGAGTACATATACAGGTGCTAGGATAACTCACTTGGGGTCAGGGAGTACATATAATGGGGCTAGGATAACTCACTTTCGGTCAGAGAGTACATATAAATGGGCTAGGATAACTCACTTGTGGTCAGAGAGTACATATAAAGGGGCTAGGATAACTCACTTGGGGTCAGGGAGTACTTATAAAGGGGCTAGTGTAACTCACTTGCGGTCAGAGAGTACATATAAAGGGGCTAGGATAACTCACTTGGGGTCAGGGAGTACATATAATAGGGCTAGGATAACTCACTTGCGGTCAGAGAGTACATATAAAGGGGCTAGGATAACTCACTTGGGGTCAGGGAGTACATATAATAGGGCTAGGATAACTCACTTGCGGTCAGAGAGTACATATAAAGGGGCTAGGATAACTCACTTGGGGTCAGGGAGTACTTATAAAGGCGCTAGGATAACTCACTTGCGGTCAGAGAGTACATATAAAGGGGCTATGGTAACTCACTTGGGGTTAGGGAGTACTTATATGGGACTAGGGTAACTCACTTGCGGTCAGAGAGTGCATATAAAGAGGATAGGATAACTCATTTGGGGTCAGGTAGTACTTTAAAAGGGGCTATGGTACCTCACTTTGGGTCAGGGAGTACTTATATGGGATTAGGGTAACTCACTTGCGGTCAGAGAGTACATATAACGGGGCTAGGATAACTCACTTGGGGTCAGAGAGTACTTATAAAGGGGCTATGGTACCTCACTTTGGGTCAGGGAGTACTTATATGGGATTAGGGTAACTCACTTGCGGTCAGGGAGTACTAATATGGGACTAAGGTATTTCACTTGCCGTCAGAGAGTACATATAAAGGGGCTAGGATAACTCACTTGGGGTCAGGGAGTACTTATGAAGGTGATATGGTAACTCACTTGGGGTCAGGGGGTACTTATATGGGACTAGGGTAACTCAGTTGCGGTCAGAGAGTACATATAAAGGGGCTAGGATTACTCACTTGGGGTCAGGGAGTACATATAATGGGGCTAGGATAACTCACTTTCGGTCAGAGAGTACATATAAAGGGGCTAGGATAACTCACTTGGGGTCAGGGAGTACTTATAAAGGCGCTAGGATAACTCACATGCGGTCAGAGAGTACATATAACGGGGCTAGGATAACTCACTTGTGTCAGGGAGTACTTATATAGAGGCTAGGGTAACTCACTTGGGGTCAGGGAGTACTTATATAGGACTAGGGTAATTCACTTGCGGTCAGAGAGAACATATATAGGGATATTATAACTCACTTGCGGTCAGAGAGCACATATAAAGGGGCTAGAATAACTCACTTGGGGTCAGGGAGTACTTATAAAGGGGCTATGGTAACTCACTTAGGGTCAGAGAGAACATATATAGGGATAGGATAACTCAGTTGCGGTCAGAGAGTACATATAAAGGGGCTAGAATAACTCACTTGTTGTCAGGGAGTACTTCTATGGGACTAGGGTAACTCACTTGGGGTCTGGGAGTACTTATATGGGACTAAGGTAACCCACTTAAGGTCAGGGAGTACTTATAAAGGGGCTAGGGTAACTCACTTGCGGTCAGAGAGTGCATATAAAGGGGCTAGGATAACTCACTTGGGGTCAGGGAGCACATATAATGGGGCTAGGATAACTCACTTGCGGTCAAAGAGTACATATAAAGGGGCTAGGATAATCACTTGCGGTCAGAGAGTACATATAAAGGGGCTAGGATAACTCACTTGGGGTCAGGGAGTACATATAATGGGGCTAGGATAACTCACTTGGGGTAAGGGAGTACTTATAAAGGGGCTAGGATAACTCACTTGGGGTCAGGGAGTACTTATAAAGGGGCTAGCATAACTCACTTGCGGTCAGAGAGTACATATAATGACGCTAGGATAACTCATTTGGGGTCAGGGAGTACTTATAAAGGGGCTAGCATAACTCACTTGCGGTCAGAGAGTACATATAATGGGGCTAGGATAACTCACTTGGGGTCAGGGGTACTTATAAAGGGGCTATGTTAAATCACTTGGGGTCAGGAAGTACTAATATGGGACTAGGGTAACTCACTTGCGGTCAGAGAGTACATATAACGGGGCTAGAATAACTCACTTGTGTCAGGGAGTACTTATATAGGGGCTAGGGTAACTCACTTGCGGTCAGAGAGTACATATAAAGGGGCTAGGATAACTCACTTGGGGTCAGGGAGTACATATAATGGGGCTAGGATAACTCACTTGGGGTCAGGGAGTATTTATAAAGGGGCTAGCATAACTCACTTGCGGTCATAGAGTACATATAATGGAGCTAGGATAACTCACTTGGTGTCAGGGAGTACTTATAAAGGGGCTAGGATAACTCACTTGCGGTCAGAGAGTACATATAAAGGGACTAGGATAACTCACTTGGGGTCAGGGGTACTTATAAAGGGGCTATGTTAAATCACTTGGGGTCAGGAAGTACTAATATGGGACTAGGGTAACTCACTTGCGGTCAGAGAGTACATATAAAGGGGCTAGGATAACTCACTTGGGGTCAGGGAGTACTTATATAGGGGCTAGGGTAACTCACTTGGGGTCAGGGAGTACTTCGATGGGACTAGGATAACTCACTTGGGGTCAGGGAGTACTTATAAAGGGGCTATGTTAGATCACTTTGGGTCAGGAAGTACTAATATGGGACTAGGGTAACTCACTTGCGGTCAGAGAGTACATATAAAGGGGCTAGGATAACTCACTTGGGGTCAGGGAGTACTTATAAAGGGGCTAGGGTAACTCACTTGCCGTCAGAGAGTACATATAAAGGGGCTAGGATAACTCACTTGCGGTCAGAGAGTACATATAAAGGGGCTAGGATAACTCACTTGGGGTCAGGGAGTACTTATAAAGGCGCTAGGATAACTCACTTGCGGTCAGAGAGTACATATAACGGGGCTAGGATAACTCACTTGTGTCAGGGAGTACTTATATAGGGGCTAGGGTACCTCACTTGGGGTCAGGGAGTACTTATATAGGACTAGGGTAAATCACTTGCGGACAGAGAGAACATATATAGGGATATGATAACTCACTTGCGGTCAGAGAGCACATATAAAGGGGCTAGAATAACTCACTTGTTGTCAGGGAGTACTTCTATGGGACTAGGGTAACTCACTTGGGGTCTGGGAGTACTTATATGGGACTAGGGTAACCCACTTAAGGTCAGGGAGTACTTATACGGGACTAGGGTAACTCACTTGGGGTCAGGGAGCAGTTATAAGGGACTAGGATAACTCACTTGGGGTCTGGGAGTACTTATATAGGGGCTAGGGTAACTCACTTGGGATCAGGGAGTACTTCGATGGGACTAGGATAACTCACTTGGGGTCAGGGAGTACTTATAATGGGGCTAGGATAACTCACTTACGGTCAGAGAGTACATATAAATGGGCTAGGATAACTCACTTGTGGTCAGAGAGTACATATAAAGGGGCTAGGATAACTCCCTTGGGGTCAGGGAGTACTTATAAAGGGGCTAGGGTAACTCACTTGCGGTCAGAGAGTACATATAAAGGGGCTAGGATAACTCACTTGGGGTCAGGGAGTACATATAATAGGGCTAGGATAACTCACTTGCGGTCAGAGAGTACATATAAAGGGGCTAGGATAACTCACTTGGGGTCAGGGAGTACTTATAAAGGCGCTAGGATAACTCACTTGCGGTCAGAGAGTACATATAAAGAGGCTATGGTAACTCACTTGGGGTCAGGGAGTACTTATATGGGACTAGGGTAACTCACTTGCGGTCAGAGAGAACATATATAGGGATAGGATAACTCAGTTGCGGTCAGAGAGTACATATAAAGGGGCTAGAATAACTCACTTGTTGTCAGGGAGTACTTCTATGGGACTAGGGTAACTCACTTGGGGTCTGGGAGTACTTATATGGGACTAGGGTAACCCACTTAAGGTCAGGGAGTACTTATATGGGACTAGGGTAACTCACTTGGGGTCAGGGAGTAGTTATAAGGGACTAGGATAACTCACTTGGGGTCTGGGAGTACTTATATAGGGGCTAGGGTAACTCACTTGGGATCAGGGAGTACTTCGATGGGACTAGGATAACTCACTTGGGGTCAGGGAGTACTTATAAATGGGCTAGGATAACTCACTTGGGGTCAGAGAGTACATATAAAGGGACTAGGATAACTCACTTGGGGTCAGGGAGTACTTATAAAGGGGCTATGGTAACTCACTTGGGGTCAGGAAGTACTAATATGGGACTAGGGTATTTCACTTGCCGTCAGAGAGTACATATAAAGGGGCTAGGATAACTCACTTGGGGTCAGGGAGTACTTATAAAGGTGATATGGTAACTCACTTGGGGTCAGGGGGTACTTATATGGGACTAGGGTAACTCAGTTGCGGTCAGAGAGTACATATACAGGTGCTAGGATAACTCACTTGGGGTCAGGGAGTACATATAATGGGGCTAGGATAACTCACTTTCGGTCAGAGAGTACATATAAATGGGCTAGGATAACTCACTTGTGGTCAGAGAGTACATATAAAGGGGCTAGGATAACTCCCTTGGGGTCAGGGAGTACTTATAAAGGGGCTAGGGTAACTCACTTGCGGTCAGAGAGTACATATAAAGGGGCTAGGATAACTCACTTGGGGTCAGGGAGTACATATAATAGGGCTAGGATAACTCACTTGCGGTCAGAGAGTACATATAAAGGGGCTAGGATAACTCACTTGGGGTCAGGGAGTACTAATAAAGGCGCTAGGATAACTCACTTGCGGTCAGAGAGTACATATAAAGGGGCTATGGTAACTCACTTGGGGTCAGGGAGTACTTATATGGGACTAGGGTAACTCACTTGCGGTCAGAGAGAACATATATAGGGATAGGATAACTCAGTTGCGGTCAGAGAGTACATATAAAGGGGCTAGAATAACTCACTTGTTGTCAGGGAGTACTTCTATGGGACTAGGGTAACTCACTTGGGGTCTGGGAGTACTTATATGGGACTAGGGTAACCCACTTAAGGTCAGGGAGTACTTATATGGGACTAGGGTAACTCACTTGGGGTCAGGGAGTAGTTATAAGGAACTAGGATAACTCACTTGGGGTCTGGGAGTACTTATATAGGGGCTAGGGTAACTCACTTGGGATCAGGGAGTACTTCGATGGGACTAGGATAACTCACTTGGGGTCAGGGAGTACTTATAAATGGGCTAGGATAACTCACTTGGGGTCAGAGAGTACATATAAAGGGACTAGGATAACTCACTTGGGGTCAGGGAGTACTTATAAAGGGGCTATGGTAACTCACTTGGGGTCAGGAAGTACTAATATGGGACTAGGGTATTTCACTTGCCGTCAGAGAGAACATATAAAGGGGCTAGGATAACTCACTTGGGGTCAGGGAGTACTTATAAAGGTGATATGGTAACTCACTTGGGGTCAGGGGGTACTTATATGGGACTAGGGTAACTCAGTTGCGGTCAGAGAGTACATATACAGGTGCTAGGATAACTCACTTGGGGTCAGGGAGTACATATAATGGGGCTAGGATAACTCACTTTCGGTCAGAGAGTACATATAAATGGGCTAGGATAACTCACTTGTGGTCAGAGAGTACATATAAAGGGGCTAGGATAACTCACTTGGGGTCAGGGAGTACTTATAAAGGGGCTAGGGTAACTCACTTGCGGTCAGAGAGTACATATAAAGGGGCTAGGATAACTCACTTGGGGTCAGGGAGTACATATAATAGGGCTAGGATAACTCACTTGCGGTCAGAGAGTACATATAAAGGGGCTAGGATAACTCACTTGGGGTCAGGGAGTACTTATAAAGGCGCTAGGATAACTCACTTGCGGTCATAGAGTACATATAAAGGGGCTATGGTAACTCACTTGGGGTCAGGGAGTACTTATATGGGACTAGGGTAACTCACTTGCGGTCAGAGAGTGCATATAAAGAGGATAGGATAACTCATTTGGGGTCAGAGAGTACTTATAAAGGGGCTATGGTACCTCACTTTGGGTCAGGGAGTACTTATATGGGATTAGGGTAACTCACTTGCGGTCAGAGAGTACATATAACGGGGCTAGGATAACTCACTTGGGGTCAGAGAGTACTTATAAAGGGGCTATGGTACATCACTTTGGGTCAGGGAGTACTTATATGGGATTAGGGTAACTCACTTGCGGTCAGGGAGTACTTATAAAGGGGCTAGCGTAACTCTTTTCGGGTCAAGGAGTACTTATATTGGACTAGGCTAACTCACTTGGTGTCTGGGAGTACTTATATGGGATCAGGGTAACTCACTTGGGGCCAGGGTGTACTTATAAAGGGGCTAGGGTAACTCACTTGGGGTCAGGGAGTACTTATAAAGGGGTTAGAATATCTCACTTGCGGTTAGGGAGTACTTACAAAGGTGATATGGTAAAACACTTGGGGTCAGGGAGTACTTCTATGGGACTAGGGTAACTTACTTGCGTACAGAGAGTACATATAAAGGGGCTAGGATAACTCACTTGTGGTCAGGGAGTACTTATAAAGGGGATATGGTAACTCACTTGGGGTCAGGAAGTACTAATATGGGACTAGGGTATTTCACTTGCCGTCAGAGAGTACATATAAAGGGGCTAGGATAACTCACTTGGGGTCAGGGAGTACTTATAAAGGTGATATGGTAACTCACTTGGGGTCAGGGGGTACTTATATGGGACTAGGGTAACTCAGTTGCGGTCAGAGAGTACATATAAAGGGGCTAGGATAACTCACTTGGGGTCAGGGAGTACATATAATGGGGCTAGGATAACTCACTTTCGGTCAGAGAGTACATATAAAGGGGCTAGGATAACTCACTTGGGGTCAGGGAGTACTTATAAAGGCGCTAGGATAACTCACTTGCGGTCAGAGAGTACATATAACGGGGCTAGGATAACTCACTTGTGTCAGGGAGTACTTATATAGAGGCTAGGGTAACTCACTTGGGGTCAGGGAGTACTTATATAGGACTAGGGTAATTCACTTGCGGTCAGAGAGAACATATATAGGGATATGATAACTCACTTGCGGTCAGAGAGCACATATAAAGGGGCTAGAATAACTCACTTGGGGTCAGGGAGTACTTATAAAGGGGCAATGGTAACTCACTTGGGGTCAGAGAGAACATATATAGGGATAGGATAACTCAGTTGCGGTCAGAGAGTACATATAAAGGGGCTAGAATAACTCACTTGTTGTCAGGGAGTACTTCTATGGGACTAGGGTAACTCACTTGGGGTCTGGGAGTACTTATATGGGACTAGGGTAACCCACTTAAGGTCAGGGAGTACTTATAAAGGGGCTAGGGTAACTCACTTGCGGTCAGAGAGTGCATATAAAGGGGCTAGGATAACTCACTTGGGGTCAGGGAGTACATATAATGGGGCTAGGATAACTCACTTGCGGTCAAAGAGTACATATAAAGGGGCTAGGATAATCACTTGCGGTCAGAGAGTACATATAAAGGGGCTAGGATAACTCACTTGGGGTCAGGGAGTACATATAATGGGGCTAGGATAACTCACTTGGGGTAAGGGAGTACTTATAAAGGGGCTAGGATAACTCACTTGGGGTCAGGGAGTACTTATAAAGGGGCTAGCATAACTCACTTGCGGACAGAGAGTACATATAATGGCGCTAGGATAACTCACTTGGGGTCAGGGAGTACTTATAAAGGGGCTAGCATAACTCACTTGCGGTCAGAGAGTACATATAATGGGGCTAGGATAACTCACTTGGGGTCAGGGAGTACTTATAAAGGAGCTAGGATAACTCACTTGGGGTCAGGGAGTACTTATAAAGGGGCTAGGGTAACTCACTTGCGGTCAGAGAGTACATATAAAGGGGCTAGGATAACTCACTTGGGGTCAGGGAGTACATATAATGGGGCTAGGATAACTCACTTGGGGTCAGGGAGTATTTATAAAGGGGCTAGCATAACTCACTTGCGGTCAGAGAGTACATATAATGGGGCTAGGATAACTCACTTGGTGTCAGGGAGTACTTCGATGGGACTAGGATAACTCACTTGGGGTCAGGGAGTACTTATAAAGGGGCTATGTTAAATCACTTTGGGTCAGGAAGTACTAATATGGGACTAGGGTAACTCACTTGCGGTCAGAGAGTACATATAAAGGGGCTAGGATAACTCACTTGGGGTCAGGGAGTACTTATATAGGGGCTAGGGTAACTCACTTGGGGTCAGGGAGTACTTCGATGGGACTAGGATAACTCACTTGGGGTCAGGGAGTACTTATAAAGGGGCTATGTTAAATCACTTTGGGTCAGGAAGTACTAATATGGGACTAGGGTAACTCACTTGCGGTCAGAGAGTACATATAAAAGGGCTAGGATAACTCACTTGGGGTCAGGGAGTACTTATAAAGGGGCTAGGGTAACTCACTTGCCGTCAGAGAGTACATATAAAGGGGCTAGGATAACTCACTTGGGGTCAGGGAGTACATATAATGGGGCTAGGATAACTCACTTCCGGTCAGAGAGTACATATAAAGGGGCTAGGATAACTCACTTGGGGTCAGGGAGTACTTATAAAGGCGCTAGGATAACTCACTTGCGGTCAGAGAGTACATATAACGGGGCTAGAATAACTCACTTGTGTCAGGGAGTACTTATATAGGGGCTAGGGTAACTCACTTGGGGTCAGGGAGTACTTATATAGGACTAGGGTAATTCACTTGCGGTCAGAGAGAACATATATAGGGATATGATAACTCACTTGCGGTCAGAGAGCACATATAAAGGGGCTAGGATAACTCACTTGGGGTCAGGGAGTACATATAATGGGGCTAGGATAACTCACTTCCGGTCAGAGAGTACATATAAAGGGGCTAGGATAACTCACTTGGGGTCAGGGAGTACTTATAAAGGCGCTAGGATAACTCACTTGCGGTCAGAGAGTACATATAACGGGGCTAGAATAACTCACTTGTGTCAGGGAGTACTTATATAGGGGCTAGGGTAACTCACTTGGGGTCAGGGAGTACTTATATAGGACTAGGGTAATTCACTTGCGGTCAGAGAGAACATATATAGGGATATGATAACTCACTTGCGGTCAGAGAGCACATATAAAGGGGCTAGAATAACTCACTTGGGGTCAGGGAGTATTTATAAAGGGGCTATGGTAACTCACTTCGGGTAAGGAGTACTTATATAGGACTAGGGTAAATCACTTGCGGTCAGAGAGAACATATATAGGGATAGGATAACTCAGTTGCGGTCAGAGAGTACATATAAAGGGGCTAGAATAACTCACTTGTTGTCAGGGAGTACTTCTATGGGACTAGGGTAACTCACTTGGGGTCTGGGAGTACTTATATGGGACTAGGGTAACCCACTTAAGGTCAGGGAGTACTTATATGGGACTAGGGTAACTCACTTGCGGTCAGAGAGTACATATAACGGGGCTAGAATAACTCACTTGTGTCAGGGAGTACTTATATAGGGGCTAGGGTAACTCACTTGCGGTCAGAGAGTACATATAAAGGGGCTAGGATAACTCACTTGGGGTCAGGGAGTACATATAATGGGGCTAGGATAACTCACTTGGGGTCAGGGAGTATTTATAAAGGGGCTAGCATAACTCACTTGCGGTCATAGAGTACATATAATGGAGCTAGGATAACTCACTTGGTGTCAGGGAGTACTTATAAAGGGGCTAGGATAACTCACTTGCGGTCAGAGAGTACATATAAAGGGACTAGGATAACTCACTTGGGGTCAGGGGTACTTATAAAGGGGCTATGTTAAATCACTTGGGGTCAGGAAGTACTAATATGGGACTAGGGTAACTCACTTGCGGTCAGAGAGTACATATAAAGGGGCTAGGATAACTCACTTGGGGTCAGGGAGTACTTATATAGGGGCTAGGGTAACTCACTTGGGGTCAGGGAGTACTTCGATGGGACTAGGATAACTCACTTGGGGTCAGGGAGTACTTATAAAGGGGCTATGTTAAATCACTTTGGGTCAGGAAGTACTAATATGGGACTAGGGTAACTCACTTGCGGTCAGAGAGTACATATAAAGGGGCTAGGATAACTCACTTGGGGTCAGGGAGTACTTATAAAGGGGCTAGGGTAACTCACTTGCCGTCAGAGAGTACATATAAAGGGGCTAGGATAACTCACTTGCGGTCAGAGAGTACATATAAAGGGGCTAGGATAACTCACTTGGGGTCAGGGAGTACTTATAAAGGCGCTAGGATAACTCACTTGCGGTCAGAGAGTACATATAACGGGGCTAGGATAACTCACTTGTGTCAGGGAGTACTTATATAGGGGCTAGGGTACCTCACTTGGGGTCAGGGAGTACTTATATAGGACTAGGGTAAATCACTTGCGGACAGAGAGAACATATATAGGGATATGATAACTCACTTGCGGTCAGAGAGCACATATAAAGGGGCTAGAATAACTCACTTGTTGTCAGGGAGTACTTCTATGGGACTAGGGTAACTCACTTGGGGTCTGGGAGTACTTATATGGGACTAGGGTAACCCACTTAAGGTCAGGGAGTACTTATACGGGACTAGGGTAACTCACTTGGGGTCAGGGAGTAGTTATAAGGGACTAGGATAACTCACTTGGGGTCTGGGAGTACTTATATAGGGGCTAGGGTAACTCACTTGGGATCAGGGAGTACTTCGATGGGACTAGGATAACTCACTTGGGGTCAGGGAGTACTTATAATGGGGCTAGGATAACTCACTTACGGTCAGAGAGTACATATAAATGGGCTAGGATAACTCACTTGTGGTCAGAGAGTACATATAAAGGGGCTAGGATAACTCCCTTGGGGTCAGGGAGTACTTATAAAGGGGCTAGGGTAACTCACTTGCGGTCAGAGAGTACATATAAAGGGGCTAGGATAACTCACTTGGGGTCAGGGAGTACATATAATAGGGCTAGGATAACTCACTTGCGGTCAGAGAGTACATATAAAGGGGCTAGGATAACTCACTTGGGGTCAGGGAGTACTTATAAAGGCGCTAGGATAACTCACTTGCGGTCAGAGAGTACATATAAAGAGGCTATGGTAACTCACTTGGGGTCAGGGAGTACTTATATGGGACTAGGGTAACTCACTTGCGGTCAGAGAGAACATATATAGGGATAGGATAACTCAGTTGCGGTCAGAGAGTACATATAAAGGGGCTAGAATAACTCACTTGTTGTCAGGGAGTACTTCTATGGGACTAGGGTAACTCACTTGGGGTCTGGGAGTACTTATATGGGACTAGGGTAACCCACTTAAGGTCAGGGAGTACTTATATGGGACTAGGGTAACTCACTTGGGGTCAGGGAGTAGTTATAAGGGACTAGGATAACTCACTTGGGGTCTGGGAGTACTTATATAGGGGCTAGGGTAACTCACTTGGGATCAGGAAGTACTTCGATGGGACTAGGATAACTCACTTGGGGTCAGGGAGTACTTATAAATGGGCTAGGATAACTCACTTGGGGTCAGAGAGTACATATAAAGGGACTAGGATAACTCACTTGGGGTCAGGGAGTACTTATAAAGGGGCTATGGTAACTCACTTGGGGTCAGGAAGTACTAATATGGGACTAGGGTATTTCACTTGCCGTCAGAGAGTACATATAAAGGGGCTAGGATAACTCACTTGGGGTCAGGGAGTACTTATAAAGGTGATATGGTAACTCACTTGGGGTCAGGGGGTACTTATATGGGACTAGGGTAACTCAGTTGCGGTCAGAGAGTACATATACAGGTGCTAGGATAACTCACTTGGGGTCAGGGAGTACATATAATGGGGCTAGGATAACTCACTTTCGGTCAGAGAGTACATATAAATGGGCTAGGATAACTCACTTGTGGTCAGAGAGTACATATAAAGGGGCTAGGATAACTCCCTTGGGGTCAGGGAGTACTTATAAAGGGGCTAGGGTAACTCACTTGCGGTCAGAGAGTACATATAAAGGGGCTAGGATAACTCACTTGGGGTCAGGGAGTACATATAATAGGGCTAGGATAACTCACTTGCGGTCAGAGAGTACATATAAAGGGGCTAGGATAACTCACTTGGGGTCAGGGAGTACTAATAAAGGCGCTAGGATAACTCACTTGCGGTCAGAGAGTACATATAAAGGGGCTATGGTAACTCACTTGGGGTCAGGGAGTACTTATATGGGACTAGGGTAACTCACTTGCGGTCAGAGAGAACATATATAGGGATAGGATAACTCAGTTGCGGTCAGAGAGTACATATAAAGGGGCTAGAATAACTCACTTGTTGTCAAGGAGTACTTCTATGGGACTAGGGTAACTCACTTGGGGTCTGGGAGTACTTATATGGGACTAGGGTAACCCACTTAAGGTCAGGGAGTACTTATATGGGACTAGGGTAACTCACTTGGGGTCAGGGAGTAGTTATAAGGAACTAGGATAACTCACTTGGGGTCTGGGAGTACTTATATAGGGGCTAGGGTAACTCACTTGGGATCAGGGAGTACTTCGATGGGACTAGGATAACTCACTTGGGGTCAGGGAGTACTTATAAATGGGCTAGGATAACTCACTTGGGGTCAGAGAGTACATATAAAGGGACTAGGATAACTCACTTGGGGTCAGGGAGTACTTATAAAGGGGCTATGGTAACTCACTTGGGGTCAGGAAGTACTAATATGGGACTAGGGTATTTCACTTGCCGTCAGAGAGAACATATAAAGGGGCTAGGATAACTCACTTGGGGTCAGGGAGTACTTATAAAGGTGATATGGTAACTCACTTGGGGTCAGGGGGTACTTATATGGGACTAGGGTAACTCAGTTGCGGTCAGAGAGTACATATACAGGTGCTAGGATAACTCACTTGGGGTCAGGGAGTACATATAATGGGGCTAGGATAACTCACTTTCGGTCAGAGAGTACATATAAATGGGCTAGGATAACTCACTTGTGGTCAGAGAGTACATATAAAGGGGCTAGGATAACTCACTTGGGGTCAGGGAGTACTTATAAAGGGGCTAGGGTAACTCACTTGCGGTCAGAGAGTACATATAAAGGGGCTAGGATAACTCACTTGGGGTCAGGGAGTACATATAATAGGGCTAGGATAACTCACTTGCGGTCAGAGAGTACATATAAAGGGGCTAGGATAACTCACTTGGGGTCAGGGAGTACTTATAAAGGCGCTAGGATAACTCACTTGCGGTCAGAGAGTACATATAAAGGGGCTATGGTAACTCACTTGGGGTCAGGGAGTACTTATATGGGACTAGGGTAACTCACTTGCGGTCAGAGAGTGCATATAAAGAGGATAGGATAACTCATTTGGGGTCAGAGAGTACTTATAAAGGGGCTATGGTACCTCACTTTGGGTCAGGGAGTACTTATATGGGATTAGGGTAACTCACTTGCGGTCAGAGAGTACATATAACGGGGCTAGGATAACTCACTTGGGGTCAGAGAGTACTTATAAAGGGGCTATGGTACATCACTTTGGGTCAGGGAGTACTTATATGGGATTAGGGTAACTCACTTGCGGTCAGGGAGTACTTATAAAGGGGCTAGCGTAACTCTTTTCGGGTCAAGGAGTACTTATATTGGACTAGGCTAACTCACTTGGTGTCTGGGAGTACTTATATGGGATCAGGGTAACTCACTTGGGGCCAGGGTGTACTTATAAAGGGGCTAGGGTAACTCACTTGGGGTCAGGGAGTACTTATAAAGGGGTTAGAATATCTCACTTGCGGTTAGGGAGTACTTACAAAGGTGATATGGTAAAACACTTGGGGTCAGGGAGTACTTCTATGGGACTAGGGTAACTTACTTGCGTACAGAGAGTACATATAAAGGGGCTAGGATAACTCACTTGTGGTCAGGGAGTACTTATAAAGGGGATATGGTAACTCACTTGGGGTCAGGAAGTACTAATATGGGACTAGGGTATTTCACTTGCCGTCAGAGAGTACATATAAAGGGGCTAGGATAACTCACTTGGGGTCAGGGAGTACATATAATGGGGCTAGGATAACTCACTTTCGGTCAGAGAGTACATATAAATGGGCTAGGATAACTCACTTGTGGTCAGAGAGTACATATAAAGGGGCTAGGATAACTCACTTGGGGTCAGGGAGTACTTATAAAGGGGCTAGTGTAACTCACTTGCGGTCAGAGAGTACATATAAAGGGGCTAGGATAACTCACTTGGGGTCAGGGAGTACATATAATAGGGCTAGGATAACTCACTTGCGGTCAGAGAGTACATATAAAGGGGCTAGGATAACTCACTTGGGGTCAGGGAGTACTTATAAAGGCGCTAGGATAACTCACTTGCGGTCAGAGAGTACATATACAGGTGCTAGGATAACTCACTTGGGGTCAGGGAGTACATATAATGGGGCTAGGATAACTCACTTTCGGTCAGAGAGTACATATAAATGGGCTAGGATAACTCACTTGGGGTCAGGGAGTACTTATAAAGGGGCTAGGATAACTCAGTTGCGGTCAGAGAGTACATATACAGGTGCTAGGATAACTCACTTTGGGTCAGGAAGTACTAATATGGGACTAGGGTAACTCACTTGCGGTCAGAGAGTACATATAAAAGGGCTAGGATAACTCACTTGGGGTCAGGGAGTACTTATAAAGGGGCTAGGATAACTCAGTTGCGGTCAGAGAGTACATATACAGGTGCTAGGATAACTCACTTGGGGTCAGGGAGTACATATAATGGGGCTAGGATAACTCACTTTCGGTCAGAGAGTACATATAAATGGGCTAGGATAACTCACTTGTGGTCAGAGAGTACATATAAAGGGGCTAGGATAACTCACTTGGGGTCAGGGAGTACTTATAAAGGGGCTAGTGTAACTCACTTGCGGTCAGAGAGTACATATAAAGGGGCTAGGATAACTCACTTGGGGTCAGGGAGTACATATAATAGGGCTAGGATAACTCACTTGCGGTCAGAGAGTACATATAAAGGGGCTAGGATAACTCACTTGGGGTCAGGGAGTACTTATAAAGGCGCTAGGATAACTCACTTGCGGTCAGAGAGTACATATAAAGGGGCTATGGTAACTCACTTGGGGTTAGGGAGTACTTATATGGGACTAGGGTAACTCACTTGCGGTCAGAGAGTGCATATAAAGAGGATAGGATAACTCATTTGGGGTCAGAGAGTACTTTAAAAGGGGCTATGGTACCTCACTTTGGGTCAGGGAGTACTTATATGGGATTAGGGTAACTCACTTGCGGTCAGAGAGTACATATAACGGGGCTAGGATAACTCACTTGGGGTCAGAGAGTACATATAAAGGGGCTATGGTACCTCACTTTGGGTCAGGGAGTACTTATATGGGATTAGGGTAACTCACTTGCGGTCAGGGAGTACTTATAAAGGGGCTAGCGTAACTCTTTTCGGGTCAAGGAGTACTTATATTGGACTAGGCTAACTCACTTGGTGTCTGGGAGTACTTATATGGGACCAGGGTAACTCACTTGGGGCCAGGGTGTACTTATAAAGGGGCTAGGGTAACTCACTTGGGGTCAGGGAGTACTTATAAAGGGGTTAGAATATCTCACTTGCGGTTAGGGAGTACTTACAAAGGTGATATGGTAAAACACTTGGGGTCAGGAAGTACTAATATGGGACTAGGGTATTTCACTTGCCGTCAGAGAGTACATATAAAGGGGCTAGGATAACTCACTTGGGGTCAGGGAGTACTTATAAAGGTGATATGGTAACTCACTTGGGGTCAGGGGGTACTTATATGGGACTAGGGTAACTCAGTTGCGGTCAGAGAGTACATATAAAGGGGCTAGGATAACTCACTTGGGGTCAGGGAGTACATATAATGGGGCTAGGATAACTCACTTTCGGTCAGAGAGTACATATAAAGGGGCTAGGATAACTCACTTGGGGTCAGGGAGTACTTATAAAGGCGCTAGGATAACTCACTTGCGGTCAGAGAGTACATATAACGGGGCTAGGATAACTCACTTGTGTCAGGGAGTACTTATATAGAGGCTAGGGTAACTCACTTGGGTCAGGGAGTACTTATATAGGACTAGGGTAATTCAGTTGCGGTCAGAGAGAACATATATAGGGATATGATAACTCACTTGCGGTCAGAGAGCACATATAAAGGGGCTAGAATAACTCACTTGGGGTCAGGGAGTACTTATAAAGGGGCTATGGTAACTCACTTGGGGTAAGGAGTACTTATATAGGACTAGGGTAATTCACTTGCGGTCAGAGAGAACATATATAGGGATAGGATAACTCAGTTGCGGTCAGAGAGTACATATAAAGGGGCTAGAATAACTCACTTGTTGTCAGGGAGTACTTCTATGGGACTAGGGTAACTCACTTGGGGTCTGGGAGTACTTATATGGGACTAGGGTAACCCACTTAAGGTCAGGGAGTACTTATATGGGACTAGGGTAACTCACTTGGGGTCAGGGAGTAGTTATAAGGGACTAGGATAACTCACTTGGGGTCTGGGAGTACTTATATAGGGGCTAGGGTAACTCACTTGGGATCAGGGAGTACTTCGATGGGACTAGGATAACTCACTTGGGGTCAGGGAGTACTTATAAATGGGCTAGGATAACTCACTTGGGGTCAGAGAGTACATATAAAGGGACCAGGATAACTCACTTGGGGTCAGGGAGTACTTATAAAGGGGCTATGTTAACTCACTTGGGGTCAGGAAGTACTAATATGGGACTAGGGTATTTCACTTGCCGTCAGAGAGTACATATAAAGGGGCTAGGATAACTCACTTGGGGTCAGGGAGTACTTATAAAGGTGATATGTTAACTCACTTGGGGTCAGGGGGTACTTATATGGGACTAGGGTAACTCAGTTGCGGTCAGAGAGTACATATACAGGTGCTAGGATAACTCACTTGGGGTCAGGGAGTACATATAATGGGGCTAGGATAACTCACTTTCGGTCAGAGAGTACATATAAATGGGCTAGGATAACTCACTTGTGGTCAGAGAGTACATATAAAGGGGCTAGGATAACTCACTTGGGGTCAGGGAGTACTTATAAAGGGGCTAGTGTAACTCACTTGCGGTCAGAGAGTACATATAAAGGGGCTAGGATAACTCACTTGGGGTCAGGGAGTACATATAATAGGGCTAGGATAACTCACTTGCGGTCAGAGAGTACATATAAAGGGGCTAGGATAACTCACTTGGGGTCAGGGAGTACTTATAAAGGCGCTAGGATAACTCACTTGCGGTCAGAGAGTACATATAAAGGGGCTATGGTAACTCACTTGGGGTTAGGGAGTACTTATATGGGACTAGGGTAACTCACTTGCGGTCAGAGAGTGCATATAAAGAGGATAGGATAACTCACTTGGGGTCAGAGAGTACATATAAAGGGGCTATGGTACCTCACTTTGGGTCAGGGAGTACTTATATGGGATTAGGGTAACTCACTTGCGGTCAGGGAGTACTTATAAAGGGGCTAGCGTAACTCTTTTCGGGTCAAGGAGTACTTATATTGGACTAGGCTAACTCACTTGGTGTCTGGGAGTACTTTTATGGGACCAGGGTAACTCACTTGGGGCCAGGGTGTACTTATAAAGGGGCTAGGGTAACTCACTTGGGGTCATGGAGTACTTATAAAGGGGTTAGAATATCTCACTTGCGGTTAGGGAGTACTTACAAAGGTGATATGGTAAAACACTTGGGGTCAGGAAGTACTAATATGGGACTAGGGTATTTCACTTGCCGTCAGAGAGTATATATAAAGGGGCTAGGATAACTCACTTGGGGTCAGGGAGTACTTATAAAGGAGATATGGTAACTCACTTGGGGTCAGGGGGTACTTATATGGGACTAGGGTAACTCAGTTGCGGTCAGAGAGTACATATAAAGGGGCTAGGATAACTCACTTGGGGTCAGGGAGTACTTATAAAGGCGCTAGGATAACTCACTTGCGGTCAGAGAGTACATATAACGGGGCTAGGATAACTCACTTGTGTCAGGGAGTACTTATATAGAGGCTAGGGTAACTCACTTGGGGTCAGGGAGTACTTATATAGGACTAGGGTAATTCAGTTGCGGTCAGAGAGAACATATATAGGGATATGATAACTCACTTGCGGTCAGAGAGCACATATAAAGGGGCTAGAATAACTCACTTGGGGTCAGGGAGTACTTATAAAGGGGCTATGGTAACTCACTTGGGGTAAGGAGTACTTATATAGGACTAGGGTAATTCACTTGCGGTCAGAGAGAACATATATAGGGATAGGATAACTCAGTTGCGGTCAGAGAGTACATATAACGGGGCTAGAATAACTCACTTGTTGTCAGGGAGTACTTCTATGGGACTAGGGTAACTCACTTGGGGTCTGGGAGTACTTATATGGGACTAGGGTAACCCACTTAAGGTCAGGGAGTACTTATAAAGGGGCTAGGGTAACTCACTTGGGGTCAGGGAGTACTTATATAGGGGCTAGGGTAACTCACTTGGGGTCAGGGAGTAATTCGATGGGACTAGGATAACTCACTTGGGGTCAGGGAGTACTTATAAAGGGGCTAGGATAACTCACTTGGGGTCAGAGAGTACATATAAAGGGACTAGGATAACTCAATTGGGGTCAGGGAGTACTTATAAAGGGGCTATGGTAACTCACTTGGGGTCAGGAAGTACTAATATGGGACTAGGGTATTTCACTTGCCGTCAGAGAGTACAAATAAAGGGGCTAGGATAACTCACTTGGGGTCAGGGAGTACATATAATGGGGCTAGGATAACTCACTTGGGGTCAGGGAGTATTTATAAAGGGGCTAGCATAACTCACTTGCGGTCAGAGAGTACATATAATGGGGCTAGGATAACTCACTTGGTGTCAGGGAGTACTTATAAAGGGGCTAGGATAACTCACTTGCGGTCAGAGAGTACATATAAAGGGACTAGGATAACTCACTTGGGGTCAGGGGTACTTATAAAGGGGCTATGTTAAATCACTTGGGGTCAGGAAGTACTAATATGGGACTAGGGTAACTCACTTGCGGTCAGAGAGTACATATAAAGGGGCTAGGATAACTCACTTGCGGTCAAAGAGTACATATAAAGGGGCTAGGATAACTCACTTGCGGTCAGAGAGTACATATAAAGGGGCTAGGATAACTCGCTTGGGGTCAGGGAGTACATATAATGGGGCTAGGATAACTCACTTGGGGTAAGGGAGTACTTATAAAGGGACTAGGATAACTCACTTGGGGTCAGGGAGTACTTATAAAGGGGCTAGCATAACTCACTTGCGGTCAGAGAGTACATATAATGGCGCTAGGATAACTCACTTGGGGTCAGGGAGTACTTATAAAGGGGCTAGCATAACTCACTTGCGGTCAGAGAGTACATATAATGGGGCTAGGATAACTCACTTGGGGTCAGGGAGTACTTATAAAGGAGCTAGGATAACTCACTTGGGGTCAGGGAGTACTTATAAAGGGGCTAGGGTAACTCACTTGCGGTCAGGGGTACTTATAAAGGGGCTATGTTAAATCACTTGGGGTCAGGAAGTACTAATATGGGACTAGGGTAACTCACTTGCGGTCAGAGAGTACATATAAAGGGGCTAGGATAACTCACTTAGGGGTCAGGGAGTACTTATATAGGGGCTAGGGTAACTCACTTGGGGTCAGGGAGTACTTCGATGGGACTAGGATAACTCACTTGGGGTCAGGGAGTACTTATAAAGGGGCTATGTTAAATCACTTTGGGTCAGGAAGTACTAATATGGGACTAGGGTAACTCACTTGCGGTCAGAGAGTACATATAAAGGGGCTAGGATAACTCACTTGGGGTCAGGGAGTACTTATAAAGGGGCTAGGGTAACTCACTTGCCGTCAGAGAGTACATATAAAGGGGCTAGGATAACTCACTTGGGGTCAGGGAGTACTTATAAAGGCGCTAGGATAACTCACTTGCGGTCAGAGAGTACATATAACGGGGCTAGGATAACTCACTTGTGTCAGGGAGTACTTATATAGGGGCTAGGGTAACTCACTTGGGGTCAGGGAGTACTTATATAGGACTAGGGTAATTCACTTGAGGTCAGAGAGAACATATATAGGGATAGGATAACTCAGTTGCGGTCAGAGAGTACATATAAAGGGGCTAGAATAACTCACTTGTTGTCAGGGAGTACTTCTATGGGACTAGGGTAACTCACTTGGGGTCTGGGAGTACTTATATGGGACTAGGGTAACCCACTTAAGGTCAGGGAGTACTTATATGGGACTAGGGTAACTCACTTGGGGTCAGGGAGTAGTTATAAGGGACTAGGATAACTCACTTGGGGTCTGGGGGTACTTATATAGGGGCTAGGGTAACTCACTTGGGATCAGGGAGTACTTCGATGGGACTAGGATAACTCACTTGGGGTCAGGGAGTACTTATAAATGGCCTAGGATAACTCACTTGGGGTCAGAGAGTACATATAAAGGGACTAGGATAACTCACTTGGGGTCAGGGAGTACTTATAAAGGGGCTATGGTAACTCACTTGGGGTCAGGAAGTACTAATATGGGACTAGGGTATTTCACTTGCCGTCAGAGAGTACATATAAAGGGGCTAGGATAACTCACTTGGAGTCAGGGAGTAGTTATAAAGGGGCTATGGTAACTCACTTGGGGTCAGGGAGTAGTTATAAGGGACTAGGATAACTCACTTGGGGTCTGGGAGTACATATAATGGGGCTATGATAACTCACTTGGTGTCAGGGAGTACTTATAAAGGGGCTAGGATAACTCACTTGCGGTCAGAGAGTACATATAAAGGGACTAGGATAACTCACTTGGGGTCAGGGGTACTTATAAAGGGGCTATGTTAAATCACTTGGGGTCAGGAAGTACTAATATGGGACTAGGGTAACTCACTTGCGGTCAGAGAGTACATATAAAGGGGCTAGGATAACTCACTTGCGGTCAAAGAGTACATATAAAGGGGCTAGGATAACTCACTTGCGGTCAGAGAGTACATATAAAGGGGCTAGGATAACTCGCTTGGGGTCAGGGAGTACATATAATGGGGCTAGGATAACTCACTTGGGGTAAGGGAGTACTTATAAAGGGACTAGGATAACTCACTTGGGGTCAGGGAGTACTTATAAAGGGGCTAGCATAACTCACTTGCGGTCAGAGAGTACATATAATGGCGCTAGGATAACTCACTTGGGGTCAGGGAGTACTTATAAAGGGGCTAGGATAACTCACTTGGGGTCAGGGAGTACTTATAAAGGAGCTAGGATAACTCACTTGGGGTCAGGGAGTACTTATAAAGGGGCTAGGGTAACTCACTTGCGGTCAGGGGTACTTATAAAGGGGCTATGTTAAATCACTTGGGGTCAGGAAGTACTAATATGGGACTAGGGTAACTCACTTGCGGTCAGAGAGTACATATAAAGGGGCTAGGATAACTCACTTAGGGGTCAGGGAGTACTTATATAGGGGCTAGGGTAACTCACTTGGGGTCAGGGAGTACTTCGATGGGACTAGGATAACTCACTTGGGGTCAGGGAGTACTTATAAAGGGGCTATGTTAAATCACTTTGGGTCAGGAAGTACTAATATGGGACTAGGGTAACTCACTTGCGGTCAGAGAGTACATATAAAGGGGCTAGGATAACTCACTTGCCGTCAGAGAGTACATATAAAGGGGCTAGGATAACTCACTTGGGGTCAGGGAGTACATATAATGGGGCTAGGATAACTCACTTGCGGTCAGAGAGTACATATAAAGGGGCTAGGATAACTCACTTGGGGTCAGGGAGTACTTATAAAGGCGCTAGGATAACTCACTTGCGGTCAGAGAGTACATATAACGGGGCTAGGATAACTCACTTGTGTCAGGGAGTACTTATATAGGGGCTAGGGTAACTCACTTGGGGTCAGGGAGTACTTATATAGGACTAGGGTAATTCACTTGAGGTCAGAGAGAACATATATAGGGATAGGATAACTCAGTTGCGGTCAGAGAGTACATATAAAGGGGCTAGAATAACTCACTTGTTGTCAGGGAGTACTTCTATGGGACTAGGGTAACTCACTTGGGGTCTGGGAGTACTTATATGGGACTAGGGTAACCCACTTAAGGTCAGGGAGTACTTATATGGGACTAGGGTAACTCACTTGGGGTCAGGGAGTAGTTATAAGGGACTAGGATAACTCACTTGGGGTCTGGGGGTACTTATATAGGGGCTAGGGTAACTCACTTGGGATCAGGGAGTACTTCGATGGGACTAGGATAACTCACTTGGGGTCAGGGAGTACTTATAAATGGGCTAGGATAACTCACTTGGGGTCAGAGAGTACATATAAAGGGACTAGGATAACTCACTTGGGGTCAGGGAGTACTTATAAAGGGGCTATGGTAACTCACTTGGGGTCAGGAAGTACTAATATGGGACTAGGGTATTTCACTTGCCGTCAGAGAGTACATATAAAGGGGCTAGGATAACTCACTTGGAGTCAGGGAGTAGTTATAAAGGGGCTATGGTAACTCACTTGGGGTCAGGGAGTAGTTATAAGGGACTAGGATAACTCACTTGGGGTCTGGGAGTACATATAATGGGGCTATGATAACTCACTTGGTGTCAGGGAGTACTTATAAAGGGGCTAGGATAACTCACTTGCGGTCAGAGAGTACATATAAAGGGACTAGTATAACTCACTTGGGGTCAGGGGTACTTATAAAGGGGCTATGTTAAATCACTTGGGGTCAGGAAGTACTAATATGGGACTAGGGTAACTCACTTGCGGTCAGAGAGTACATATAAAGGGGCTAGGATAACTCACTTGCGGTCAAAGAGTACATATAAAGGGGCTAGGATAACTCACTTGCGGTCAGAGAGTACATATAAAGGGGCTAGGATAACTCGCTTGGGGTCAGGGAGTACATATAATGGGGCTAGGATAACTCACTTGGGGTAAGTGAGTACTTATAAAGGGACTAGGATAACTCACTTGGGGTCAGGGAGTACTTATAAAGGGGCTAGCATAACTCACTTGCGGTCAGAGAGTACATATAATGGCGCTAGGATAACTCACTTGGGGTCAGGGAGTACTTATAAAGGGGCTAGGATAACTCACTTGGGGTCAGGGAGTACTTATAAAGGAGCTAGGATAACTCACTTGGGGTCAGGGAGTACTTATAAAGGGGCTAGGGTAACTCACTTGCGGTCAGAGAGTACATATAAAGGGGCTAGGATAACTCACTTGGGGTCAGGGAGTACATATAATGGGGCTAGAATAACTCACTTGGGGTCAGGGAGTATTTATAAAGGGGCTAGCATAACTCACTTGCGGTCAGAGAGTACATATAATGGGGCTAGGATAACTCACTTGGTGTCAGGGAGTACTTATAAAGGGGCTAGGATAACTCACTTGCGGTCAGAGAGTACATATAAAGGGACTAGGATAACTCACTTGGGGTCAGGGGTACTTATAAAGGGGCTATGTTAAATCATTTGGGGTCAGGAAGTACTAATATGGGACTAGGGTAACTCACTTGCGGTCAGAGAGTACATATAAAGGGGCTAGGATAACTCACTTGGGGTCAGGGAGTACTTATATAGGGGCTAGGGTAACTCACTTGGGGTCAGGGAGTACTTCGATGGGACTAGGATAACTCACTTGGGGTCAGGGAGTACTTATAAAGGGGCTATGTTAAATCACTTTGGGTCAGGAAGTACTAATATGGGACTAGGGTAACTCACTTGCGGTCAGAGAGTACATATAAAGGGGCTAGGATAACTCACTTGGGGTCAGGGAGTACTTATAAAGGGGCTAGGGTAACTCACTTGCCGTCAGAGAGTACATATAAAGGGGCTAGGATAACTGACTTGGGGTCAGGGAGTACATATAATGGGGCTAGGATAACTCACTTGCGGTCAGAGAGTACATATAAAGGGGCTAGGATAACTCACTTGGGGTCAGGGAGTACTTATAAAGGCGCTAGGATAACTCACTTGCGGTCAGAGAGTACATATAACGGGGCTAGGATAACTCACTTGTGTCAGGGAGTACTTATATAGGGGCTAGGGTAACTCACTTGGGTTCAGGGAGTACTTATATAGGACTAGGGTAATTCACTTGCGGTCAGAGAGAACATATATAGGGATATGATAACTCACTTGCGGTCAGAGAGCACATATAAAGGGGCTAGAATAACTCACTTGGGGTCAGGGAGTACTTATAAAGGGGCTATGGTAACTCACTTCGGGTAAGGAGTACTTATATAGGACTAGGGTAAATCACTTGCGGTCAGAGAGAACATATATAGGGATAGGATAACTCACTTGCGGTCAGAGAGTACTTATAAAGGGGCTAGGATAACTCACTTGGGGTCAGGGAGTACTTATAAATGGGCTAGGGTAACTCACTTGCGGTCAGAGAGTACATATAAAGGGGCTAGGATAACTCACTTGGGGTCAGGGGTACTTATAAAGGGGCTATGTTAAATCACTTGGGGTCAGGAAATACTAATATGGGACTAGGGTAACTCACTTGCGGTCAGAGAGTACATATAAAGGGGCTAGGATAACTCACTTGGGGTCAGGGAGTACTTATAAAGGTGATATGGTAACTCACTTGGGGTCAGGGGGTACTTATATGGGACTAGGGTAACTCAGTTGCGGTCAGAGAGTACATATAAAGGGGCTAGGATAAATCACTTGGGGTCAGGGAGTACATATAATGGGGCTAGGATAACTCACTTGCGGTCAGAGAGTACATATAAAGGGGCTAGGATAACTCACTTGCGGTCAGAGAGTACATATATAGGGGCTAGGATAACTCACTTGGGGTCAGGGAGTACTTATAAAGGGGCTAGGGTAACTCACTTGCGGTCAGAGAGTACATATAAAGGGGCTAGGATAACTCACTTGGGGTCAGGGAGTACTTATAAAGGGGCTAGGGTAACTCACTTGGGGTCAGGGAGTACTTATAAAGGGGCTAGCATAACTCACTTGCGGTCAGAGAGTACATATAATGGGGCTAGGATAACTCACTTGGGGTCAGGGAGTACTTATAAAGGGGCTAGCATAACTCACTTGCGGTCAGAGAGTACATATAATGGGGCTAGGATAACTCACTTGGGGTCAGGGAGTACTTATAAAGGGGCTAGGATAACTCACTTGCGGTCAGAGAGTACATATAAAGGGACTAGGATAACTCACTTGGGGTCAGGGGTACTTATAAAGGGGCTATGTTAAATCACTTGGGGTCAGGAAATACTAATATGGGACTAGGGTAACTCACTTGCGGTCAGAGAGTACATATAAAGGGGCTAGGATAACTCACTTGGGGTCAGGGGGTACATATAATGGGGCTAGGATAACTCACTTTCGGTCAGAGAGTACATATAAAGGGGCTAGGATAACTCACTTGCGGTCAGAGAGTACATATAAAGGGGCTAGGATAACTCACTTGGGGTCAGGGAGTACTTATAAAGGGGCTAGGGTAACTCACTTGCGGTCAGAGAGTATATATAAAGGGGCTAGGATAACTCACTTGGGGTCAGGGAGTACTTATAAAGGTGATATGGTAACTCACTTGGGGTCAGGGGGTACTTATATGGAACTAGGGTAACTCAGTTGCGGTCAGAGAGTACATATAAAGGGGCTAGGATAACTCACTTGGGGTCAGGGAGTACATATAATGGGGCTAGGATAACTCACTTTCGGTCAGAGAGTACATATATAGGGGCTAGGATAACTCACTTGCGGTCAGAGAGTACATATAAAGGGACTAGGATAACTCACTTGGGGTCAGAGAGTACATATAATGGGGCTAGGATAACTCACTTGGGGTCAGGGAGTACTTATAAAGGGGCTAGGATAACTCACTTGCGGTCAGAGAGTACATATAAAGGGATTAGGATAACTCACTTGGGGTCAGAGAGTACATATAACGGGGCTAGGATAACTCACTTGTGTCAGGGAGTACTTATATAGGGGCTAGGGTAACTCACATGGGGTCAGGGAGTACTTATATAGGACTAGGGTAATTCACTTGCGGTCAGAGAGAACATATATAGGGATATGATAACTCACTTGCGGTCAGAGAGCACATATAAAGGGGCTAGGATAACTCACTTGGGGTCAGGGAGTACTTATAAAGGTGATATGGTAACTCACTTGGGGTCAGGGAGTACTTATATGGGACTAGGGTAACTTAGTTGCGGTCAGAGAGTACATATAAAGGGGCTAGTATAACTCACTTGCGGTCAGAGAGTACATATAAAGGGGCTAGGATAACTCACTTGGGGTCAGGGAATACTTATAAAGGGGCTAGGATAACTCACTTGCGGTCAGAGAGTACATATAAAGGGACTAGGATAACTCACTTGGGGTCAGAGAATACATATAACGGGGCTAGGATAACTCACTTGTGTCAGGGAGTACTTATATAGGGGCTAGGGTAACTCACATGGGGTCAGGGAGTACTTATATAGGACTAGGGTAATTCACTTGCGGTCAGAGAGAACATATATAGGGATATGATAACTCACTTGCGGTCAGAGAGCACATATAAAGGGGCTAGAATAACTCACTTGGGGTCAGGGAGTACTTATAAAGGGGCTATGGTAACTCACTTGGGGTAAGGAGTACTTATATAGGACTAGGGTAATTCACTTGCGGTCAGAGAGAACATATATAGGGATAGGATAACTCAGTTGCGGTCAGAGAGTACATATAAAGGGGCTAGAATAACTCACTTGTTGTCAGGGAGTACTTCTATGGGACTTGGGTAACTCACTTGGGGTCTGGGAGTACTTATATGGGACTAGGTTAACCCACTTAAGGTCAGGGAGTACTTATATGGGACTAGGGTAACTCTCTTGAGGTCAGGGAGTACATATAAAGGGGTTAGGGTAACTCAATTTGGGTCAAGGAGTACTTGTATTGGACTAGGCTAACTCACTTGGTGTCTGGGAGTACTTATATGGGACCAGGGTAACTCCCTTGGTACCAGGGTGTACTTATAAAGGGGCTAGGGTAACTCACTTGGGGTCAGGGAGTAGTTATAAGGGACTAGGATAACTCACTTGGGGTCTGGGAGTACTTATATAGGGGCTAGGGTAACTCACTTGGGGTCAGGGAGTACTTCGATGGGACGAGGATAACTCACTTGGGGTCAGGGAGTACTTATAAAGGGGCTAGGATAACTCACTTGGGGTCAGAGAGTACATATAAAGGGACTAGGATAACTCACTTGGGGTCAGGGAGTACTAATATGGGACTAGGGTATTTCACTTGCCGTCAGAGAGTACATATAAAGGGGCTAGGATAACTCACTTGGGGTCAGGGAGTAGTTATAAAGGGGCTATGGTAACTCACTTGGGGTCAGGAAGTACTAATATGGGACTAGGGTATTTCACTTGCCGTCAGAGAGTACATATAAAGGGGCTAGGATAACTCACTTGGGGTCAGGGAGTAGTTATAAAGGGGCTATGGTAACTCACTTGGGGTCAGGGAGTACTAATATGGGACTAGGGTAACTCACTTGCAGTCAGAGAGTACATATAATGGGGCTAGGATAACTCACTTGGGGTCAGGGAGTACTTATAAAGGTAATATGGTAACTCACTTGGGGTCATGGGGTACTTATATGGGACTAGGGTAACTCAGTTGCGGTCAGAGAGTACATATAAAGGGGCTAGGATAACACACTTGGGGTCAGGGAGTACATATAATGGGGATAGGATAACTCACTTGGGGTCAGGGAGTATTTATAAAGGGGCTAGCATAACTCACTTGCGGTCAGAGAGTACATATAATGGGGCTAGGATAACTCACTTGGGGTCAGGGAGTACTTATAAAGGGGCTAGGATAACTCACTTGCGGTCAGAGAGTACGTATAAAGGGACTAGGATAACTCACTTGGGGTCAGGGGTACTTATAAAGGGGCTATGTTAAATCACTTGGGGTCAGGAAGTACTAATATGGGACTAGGGTAACTCACTTGCGGTCAGAGAGTACATATAAAGGGGGTAGGATAACTCACTTGGGGTCAGGGAGTACATATAACGGGGCTAGGATAACTCACTTGTGTCAGGGAGTACTTATATAGGGGCTAGGGTAACTCACATGGGGTCAGGGAGTACTTATATAGGACTAGGGTAATTCACTTGCGGTCAGTGAGAACATATATAGGGATATGATAACTCACTTGCGGTCAGAGAGCACATATAAAGGGGCTAGAATAACTCACTTGGGGTCAGGGAGTACTTATAAAGGGGCTATGGTAACTCACTTGGGTTAAGGAGTACTTATATAGGACTAGGGTAATTCACTTGCGGTCAGAGAGAACATATATAGGGATAGGATAACTCAGTTGCGGTCAGAGAGTACATATAAAGGGGCTAGAATAACTCACTTGTTGTCAGGGAGTACTTCTATGGGACTTGGGTAACTCACTTGGGGTCTGGGAGTACTTATATGGGACTAGGTTAACCCACTTAAGGTCAGGGAGTACTTATATGGGACTAGGGTAACTCTCTTGAGGTCAGGGAGTACATATAAAGGGGTTAGGGTAACTCAATTTGGGTCAAGGAGTACTTGTATTGGACTAGGCTAACTCACTTGGTGTCTGGGAGTACTTATATGGGACCTGGGTAACTCCCTTGGTGCCAGGGTGTACTTATAAAGGGGCTAGGGTAACTCACTTGGGGTCAGGGAGTAGTTATAAGGGACTAGGATAACTCACTTGGGGTCTGGGAGTACTTATATAGGGGCTATGGTAACTCACTTGGGGTCAGGGAGTACTTCGATGGGACGAGGATAACTCACTTGGGGTCAGGGAGTACTTATAAAGGGGCTAGGATAACTCACTTGGGGTCAGAGAGTACATATAAAGGGACTAGGATAACTCACTTGGGGTCAGGGAGTACTAATATGGGACTAGGGTAATTCACTTGCCGTCAGAGAGTACATATAAAGGGGCTAGGATAACTCACTTGGGGTCAGGGAGTAGTTATAAAGGGGCTATGGTAACTCACTTGGGGTCAGGGAGTACTAATATGGGACTAGGGTAACTCACTTGCAGTCAGAGAGTACATATAAAGGGGCTAGGATAACTCACTTGGGGTCAGGGAGTACTTATAAAGGTAATATGGTAACTCACTTGGGGTCAGGGGGTACTTATATGGGACTAGGGTAACTCAGTTGCGGTCAGAGAGTACATATAAAGGGGCTAGGATAACTCACTTGGGGTCAGGGAGTACATATAATGGGGATAGGATAACTCACTTGGGGTCAGGGAGTAGTTATAAAGGGGCTAGCATAACTCACTTGCGGTCAGAGAGTACATATAATGGGGCTAGGATAACTCACTTGGGGTCAGGGAGTACTTATAAAGGGGCTAGGATAACTCACTTGCGGTCAGAAAGTACATATAAAGGGACTAGGATAACTCACTTGGGGTCAGGGGTACTTATAAAGGGGCTATGTTAAATCACTTGGGGTCAGGAAGTACTAATATGGGACTAGGGTAACTCACTTGCGGTCAGAGAGTACATATAAAGGGGCTAGGATAACTCACTTGGGGTCAGGGAGTACTTATAAAGGTGATATGGTAACTCACTTGGGGTCAGGGAGTACTTATATGGGACTAGGGTAACTTAGTTGCGGTCAGAGAGTACATATAAAGGGGCTAGTATAACTCACTTGCGGTCAGAGAGTACATATAAAGGGGCTAGGATAACTCACTTGGGGTCAGGGAATACTTATAAAGGGGCTAGGATAACTCACTTGCGGTCAGAGAGTACATATAAAGGGACTAGGATAACTCACTTGCGGTCAGAGAGTACATATAAAGGGACCAGGATAACTCACTTGGGGTCAGGGGTACTTATAAAGGGGCTATGTTAAATCACTTGGGGTCAGGAAATACTAATATGGGACTAGGGTAACTCACTTGCGGTCAGAGAGTACATATAAAGGGGCTAGGATAACTCACTTGGGGTCAGGGGGTACATATAATGGGGCTAGGATAACTCACTTTCGGTCAGAGAGTACATATAAAGGGGCTAGGATAACTCACTTGCGGTCAGAGAGTACATATAAAGGGGCTAGGATAACTCACTTGGGGTCAGGGAGTACTTATAAAGGGGCTAGGGTAACTCACTTGCGGTCAGAGAGTATATATAAAGGGGCTAGGATAACTCACTTGGGGTCAGGGAGTACTTATAAAGGTGATATGGTAACTCACTTGGGGTCAGGGGGTACTTATATGGAACTAGGGTAACTCAGTTGCGGTCAGAGAGTACATATAAAGGGGCTAGGATAACTCACTTGGGGTCAGGGAGTACATATAATGGGGCTAGGATAACTCACTTTCGGTCAGAGAGTACATATATAGGGGCTAGGATAACTCACTTGCGGTCAGAGAGTACATATAAAGGGACTAGGATAACTCACTTGGGGTCAGAGAGTACATATAATGGGGCTAGGATAACTCACTTGGGGTCAGGGAGTACTTATAAAGGGGCTAGGATAACTCACTTGCGGTCAGAGAGTACATATAAAGGGATTAGGATAACTCACTTGGGGTCAGAGAGTACATATAACGGGGCTAGGATAACTCACTTGTGTCAGGGAGTACTTATATAGGGGCTAGGGTAACTCACATGGGGTCAGGGAGTACTTATATAGGACTAGGGTAATTCACTTGCGGTCAGAGAGAACATATATAGGGATATGATAACTCACTTGCGGTCAGAGAGCACATATAAAGGGGCTAGAATAACTCACTTGTTGTCAGGGAGTACTTCTATGGGACTTGGGTAACTCACTTGGGGTCTGGGAGTACTTATATGGGACTAGGGTATTTCACTTGCCGTCAGAGAGTACATATAAAGGGGCTAGGATAACTCACTTGGGGTCAGGGAGTAGTTATAAAGGGGCTATGGTAACTCACTTGGGGTCAGGGAGTACTAATATGGGACTAGGGTAACTCACTTGCAGTCAGAGAGTACATATAAAGGGGCTAGGATAACTCACTTGGGGTCAGGGAGTACTTATAAAGGGGCTAGGATAACTCACTTGCAGTCAGAGAGTACATATAAAGGGACTAGGATAACTCACTTGGGGTCAGGGGTACTTATAAAGGGGCTATGTTAAATCACTTGGGGTCAGGAAGTACTAATATGGGACTAGGGTAACTCACTTGCGGTCAGAGAGTACATATAAAGGGGCTAGGATAACTCACTTGGGGTCAGGGAGTACTTATAAAGGTGATATGGTAACTCACTTGGGGTCAGGGAGTACTTATATGGGACTAGGGTAACTTAGTTGCGGTCAGAGAGTACATATAAAGGGGCTAGTATAACTCACTTGCGGTCAGAGAGTACATATAAAGGGGCTAGGATAACTCACTTGGGGTCAGGGAATACTTATAAAGGGGCTAGGATAACTCACTTGCGGTCAGAGAGTACATATAAAGGGACTAGGATAACTCACTTGGGGTCAGAGAATACATATAACGGGGCTAGGATAACTCACTTGTGTCAGGGAGTACTTATATAGGGGCTAGGGTAACTCACATGGGGTCAGGGAGTACTTATATAGGACTAGGGTAATTCACTTGCGGTCAGAGAGAACATATATAGGGATATGATAACTCACTTGCGGTCAGAGAGCACATATAAAGGGGCTAGAATAACTCACTTGGGGTCAGGGAGTACTTATAAAGGGGCTATGGTAACTCACTTGGGGTAAGGAGTACTTATATAGGACTAGGGTAATTCACTTGCGGTCAGAGAGAACATATATAGGGATAGGATAACTCAGTTGCGGTCAGAGAGTACATATAAAGGGCTAGAATAACTCACTTGTTGTCAGGGAGTACTTCTATGGGACTTGGGTAACTCACTTGGGGTCTGGGAGTACTTATATGGGACTAGGTTAACCCACTTAAGGTCAGGGAGTACTTATATGGGTCTAGGGTAACTCTCTTGAGGTCAGGGAGTACATATAAAGGGGTTAGGGTAACTCAATTTGGGTCAAGGAGTACTTGTATTGGACTAGGCTAACTCACTTGGTGTCTGGGAGTACTTATATGGGACCAGGGTAACTCCCTTGGTACCAGGGTGTACTTATAAAGGGGCTAGGGTAACTCACTTGGGGTCAGGGAGTAGTTATAAGGGACTAGGATAACTCACTTGGGGTCTGGGAGTACTTATATAGGGGCTAGGGTAACTCACTTGGGGTCAGGGAGTACTTCGATGGGACGAGGATAACTCACTTGGGGTCAGGGAGTACTTATAAAGGGGCTAGGATAACTCACTTGGGGTCAGAGAGTACATATAAAGGGACTAGGATAACTCACTTGGGGTCAGGGAGTACAGTTTCGGCCATTAATCTTGCGTCAGGCGAGGGGAAGTAGAAATTAAAGGGGTGAAGGGATATCTAGGGAGTTTGTCCGTAGCTGTCAAATGGCGCGATTAACCCTCAATTATGGATTGTAAACAAAAGTAATATTTTCGGAAAACGATTGCGGAAAAGAAGGAAGAATTTTAATACATAACAGAGAAGAAGAAATATATCAAATGAGTATAAATTAATAAAAAAAATGAAAATTATTGTGAATTTTTAAGAAAATATACTTTGTGGCTATTTTATTTTTGTTACAGGTGAAATCCTGTTATGATGGCTTTCTATTAAGGAAAAAAGTTCTTATAAACAAATAAGTGCAAAAGCATTAAGATATGAAGTATTTCTGTGTGGCCCAGTCATTTCGATAATTGTGACTTAATGTTATGATAGTGAATGTGTAAGCGATTAGTGTATATACAACAAACTCTTATTGTAAATTTAATAATCTTGTATGACAATGTTTTAATTGCTATTATTTTAAATTAAAGCTAGTTTAATTAACATATTATTTTTATTTCATCCCTTTCACAAAATTCTAAACACACATGGTAATTACCTATTCTTGTAGTAGTCATATATTCGTTAAATTACTTACAGAATTACAGCTGTTTATATTTGTAAAGCATAGCTGTTTGTTGCAATGATTTTTATTATTCAATGTGAGACAAATTGCATTGGGTTTAGGCAAATGTCTTATTGATCCGCCACATCCTTCCATATCTTATGTAATATTTATTTGCCTTGTTAGTTCTTTCTTTTAGTTTTCAAAATATACCAATATTTTTTTGCTATTTTTATATACACTCAGATATGGCTATTCTATTGAATAATTAATCTTATAAATGTCAAGATGATTGGTAAACCATTGTTCTATTAAATTTGAAGAATGAACACTTGAATTATTTTACTTATAATGTTTGGCATCTCTTCCATAGGATTTATATTTGAGAGGATGTTGTTCTCCAGTACATTTAAGTATACTGCTGAAATCATCTTGCTTTTAGCTTCAAATAATTCACATTTGGATATCCTTCCTCAATATATAATACATATTTTGTTAGTCCTATTTGTTTGTGAAATTTATCTGTTCTAAAACCTTAATTAATCCAGTTACTAGATATATAAAATATCATTTGCAAAGAATTGATATCTTTCTATCAATCTTAACAATATCATAATAGATGAAATGAAATAAGTATTCTATATTCAAAATGGATATCCATGCGTGTAGTTGGAAAACTATTTGAAGCTGAAAACAAGATGAACTCAGGAGTAGTATTGTCAGATCTGTGTGTATGTATAAATGAATAAAAAATTAATGTTATATGTTGTAGACTAGAAGAAAATAGTGTAACAGAGCCAAATAAATGTCGCATAAGATATGGAAGGATGTGGCGGATAAATAAGACATTTACCTAAACCCAATGCAATTTTTCTCACATTGAATAATAAAAATCATTGCAACAAAAAGCTATGCTTTACAAATATAAAACAGTTGTAATTTTGTAAGTATTTTAACGAATATATGACTACTACAAGAATAGGTAATTACCATGTGTGTTTAGAATTTTGAGAAAGGGATGAAATAAAAATAATATGTTAATTAAACTAGCTTTAATTTAAAATAATAGCAATTAAAACTGTCATACAAGATTATTAAATTTACAATAAGAGTTTGTTGTATATACACTAATCGCTTACACATTCACTATTATAACATTAAGTCACAATTATCGAAATGACTGGGCCACAAAGAAATGCTTCATATCTTAATGCTTTTGCACTTATTTGTTTATAAGAACTTTTTTCCTTAATAGAAAGCCATCATAACAGGATTTCACCTGTAACAAAAATAAAAAAACCACAAAGTATATTTTCTTAAAAATTCACAATAATTTTCATTTTTTTTATTAATTTATACTCATCTGATATATTTCTTCTTCTCTGTTATGTATTAAAATTCTTCCTTCTTTTCCGCAATCGTTTTCCGAAAACATTACTTTTGTTTACAATCCAAAATTAAGGGTTAATCGCGCCATTTGACAGCTACGGACAAACTCCCTAGATATCCCTTCACCCCTCTAATTTCTACTTCCCCTCGCCTGACGCAAGATTAATGGCCGAAACTGTACTAATATGGGACTAGGGTATTTCACTTGCCGTCAGAGAGTACATATAAAGGGGCTAGGATAACTCACTTGGGGTCAGGGAGTAGTTATAAAGGGGCTATGGTAACTCACTTGGGGTCAGGAAGTACTAATATGGGACTAGGGTATTTCACTTGCCGTCAGAGAGTACATATAAAGGGGCTAGGATAACTCACTTGGGGTCAGGGAGTAGTTATAAAGGGGCTATGGTAACTCACTTGGGGTCAGGGAGTACTAATATGGGACTAGGGTAACTCACTTGCAGTCAGAGAGTACATATAATGGGGCTAGGATAACTCACTTGGGGTCAGGGAGTACTTATAAAGGTAATATGGTAACTCACTTGGGGTCATGGGGTACTTATATGGGACTAGGGTAACTCAGTTGCGGTCAGAGAGTACATATAAAGGGGCTAGGATAACACACTTGGGGTCAGGGAGTACATATAATGGGGATAGGATAACTCACTTGGGGTCAGGGAGTATTTATAAAGGGGCTAGCATAACTCACTTGCGGTCAGAGAGTACATATAATGGGGCTAGGATAACTCACTTGGGGTCAGGGAGTACTTATAAAGGGGCTAGCATAACTCACTTGCGGTCAGAGAGTACGTATAAAGGGACTAGGATAACTCACTTGGGGTCAGGGGTACTTATAAAGGGGCTATGTTAAATCACTTGGGGTCAGGAAGTACTAATATGGGACTAGGGTAACTCACTTGCGGTCAGAGAGTACATATAAAGGGGGTAGGATAACTCACTTGGGGTCAGGGAGTACTTATAAAGGTGATATGGTAACTCACTTGGGGTGAGGGAGTACTTATATGGGACTAGGATAACTCACTTGCGGTCAGAGAGTACTTATAAAGGGGCTAGGGTAACTCACTTGCGGGCAGAGAGTGCATATAAAGGGGCTAGGAAAACTCACTTGGGGTCAGGGAGTACATATAATGGGGATAGGATAACTCACTTGTGGTCAGAGAGTACATATAAAGGGGCTAGGATAACTCACTTGCGGTCAGAGAGTACATATAAAGGGGCTAGGATAACTCACTTGGGGTCAGGGAGTACTTATAAAGGGGCTAGGGTAACTCACTTGCGGTCAGAGAGTACATATAAAGGGGCTAGGATAACTCACTTGGGGTCAGGGAGTACATATAATGGGGCTAGGATAACTCACTTGGGGTCAGGGAGTACTTATAAAGGGGCTAGCATAACTCACTTGCGGTCAGAGAGTACATATAATGGGGCTAGGATAACTCACTTGGGGTCAGGGAGTACTTATAAAGGGGCTAGCATAACTCACTTGCGGTCAGAGAGTACATATAATGGGGCTAGGATAACTCACTTGGGGTCAGGGAGTACTTATAAAGGGGCTAGGATAACTCACTTGCGGTCAGAGAGTACATATAAAGGGACTAGGAATACTCACTTGGGGTCAGGGGTACTTATAAAGGGGCTATGTTAAATCACTTGGGGTCAGGAAATACTAATATAGGACTAGGGTAACTCACTTGCGGTCAGAGAGTACATATAAAGGGGCTAGGATAACTCACTTGGGGTCAAGGAGTACATATAATGGGGCTAGGATAACTCACTTTCGGTCAGAGAGTACATATAAAGGGGCTAGGATAACTCACTTGCGGTCAGAGAGTACATATAAAGGGGCTAGGATAACTCACTTGGGGTCAGGGAGTACTTATAAAGGGGCTAGGGTAACTCACTTGCGGTCAGAGAGTACATATAAAGGGGCTAGGATAACTCACTTGGGGTCAGGGAGTACATATAATGGGGCTAGGATAACTCACTTTCGGTCAGAGAGTACATATAAAGGGGTTAGGGTAACTCAATTTGGGTCAAGGAGTACTTGTATTGGACTAGGCTAACTCACTTGGTGTCTGGGAGTACTTATATGGGACCAGGGTAACTCCCTTGGTACCAGGGTGTACTTATAAAGGGGCTAGGGTAACTCACTTGGGGTCAGGGAGTAGTTATAAGGGACTAGGATAACTCACTTGGGGTCTGGGAGTACTTATATAGGGGCTAGGGTAACTCACTTGGGGTCAGGGAGTACTTCGATGGGACGAGGATAACTCACTTGGGGTCAGGGAGTACTTATAAAGGGGCTAGGATAACTCACTTGGGGTCAGAGAGTACATATAAAGGGACTAGGATAACTCACTTGGGGTCAGGGAGTACAGTTTCGGCCATTAATCTTGCGTCAGGCGAGGGGAAGTAGAAATTAAAGGGGTGAAGGGATATCTAGGGAGTTTGTCCGTAGCTGTCAAATGGCGCGATTAACCCTCAATTATGGATTGTAAACAAAAGTAATATTTTCGGAAAACGATTGCGGAAAAGAAGGAAGAATTTTAATACATAACAGAGAAGAAGAAATATATCAAATGAGTATAAATTAATAAAAAAAATGAAAATTATTGTGAATTTTTAAGAAAATATACTTTGTGGCTATTTTATTTTTGTTACAGGTGAAATCCTGTTATGATGGCTTTCTATTAAGGAAAAAAGTTCTTATAAACAAATAAGTGCAAAAGCATTAAGATATGAAGTATTTCTGTGTGGCCCAGTCATTTCGATAATTGTGACTTAATGTTATGATAGTGAATGTGTAAGCGATTAGTGTATATACAACAAACTCTTATTGTAAATTTAATAATCTTGTATGACAATGTTTTAATTGCTATTATTTTAAATTAAAGCTAGTTTAATTAACATATTATTTTTATTTCATCCCTTTCACAAAATTCTAAACACACATGGTAATTACCTATTCTTGTAGTAGTCATATATTCGTTAAATTACTTACAGAATTACAGCTGTTTATATTTGTAAAGCATAGCTGTTTGTTGCAATGATTTTTATTATTCAATGTGAGACAAATTGCATTGGGTTTAGGCAAATGTCTTATTGATCCGCCACATCCTTCCATATCTTATGTAATATTTATTTGCCTTGTTAGTTCTTTCTTTTAGTTTTCAAAATATACCAATATTTTTTTGCTATTTTTATATACACTCAGATATGGCTATTCTATTGAATAATTAATCTTATAAATGTCAAGATGATTGGTAAACCATTGTTCTATTAAATTTGAAGAATGAACACTTGAATTATTTTACTTATAATGTTTGGCATCTCTTCCATAGGATTTATATTTGAGAGGATGTTGTTCTCCAGTACATTTAAGTATACTGCTGAAATCATCTTGCTTTTAGCTTCAAATAATTCACATTTGGATATCCTTCCTCAATATATAATACATATTTTGTTAGTCCTATTTGTTTGTGAAATTTATCTGTTCTAAAACCTTAATTAATCCAGTTACTAGATATATAAAATATCATTTGCAAAGAATTGATATCTTTCTATCAATCTTAACAATATCATAATAGATGAAATGAAATAAGTATTCTATATTCAAAATGGATATCCATGCGTGTAGTTGGAAAACTATTTGAAGCTGAAAACAAGATGAACTCAGGAGTAGTATTGTCAGATCTGTGTGTATGTATAAATGAATAAAAAATTAATGTTATATGTTGTAGACTAGAAGAAAATAGTGTAACAGAGCCAAATAAATGTCGCATAAGATATGGAAGGATGTGGCGGATAAATAAGACATTTACCTAAACCCAATGCAATTTTTCTCACATTGAATAATAAAAATCATTGCAACAAAAAGCTATGCTTTACAAATATAAAACAGTTGTAATTTTGTAAGTATTTTAACGAATATATGACTACTACAAGAATAGGTAATTACCATGTGTGTTTAGAATTTTGAGAAAGGGATGAAATAAAAATAATATGTTAATTAAACTAGCTTTAATTTAAAATAATAGCAATTAAAACTGTCATACAAGATTATTAAATTTACAATAAGAGTTTGTTGTATATACACTAATCGCTTACACATTCACTATTATAACATTAAGTCACAATTATCGAAATGACTGGGCCACAAAGAAATGCTTCATATCTTAATGCTTTTGCACTTATTTGTTTATAAGAACTTTTTTCCTTAATAGAAAGCCATCATAACAGGATTTCACCTGTAACAAAAATAAAAAAACCACAAAGTATATTTTCTTAAAAATTCACAATAATTTTCATTTTTTTTATTAATTTATACTCATCTGATATATTTCTTCTTCTCTGTTATGTATTAAAATTCTTCCTTCTTTTCCGCAATCGTTTTCCGAAAACATTACTTTTGTTTACAATCCAAAATTAAGGGTTAATCGCGCCATTTGACAGCTACGGACAAACTCCCTAGATATCCCTTCACCCCTCTAATTTCTACTTCCCCTCGCCTGACGCAAGATTAATGGCCGAAACTGTACTAATATGGGACTAGGGTATTTCACTTGCCGTCAGAGAGTACATATAAAGGGGCTAGGATAACTCACTTGGGGTCAGGGAGTAGTTATAAAGGGGCTATGGTAACTCACTTGGGGTCAGGAAGTACTAATATGGGACTAGGGTATTTCACTTGCCGTCAGAGAGTACATATAAAGGGGCTAGGATAACTCACTTGGGGTCAGGGAGTAGTTATAAAGGGGCTATGGTAACTCACTTGGGGTCAGGGAGTACTAATATGGGACTAGGGTAACTCACTTGCAGTCAGAGAGTACATATAATGGGGCTAGGATAACTCACTTGGGGTCAGGGAGTACTTATAAAGGTAATATGGTAACTCACTTGGGGTCATGGGGTACTTATATGGGACTAGGGTAACTCAGTTGCGGTCAGAGAGTACATATAAAGGGGCTAGGATAACACACTTGGGGTCAGGGAGTACATATAATGGGGATAGGATAACTCACTTGGGGTCAGGGAGTATTTATAAAGGGGCTAGCATAACTCACTTGCGGTCAGAGAGTACATATAATGGGGCTAGGATAACTCACTTGGGGTCAGGGAGTACTTATAAAGGGGCTAGCATAACTCACTTGCGGTCAGAGAGTACGTATAAAGGGACTAGGATAACTCACTTGGGGTCAGGGGTACTTATAAAGGGGCTATGTTAAATCACTTGGGGTCAGGAAGTACTAATATGGGACTAGGGTAACTCACTTGCGGTCAGAGAGTACATATAAAGGGGGTAGGATAACTCACTTGGGGTCAGGGAGTACTTATAAAGGTGATATGGTAACTCACTTGGGGTGAGGGAGTACTTATATGGGACTAGGATAACTCACTTGCGGTCAGAGAGTACTTATAAAGGGGCTAGGGTAACTCACTTGCGGGCAGAGAGTGCATATAAAGGGGCTAGGAAAACTCACTTGGGGTCAGGGAGTACATATAATGGGGATAGGATAACTCACTTGTGGTCAGAGAGTACATATAAAGGGGCTAGGATAACTCACTTGCGGTCAGAGAGTACATATAAAGGGGCTAGGATAACTCACTTGGGGTCAGGGAGTACTTATAAAGGGGCTAGGGTAACTCACTTGCGGTCAGAGAGTACATATAAAGGGGCTAGGATAACTCACTTGGGGTCAGGGAGTACATATAATGGGGCTAGGATAACTCACTTGGGGTCAGGGAGTACTTATAAAGGGGCTAGCATAACTCACTTGCGGTCAGAGAGTACATATAATGGGGCTAGGATAACTCACTTGGGGTCAGGGAGTACTTATAAAGGGGCTAGCATAACTCACTTGCGGTCAGAGAGTACATATAATGGGGCTAGGATAACTCACTTGGGGTCAGGGAGTACTTATAAAGGGGCTAGGATAACTCACTTGCGGTCAGAGAGTACATATAAAGGGACTAGGAATACTCACTTGGGGTCAGGGGTACTTATAAAGGGGCTATGTTAAATCACTTGGGGTCAGGAAATACTAATATAGGACTAGGGTAACTCACTTGCGGTCAGAGAGTACATATAAAGGGGCTAGGATAACTCACTTGGGGTCAAGGAGTACATATAATGGGGCTAGGATAACTCACTTTCGGTCAGAGAGTACATATAAAGGGGCTAGGATAACTCACTTGCGGTCAGAGAGTACATATAAAGGGGCTAGGATAACTCACTTGGGGTCAGGGAGTACTTATAAAGGGGCTAGGGTAACTCACTTGCGGTCAGAGAGTACATATAAAGGGGCTAGGATAACTCACTTGGGGTCAGGGAGTACATATAATGGGGCTAGGATAACTCACTTTCGGTCAGAGAGTACATATAAAGGGGCTAGGATAACTCACTTGCGGTCAGAGAGTACATATAAAGGGACTAGGATAACTCACTTGGGGTCAGGGAGTACTTATAAAGGGGCTAGGGTAACTCACTTGCGGTCAGAGAGTACATATAAAGGGGCTAGGATAACTCACTTGGGGTCAGGGAGTACTTATAAAGGTGATATGGTAACTCACTTGGGGTCAGGGGGTACTTATATGGAACTAGGGTAACTCAGTTGCGGTCAGAGAGTACATATAAAGGGGCTAGGATAACTCACTTGGGGTCAGGGAGTACATATAATGGGGCTAGGATAACTCACTTTCGGTCAGAGAGTACATATATAGGGGCTAGGATAACTCACTTGCGGTCAGAGAGTACATATAAAGGGACTAGGATAACTCACTTGGGGTCAGAGAGTACATATAATGGGGCTAGGATAACTCACTTGGGGTCAGGGAGTACTTATAAAGGGGCTAGGATAACTCACTTGCGGTCAGAGAGTACATATAAAGGGACTAGGATAACTCACTTGGGGTCAGAGAGTACATATAACGGGGCTAGGATAACTCACTTGTGTCAGGGAGTACTTATATAGGGGCTAGGGTAACTCACATGGGGTCAGGGAGTACTTATATAGGACTAGGGTAATTCACTTGCGGTCAGTGAGAACATATATAGGGATATGATAACTCACTTGCGGTCAGAGAGCACATATAAAGGGGCTAGAATAACTCACTTGGGGTCAGGGAGTACTTATAAAGGGGCTATGGTAACTCACTTGGGGTAAGGAGTACTTATATAGGACAAGGGTAATTCACTTGCGGTCAGAGAGAACATATATAGGGATAGGATAACTCAGTTGCGGTCAGAGAGTACATATAAAGGGGCTAGAATAACTCACTTGTTGTCAGGGAGTACTTCTATGGGACTTGGGTAACTCACTTGGGGTCTGGGAGTACTTATATGGGACTAGGTTAACCCACTTAAGGTCAGGGAGTACTTATATGGGACTAGGGTAACTCTCTTGAGGTCAGGGAGTACATATAAAGGGGTTAGGGTAACTCAATTTGGGTCAAGGAGTACTTGTATTGGACTAGGCTAACTCACTTGGTGTCTGGGAGTACTTATATGGGACCTGGGTAACTCCCTTGGTGCCAGGGTGTACTTATAAAGGGGCTAGGGTAACTCACTTGGGGTCAGGGAGTAGTTATAAGGGACTAGGATAACTCACTTGGGGTCTGGGAGTACTTATATAGGGGCTATGGTAACTCACTTGGGGTCAGGGAGTACTTCGATGGGACGAGGATAACTCACTTGGGGTCAGGGAGTACTTATAAAGGGGCTAGGATAACTCACTTGGGGTCAGAGAGTACATATAAAGGGACTAGGATAACTCACTTGGGGTCAGGGAGTACTAATATGGGACTAGGGTAATTCACTTGCCGTCAGAGAGTACATATAAAGGGGCTAGGATAACTCACTTGGGGTCAGGGAGTAGTTATAAAGGGGCTATGGTAACTCACTTGGGGTCAGGGAGTACTAATATGGGACTAGGGTAACTCACTTGCAGTCAGAGAGTACATATAAAGGGGCTAGGATAACTCACATGGGGTCAGGGAGTACTTATAAAGGTAATATGGTAACTCACTTGGGGTCAGGGGGTACTTATATGGGACTAGGGTAACTCAGTTGCGGTCAGAGAGTACATATAAAGGGGCTAGGATAACTCACTTGGGGTCAGGGAGTACATATAATGGGGATAGGATAACTCACTTGGGGTCAGGGAGTATTTATAAAGGGGCTAGCATAACTCACTTGCGGTCAGAGAGTACATATAATGGGGCTAGGATAACTCACTTGGGGTCAGGGAGTACTTATAAAGGGGCTAGGATAACTCACTTGCGGTCAGAAAGTACATATAAAGGGACTAGGATAACTCACTTGGGGTCAGGGGTACTTATAAAGGGGCTATGTTAAATCACTTGGGGTCAGGAAGTACTAATATGGGACTAGGGTAACTCACTTGCGGTCAGAGAGTACATATAAAGGGGCTAGGATAACTCACTTGGGGTCAGGGAGTACTTATAAAGGTGATATGGTAACTCACTTGGGGTCAGGGAGTACTTATATGGGACTAGGGTAACTTAGTTGCGGTCAGAGAGTACATATAAAGGGGCTAGTATAACTCACTTGCGGTCAGAGAGTACATATAAAGGGGCTAGGATAACTCACTTTCGGTCAGAGAGTACATATATAGGGGCTAGGATAACTCACTTGCGGTCAGAGAGTACATATAAAGGGACTAGGATAACTCACTTGGGGTCAGAGAGTACATATAATGGGGCTAGGATAACTCACTTGGGGTCAGGGAGTACTTATAAAGGGGCTAGGATAACTCACTTGCGGTCAGAGAGTACATATAAAGGGATTAGGATAACTCACTTGGGGTCAGAGAGTACATATAACGGGGCTAGGATAACTCACTTGTGTCAGGGAGTACTTATATAGGGGCTAGGGTAACTCACATGGGGTCAGGGAGTACTTATATAGGACTAGGGTAATTCACTTGCGGTCAGAGAGAACATATATAGGGATATGATAACTCACTTGCGGTCAGAGAGCACATATAAAGGGGCTAGAATAACTCACTTGTTGTCAGGGAGTACTTCTATGGGACTTGGGTAACTCACTTGGGGTCTGGGAGTACTTATATGGGACTAGGGTATTTCACTTGCCGTCAGAGAGTACATATAAAGGGGCTAGGATAACTCACTTGGGGTCAGGGAGTAGTTATAAAGGGGCTATGGTAACTCACTTGGGGTCAGGGAGTACTAATATGGGACTAGGGTAACTCACTTGCAGTCAGAGAGTACATATAAAGGGGCTAGGATAACTCACTTGGGGTCAGGGAGTACTTATAAAGGGGCTAGGATAACTCACTTGCAGTCAGAGAGTACATATAAAGGGACTAGGATAACTCACTTGGGGTCAGGGGTACTTATAAAGGGGCTATGTTAAATCACTTGGGGTCAGGAAGTACTAATATGGGACTAGGGTAACTCACTTGCGGTCAGAGAGTACATATAAAGGGGCTAGGATAACTCACTTGGGGTCAGGGAGTACTTATAAAGGTGATATGGTAACTCACTTGGGGTCAGGGAGTACTTATATGGGACTAGGGTAACTTAGTTGCGGTCAGAGAGTACATATAAAGGGGCTAGTATAACTCACTTGCGGTCAGAGAGTACATATAAAGGGGCTAGGATAACTCACTTGGGGTCAGGGAATACTTATAAAGGGGCTAGGATAACTCACTTGCGGTCAGAGAGTACATATAAAGGGACTAGGATAACTCACTTGGGGTCAGAGAATACATATAACGGGGCTAGGATAACTCACTTGTGTCAGGGAGTACTTATATAGGGGCTAGGGTAACTCACATGGGGTCAGGGAGTACTTATATAGGACTAGGGTAATTCACTTGCGGTCAGAGAGAACATATATAGGGATATGATAACTCACTTGCGGTCAGAGAGCACATATAAAGGGGCTAGAATAACTCACTTGGGGTCAGGGAGTACTTATAAAGGGGCTATGGTAACTCACTTGGGGTAAGGAGTACTTATATAGGACTAGGGTAATTCACTTGCGGTCAGAGAGAACATATATAGGGATAGGATAACTCAGTTGCGGTCAGAGAGTACATATAAAGGGCTAGAATAACTCACTTGTTGTCAGGGAGTACTTCTATGGGACTTGGGTAACTCACTTGGGGTCTGGGAGTACTTATATGGGACTAGGTTAACCCACTTAAGGTCAGGGAGTACTTATATGGGTCTAGGGTAACTCTCTTGAGGTCAGGGAGTACATATAAAGGGGTTAGGGTAACTCAATTTGGGTCAAGGAGTACTTGTATTGGACTAGGCTAACTCACTTGGTGTCTGGGAGTACTTATATGGGACCAGGGTAACTCCCTTGGTACCAGGGTGTACTTATAAAGGGGCTAGGGTAACTCACTTGGGGTCAGGGAGTAGTTATAAGGGACTAGGATAACTCACTTGGGGTCTGGGAGTACTTATATAGGGGCTAGGGTAACTCACTTGGGGTCAGGGAGTACTTCGATGGGACGAGGATAACTCACTTGGGGTCAGGGAGTACTTATAAAGGGGCTAGGATAACTCACTTGGGGTCAGAGAGTACATATAAAGGGACTAGGATAACTCACTTGGGGTCAGGGAGTACTAATATGGGACTAGGGTATTTCACTTGCCGTCAGAGAGTACATATAAAGGGGCTAGGATAACTCACTTGGGGTCAGGGAGTAGTTATAAAGGGGCTATGGTAACTCACTTGGGGTCAGGAAGTACTAATATGGGACTAGGGTATTTCACTTGCCGTCAGAGAGTACATATAAAGGGGCTAGGATAACTCACTTGGGGTCAGGGAGTAGTTATAAAGGGGCTATGGTAACTCACTTGGGGTCAGGGAGTACTAATATGGGACTAGGGTAACTCACTTGCAGTCAGAGAGTACATATAATGGGGCTAGGATAACTCACTTGGGGTCAGGGAGTACTTATAAAGGTAATATGGTAACTCACTTGGGGTCATGGGGTACTTATATGGGACTAGGGTAACTCAGTTGCGGTCAGAGAGTACATATAAAGGGGCTAGGATAACACACTTGGGGTCAGGGAGTACATATAATGGGGATAGGATAACTCACTTGGGGTCAGGGAGTATTTATAAAGGGGCTAGCATAACTCACTTGCGGTCAGAGAGTACATATAATGGGGCTAGGATAACTCACTTGGGGTCAGGGAGTACTTATAAAGGGGCTAGCATAACTCACTTGCGGTCAGAGAGTACGTATAAAGGGACTAGGATAACTCACTTGGGGTCAGGGGTACTTATAAAGGGGCTATGTTAAATCACTTGGGGTCAGGAAGTACTAATATGGGACTAGGGTAACTCACTTGCGGTCAGAGAGTACATATAAAGGGGGTAGGATAACTCACTTGGGGTCAGGGAGTACTTATAAAGGTGATATGGTAACTCACTTGGGGTGAGGGAGTACTTATATGGGACTAGGATAACTCACTTGCGGTCAGAGAGTACTTATAAAGGGGCTAGGGTAACTCACTTGCGGGCAGAGAGTGCATATAAAGGGGCTAGGAAAACTCACTTGGGGTCAGGGAGTACATATAATGGGGATAGGATAACTCACTTGTGGTCAGAGAGTACATATAAAGGGGCTAGGATAACTCACTTGCGGTCAGAGAGTACATATAAAGGGGCTAGGATAACTCACTTGGGGTCAGGGAGTACTTATAAAGGGGCTAGGGTAACTCACTTGCGGTCAGAGAGTACATATAAAGGGGCTAGGATAACTCACTTGGGGTCAGGGAGTACATATAATGGGGCTAGGATAACTCACTTGGGGTCAGGGAGTACTTATAAAGGGGCTAGCATAACTCACTTGCGGTCAGAGAGTACATATAATGGGGCTAGGATAACTCACTTGGGGTCAGGGAGTACTTATAAAGGGGCTAGCATAACTCACTTGCGGTCAGAGAGTACATATAATGGGGCTAGGATAACTCACTTGGGGTCAGGGAGTACTTATAAAGGGGCTAGGATAACTCACTTGCGGTCAGAGAGTACATATAAAGGGACTAGGAATACTCACTTGGGGTCAGGGGTACTTATAAAGGGGCTATGTTAAATCACTTGGGGTCAGGAAATACTAATATAGGACTAGGGTAACTCACTTGCGGTCAGAGAGTACATATAAAGGGGCTAGGATAACTCACTTGGGGTCAAGGAGTACATATAATGGGGCTAGGATAACTCACTTTCGGTCAGAGAGTACATATAAAGGGGCTAGGATAACTCACTTGCGGTCAGAGAGTACATATAAAGGGGCTAGGATAACTCACTTGGGGTCAGGGAGTACTTATAAAGGGGCTAGGGTAACTCACTTGCGGTCAGAGAGTACATATAAAGGGGCTAGGATAACTCACTTGGGGTCAGGGAGTACATATAATGGGGCTAGGATAACTCACTTTCGGTCAGAGAGTACATATAAAGGGGCTAGGATAACTCACTTGCGGTCAGAGAGTACATATAAAGGGACTAGGATAACTCACTTGGGGTCAGGGAGTACTTATAAAGGGGCTAGGGTAACTCACTTGCGGTCAGAGAGTACATATAAAGGGGCTAGGATAACTCACTTGGGGTCAGGGAGTACTTATAAAGGTGATATGGTAACTCACTTGGGGTCAGGGGGTACTTATATGGAACTAGGGTAACTCAGTTGCGGTCAGAGAGTACATATAAAGGGGCTAGGATAACTCACTTGGGGTCAGGGAGTACATATAATGGGGCTAGGATAACTCACTTTCGGTCAGAGAGTACATATATAGGGGCTAGGATAACTCACTTGCGGTCAGAGAGTACATATAAAGGGACTAGGATAACTCACTTGGGGTCAGAGAGTACATATAATGGGGCTAGGATAACTCACTTGGGGTCAGGGAGTACTTATAAAGGGGCTAGGATAACTCACTTGCGGTCAGAGAGTACATATAAAGGGACTAGGATAACTCACTTGGGGTCAGAGAGTACATATAACGGGGCTAGGATAACTCACTTGTGTCAGGGAGTACTTATATAGGGGCTAGGGTAACTCACATGGGGTCAGGGAGTACTTATATAGGACTAGGGTAATTCACTTGCGGTCAGTGAGAACATATATAGGGATATGATAACTCACTTGCGGTCAGAGAGCACATATAAAGGGGCTAGAATAACTCACTTGGGGTCAGGGAGTACTTATAAAGGGGCTATGGTAACTCACTTGGGGTAAGGAGTACTTATATAGGACAAGGGTAATTCACTTGCGGTCAGAGAGAACATATATAGGGATAGGATAACTCAGTTGCGGTCAGAGAGTACATATAAAGGGGCTAGAATAACTCACTTGTTGTCAGGGAGTACTTCTATGGGACTTGGGTAACTCACTTGGGGTCTGGGAGTACTTATATGGGACTAGGTTAACCCACTTAAGGTCAGGGAGTACTTATATGGGACTAGGGTAACTCTCTTGAGGTCAGGGAGTACATATAAAGGGGTTAGGGTAACTCAATTTGGGTCAAGGAGTACTTGTATTGGACTAGGCTAACTCACTTGGTGTCTGGGAGTACTTATATGGGACCTGGGTAACTCCCTTGGTGCCAGGGTGTACTTATAAAGGGGCTAGGGTAACTCACTTGGGGTCAGGGAGTAGTTATAAGGGACTAGGATAACTCACTTGGGGTCTGGGAGTACTTATATAGGGGCTATGGTAACTCACTTGGGGTCAGGGAGTACTTCGATGGGACGAGGATAACTCACTTGGGGTCAGGGAGTACTTATAAAGGGGCTAGGATAACTCACTTGGGGTCAGAGAGTACATATAAAGGGACTAGGATAACTCACTTGGGGTCAGGGAGTACTAATATGGGACTAGGGTAATTCACTTGCCGTCAGAGAGTACATATAAAGGGGCTAGGATAACTCACTTGGGGTCAGGGAGTAGTTATAAAGGGGCTATGGTAACTCACTTGGGGTCAGGGAGTACTAATATGGGACTAGGGTAACTCACTTGCAGTCAGAGAGTACATATAAAGGGGCTAGGATAACTCACATGGGGTCAGGGAGTACTTATAAAGGTAATATGGTAACTCACTTGGGGTCAGGGGGTACTTATATGGGACTAGGGTAACTCAGTTGCGGTCAGAGAGTACATATAAAGGGGCTAGGATAACTCACTTGGGGTCAGGGAGTACATATAATGGGGATAGGATAACTCACTTGGGGTCAGGGAGTATTTATAAAGGGGCTAGCATAACTCACTTGCGGTCAGAGAGTACATATAATGGGGCTAGGATAACTCACTTGGGGTCAGGGAGTACTTATAAAGGGGCTAGGATAACTCACTTGCGGTCAGAAAGTACATATAAAGGGACTAGGATAACTCACTTGGGGTCAGGGGTACTTATAAAGGGGCTATGTTAAATCACTTGGGGTCAGGAAGTACTAATATGGGACTAGGGTAACTCACTTGCGGTCAGAGAGTACATATAAAGGGGCTAGGATAACTCACTTGGGGTCAGGGAGTACTTATAAAGGTGATATGGTAACTCACTTGGGGTCAGGGAGTACTTATATGGGACTAGGGTAACTTAGTTGCGGTCAGAGAGTACATATAAAGGGGCTAGTATAACTCACTTGCGGTCAGAGAGTACATATAAAGGGGCTAGGATAACTCACTTGGGGTCAGGGAATACTTATAAAGGGGCTAGGATAACTCACTTGCGGTCAGAGAGTACATATAAAGGGACTAGGATAACTCACTTGCGGTCAGAGAGTACATATAAAGGGACTAGGATAACTCACTTGGGGTCAGGGGTACTTATAAAGGGGCTATGTTAAATCACTTGGGGTCAGGAAATACTAATATGGGACTAGGGTAACTCACTTGCGGTCAGAGAGTACATATAAAGGGGCTAGGATAACTCACTTGGGGTCAGGGGGTACATATAATGGGGCTAGGATAACTCACTTTCGGTCAGAGAGTACATATAAAGGGGCTAGGATAACTCACTTGCGGTCAGAGAGTACATATAAAGGGGCTAGGATAACTCACTTGGGGTCAGGGAGTACTTATAAAGGGGCTAGGGTAACTCACTTGCGGTCAGAGAGTATATATAAAGGGGCTAGGATAACTCACTTGGGGTCAGGGAGTACTTATAAAGGTGATATGGTAACTCACTTGGGGTCAGGGGGTACTTATATGGAACTAGGGTAACTCAGTTGCGGTCAGAGAGTACATATAAAGGGGCTAGGATAACTCACTTGGGGTCAGGGAGTACATATAATGGGGCTAGGATAACTCACTTTCGGTCAGAGAGTACATATATAGGGGCTAGGATAACTCACTTGCGGTCAGAGAGTACATATAAAGGGACTAGGATAACTCACTTGGGGTCAGAGAGTACATATAATGGGGCTAGGATAACTCACTTGGGGTCAGGGAGTACTTATAAAGGGGCTAGGATAACTCACTTGCGGTCAGAGAGTACATATAAAGGGATTAGGATAACTCACTTGGGGTCAGAGAGTACATATAACGGGGCTAGGATAACTCACTTGTGTCAGGGAGTACTTATATAGGGGCTAGGGTAACTCACATGGGGTCAGGGAGTACTTATATAGGACTAGGGTAATTCACTTGCGGTCAGAGAGAACATATATAGGGATATGATAACTCACTTGCGGTCAGAGAGCACATATAAAGGGGCTAGAATAACTCACTTGTTGTCAGGGAGTACTTCTATGGGACTTGGGTAACTCACTTGGGGTCTGGGAGTACTTATATGGGATCAGGGTATTTCACTTGCCGTCAGAGAGTACATATAAAGGGGCTAGGATAACTCACTTGGGGTCAGGGAGTAGTTATAAAGGGGCTATGGTAACTCACTTGGGGTCAGGGAGTACTAATATGGGACTAGGGTAACTCACTTGCAGTCAGAGAGTACATATAAAGGGGCTAGGATAACTCACTTGGGGTCAGGGAGTACTTATAAAGGGGCTAGGATAACTCACTTGCAGTCAGAGAGTACATATAAAGGGACTAGGATAACTCACTTGGGGTCAGGGGTACTTATAAAGGGGCTATGTTAAATCACTTGGGGTCAGGAAGTACTAATATGGGACTAGGGTAACTCACTTGCGGTCAGAGAGTACATATAAAGGGGCTAGGATAACTCACTTGGGGTCAGGGAGTACTTATAAAGGTGATATGGTAACTCACTTGGGGTCAGGGAGTACTTATATGGGACTAGGGTAACTTAGTTGCGGTCAGAGAGTACATATAAAGGGGCTAGTATAACTCACTTGCGGTCAGAGAGTACATATAAAGGGGCTAGGATAACTCACTTGGGGTCAGGGAATACTTATAAAGGGGCTAGGATAACTCACTTGCGGTCAGAGAGTACATATAAAGGGACTAGGATAACTCACTTGGGGTCAGAGAATACATATAACGGGGCTAGGATAACTCACTTGTGTCAGGGAGTACTTATATAGGGGCTAGGGTAACTCACATGGGGTCAGGGAGTACTTATATAGGACTAGGGTAATTCACTTGCGGTCAGAGAGAACATATATAGGGATATGATAACTCACTTGCGGTCAGAGAGCACATATAAAGGGGCTAGAATAACTCACTTGGGGTCAGGGAGTACTTATAAAGGGGCTATGGTAACTCACTTGGGGTAAGGAGTACTTATATAGGACTAGGGTAATTCACTTGCGGTCAGAGAGAACATATATAGGGATAGGATAACTCAGTTGCGGTCAGAGAGTACATATAAAGGGCTAGAATAACTCACTTGTTGTCAGGGAGTACTTCTATGGGACTTGGGTAACTCACTTGGGGTCTGGGAGTACTTATATGGGACTAGGTTAACCCACTTAAGGTCAGGGAGTACTTATATGGGACTAGGGTAACTCTCTTGAGGTCAGGGAGTACATATAAAGGGGTTAGGGTAACTCAATTTGGGTCAAGGAGTACTTGTATTGGACTAGGCTAACTCACTTGGTGTCTGGGAGTACTTATATGGGACCAGGGTAACTCCCTTGGTACCAGGGTGTACTTATAAAGGGGCTAGGGTAACTCACTTGGGGTCAGGGAGTAGTTATAAGGGACTAGGATAACTCACTTGGGGTCTGGGAGTACTTATATAGGGGCTAGGGTAACTCACTTGGGGTCAGGGAGTACTTCGATGGGACGAGGATAACTCACTTGGGGTCAGGGAGTACTTATAAAGGGGCTAGGATAACTCACTTGGGGTCAGAGAGTACATATAAAGGGACTAGGATAACTCACTTGGGGTCAGGGAGTACTAATATGGGACTAGGGTATTTCACTTGCCGTCAGAGAGTACATATAAAGGGGCTAGGATAACTCACTTGGGGTCAGGGAGTAGTTATAAAGGGGCTATGGTAACTCACTTGGGGTCAGGAAGTACTAATATGGGACTAGGGTATTTCACTTGCCGTCAGAGAGTACATATAAAGGGGCTAGGATAACTCACTTGGGGTCAGGGAGTAGTTATAAAGGGGCTATGGTAACTCACTTGGGGTCAGGGAGTACTAATATGGGACTAGGGTAACTCACTTGCAGTCAGAGAGTACATATAATGGGGCTAGGATAACTCACTTGGGGTCAGGGAGTACTTATAAAGGTAATATGGTAACTCACTTGGGGTCATGGGGTACTTATATGGGACTAGGGTAACTCAGTTGCGGTCAGAGAGTACATATAAAGGGGCTAGGATAACACACTTGGGGTCAGGGAGTACATATAATGGGGATAGGATAACTCACTTGGGGTCAGGGAGTATTTATAAAGGGGCTAGCATAACTCACTTGCGGTCAGAGAGTACATATAATGGGGCTAGGATAACTCACTTGGGGTCAGGGAGTACTTATAAAGGGGCTAGCATAACTCACTTGCGGTCAGAGAGTACGTATAAAGGGACTAGGATAACTCACTTGGGGTCAGGGGTACTTATAAAGGGGCTATGTTAAATCACTTGGGGTCAGGAAGTACTAATATGGGACTAGGGTAACTCACTTGCGGTCAGAGAGTACATATAAAGGGGGTAGGATAACTCACTTGGGGTCAGGGAGTACTTATAAAGGTGATATGGTAACTCACTTGGGGTGAGGGAGTACTTATATGGGACTAGGATAACTCACTTGCGGTCAGAGAGTACTTATAAAGGGGCTAGGGTAACTCACTTGCGGGCAGAGAGTGCATATAAAGGGGCTAGGAAAACTCACTTGGGGTCAGGGAGTACATATAATGGGGATAGGATAACTCACTTGTGGTCAGAGAGTACATATAAAGGGGCTAGGATAACTCACTTGCGGTCAGAGAGTACATATAAAGGGGCTAGGATAACTCACTTGGGGTCAGGGAGTACTTATAAAGGGGCTAGGGTAACTCACTTGCGGTCAGAGAGTACATATAAAGGGGCTAGGATAACTCACTTGGGGTCAGGGAGTACATATAATGGGGCTAGGATAACTCACTTGGGGTCAGGGAGTACTTATAAAGGGGCTAGCATAACTCACTTGCGGTCAGAGAGTACATATAATGGGGCTAGGATAACTCACTTGGGGTCAGGGAGTACTTATAAAGGGGCTAGCATAACTCACTTGCGGTCAGAGAGTACATATAATGGGGCTAGGATAACTCACTTGGGGTCAGGGAGTACTTATAAAGGGGCTAGGATAACTCACTTGCGGTCAGAGAGTACATATAAAGGGACTAGGAATACTCACTTGGGGTCAGGGGTACTTATAAAGGGGCTATGTTAAATCACTTGGGGTCAGGAAATACTAATATAGGACTAGGGTAACTCACTTGCGGTCAGAGAGTACATATAAAGGGGCTAGGATAACTCACTTGGGGTCAAGGAGTACATATAATGGGGCTAGGATAACTCACTTTCGGTCAGAGAGTACATATAAAGGGGCTAGGATAACTCACTTGCGGTCAGAGAGTACATATAAAGGGGCTAGGATAACTCACTTGGGGTCAGGGAGTACTTATAAAGGGGCTAGGGTAACTCACTTGCGGTCAGAGAGTACATATAAAGGGGCTAGGATAACTCACTTGGGGTCAGGGAGTACATATAATGGGGCTAGGATAACTCACTTTCGGTCAGAGAGTACATATAAAGGGGCTAGGATAACTCACTTGCGGTCAGAGAGTACATATAAAGGGACTAGGATAACTCACTTGGGGTCAGGGAGTACTTATAAAGGGGCTAGGGTAACTCACTTGCGGTCAGAGAGTACATATAAAGGGGCTAGGATAACTCACTTGGGGTCAGGGAGTACTTATAAAGGTGATATGGTAACTCACTTGGGGTCAGGGGGTACTTATATGGAACTAGGGTAACTCAGTTGCGGTCAGAGAGTACATATAAAGGGGCTAGGATAACTCACTTGGGGTCAGGGAGTACATATAATGGGGCTAGGATAACTCACTTTCGGTCAGAGAGTACATATATAGGGGCTAGGATAACTCACTTGCGGTCAGAGAGTACATATAAAGGGACTAGGATAACTCACTTGGGGTCAGAGAGTACATATAATGGGGCTAGGATAACTCACTTGGGGTCAGGGAGTACTTATAAAGGGGCTAGGATAACTCACTTGCGGTCAGAGAGTACATATAAAGGGACTAGGATAACTCACTTGGGGTCAGAGAGTACATATAACGGGGCTAGGATAACTCACTTGTGTCAGGGAGTACTTATATAGGGGCTAGGGTAACTCACATGGGGTCAGGGAGTACTTATATAGGACTAGGGTAATTCACTTGCGGTCAGTGAGAACATATATAGGGATATGATAACTCACTTGCGGTCAGAGAGCACATATAAAGGGGCTAGAATAACTCACTTGGGGTCAGGGAGTACTTATAAAGGGGCTATGGTAACTCACTTGGGGTAAGGAGTACTTATATAGGACTAGGGTAATTCACTTGCGGTCAGAGAGAACATATATAGGGATAGGATAACTCAGTTGCGGTCAGAGAGTACATATAAAGGGGCTAGAATAACTCACTTGTTGTCAGGGAGTACTTCTATGGGACTTGGGTAACTCACTTGGGGTCTGGGAGTACTTATATGGGACTAGGTTAACCCACTTAAGGTCAGGGAGTACTTATATGGGACTAGGGTAACTCTCTTGAGGTCAGGGAGTACATATAAAGGGGTTAGGGTAACTCAATTTGGGTCAAGGAGTACTTGTATTGGACTAGGCTAACTCACTTGGTGTCTGGGAGTACTTATATGGGACCTGGGTAACTCCCTTGGTGCCAGGGTGTACTTATAAAGGGGCTAGGGTAACTCACTTGGGGTCAGGGAGTAGTTATAAGGGACTAGGATAACTCACTTGGGGTCTGGGAGTACTTATATAGGGGCTATGGTAACTCACTTGGGGTCAGGGAGTACTTCGATGGGACGAGGATAACTCACTTGGGGTCAGGGAGTACTTATAAAGGGGCTAGGATAACTCACTTGGGGTCAGAGAGTACATATAAAGGGACTAGGATAACTCACTTGGGGTCAGGGAGTACTAATATGGGACTAGGGTAATTCACTTGCCGTCAGAGAGTACATATAAAGGGGCTAGGATAACTCACTTGGGGTCAGGGAGTAGTTATAAAGGGGCTATGGTAACTCACTTGGGGTCAGGGAGTACTAATATGGGACTAGGGTAACTCACTTGCAGTCAGAGAGTACATATAAAGGGGCTAGGATAACTCACTTGGGGTCAGGGAGTACTTATAAAGGTAATATGGTAACTCACTTGGGGTCAGGGGGTACTTATATGGGACTAGGGTAACTCAGTTGCGGTCAGAGAGTACATATAAAGGGGCTAGGATAACTCACTTGGGGTCAGGGAGTACATATAATGGGGATAGGATAACTCACTTGGGGTCAGGGAGTATTTATAAAGGGGCTAGCATAACTCACTTGCGGTCTGAGAGTACATATAATGGGGCTAGGATAACTCACTTGGGGTCAGGGAGTACTTATAAAGGGGCTAGGATAACTCACTTGCGGTCAGAAAGTACATATAAAGGGACTAGGATAACTCACTTGGGGTCAGGGGTACTTATAAAGGGGCTATGTTAAATCACTTGGGGTCAGGAAGTACTAATATGGGACTAGGGTAACTCACTTGCGGTCAGAGAGTACATATAAAGGGGCTAGGATAACTCACTTGGGGTCAGGGAGTACTTATAAAGGTGATATGGTAACTCACTTGGGGTCAGGGAGTACTTATATGGGACTAGGGTAACTTAGTTGCGGTCAGAGAGTACATATAAAGGGGCTAGTATAACTCACTTGCGGTCAGAGAGTACATATAAAGGGGCTAGGATAACTCACTTGGGGTCAGGGAATACTTATAAAGGGGCTAGGATAACTCACTTGCGGTCAGAGAGTACATATAAAGGGACTAGGATAACTCACTTGGGGTCAGAGAGTACATATAACGGGGCTAGGATAACTCACTTGTGTCAGGGAGTACTTATATAGGGGCTAGGGTAACTCACATGGGGTCAGGGAGTACTTATATAGGACTAGGGTAATTCACTTGCGGTCAGAGAGAACATATATAGGGATATGATAACTCACTTGCGGTCAGAGAGCACATATAAAGGGGCTAGAATAACTCACTTGGGGTCAGGGAGTACTTCTATGGGACTTGGGTAACTCACTTGGGGTATGGGAGTACTTATATGGGACTAGGTTAACCCACTTAAGGTCAGGGAGTACATATAAAGGGGTTAGGGTAACTCAATTTGGGTCAAGGAGTACTTGTATTGGACTAGGCTAACTCACTTGGTGTCTGGGAGTACTTATATGGGACCAGGGTAACTCCCTTGGTGCCAGGGTGTACTTATAAAGGGGCTAGGGTAACTCACTTGGGGTCAGGGAGTAGTTATAAGGGACTAGGATAACTCACTTGGGGTCTGGGAGTACTTATATAGGGGCTAGGGTAACTCACTTGGGGTCAGGGAGTACTTCGATGGGACGAGGATAACTCACTTGGGGTCAGGGAGTACATATAAAGGGGCTAGGATAACTCAATTGGGGTCAGAGAGTACATATAAAGGGACTAGGATAACTCACTTGGGGTCAGGGAGTACTAATATGGGACTAGGGTATTTCACTTGCCGTCAGAGAGTACATATAAAGGGGCTAGGATAACTCACTTGGGGTCAGGGAGTAGTTATAAAGGGGCTATGGTAACTCACTTGGGGTCAGGAAGTACTAATATGGGACTAGGGTATTTCACTTGCCGTCAGAGAGTACATATAAAGGGGCTAGGATAACTCACTTGGGGTCAGGGAGTAGTTATAAAGGGGCTATGGTAACTCACTTGGGGTCAGGGAGTACTAATATGGGACTAGGGTAACTCACTTGCAGTCAGAGAGTACATATAAAGGGGCTAGGATAACTCACTTGGGGTCAGGGAGTACATATAATGGGGATAGGATAACTCACTTGGGGTCAGGGAGTATTTATAAAGGGGCTAGCATAACTCACTTGCGGTCAGAGAGTACATATAATGGGGCTAGGATAACTCACTTGGGGTCAGGGAGTACTTATAAAGGGGCTAGGATAACTCACTTGCGGTCAGAGAGTACATATAAAGGGACTAGGATAACTCACTTGGGGTCAGGGGTACTTATAAAGGGGCTATGTTAAATCACTTGGGGTCAGGAAGTACTAATATGGGACTAGGGTAACTCACTTGCGGTCAGAGAGTACATATAAAGGGGCTAGGATAACTCACTTGGGGTCAGGGAGTACTTATAAAGGTGATATGGTAACTCACTTGGGGTGAGGGAGTACTTATATGGGACTAGGGTAACTTAGTTGCGGTCAGAGAGTACATATAAAGGGGCTAGTATAACTCACTTGCGGTCAGAGAGTACATATAAAGGGGCTAGGATAACTCACTTGGGGTCAGGGAATACTTATAAAGGGGCTAGGGTAACTCACTTGCGGTCAGAGAGTACATATAAAGGGGCTAGGATAACTCACTTGGGGTCAGGGAGTACTTATAAAGGTGATATGGTAACTCACTTGGGGTCAGGGGGTACTTATATGGGACTAGGGTAACTTAGTTGCGGTCAGAGAGTACATATAAAGGGGCTAGTATAACTCACTTGCGGTCAGAGAGTACATATAAAGGGGCTAGGATAACTCACTTGGGGTCAGGGAATACTTATAAAGGGGCTAGGATAACTCACTTGCGGTCAGAGAGTACATATAAAGGGACTAGGATAACTCACTTGGGGTCAGAGAGTACATATAACGGGGCTAGGATAACTCACTTGTGTCAGGGAGTACTTATATAGGGGCTAGGGTAACTCACATGGGGTCAGGGAGTACTTATATAGGACTAGGGTAATTCACTTGCGGTCAGAGAGAACATATATAGGGATATGATAACTCACTTGCGGTCAGAGAGCACATATAAAGGGGCTAGAATAACTCACTTGGGGTCAGGGAGTACTTCTATGGGACTTGGGTAACTCACTTGGGGTCTGGGAGTACTTATATGGGACTAGGTTAACCCACTTAAGGTCAGGGAGTACATATAAAGGGGTTAGGGTAACTCAATTTGGGTCAAGGAGTACTTGTATTGGACTAGGCTAACTCACTTGGTCTCTGGGAGTACTTATATGGGACCAGGGTAACTCCCTTGGTGCCAGGGTGTACTTATAAAGGGGCTAGGGTAACTCACTTGGGGTCAGGGAGTAGTTATAAGGGACTAGGATAACTCACTTGGGGTCTGGGAGTACTTATATAGGGGCTAGGGTAACTCACTTGGGGTCAGGGAGTACTTCGATGGGACGAGGATAACTCACTTGGGGTCAGGGAGTACATATAAAGGGGCTAGGATAACTCACTTGGGGTCAGAGAGTACATATAAAGGGACTAGGATAACTCACTTGGGGTCAGGGAGTACTAATATGGGACTAGGGTATTTCACTTGCCGTCAGAGAGTACATATAAAGGGGCTAGGATAACTCACTTGGGGTCAGGGAGTAGTTATAAAGGGGCTATGGTAACTCACTTGGGGTCAGGAAGTACTAATATGGGACTAGGGTATTTCACTTGCCGTCAGAGAGTACATATAAAGGGGCTAGGATAACTCACTTGGGGTCAGGGAGTAGTTATAAAGGGGCTATGGTAACTCACTTGGGGTCAGGGAGTACTAATATGGGACTAGGGTAACTCACTTGCAGTCAGAGAGTACATATAAAGGGGCTAGGATAACTCACTTGGGGTCAGGGAGTACTTATAAAGGTAATATGGTAACTCACTTGGGGTCATGGGGTACTTATATGGGACTAGGGTAACTCAGTTGCGGTCAGAGAGTACATATAAAGGGGCTAGGATAACTCACTTGGGGTCAGGGAGTAGTTATAAAGGGGCTATGGTAACTCACTTGGGGTCAGGGAGTACTAATATGGGACTAGGGTAACTCACTTGCAGTCAGAGAGTACATATAAAGGGGCTAGGATAACTCACTTGGGGTCAGGGAGTACTTATAAAGGTAATATGGTAACTCACTTGGGGTCATGGGGTACTTATATGGGACTAGGGTAACTCAGTTGCGGTCAGAGAGTACATATAAAGGGGCTAGGATAACTCACTTGGGGTCAGGGAGTACTTATAAAGGTGATATGGTAACTCACTTGGGGTGAGAGAGTACTTATATGGGACTAGGATAACTCACTTGCGGTCAGAGAGTACTTATAAAGGGGCTAGGGTAACTCACTTGCGGTCAGAGAGTACATATAAAGGGGCTAGGATAACTCACTTGGGGTCAGGGAGTACTTATAAAGGGGCTAGGGTAACTCACTTGCGGTCAGAGAGTACATATAAAGGGGCTAGGATAACTCACTTGGGGTGAGGGAGTACTTATAAAGGTGATATGGTAACTCACTTGGGGTGAGGGAGTACTTATATGGGACTAGGATAACTCACTTGCGGTCAGAGAGTACTTATAAAGGGGCTAGGGTAACTCACTTGCGGGCAGAGAGTGCATATAAAGGGGCTAGGAAAACTCACTTGGGGTCAGGGAGTACATATAATGGGGATAGGATAACTCACTTGCGGTCAGAGAGTACATATAAAGGGGCTAGGATAACTCACTTGCGGTCAGAGAGTACATATAAAGGGGCTAGGATAACTCACTTGGTGTCAGGGAGTACTTATAAAGGGGCTAGGGTAACTCACTTGCGGTCAGAGAGTACATATAAAGGGGCTAGGATAACTCACTTGGGGTCAGGGAGTACATATAATGGGGCTAGGATAACTCACTTGGGGTCAGGGAGTACTTATAAAGGGGCTAGCATAACTCACTTGCGGTCAGAGAGTACATATAATGGGGCTAGGATAACTCACTTGGGGTCAGGGAGTACTTATAAAGGGGCTAGCATAACTCACTTGCGGTCAGAGAGTACATATAATGGGGCTAGGATAACTCACTTGGGGTCAGGGAGTACTTATAAAGGGGCTAGGATAACTCACTTGCGGTCAGAGAGTACATATAAAGGGACTAGGATAACTCACTTGGGGTCAGGGGTACTTATAAAGGGGCTATGTTAAATCACTTGGGGTCAGGAAATACTAATATGGGACTAGGGTAACTCACTTGCGGTCAGAGAGTACATATAAAGGGGCTAGGATAACTCACTTGGGGTCAGGGAGTACTTATAAAGGTGATATGGTAACTCACTTGGGGTCAGGGAGTACTTATATGGGACTAGGGTAACTTAGTTGCGGTCAGAGAGTACATATAAAGGGGCTAGGATAACTCACTTGGGGTCAGGGAGTACATATAATGGGGCTAGGACAACTCACTTTCGGTCAGAGAGTACATATAAAGGTGATATGGTAACTCACTTGGGGTCAGGGGGTACTTATATGGAACTAGGGTAACTCAGTTGCGGTCAGAGAGTACATATAAAGGGGCTAGGATAACTCACTTGGGGTCAGGGAGTACATATAATGGGGCTAGGATAACTCACTTTCGGTCAGAGAGTACATATATAGGGGCTAGGATAACTCACTTGCGGTCAGAGAGTACATATAAAGGGACTAGGATAACTCACTTGGGGTCAGAGAGTACATATAATGGAGCTAGGATAACTCACTTGGGGTCAGGGAGTACTTATAAAGGGGCTAGGATAACTCACTTGCGGTCAGAGAGTACATATAACGGGGCTAGGATAACTCACTTGTGTCAGGGAGTACTTATATAGGGGCTAGGGTAACTCACATGGGGTCAGGGAGTACTTATATAGGACTAGGGTAATTCACTTGCGGTCAGAGAGAACATATATAGGGATATGATAACTCACTTGCGGTCAGAGAGCACATATAAAGGGGCTAGAATAACTCACTTGGGGTCAGGGAGTACTTATAAAGGGGCTATGGTAACTCACTTGGGGTAAGGAGTACTTATATAGGACTAGGGTAATTCACTTGCGGTCAGAGAGAACATATATAGGGATAGGATAACTCAGTTGCGGTCAGAGAGTACATATAAAGGGGCTAGAATAACTCACTTGTTGTCAGGGAGTACTTCTATGGGACTTGGGTAACTCACTTGGGGTCTGGGAGTACTTATATGGGACTAGGTTAACCCACTTAAGGTCAGGGAGTACTTATATGGGACTAGGGTAACTCTCTTGAGGTCAGGGAGTACATATAAAGGGGTTAGGGTAACTCAATTTGGGTCAAGGAGTACTTGTATTGGACTAGGCTAACTCACTTGGTGTCTGGGAGTACTTATATGGGACCTGGGTAACTCCCTTGGTGCCAGGGTGTACTTATAAAGGGGCTAGGGTAACTCACTTGGGGTCAGGGAGTAGTTATAAGGGACTAGGATAACTCACTTGGGGTCTGGGAGTACTTATATAGGGGCTAGGGTAACTCACTTGGGGTCAGGGAGTACTTCGATGGGACGAGGATAACTCACTTGGGGTCAGGGAGTACTTATAAAGGGGCTAGGATAACTCACTTGGGGTCAGAGAGTACATATAAAGGGACTAGGATAACTCACTTGGGGTCAGGGAGTACTAATATGGGACTAGGGTATTTCACTTGCCGTCAGAGAGTACATATAAAGGGGCTAGGATAACTCACTTGGGGTCAGGGAGTAGTTATAAAGGGGCTATGGTAACTCACTTGGGGTCAGGGAGTACTAATATGGGACTAGGGTAACTCACTTGCAGTCAGAGAGTACATATAAAGGGGCTAGGATAACTCACTTGGGGTCAGGGAGTACTTATAAAGGTAATATGGTAACTCACTTGGGGTCAGGGGGTACTTATATGGGACTAGGGTAACTCAGTTGCGGTCAGAGAGTACATATAAAGGGGCTAGGATAACTCACTTGGGGTCAGGGAGTACATATAATGGGGATAGGATAACTCACTTGGGGTCAGGGAGTATTTATAAAGGGGCTAGCATAACTCACTTGCGGTCAGAGAGTACATATAATGGGGCTAGGATAACTCACTTGGGGTCAGGGAGTACTTATAAAGGGGCTAGGATAACTCACTTGCGGTCAGAAAGTACATATAAAGGGACTAGGATAACTCACTTGGGGTCAGGGGTACTTATAAAGGGGCTATGTTAAATCACTAGGGGTCAGGAAGTACTAATATGGGACTAGGGTAACTCACTTGCGGTCAGAGAGTACATATAAAGGGGCTAGGATAACTCACTTGGGGTCAGGGAGTACTTATAAAGGTGATATGGTAACTCACTTGGGGTCAGGGAGTACTTATATGGGACTAGGGTAACTTAGTTGCGGTCAGAGAGTACATATAAAGGGGCTAGTATAACTCACTTGCGGTCAGAGAGTACATATAAAGGGGCTAGGATAACTCACTTGGGGTCAGGGAATACTTATAAAGGGGCTAGGATAACTCACTTGCGGTCAGAGAGTACATATAAAGGGACTAGGATAACTCACTTGGGGTCAGAGAGTACATATAACGGGGCTAGGATAACTCACTTGTGTCAGGGAGTACTTATATAGGGGCTAGGGTAACTCACATGGGGTCAGGGAGTACTTATATAGGACTAGGGTAATTCACTTGCGGTCAGAGAGAACATATATAGGGATATGATAACTCACTTGCGGTCAGAGAGCACATATAAAGGGGCTAGAATAACTCACTTGGGGTCAGGGAGTACTTCTATGGGACTTGGGTAACTCACTTGGGGTCTGGGAGTACTTATATGGGACTAGGTTAACCCACTTAAGGTCAGGGAGTACATATAAAGGGGTTAGGGTAACTCAATTTGGGTCAAGGAGTACTTGTATTGGACTAGGCTAACTCACTTGGTGTCTGGGAGTACTTATATGGGACCAGGGTAACTCCCTTGGTGCCAGGGTGTACTTATAAAGGGGCTAGGGTAACTCACTTGGGGTCAGGGAGTAGTTATAAGGGACTAGGATAACTCACTTGGGGTCTGGGAGTACTTATATAGGGGCTAGGGTAACTCACTTGGGGTCAGGGAGTACTTCGATGGGACGAGGATAACTCACTTGGGGTCAGGGAGTACATATAAAGGGGCTAGGATAACTCAATTGGGGTCAGAGAGTACATATAAAGGGACTAGGATAACTCACTTGGGGTCAGGGAGTACTAATATGGGACTAGGGTATTTCACTTGCCGTCAGAGAGTACATATAAAGGGGCTAGGATAACTCACTTGGGGTCAGGGAGTAGTTATAAAGGGGCTATTGTAACTCACTTGGGGTCAGGAAGTACTAATATGGGACTAGGGTATTTCACTTGCCGTCAGAGAGTACATATAAAGGGGCTAGGATAACTCACTTGGGGTCAGGGAGTACTAATATGGGACTAGGGTAACTCACTTGCAGTCAGAGAGTACATATAAAGGGGCTAGGATAACTCACTTGGGGTCAGGGAGTACTTATAAAGGTAATATGGTAACTCACTTGGGGTCATGGGGTACTTATATGGGACTAGGGTAACTCAGTTGCGGTCAGAGAGTACATATAAAGGGGCTAGGATAACTCACTTGGGGTCAGGGAGTACATATAATGGGGATAGGATAACTCACTTTGGGTCAGGGAGTATTTATAAAGGGGCTAGCATAACTCACTTGCGGTCAGAGAGTACATATAATGGGGCTAGGATAACTCACTTGGGGTCAGGGAGTACTTATAAAGGGGCTAGGATAACTCACTTGCGGTCAGAGAGTACATATAATGGGACTAGGATAACTCACTTGGGGTCAGGGGTACTTATAAAGGGGCTATGTTAAATCACTTGGGGTCAGGAAGTACTAATATGGGACTAGGGTAACTCACTTGCGGTCAGAGAGTACATATAAAGGGGCTAGGATAACTCACTTGGGGTCAGAGAGTACTTATAAAGGTGATATGGTAACTCACTTGGGGTGAGGGAGTACTTATATGGGACTAGGGTAACTTAGTTGCGGTCAGAGAGTACATATAAAGGGGCTAGTATAACTCACTTGCGGTCAGAGAGTACATATAAAGGGGCTAGGATAACTCACTTGGGGTCAGGGAATACTTATAAAGGGGCTAGGGTAACTCACTTGCGGTCAGAGAGTACATATAAAGGGGCTAGGATAACTCACTTGGGGTCAGGGAGTACTTATAAAGGTGATATGGTAACTCACTTGGGGTCAGGGGGTACTTATATGGGACTAGGGTAACTTAGTTGCGGTCAGAGAGTACATATAAAGGGGCTAGTATAACTCACTTGCGGTCAGAGAGTACATATAAAGGGGCTAGGATAACTCACTTGGGGTCAGGGAATACTTATAAAGGGGCTAGGATAACTCACTTGCGGTCAGAGAGTACATATAAAGGGACTAGGATAACTCACTTGGGGTCAGAGAGTACATATAACGGGGCTAGGATAACTCACTTGTGTCAGGGAGTACTTATATAGGGGCTAGGGTAACTCACATGGGGTCAGGGAGTACTTATATAGGACTAGGGTAATTCACTTGCGGTCAGAGAGAACATATATAGGGATATGATAACTCACTTGCGGTCAGAGAGCACATATAAAGGGGCTAGAATAACTCACTTGGGGTCAGGGAGTACTTCTATGGGACTTGGGTAACTCACTTGGGGTCTGGGAGTACTTATATGGGACTAGGTTAACCCACTTAAGGTCAGGGAGTACATATAAAGGGGTTAGGGTAACTCAATTTGGGTCAAGGAGTACTTGTATTGGACTAGGCTAACTCACTTGGTGTCTGGGAGTACTTATATGGGACCAGGGTAACTCCCTTGGTGCCAGGGTGTACTTATAAAGGGGCTAGGGTAACTCACTTGGGGTCAGGGAGTAGTTATAAGGGACTAGGATAACTCACTTGGGGTCTGGGAGTACTTATATAGGGGCTAGGGTAACTCACTTGGGGTCAGGGAGTACTTCGATGGGACGAGGATAACTCACTTGGGTTCAGGGAGTACATATAAAGGGGCTAGGATAACTCACTTGGGGTCAGAGAGTACATATAAAGGGACTAGGATAACTCACTTGGGGTCAGGGAGTACTAATATGGGACTAGGGTATTTCACTTGCCGTCAGAGAGTACATATAAAGGGGCTAGGATAACTCACTTGGGGTCAGGGAGTAGTTATAAAGGGGCTATGGTAACTCACTTGGGGTCAGGGAGTACTAATATGGGACTAGGGTAACTCACTTGCAGTCAGAGAGTACATATAAAGGGGCTAGGATAACTCACTTGGGGTCAGGGAGTACTTATAAAGGTAATATGGTAACTCACTTGGGGTCATGGGGTACTTATATGGGACTAGGGTAACTCAGTTGCGGTCAGAGAGTACATATAAAGGGGCTAGGATAACTCACTTGGGGTCAGGGAGTACATATAATGGGGATAGGATAACTCACTTGGGGTCAGGGAGTATTTATAAAGGGGCTAGCATAACTCACTTGCGGTCAGAGAGTACATATAATGGGGATAGGATAACTCACTTGGGGTCAGGGAGTACTTATAAAGGGGCTAGGATAACTCACTTGCGGTCAGAGAGTACATATAAAGGGACTAGGATAACTCACTTGGGGTCAGGGGTACTTATAAAGGGGCTATGTTAAATCACTTGGGGTCAGGAAGTACTAATATGGGACTAGGGTAACTCACTTGCGGTCAGAGAGTACATATAAAGGGGCTAGGATAACTCACTTGGGGTCAGGGAGTACTTATAAAGGTGATATGGTAACTCACTTGGGGTGAGGGAGTACTTATATGGGACTAGGGTAACTTAGTTGCGGTCAGAGAGTACATATAAAGGGGCTAGTATAACTCACTTGCGGTCAGAGAGTACATATAAAGGGGCTAGGATAACTCACTTGGGGTCAGGGAATACTTATAAAGGGGCTAGGGTAACTCACTTGCGGTCAGAGAGTACATATAAAGGGGCTAGGATAACTCACTTGGGGTCAGGGAGTACTTATAAAGGTGATATGGTAACTCACTTGGGGTCAGGGGGTACTTATATGGAACTAGGGTAACTCAGTTGCGGTCAGAGAGTACATATAAAGGGGCTAGGATAACTCACTTGGGGTCAGGGAGTACATATAATGGGGCTAGGATAACTCACTTTCGGTCAGAGAGTACATATAAAGGGGCTAGGATAACTCACTTGCGGTCAGAGAGTACATATAAAGGGGCTAGGATAACTCACTTGGGGTCAGGGAGTACTTATAAAGGGGCTAGGGTAACTCACTTGCGGTCAGAGAGTACATATAAAGGGGCTATGATAACTCACTTGGGGTCAGGGAGTACATATAATGGGGCTAGGATAACTCACTTGCGGTCAGAGAGTACATATAAAGGAGCTAGGATAACTCACTTGGGGTCAGGGAGTACTTATAAAGGCGCTAGGATAACTCACTTGCGGTCAGAGAGTACATATAACGGGGCTAGGATAACTCACTTGTGTCAGGGAGTACTTATATAGGGGCTAGGGTAACTCACTTGGGGTCAGGGAGTACTTATATAGGACTAGGGTAATTCCCTTGCGGTCAGAGAGAACATATATAGGGATATGATAACTCACTTGCGGTCAGAGAGTACATATAAAGGAGCTAGGATAACTCACTTGGGGTCAGGGAGTACTTATAAAGGCGCTAGGATAACTCACTTGCGGTCAGAGAGTACATATAACGGGGCTAGGATAACTCACTTGTGTCAGGGAGTACTTATATAGGGGCTAGGGTAACTCACTTGTTGTCAGGGAGTACTTCTATGGGACTAGGGTAACTCACTTGGTGTCTGGGAGTACTTATATGGGACCAGGGTAACTCCCTTGGTGCCAGGGTGTACTTATAAAGGGGCTAGGGTAACTCACTTGGGGTCAGGGAGTAGTTATAAGGGACTAGGATAACTCAGTTGGGGTCTGGGAGTACTTATATAGGGGCTAGGGTAACTCACTTGGGGTCAGGGAGTACTTCGATGGCACTAGGATAACTCACTTGGGGTCAGGGAGTACTTATAAAGGGGCTAGGATAACTCACTTGGGGTCAGAGAGTACATATAAGGGGACTAGGATAACTCACTTGGGGTCAGGGAGTACTAATATGGGACTAGGGTATTTCACTTGCCGTCAGAGAGTACATATAAAGGGGCTAGGATAACTCACTTGGGGTCAGGGAGTAGTTATAAAGGGGCTATGGTAACTCACTTGGGGTCAGGAAGTACTAATATGGGACTAGGGTATTTCACTTGCCGTCAGAGAGTACATATAAAGGGGCTAGGATAACTCACTTGGGGTCAGGGAGTAGTTATAAAGGGGCTATGGTAACTCACTTGGGGTCAGGGTATACTTATAAAGGCGCTAGGATAACTCACTTGCGGTCAGAGAGTACATATAACGGGGCTAGGATAACTCACTTGGGGTTAGGGAGTACTTATAAAGGGGCTATGGTAACTCACTTGGGGTCTGGGAGTACTTATATGGGACCAGGGTAACTCTCTTGGGGCCAGGGTGTACTTATAAAGGGGCTAGGGTAACTCACTTGCGGTCAGGGAGTACTTATTAAGTGGCTAGGGTAACCCAATTTGGGTCAAGGAGTACTTATACTAGACTAGGCTATCTCACTTGGTGTCTGGGAGTACATATATGGGACCAGGGTAACTCACTTGTGGCCAGGGTGTACTTATAAAGGGGCTAGGGTAGCTCACTTGGGGTCAGGGAGTACATATATGTGACTAAGGTAACACACTTGGGGTCAGGGAGTACATATAAAGGGGCTAGGATAACACACTTGCGGTCAGAGAGTACATATAACAGGGCTAGGATAACTCACTTGGTGTCAGGGAGTACTTATAAAGGGGCTAGGGTAACTCATTTGGGGTTAGAGAGTACTTATAAAGGGGCTATGGTACCTCACTTTGGGTCAGGGAGTACTTATATGGGATTAGGGTAACTCACTTGGGGTCAGGGAGTACTTATATGGGACCAGGGTAACTCACTAGGGGCCAGGGTGTACTTATAAAGGGGCTAGGGTAACTCACTTGGGGTCAGGGTGTACTTACAAAGGTGATATGGTAAAACACTTGGGGTAGGGGAGTACTTATATAGGACTAGGGTAATTCACTTGCGGTCAGAGAGAACATATATAGGGATAGGATAACTCACTTGCGGTCAGAGATTACATATAAAGGGGCTAGGATAACTCACTTGCGGTCAGAGAGTACATATAAAGGGGCTAGGATAACTCACTTGGGGTCAGGGAGTACTTCTATGGGACTAGGGTAACTCACTTGGGGTCAGGGTATACTTATAAAGGGGCTAGGGTAACTAACTTTGGGTCAAGGAGTACTTATATTGGACTAGGCTAAATCACTTGGTGTCTGGGAGTACTAATATGGGACCAGGGTAACTCTCTTGGGGCCAGGGTGTACTTATAAAGGGGCTAGGGTAACTCACTTGCGGTCAGGGAGTACTTATTAAGGGGCTAGGATAACACACTTGCGGTCAGAGAGTACATATAAAGGGGCTAGGATAACTCACTTGGTGTCAGGGAGTACTTATAAAGGGGCTAGGGTAACTCACTTGCGGTCAGAGAGTACATATAAAGGGGCTAGGATAACTCACTTGCGGTCAGGGAGTACATATAATGGGGCTAGGATAACTCACCTGGGGTCAGGGAGTACATATAATGGGGCTAGGATAACTCATTTGCGGTCAGAGAGTACATATAAAGGGGCTAGGATAACTCACTTGGGGTCAGGGAGTACTTATAAAGGCGCTAGGATAACTCACTTGCGGTCAGAGAGTACATATAACGGGGCTAGGATAACTCACTTGCGGTCAGAGAGTACATATAAAGGGGCTAGGATAACTCACCTGGGGTCAGGGAGTACATATAATGGGGCTAGGATAACTCACTTGCGGTCAGAGAGTACATATAACGGGGCTAGGATAACTCACTTGGGGTCAGGGTGTACTTATAAAGTGGTTAGAATATCTCACTTGCGGTTAGGGAGTACTTACAAAGGTGATATGGTAAAACACTTGGGGTAGGGGAGTACTTATATAGGACTAGGGTAATTCACTTGCGGTCAGAGAGAACATATATAGGGATAGGATTACTCACTTGGGGTCAGGGAGTACTTATAAAGGGGCTAGGGTAACTCACTTGCGGTCAGAGAGTACATATAAAGGGGCTAGGATAACTCACTTGGAGTCAGGGAGTACATATAATGGGGCTAGGATAACTCACTTGCGGTCAGAGAGCACATATAAAGGGGCTAGAATAACTCACTTGGGGTCAGGGAGTACTTATAAAGGGGCTATGGTAACTAACTTGGGGTAAGGAGTACTTATATAGGACTAGGGTAATTCACTTGCGGTCAGAGAGAACATATATAGGGATAGGATAACTCAGTTGCGGTCAGAGATTACATATAAAGGGGCTAGAATAACTCACTTGTTGTCAGGGAGTACTTCTATGGGACTAGGGTAACTCACTTGGGGTCTGGCAGTACTTATATGGGACTAGGGTAACCCACTTAAGGTCAGGGAGTACTTATATGGGACTAGGGTAACTCTCTTGAGGTCAGGGAGTACATATAAAGGGGTTAGGGTAACTCAATTTGGGTCAAGGAGTACTTGTATTGGACTAGGCTAACTCACTTGGTGTCTGGGAGTACTTATATGGGACCAGGGTAACTCCCTTGGTGCCAGGGTGTACTTATAAAGGGGCTAGGGTAACTCACTTGGGGTCAGGGAGTAGTTATAAGGGACTAGGATAACTCACTTGGGGTCTGGGAGTACTTATATAGGGGCTAGGGTATCTCACTTGGGGTCAGGGAGTACTTCGATGGGACTAGGATAACTCACTTGGGGTCAGGGAGTACTTATAAAGGGGCTAGGATAACTCACTTGGGGTCAGGGAGTACTTATAAAGGGGCTATGGTAACTCACTTGGGGTCAGGAAGTACTAATATGGGACTAGGGTATTTCACTTGCCGTCAGAGAGTACATATAAAGGGGCTAGGATAACTCACTTGGGGTCAGGGAGTAGTTATAAAGGGGCTATGGTAACTCACTTGGGGTCAGGGAGAACTAATATGGCACTAGGGTAACTCACTTGCGGTCAGAGAGTACATATAAAGGGGCTAGGATAACTCACTTGGTGTCAGGGAGTACAAATAAAGGTAATATGGTAACTCACTTGGGGTCAGGGGGTACTTATATGGGACTAGGGTAACTCTGTTGCGGTCAGAGAGTACATATAAAGGGGCTAGGATAACTCACTTGGGGTCAGGGAGTACATATAATGGGGCTAGGATAACTCACTTGCGGTCAGAGAGTACATATAAAGGGGCTAGGATAACACACTTGCGGTCAGAGAGTACAAATAAAGGGGCTAGGATAACTCACTTGGGGTCAGGGAGTACTTATAAAGGGGCTAGGGTAACTCACTTGCGGTCAGGGAGTAGTTATAAAGGGGCTATGGTAACTCACTTGGGGTCAGGGAGAACTAATATGGCACTAGGGTAACTCACTTGCGGTCAGAGAGTACATATAAAGGGGCTAGAATAACTCACTTGTTGTCAGGGAGTACTTCTATGGGACTAGGGTAACTCACTTGGGGTCTGGGAGTACTTATATGGGACTAGGGTAACCCACTTAAGGTCAGGGAGTATTTATATGGGACTAGGGTAACTCTCTTGAGGTCAGGGAGTACATATAAAGGGGTTAGGGTAACTCAATTTGGGTCAAGGAGTACTTGTATTGGACTAGGCTAACTCACTTGGTGTCTGGGAGTACTTATATGGGACCAGGGTAACTCCCTTGGTGCCAGGGTGTACTTATAAAGGGGCTAGGGTAACTCACTTGGGGTCAGGGAGTAGTTATAAGGGACTAGGATAACTCAGTTGGGGTCTGGGAGTACTTATATAGGGGCTAGGGTAACTCACTTGGGGTCAGGGAGTACTTCGATGGCACTAGGATAACTCACTTGGGGTCAGGGAGTACTTATAAAGGGGCTAGGATAACTCACTTGGGGTCAGAGAGTACATATAAGGGGACTAGGATAACTCACTTGGGGTCAGGGAGTACTAATATGGGACTAGGGTATTTCACTTGCCGTCAGAGAGTACATATAAAGGGGCTAGGATAACTCACTTGGGGTCAGGGAGTAGTTATAAAGGGGCTATGGTAACTCACTTGGGGTCAGGAAGTACTAATATGGGACTAGGGTATTTCACTTGCCGTCAGAGAGTACATATAAAGGGTCTAGGATAACTCACTTGGGCTCAGGGAGTAGTTATAAAGGGGCTATGGTAACTCACTTGGGGTCAGGAAGTACTAATATGGGACTAGGGTATTTCACTTGCCGTCAGAGGATACATATAACGGGGCTAGGATAACTCACTTGGGGTTAGGGGGTACTTATAAAGGGGCTATGGTAACTCACTTGGGGTCTGGGAGTACTTATATGGGACCAGGGTAACTCTCTTGGGGCCAGGGTGTACTTATAAAGGGGCTAGGGTAACTCACTTGCGGTCAGGGAGTACTTATTAAGGGGCTAGGGTAACCCAATTTGGGTCAAGGAGTACTTATACTAGACTAGGCTATCTCACTTGGTGTCTGGGAGTACATATATGGGACCAGGGTAACTCACTTGTGGCCAGGGTGTACTTATAAAGGGGCTAGGGTAGCTCACTTGGGGTCAGGGAGTACATATATGTGACTAAGGTAACACACTTGGGGTCAGGGAGTACATATAAAGGGGCTAGGATAACACACTTGCGGTCAGAGAGTACATATAACAGGGCTAGGATAACTCACTTGGTGTCAGGGAGTACTTATAAAGGGGCTAGGGTAACTCATTTGGGGTCAGAGAGTACTTATAAAGGGGCTATGGTACCTCACTTTGGGTCAGGGAGTACTTATATGGGATTAGGGTAACTCACTTGGGGTCAGGGAGTACTTATATGGGACCAGGGTAACTCACTTGGGGCCAGGGTGTACTTATAAAGGGGCTAGGGTAACTCACTTGGGGTCAGGGTGTACTTACAAAGGTGATATTGTAAAACACTTGGGGTAGGGGAGTACTTATATAGGACTATGGTAATTCACTTGCGGTGAGAGAGAACATATATAGGGATAGGATAACTCACTTGCGGTCAGAGAGTACATATAAAGGGGCTAGGATAACTCACTTGCGGTCAGAGAGTACATATAAAGGGGCTAGGATAACTCACTTGGGGTCAGGGAGTACTTCTATGGGACTAGGGTAACTCACTTGGGGTCAGGGTATACTTATAAAGGGGCTAGGGTAACTAACTTTGGGTCAAGGAGTACTTATATTGGACTAGGCTAAATCACTTGGTGTCTGGGAGTACTAATATGGGACTAGGGTATTTCACTTGCCGTCAGAGAGTACATATAAAGGGGCTAGGATAACTCACTTGGGGTCAGGGAGAACTAATATGGCACTAGGGTAACTCACTTGCGGTCAGAGAGTACATATAAAGGGGCTAGGATAACTCACTTGGTGTCAGGGAGTACAAATAAAGGTAATATGGTAACTCACTTGGGGTCAGGGGGTACTTATATAGGACTAGGGTAACTCTGTTGCGGTCAGAGAGTACATATAAAGGGGCTAGGATAACTCACTTGGGGTCAGGGAGTACATATAATGGGGCTAGGATAACTCACTTGCGGTCAGAGAGTACATATAAAGGGGCTAGGATAACTCACTTGGTGTCAGGGAGTACAAATAAAGGTAATATGGTAACTCACTTGGGGTCAGGGGGTACTTATATGGGACTAGGGTAACTCTGTTGCGGTCAGAGAGTACATATAAAGGGGCTAGGATAACTCACTTGGGGTCAGGGAGTACATATAATGGGGCTAGGATAACTCACATGCGGTCAGAGAGTACATATAAAGGGGCTAGGATAACACACTTGCGGTCAGAGAGTACACATAAAGGGGCTAGGATAACTCACTTGGGGTCAGGGAGTACTTATAAAGGGGCTAGGGTAACTCACTTTCGGTCAGAGAGTACATATAAAGGGGCTAGGATAACTCACTTGGGGTCAGGGAGTACATATAATGGGGCTAGGATAACTCACTTGCGGTCAGAGAGTACATATAACGGGGCTAGGATAACTCACTTGTGTCAGGGAGTACTTATATAGGGGCTAGGGTAACTCACTTGGGGTCAGGGAGTACTTATATAGGACTAGGGTAATTCCCTTGCGGTCAGAGAGAACATATATAGGGATATGATAACTCACTTGCGGTCAGAGAGCACATATAAAGGGGCTAGAATAACTCACTTGCGGTAAGGGAGTACTTATAAAGGGGCTATGGTAACTCACTTGGGGTAAGGAGTACTTATATAGGACTAGGGTAATTCACTTGCAGTCAGAGAGAACATATATAGGGATAGGATAACTCAGTTGCGGTCAGAGAGTACATATAAAGGGGCTAGAATAACTCACTTGTTGTCAGGGAGTACTTCTATGGGACTAGGGTAACTCACTTGGGGTCTGGGAGTACTTATATGGGACTAGGGTAACCCACTTAATGTCAGGGAGTACATATATGGGACTAGGGTAACTCTCTTGAGGTCAGGGAGTACATATAAAGGGGTTAGGGTAACTCAATTTGGGTCAAGGAGTACTTGTATTGGACTAGGCTAACTCACTTGGTGTCTGGGAGTACTTATTAAGGGGCTAGGGTAATCCAATTTGGGTCAAGGAGTACTTATACTAGACTAGGCTATCTCACTTGGTGTCTGGGAGTACATATATGGGACCAGGGTAACTCACTTGTGGCCAGGGTGTACTTATAAAGGGGCTAGGGTAGCTCACTTGGGGTCAGGGAGTACATATATGTGACTAAGGTAACACACTTGGGGTCAGGGAGTACATATAAAGGGGCTAGGATAACACACTTGCGGTCAGAGAGTACATATAACAGGGCTAGGATAACTCACTTGGTGTCAGGGAGTACTTATAAAGGGGCTAGGGTAACTCATTTGGGGTCAGAGAGTACTTATAAAGGGGCTATGGTACCTCACTTTGGGTCAGGGAGTACTTATATGGGATTAGGGTAACTCACTTGGGGTCAGGGAGTACTTATATGGGACCAGGGTAACTCACTTGGGGCCAGGGTGTACTTATAAAGGGGCTAGGGTAACTCACTTGGGGTCAGGGTGTACTTACAAAGGTGATATTGTAAAACACTTGGGGTAGGGGAGTACTTATATAGGACTATGGTAATTCACTTGCGGTGAGAGAGAACATATATAGGGATAGGATAACTCACTTGCGGTCAGAGAGTACATATAAAGGGGCTAGGATAACTCACTTGCGGTCAGAGAGTACATATAAAGGGGCTAGGATAACTCACTTGGGGTCAGGGAGTACTTCTATGGGACTAGGGTAACTCACTTGGGGTCAGGGTATACTTATAAAGGGGCTAGGGTAACTAACTTTGGGTCAAGGAGTACTTATATTGGACTAGGCTAAATCACTTGGTGTCTGGGAGTACTAATATGGGACTAGGGTATTTCACTTGCCGTCAGAGAGTACATATAAAGGGGCTAGGATAACTCACTTGGGGTCAGGGAGAACTAATATGGCACTAGGGTAACTCACTTGCGGTCAGAGAGTACATATAAAGGGGCTAGGATAACTCACTTGGTGTCAGGGAGTACAAATAAAGGTAATATGGTAACTCACTTGGGGTCAGGGGGTACTTATATGGGACTAGGGTAACTCTGTTGCGGTCAGAGAGTACATATAAAGGGGCTAGGATAACTCACTTGGGGTCAGGGAGTACATATAATGGGGCTAGGATAACTCACTTGCGGTCAGAGAGTACATATAAAGGGGCTAGGATAACTCACTTGGTGTCAGGGAGTACAAATAAAGGTAATATGGTAACTCACTTGGGGTCAGGGGGTACTTATATGGGACTAGGGTAACTCTGTTGCGGTCAGAGAGTACATATAAAGGGGCTAGGATAACTCACTTGGGGTCAGGGAGTACATATAATGGGGCTAGGATAACTCACTTGCGGTCAGAGAGTACATATAAAGGGGCTAGGATAACACACTTGCGGTCAGAGAGTACACATAAAGGGGCTAGGATAACTCACTTGGGGTCAGGGAGTACTTATAAAGGGGCTAGGGTAACTCACTTGCGGTCAGAGAGTACATATAAAGGGGCTAGGATAACTCACTTGGGGTCAGGGAGTACATATAATGGGGCTAGGATAACTCACTTGCGGTCAGAGAGTACATATAACGGGGCTAGGATAACTCACTTGTGTCAGGGAGTACTTATATAGGGGCTAGGGTAACTCACTTGGGGTCAGGGAGTACTTATATAGGACTAGGGTAATTCCCTTGCGGTCAGAGAGAACATATATAGGGATATGATAACTCACTTGCGGTCAGAGAGCACATATAAAGGGGCTAGAATAACTCACTTGCGGTCAGGGAGTACTTATAAAGGGGCTATGGTAACTCACTTGGGGTAAGGAGTACTTATATAGGACTAGGGTAATTCACTTGCGGTCAGAGAGAACATATATAGGGATAGGATAACTCAGTTGCGGTCAGAGAGTACATATAAAGGGGCTAGAATAACTCACTTGTTGTCAGGGAGTACTTCTATGGGACTAGGGTAACTCACTTGGGGTCTGGGAGTACTTATATGGGACTAGGGTAACCCACTTAATGTCAGGGAGTACTTATATGGGACTAGGGTAACTCTCTTGAGGTCAGGGAGTACATATAAAGGGGTTAGGGTAACTCAATTTGGGTCAAGGAGTACTTGTATTGGACTAGGCTAACTCACTTGGTGTCTGGGAGTACTTATATGGGACCAGGGTAACTCCCTTGGTGCCAGGGTGTACTTATAAAGGGGCTAGGGTAACTCACTTGGGGTCAGGGAGTAGTTATAAGGGACTAGGATAACTCAGTTGGGGTCTGGGAGTACTTATATAGGGGCTAGGGTAACTCACTTGGGGTCAGGGAGTACTTCGATGGCACTAGGAGAACTCACTTGGGGTCAGGGAGTACTTATAAAGGGGCTAGGATAACTCACTTGGGGTCAGAGAGTACATATAAGGGGACTAGGATAACTCACTTGGGGTCAGGGAGTACTAATATGGGACTAGGTTATTTCACTTGCCGTCAGAGAGTACATATAAAGGGGCTAGGATAACTCACTTGGGGTCAGGGAGTAGTTATAAAGGGGCTATGGTAACTCACTTGGGGTCAGGGAGAACTAATATGGCACTAGGGTAACTCACTTGCGGTCAGAGAGTACATATAAAGGGGCTAGGATAACTCACTTGCGGTCAGAGAGTACATATAAAGGGGCTAGGATAACTCACTTGGGGTCAGGGAGTACTTATAAAGGGGCTAGGGTAACTCACTTGCGGTCAGAGAGTACATATAACGGGGCTAGGATAACTCACTTGGGGTTAGGGAGTACTTATAAAGGGGCTATGGTAACTCACTTGGGGTCTGGGAGTACTTATATGGGACCAGGGTAACTCTCTTGGGGCCAGGGTGTACTTATAAAGGGGCTAGGGTAACTCACTGGCGGTCAGGGAGTACTTATTAAGGGGCTAGGGTAACCCAATTTGGGTCAAGGAGTACTTATACTAGACTAGGCTATCTCACTTGGTGTCTGGGAGTACATATATGGGACCAGGGTAACTCACTTGTGGCCAGGGTGTACTTATAAAGGGGCTAGGGTAGCTCACTTGGGGTCAGGGAGTACATATATGTGACTAAGGTAACACACTTGGGGTCAGGGAGTACATATAAAGGGGCTAGGATAACACACTTGCGGTCAGAGAGTACATATAACAGGGCTAGGATAACTCAATTGGTGTCAGGGAGTACTTATAAAGGGGCTAGGGTAACTCATTTGGGGTCAGAGAGTACTTATAAAGGGGCTATGGTACCTCACTTTGGGTCAGGGAGTACTTATATGGGATTAGGGTAACTCACTTGGGGTCAGGGAGTACTTATATGGGACCAGGGTAACTCACTTGGGGCCAGGGTGTACTTATAAAGGGGCTAGGGTAACTCACTTGGGGTCAGGGTGTACTTACAAAGGTGATATGGTAAAACACTTGGGGTAGGGGAGTACTTATATAGGACTAGGGTAATTCACTTGCGGTCAGAGAGAACATATATAGGGATAGGATAACTCACTTGCGGTCAGAGAGTACATATAAAGGGGCTAGGATAACTCACTTGCGGTCAGAGAGTACATATAAAGGGGCTAGGATAACTCACTTGGGGTCAGGGAGTACTTCTATGGGACTAGGGTAACTCACTTGGGGTCAGGGTATACTTATAAAGGGGCTAGGGTAACTAACTTTGGGTCAAGGAGTACTTATATTGGACTAGGCTAAATCACTTGGTGTCTGGGAGTACTAATATGGGACCAGGGTAACTCTCTTGGGGCCAGGGTGTACTTATAAAGGGGCTAGGGTAACTCACTTGCGGTCAGGGAGTACTTATTAAGGGGCTAGGATAACACACTTGCGGTCAGAGAGTACATATAAAGGGGCTAGGATAACTCACTTGGTGTCAGGGAGCACTTATAAAGGGGCTAGGGTAACTCACTTGCGGTCAGAGAGTACATATAAAGGGACTAGGATAACTCACTTGCGGTCAGGGAGTACATATAATGGGGCTAGGATAACTCACCTGGGGTCAGGGAGTACATATAATGGGGCTAGGATAACTCATTTGCGGTCAGAGAGTACATATAAAGGGGCTAGGATAACTCACTTGGGGTCAGGGAGTACTTATAAAGGCGCTAGGATAACTCACTTGCGGTCAGAGAGTACATATAACGGGGCTAGGATAACTCACTTGCGGTCAGAGAGTACATATAAAGGGGCTAGGATAACTCACTTGGGGTCAGGGAGTACTTATAAAGGGGCTAGGGTAACTCACTTGCTGTCAGAGAGTACATATAAAGGGGCTAGGATAACTCACCTGGGGTCAGGGAGTACATATAATGGGGCTAGGATAACTCACTTGCGGTCAGAGAGTACATATAACGGGGCTAGGATAACTCACTTGGGGTCAGGTAGTACTTATAAAGGGGCTATGGTAACTCACTTGGGGTCAGGGAGTACTTATATGGGACTAGGGTAACTCACTTGCGGTCAGAGAGTACATATAAAGAGGATAGGATAACTCATTTGGGGTCAGAGAGTACTTATAAAGGGGCTATGGTACCTCACCTTGGGTCAGGGAATACTTATATGGGATTAGGGTAACTCACTTGGGGACAGGGAGTACTTATATGGGAACAGGGTAACTCACTTGGGGCCAGGGTGTACTTATAAAGGGGCTAGGGTAACTCACTTGGGGTCAGGGTGTACTTATAAAGTGGTTAGAATATCTCACTTGCGGTTAGGGAGTACTTACAAAGGTGATATGGTAAAACACTTGGGGTAGGGGAGTACTTATATAGGACTAGGGTAATTCACTTGCGGTCAGAGAGAACATATATAGGGATAGGATTACTCACTTGGGGTCAGGGAGTACTTATAAAGGGGCTAGGGTAACTCACTTGCGGTCAGAGAGTACATATAAAGGGGCTAGGATAACTCACTTGGAGTCAGGGAGTACTTCTATGGGACTAGGGTAACTCACTTGGGGTCTGGGAGTACTTATATGGGACTAGGGTAACTCACTTGGGGCCAGGGTGTACTTATAAAGGGGCTAGGGTAACTCACTTGGGGTCAGGGTGTACTTACAAAGGTGATATGGTAAAACACTTGGGGTAGGGGAGTACTTATATAGGACTAGGGTAATTCACTTGCGGTCAGAGAGAACATATATAGGGATAGGATAACTCACTTGCGGTCAGAGAGTACATATAAAGGGGCTAGGATAACTCACTTGCGGTCAGAGAGTACATATAAAGGGGCTAGGATAACTCACTTGGGGTCAGGGAGTACTTCTATGGGACTAGGGTAACTCACTTGGGGTCAGGGTATACTTATAAAGGGGCTAGGGTAACTAACTTTGGGTCAAGGAGTACTTATATTGGACTAGGCTAAATCACTTGGTGTCTGGGAGTACTAATATGGGACCAGGGTAACTCTCTTGGGGCCAGGGTGTACTTATAAAGGGGCTAGGGTAACTCACTTGCGGTCAGGGAGTACTTATTAAGGGGCTAGGATAACACACTTGCGGTCAGAGAGTACATATAAAGGGGCTAGGATAACTCACTTGGTGTCAGGGAGCACTTATAAAGGGGCTAGGGTAACTCACTTGCGGTCAGAGAGTACATATAAAGGGACTAGGATAACTCACTTGCGGTCAGGGAGTACATATAATGGGGCTAGGATAACTCACCTGGGGTCAGGGAGTACATATAATGGGGCTAGGATAACTCATTTGCGGTCAGAGAGTACATATAAAGGGGCTAGGATAACTCACTTGGGGTCAGGGAGTACTTATAAAGGCGCTAGGATAACTCACTTGCGGTCAGAGAGTACATATAACGGGGCTAGGATAACTCACTTGCGGTCAGAGAGTACATATAAAGGGGCTAGGATAACTCACTTGGGGTCAGGGAGTACTTATAAAGGGGCTAGGGTAACTCACTTGCTGTCAGAGAGTACATATAAAGGGGCTAGGATAACTCACCTGGGGTCAGGGAGTACATATAATGGGGCTAGGATAACTCACTTGCGGTCAGAGAGTACATATAACGGGGCTAGGATAACTCACTTGGGGTCAGGTAGTACTTATAAAGGGGCTATGGTAACTCACTTGGGGTCAGGGAGTACTTATATGGGACTAGGGTAACTCACTTGCGGTCAGAGAGTACATATAAAGAGGATAGGATAACTCATTTGGGGTCAGAGAGTACTTATAAAGGGGCTATGGTACCTCACCTTGGGTCAGGGAATACTTATATGGGATTAGGGTAACTCACTTGGGGACAGGGAGTACTTATATGGGAACAGGGTAACTCACTTGGGGCCAGGGTGTACTTATAAAGGGGCTAGGGTAACTCACTTGGGGTCAGGGTGTACTTATAAAGTGGTTAGAATATCTCACTTGCGGTTAGGGAGTACTTACAAAGGTGATATGGTAAAACACTTGGGGTAGGGGAGTACTTATATAGGACTAGGGTAATTCACTTGCGGTCAGAGAGAACATATATAGGGATAGGATTACTCACTTGGGGTCAGGGAGTACTTATAAAGGGGCTAGGGTAACTCACTTGCGGTCAGAGAGTACATATAAAGGGGCTAGGATAACTCACTTGGAGTCAGGGAGTACTTCTATGGGACTAGGGTAACTCACTTGGGGTCTGGGAGTACTTATATGGGACTAGGGTAACCCACTTAAGGTCAGGGAGTACTTATATGGGACTAGGGTAACTCTCTTGAGGTCAGGGAGTACATATAAAGGGGTTAGGGTAACTCAATTTGGGTCAAGGAGTACTTATATTGGACTAGGCTAACTCACTTGGTGTCTGGGAGTACTTATATGGGACCAGGGTAACTCCCTTGGTTCCAGGGTGTACTTATAAAGGGGCTAGGGTAACTCACTTGGGGTCAGGGATTAGTTATAAGGGACTAGGATAACTCACTTGGGGTCTGGGAGTACTTATATAGGGGCTAGGGTAACTCACTTGGGGTCAGGGAGTACTTCGATGGGACTAGGATAACTCACTTGGGGTCAGGGAGTACTTATAAAGGGGCTAGGATAACTCACTTGGGGTCAGGGAGTACTTATAAAGGGGCTATGGTAACTCACTTGGGGTCAGGAAGTACTAATATGGGACTAGGGTATTTCACTTGCCGTCAGAGAGTACATATAAAGGGGCTCGGATAACTCACTTGGGGTCAGGGAGTAGTTATAAAGGGGCTATGGTAACTCACTTGGGGTCAGGGAGAACTAATATGGCACTAGGGTAAGTCACTAGCGGTCAGAGAGTACATATAAAGGGGCTAGGATAACTCACTTGGGGTCAGGGAGTACAAACAAAGGTAATATGGTAACTCACTTGGGGTCAGGGGGTACTTATATGGGACTAGGGTAACTCAGTTGCGGTCAGAGAGTACATATAAAGGGGCTAGGATAACTCACTTGGGGTCAGGGAGTACATATAATGGGGCTAGGATAACTCACTTGCGGTCAGAGAGTACATATAAAGGGGCTAGGATAACTCACTTGCGGTCAGAGAGTACACATAAAGGGGCTAGGATAACTCACTTGGGGTCAGGGAGTACTTATAAAGGGGCTAGGGTAACTCACTTGCGGTCAGAGAGTACATATAAAGGGGCTAGGATAACTCACTTGGGGTCAGGGAGTACATATAATGGGGCTAGGATAACTCACTTGCGGTCAGAGAGTACATATAAAGGGGCTAGGATAACTCACTTGGGGTCAGGGAGTACTTATAAAGGCGCAAGGATAACTCACTTGCGGTCAGAGAGTACATATAACGGGGCTAGGATAACTCACTTGGGGTCAGGGAGTACTTATAAAGGGGCTATGGTAACTCACTTGGGGTCAGGGAGTACTTATAAAGGGGCTAGGATAACTCACTTGGGGTCAGGGAGTACTTATAAAGGGGCTATGGTAACTCACTTGGGGTCAGGAAGTACTAATATGGGACTAGGGTATTTCACTTGCCGTCAGAGAGTACATATAAAGGGGCTAGGATAACTCACTTGGGGTCAGGGAGTAGTTATAAAGGGGCTATGGTAACTCACTTGGGGTCAGGGATAACTAATATGGCACTAGGGTAACTCACTTGCGGTCAGAGAGTACATATAAAGGGGCTAGGATAACTCACTTGGGGTCAGGGAGTAAAAACAAAGGTAATATGGTAACTCACTTGGGGTCAGGGGGTACTTATATGGGACTAGGGTAACTCAGTTGCGGTCAGAGAGTACATATAAAGGGGCTAGGATAACTCACTTGGGGTCAGGGAGTACATATAATGGGGCTAGGATAACTCACTTGCGGTCAGAGAGTACATATAAAGGGGCTAGGATAACTCACTTGGGGTCAGGGAGTACATATAATGGGGGTAGGATAACTCACTTGCGGTCAGAGAGTACATATAAAGGGGCTAGGATAACTCACTTGGGGTCAGGGAGTACTTATAAAGGCGCAAGGATAACTCACTTGCGGTCAGAGAGTACATATAACGGGGCTAGGATAACTCACTTGGGGTCAGGGAGTACTTATAAAGGGGCTATGGTAACTCACTTGGTGTCAGGGAGTACTTATATGGGACTAGGGTAACTCACTTGCGGTCAGAGAGTACATATAAAGAGGATAGGATAACTCATTTGGGGTCAGAGAGTACTTATAAAGCGGCTATTGTACCTCACTTTGGGTCAGGGAGTACTTATATGGGATTAGGGTAACTCACTTGGGGTCAGGGAGTACTTATATGGGACCAGGGTAACTCACTTGGGGCCAGGGTGTACTTATAAAGGGGCTAGGGTAACTCACTTGGGGTCAGGGAGTACTTATAAAGGGGTTAGAATATCTCACTTGCGGTTAGGGAGTACTTACAAAGGTGATATGGTAAAACACTTGGGGTCAGGGAGTACTTCTATGGGACTAGGGTAACTTACTTGCGTACAGAGAGTACATATAAAGGGGCTAGGATAACTCACTTGTGGTCAGGGAGTACTTATATAGGGGCTAGGGTAACTCACTTGGGGTCAGGGAGTACTTCTATGGGACTAGGGTAACTCACTTGGGGTCAGGGAGTACTTCTATGGGAGTAGGGTAACTCACTTGGGGTCAGGGTGTACTTATAAAGGGGCTAGGGTAACTCACTTTGGGTCAAGGAGTACTTATATTGGACTAGGCTAAATCACTTGGTGTCTGGGAGTACTTATATGGGACCAGGGTAACTCTCTTGGGGCCAGGGTGTACTTATAAAGGGGTTAGGGTAACTCAATTTGGGTCAAGGAGTACTTGTATTGGACTAGGCTAACTCACTTGGTGTCTGGGAGTACTTATATGGGACCAGGGTAACTCCCTTGGTGCCAGGGTGTACTTATAAAGGGTCTAGGGTAACTCACTTGGGGTCAGGGAGTAGTTATAAGGGACTAGGGTAACTCACTTGGGGTCTGGGAGTACTTATATAGGGGCTAGGGTAACTCACTTGGGGTCAGGGAGTACTTCGATGGGACTAGGATAACTCACTTGGGGTCAGGGAGTAATTATAAAGGGGCTAGGATAACTCACTTGCGGTCAGAGAGTACATATAAAGGGACTAGGATAACTCACTTGGGGTCAGGGAGTACTTATAAAGGGGGTATGGTAAATCACTTGGGGTCAGGAAGTACTAATATGGGACTAGGGTATTTCACTTGCCGTCAGAGAGTACATATAGATGGGCTAGGATAACTCACTTGGGGTCAGGGAGTAGTTATAAAGGGGCTATGGTAACTCACTTGGGGTCAGGGAGTACTAATATGGCACTAGGGTAACTTAGTTGCGGTCAGAGAGTACATATAAAGGGGCTAGGATAACTCACTTGCGGTCAGAGAGTTCATATAAAGGGGCTAGGATAACTCACTTGGGGTCAGGGAGTACTTATAAAGGGGCTAGGGTAACTCACTTGCGGTCAGAGAGTACATATAAAGGGGTTAGGATAACTCACTTGGGGTCAGGGAGTACATATAATGGGGCTAGGATAACTCATTTGGGGTCAGAGAGTACTTATAAAGGGGCTATGGTACCTCACTTTGGGTCAGGGAATACTTATATGGGATTAGGGTAACTCACTTGGGGACAGGGAGTACTTATATGGGACCAGGGTAACTCACTTGGGGCCAGGGTGTACTTATAAAGGGTCTAGGGTAACTCACTTGGGGTCAGGGAGTAGTTATAAGGGACTAGGGTAACTCACTTGGGGTCTGGGAGTACTTATATAGGGGCTAGGGTAACTCACTTGGGGTCAGGGAGTACTTCGATGGGACTAGGATAACTCACTTGGGGTCAGGGAGTAATTATAAAGGGGCTAGGATAACTCACTTGCGGTCAGAGAGTACATATAAAGGGGCTAGGGTAACTCACTTGGGGTCAGGGTGTACTTATAAAGGGGTTAGAATATCTCACTTGCGGTTAGGGAGTACTTACAAAGGTGATATGGTAAAACACTTGGGGTCAGAGAGTACTTCTATGGGACTAGGGTAACTTACTTGCGTACAGAGAGTACATATAAAGGGGCTAGGATAACTCACTTGTGGTCATAGAGTACTTATTTAGGGGCTAGGATAACTCACTTGTGTCAGGGAGTACTTATATAGGGGCTAGGGTAACTCACATGGGGTCAGGGAGTACTTATATAGGACTAGGGTAATTCACTTGCGGTCAGAGAGAACATATATAGGGATATGATAACTCACTTGCGGTCAGAGAGCACATATAAAGGGGCTAGAATAACTCACTTGGGGTCAGGGAGTACTTATAAAGGGGCTATGGTAACTCACTTGGGGTAAGGAGTACTTATATAGGACTAGGGTAATTCACTTGCGGTCAGAGAGAACATATATAGGGATAGGATAACTCAGTTGCGGTCAGAGAGTACATATAAAGGGGCTAGAATAACTCACTTGTTGTCAGGGAGTACTTCTATGGGACTTGGGTAACTCACTTGGGGTCTGGGAGTACTTATATGGGACTAGGTTAACCCACTTAAGGTCAGGGAGTACTTATTTGGGACTAGGGTAACTCTCTTGAGGTCAGGGAGTACATATAAAGGGGTTAGGGTAACTCAATTTGGGTCAAGGAGTACTTGTATTGGACTAGGCTAACTCACTTGGTGTCTGGGAGTACTTATATGGGACCAGGGTAACTCCCTTGGTGCCAGGGTGTACTTATAAAGGGGCTAGGGTAACTCACTTGGGGTCAGGGAGTAGTTATAAGGGACTAGGATAACTCACTTGGGGTCTGGGAGTACTTATATAGGGGCTAGGGTAACTCACTTGGGGTCAGGGAGTACTTCGATGGGACGAGGATAACTCACTTGGGTTCAGGGAGTACTTATAAAGGGGCTAGGATAACTCACTTGGGGTCAGAGAGTACATATAAAGGGACTAGGATAACTCACTTGGGGTCAGGGAGTACTAATATGGGACTAGGGTATTTCACTTGCCGTCAGAGAGTACATATAAAGGGGCTAGGATAACTCACTTGGGGTCAGGGAGTAGTTATAAAGGGGCTATGGTAACTCACTTGGGGTCAGGAAGTACTAATATGGGACTAGGGTATTTCACTTGCCGTCAGAGAGTACATATAAAGGGGCTAGAATAACTCACTTGGGGTCAGGGAGTACTTATAAAGGGGCTATGGTAACTCACTTGGGGTAAGGAGTACTTATATAGGACTAGGGTAATTCACTTGCGGTCAGAGAGAACATATATAGGGATAGGATAACTCAGTTGCGGTCAGAGAGTACATATAAAGGGGCTAGAATAACTCACTTGTTGTCAGGGAGTACTTCTATGGGACTAGGTTAACTCACTTGGGGTCTGGGAGTACTTATATGGGACTAGGGTAACCCACTTAAGGTCAGGGAGTACTTATATGGGACTAGGGTAACTCTCTTGAGGTCAGGGAGTACATATAAAGGGGTTAGGGTAACTCACTTGGGGTCAGGGAGAAGTTATAAGGGACTAGGATAACTCAGTTGGGGTCTGGGAGTACTTATATAGGGGCTAGGGTAACTCACTTGCCGTCAGAGAGTACATATAAAGGGGCTAGGATTACTCACTTGGGGTCAGGGAGTAGTTATAAAGGCGCTATGGTAACTCACTTGGGGTCAGGAAGTACTAATATGGGACTAGGGTATTTCACTTGCCGTCAGAGAGTACATATAAAGGGGCTAGGATAACTCACTTGGGGTCAGGGAGTAGTTATAAAGGGGCTATGGTAACTCACTTGGGGTCAGGAAGTACTAATATGGGACTAGGGTATTTCACTTGCCGTCAGAGAGTACATATAACGGGGCTAGGATAACTCACTTGGGGTTAGGGAGTACTTATAAAGGGGCTATGGTAACTCACTTGGGGTCTGGGAGTACTTATATGGGACCAGGGTAACTCTCTTGGGGCCAGGGTGTACTTATAAAGGGGCTAGGGTAACTCACTTGCGGTCAGGGAGTACTTATTAAGGGGCTAGGGTAACCCAATTTGGGTCAAGGAGTACTTATACTAGACTAGGCTATCTCACTTGGTGTCTGGGAGTACATATATGGGACCAGGGTAACTCACTTGTGGCCAGGGTGTACTTATAAAGGGGCTAGGGTAGCTCACTTGGGGTCAGGGAGTACATATATGTGACTAAGGTAACACACTTGGGGTCAGGGAGTACATATAAAGGGGCTAGGATAACACACTTGCGGTCAGAGAGTACATATAACAGGGCTAGGATAACTCACTTGGTGTCAGGGAGTACTTATAAAGGTGCTAGGGTAACTCATTTGGGGTCAGAGAGTACTTATAAAGGGGCTATGGTACCTCACTTTGGGTCAGGGAGTACTTATATGGGATTAGGGTAACTCACTTGGGGTCAGGGAGTACTTATATGGGACCAGGGTAACTCACTTGGGGCCAGGGTGTACTTATAAAGGGGCTAGGGTAACTCACTTGGGGTCAGGGTGTACTTACAAAGGCGATATGGTAAAACACTTGGGGTAGGGGAGTACTTATATAGGACTAGGGTAATTCACTTGCGGTCAGAGAGAACATATATAGGGATAGGATAACTCACTTGCGGTCAGAGAGTACATATAAAGGGGCTAGGATAACTCACTTGCGGTCAGAGAGTACATATAAAGGGGCTAGGATAACTCACTTGGGGTCAGGGAGTACTTCTATGGGACTAGGGTAACTCACTTGGGGTCAGGGTATACTTATAAAGGGGCTAGGGTAACTAACTTTGGGTCAAGGAGTACTTATATTGGACTAGGCTAAATCACTTGGTGTCTGGGAGTACTAATATGGTACCAGGGTAACTCTCTTGGGGTCAGGGTGTACTTATAAAGGGGCTAGGGTAACTCACTTGCGGTCAGGGAGTACTTATTAAGGGGCTAGGATAACACACTTGCGGTCAGAGAGTACATATAAAGGGGCTAGGATAACTCACTTGGTGTCAGGGAGTACTTATAAAAGGGCTAGGGTAACTCACTTGCGGTCAGAGAGTACATATAAAGGGGCTAGGATAACTCACTTGCGGTCAGGGAGTACATATAATGGGGCTAGGATAACTCACCTGGGGTCAGGGAGTACATATAATGGGGCTAGGATAACTCATTTGCGGTCAGAGAGTACATATAAAGGGGCTAGGATAACTCACTTGCGGTCAGAGAGTACATATAAAGGGGCTAGGATAACTCACTTGCGGTCAGAGAGTACATATAAAGGGGCTAGGATAACTCACTTGGGGTCAGGGAGTACTTATAAAGGGGCTAGGGTAACTCACTTGCGGTCAGAGAGTACATATAAAGGGGCTAGGATAACTCACTTGGGGTCAGGGAGTACATATAATGGGGCTAGGATAACTCACTTGGGGTCAAGGAGTACTTATAAAGGGGCTAGGATAACTCACTTGCTGTCAGAGAGTACATATATAGGGACTAGGATAACTCACTTGGGGTCAGGGAGTACTTATAAAGGGGCTATGGTAAATCACTTGGGGTCAGGAAGTACTAATATGGGACTAGGGTAACTCACTTGCGGTCAGAGAGTACATATAAAGAGGATAGGATAACTCATTTGGGGTCAGAGAGTACTTATAAAGGGGCTATGGTACCTCACTTTGGGTCAGGGAATACTTATATGGGATTAGGGTAACTCACTTGGGGACAGGGAGTACTTATATGGGACCAGGGTAACTCACTTGGGGCCAGGGTGTACTTATAAAGGGGCTAGGGTAACTCACTTGGGGTCAGGGTGTACTTATAAAGGGGTTAGAATATCTCACTTGCGGTTAGGGAGTACTTACAAAAGTGATATGGTAAAACACTTGGGGTCAGAGAGTACTTCTATGGGACTAGGGTAACTTACTTGCGTACAGAGAGTACATATAAAGGGGCTAGGATAACTCACTTGTGGTCATAGAGTACTTATTTAGGGGCTAGGGTAACTCACTTGGGGTCAGGGAGTACTTCTATGGGACTAGGGTAACTCACTTGGGGCAGGGAGTACTTCTATGGGACTAGGGTAACTCACTTGGGGTCAGGGAGTACTTATAAAGGGGCTAGGGTAATTCACTTGCGGTCAGAGAGAACATATATAGGGATGGGATAACTCACTTGCGGTCAGAGAGTACATATAAAGAGGATAGGATAACTCATTTGGGGTCAGAGAGTACTTATAAAGGGGCTATGGTACCTCACTTTGGGTCAGGGAATACTTATATGGGATTAGGGTAACTCACTTGGGGACAGGGAGTACTTATATGGGACCAGGGTAACTCACTTGGGGCCAGGGTGTACTTATAAAGGGGCTAGGGTAACTCACTTGGGGTCAGGGTGTACTTATAAAGGGGTTAGAATATCTCACTTGCGGTTAGGGAGTACTTACAAAAGTGATATGGTAAAACACTTGGGGTCAGAGAGTACTTCTATGGGACTAGGGTAACTTACTTGCGTACAGAGAGTACATATAAAGGGGCTAGGATAACTCACTTGTGGTCATAGAGTACTTATTTAGGGGCTAGGGTAACTCACTTGGGGTCAGGGAGTACTTCTATGGGACTAGGGTAACTCACTTGGGGCAGGGAGTACTTCTATGGGACTAGGGTAACTCACTTGGGGTCAGGGAGTACTTATAAAGGGGCTAGGGTAATTCACTTGCGGTCAGAGAGAACATATATAGGGATGGGATAACTCACTTGCGGTCAGAGAGTACATATAAAGGGGCTAGAATAACTCACTTGTTGTCAGGGAGTACTTCTATGGGGCTAGGGTAACTCACTTGGGGTCTGGGAGTACTTATATGGGAGTAGGGTAACCCACTTAAGGTCAAGGAGTACTTCTATGGGACTAGGGTAACTCACTTGGGGTCAGGGAGTACTTATAAAGGGGCTAGGGTAACTCTCTTGAGGTCAGGGAGTACATATAAAGGGGTTAGGGTAACTCAATTTGGCTCAAGGAGTACTTGTATTGGACTAGGCTAACTCACTTGGGGTCTGGGAGTACTTATATGGGACCAGGGTAACTCCCTTGGTGCCAGGGTGTACTTATAAAGGGGCTAGGGTAACTCACTTGGGGTCAGGGAGTAGTTATAAGGGACTAGGGTAACTCACTTGGGGTCTGGGAGTACTTATTTAGGGGGTAGGGTAACTCACTTGGGGTCAGGGAGTACTTCGATGGGACTAGGATAACTCACTTGGGGTCAGGGAGTACTTATAAAGGGGCTAGGATAACTCACTTGCGGTCAGAGAGTACATATAAAGGGACTAGGATAACTCACTTGGGGTCAGGGGGTACTTATAAAGGGGCTATGGTAAATCACTTGGGGTCAGGAAGTACTAATATGGGACTAGGTTATTTCACTTGCCGTCAGAGAGTACATATAAAGGGGCTAGGATAACTCACTTGGGGTCAGGGAGTAGTTATAAAGGGGCTATGGTAACTCACTTGGGGTCAGGGAGTACTAATATGGCACTAGGGTAACACACTTGCGGTCAGAGAGTACATATAAAGGGGCTAGGATAACTCACTTGGGGCCAGGGAGTACTTATAAAGGTGATATGGTAACTCACTTGGGGACAGGGAGTACTTATATGGGGCTAGGGTAACTCAGTTGCGGTCAGAGAGTACATATAAAGGGGCTAGGATAACTCACTTGGGGTCAGGGAGTACATATAATGGGGCTAGGATAACTCACTTGCGGTCAGAGAGTACATATAAAGGGGCTAGGATAACTCACTTGGGGCCAGGGAGTACTTATAAAGGTGATATGGTAACTCACTTGGGGACAGGGAGTACTTATATGGGGCTAGGGTAACTCAGTTGCGGTCAGAGAGTACATATAAAGGGGCTAGGATAACTCACTTGGGGTCAGGGAGTACATATAATGGGGCTAGGATAACTCACTTGCGGTCAGAGAGTACATATAAAGGGGCTAGGATAACTCACTTGGGGTCAGGGAGTACTTATATGGGACTAGGGTAATTCACTTGCGGTCAGAGAGTACATATAAAGAGGATAGGATAACTCATTTGGGGTCAGAGAGTACTTATAAAGCGGCTATTGTACCTCACTTTGGGTCAGGGAGTACTTATATGGGATTAGGGTAACTCACTTGGGGTCAGGGAGTACTTATATGGGCCAGGGTAACTCACTTGGGGCCAGGGTGTACTTATAAAGGGGCTAGGGTAACTCACTTGGGGTCAGGGAGTACTTATAAAGGGGTTAGAATATCTCACTTGCGGTTAGGGAGTACTTACAAAGGTGATATGGTAAAACACTTGGGGTCAGGGAGTACTTCTATGGGACTAGGGTAACTTACTTGCGTACAGAGAGTACATATAAAGGGGCTAGGATAACCTACTTGTGGTCAGGGAGTACTTATATAGGGGCTAGGGTAACTCACTTGGGGTCAGGGAGTACTTCTATGGGACTAGGGTAACTCACTTGGGGTCAGGGAGTACTTCTATGGGAGTAGGGTAACTCACTTGGGGTCAGGGTGTACTTATAAAGGGGCTAGGGTAACTCACTTTGGGTCAAGGAGTACTTATATTGGACTAGGCTAAATCACTTGGTGTCTGGGAGTACTTATATGGGACCAGGGTAACACTCTTGGGGCCAGGGTGTACTTATAAAGGGGTTAGGGTAACTCAATTTGGGTCAAGGAGTACTTGTATTGGACTAGGCTAACTCACTTGGTGTCTGGGAGTACTTATATGGGACCAGGGTAACTCCCTTGGTGCCAGGGTGTACTTATAAAGGGTCTATGGTAACTCACTTGGGGTCAGGGAGTAGTTATAAGGGACTAGGGTAACTCACTTGGGGTCTGGGAGTACTTATATAGGGGCTAGGGTAACTCACTTGGGGTCAGGGAGTACTTCGATGGGACTAGGATAACTCACTTGGGGTCAGGGAGTACTTATAAAGGGGCTAGGATAACTCACTTGCGGTCAGAGAGTACATATAAAGGGGCTAGGATAACTCACTTGGGGTCAGGGAGTACTTATAAAGGGGCTAGGGTAACTCACTTGCGGTCAGGGAGTACTTATATAGGGGCTAGGGTAACTCACTTGGGGTAAGGGAGTACTTCGATGGGACTAGGATAACTCACTTGGGGTCAGGGAGTACTTATAAAGGGGCTAGGATAACTCACTTGCGGTCAGAGAGTACATATAAAGGGACTAGGATAACTCACTTGGGGTCAGGGGGTACTTATAAAGGGGCTATGGTAAATCACTTGGGGTCAGGAAGTACTAATATGGGACTAGGTTATTTCACTTGCCGTTAGAGAGTACATATAAAGGGGCTAGGATAACTCACTTGGGGTCAGGGAGTAGTTATAAAGGGGCTATGGTAACTCACTTGGAGTCAGGGAGTACTAATATGGTACTAGGATAACTCACTTGCGGTCAGAGAGTACATATAAAGGGGCTAGGATAACTCACTTGGGGTCAAGGAGTACTTATAAAGGTGATATGGTAACTCACTTGGGGACAGGGAGTACTTATATGGGACTAGGGTAACTCAGTTGCGGTCAGAGAGTACATATAAAGGGGCTAGGATAACTCACTTGGGGTCAGGGAGTACATATAATGGGGCTAGGATAACTCACTTGCGATCAGAGAGTACATATAAAGGGGCTAGGATAACTCACTTGCGGTCAGAGAGTACACATAAAGGGGCTAGGATAACTCACTTGGGGTCAGGGAGTACTTATAAAGGGGCTAGGGTAACTCACTTGCGGTCAGAGAGTACATATAAAGGGGCTAGGATAACTCACTTGGGGTCAGGGAGTACATATAATGGGGCTAGGATAACTCACTTGCGGTCAGAGAGTACATATAAAGGGGCTAGGATAACTCACTTGGGGTCAGGGAGTACTTATAAAGGCGCAAGGATAACTCACTTGCGGTCAGAGAGTACATATAAAGGGGCTAGGATAACTCACTTGGGGTCAGGGAGTACTTATAAAGGCGCAAGGATAACTCACTTGCGGTCAGAGAGTACATATAACGGGGCTAGGATAACTCACTTGGTGTCAGGGAGTACTTATATGGGACTAGGGTAACTCACTTGCGGTCAGAGAGTACATATAAAGAGGATAGGATAACTCATTTGGGGTCAGAGAGTACTTATAAAGCGGCTATTGTACCTCACTTTGGGTCAGGGAGTACTTATATGGGATTAGGGTAACTCACTTGGGGTCAGGGAGTACTTATATGGGCCAGGGTAACTCACTTGGGGCCAGGGTGTACTTATAAAGGGGCTAGGGTAACTCACTTGGGGTCAGGGAGTACTTATAAAGGGGTTAGAATATCTCACTTGCGGTTAAGGAGTACTTACAAAGGTGATATGGTAAAACACTTGGGGTCAGGGAGTACTTCTATGGGACTAGGGTAACTTACTTGCGTACAGAGAGTACATATAAAGGGGCTAGGATAACCTACTTGTGGTCAGGGAGTACTTATATAGGGGCTAGGGTAACTCACTTGGGGTCAGGGAGTACTTCTATGGGACTAGGGTAACTCACTTGGGGTCAGGGAGTACTTCTATGGGAGTAGGGTAACTCACTTGGGATCAGGGTGTACTTATAAAGGGGCTAGGGTAACTCACTTTGGGTCAAGGAGTACTTATATTGGACTAGGCTAAATCACTTGGTGTCTGGGAGTACTTATATGGGACCAGGGTAACTCTCTTGGGGCCAGGGTGTACTTATAAAGAGGTTAGGGTAACTCAATTTGGGTCAAGGAGTACTTGTATTGGACTAGGCTAACTCACTTGGTGTCTGGGAGTACTTATATGGAACCAGGGTAACTCCCTTGGTGCCAGGGTGTACTTATAAAGGGTCTAGGGTAACTCACTTGGGGTCAGGGAGTAGTTATAAGGGACTAGGGTAACTCACTTGCGGTCAGAGAGTACATATAAAGGGGCTAGGATAACTCACTTGGGGCCAGGGAGTACTTATAAAGGTGATATGGTAACTCACTTGGGGACAGGGAGTACTTATATGGGGCTAGGGTAACTCAGTTGCGGTCAGAGAGTACATATAAAGGGGCTAGGATAACTCACTTGGGGTCAGGGAGTACATATAATGGGGCTAGGATAACTCACTTGCGGTCAGAGAGTACATATAAAGGGGCTAGGATAACTCACTTGGGGCCAGGGAGTACTTATAAAGGTGATATGGTAACTCACTTGGGGACATGGAGTACTTATATGTGGCTAGGGTAACTCAGTTGCGGTCAGAGAGTACATATAAAGGGGCTAGGATAACTCACTTGGGGTCAGGGAGTACATATAATGGGGCTAAGATAACTCACTTGCGGTCAGAGAGTACATATAAAGGGGCTAGGATAACTCACTTGCGGTCAGAGAGTACATATAAAGGGGCTAGGATAACTAACTTGGGGTCAGGGAGTACTTATAAAGGGGCTAGGGTAACTCACTTGCGGTCAGGGAGTACTTATATAGGGGCTAGGATAACTAACTTGGGGTCAGGGAGTACTTATAAAGGGGCTAGGGTAACTCACTTGCGGTCAGGGAGTACTTATATAGGGGCTAGGGTAACTCACTTGGGGTCAGGGAGTACTTATATAGGAATAGGGTAATTCACTTGCGGTCAGAGAGAACATATATAGGGATAGGATAACTCACTTGCGGTCAAAGAGCACATATAAAGGGGCTAGAATAACTCACTTGGGGTCAGGGAGTACTTATAAAGGGGCTATGGTAACTCACTTGGGGTAAGGAGTACTTACATAGGACAAGGGTAATTCACTTGCGGTCAGAGAGAACATATATAGGGATAGGATAACTCACTTGCGGTCAGAGAGTACATATAAAGGGGCTAGAATAACTCACTTGTTGTCAGGGAGTACTTCTATGGGACTAGGGTAACTCACTTGGGGTCTGGGAGTACTTATATGGGACTAGGGTAACCCACTTAACGTCAAGGAGTACTTATATGGGACTAGGGTAACTCCCTTTGTGCCAGGGTGTACTTATAAAGGGGCTAGGGTAACTCACTTGGGGTCAGGGAGTAGTTATAAGGGACTAGGGTAACTCACTTGGGGTCTGGGAGTACTTATATAGGGGCTAGGGTAACTCACTTGGGGTAAGGGAGTACTTCGATGGGACTAGGATAACTCACTTGGGGTCAGGGAGTACTTATAAAGGGGCTAGGATAACTCACTTGCGGTCAGAGAGTACATATAAAGGGACTAGGATAACTCACTTGGGGTCAGGGGGTACTTATAAAGGGGCTATGGTAAATCACTTGGGGTCAGGAAGTACTAATATGGGACTAGGTTATTTCACTTGCCGTTAGAGAGTACATATATAGGGGCTAGGATAACTCACTTGGGGTCAGGGAGTAGTTATAAAGGGGCTATGGTAACTCACTTGGAGTCAGGGAGTACTAATATGGTACAAGGGTAACTCACTTGCGGTCAGAGAGTACATATAAAGGGGCTAGGATAACTCACTTGGGGTCAAGGAGTACTTATAAAGGTGATATGGTAACTCACTTGGGGACAGGGAGTACTTATATGGGACTAGGGTAACTCAGTTGCGGTCAGAGAGTACATATAAAGGGGCTAGGATAACTCACTTGGGGTCAGGGAGTACATATAATGGGGCTAGGATAACTCACTTGCGATCAGAGAGTACATATAAAGGGGCTAGGATAACTCACTTGCGGTCAGAGAGTACACATAAAGGGGCTAGGATAACTCACTTGGGGTCAGGGAGTACTTATAAAGGGGCTAGGGTAACTCACTTGCGGTCAGAGAGTACATATAAAGGGGCTAGGATAACTCACTTGGGGTCAGGGAGTACATATAATGGGGCTAGGATAACTCACTTGCGGTCAGAGAGTACATATAAAGGGGCTAGGATAACTCACTTGGGGTCAGGGAGTACTTATAAAGGCGCAAGGATAACTCACTTGCGGTCAGAGAGTACATATAAAGGGGCTAGGATAACTCACTTGGTGTCAGGGAGTACTTATAAAGGCGCAAGGATAACTCACTTGCGGTCAGAGAGTACATATAACGGGGCTAGGATAACTCACTTGGTGTCAGGGAGTAATTATATGGGACTAGGGTAACTCACTTGCGGTCAGAGAGTACATATAAAGAGGATAGGATAACTCATTTGGGGTCAGAGAGTACTTATAAAGCGGCTTATGTACCTCACTTTGGGTCAGGGAGTACTTATATGGGATTAGGTTAACTCACTTGGGGTCAGGGAGTACTTATATGGGCCAGGGTAACTCACTTGGGGCCAGGGTGTACTTATAAAGGGGCTAGGGTAACTCACTTGGGGTCAGGGAGTACTTATAAAGGGGTTAGAATATCTCACTTGCGGTTAGGGAGTACTTACAAAGGTGATATGGTAAAACACTTGGGGTCAGGGAGTACTTCTATGGGACTAGGGTAACTTACTTGCGTACAGAGAGTACATATAAAGGGGCTAGGATAACCTACTTGTGGTCAGGGAGTACTTATATAGGGGCTAGGGTAACTCACTTGGGGTCAGGGAGTACTTCTATGGGACTAGGGTAACTCACTTGGGGTCAGGGAGTACTTCTATGGGAGTAGGGTAACTCACTTGGGGTCAGGGAGTAGTTATAAGGGACTAGGATAACTCACTTGGGGTCAGGGAGTACTTATAAAGGGGGTATGGTAAATCACTTGGGGTCAGGAAGTACTAATATGGGACTAGGGTATTTCACTTGCCGTCAGAGAGTACATATAAATGGGCTAGGATAACTCACTTGGGGTCTGGGAGTACTTATATAGGGGCTAGGGTAACTCACTTGGGGTCAGGGAGTACTTCGATGGGACTAGGATAACTCACTTGGGGTCAGGGAGTACTTATAAAGGGGCTAGGATAACTCACTTGCGGTCAGAGAGTACATATAAAGGGACTAGGATAACTCACTTGGGGTCAGGGAGTACTTATAAAGGGGGTATGGTAAATCACTTGGGGTCAGGAAGTACTAATATGGGACTAGGGTATTTCACTTGCCGTCAGAGAGTACATATAAATGGGCTAGGATAACTCACTTGGGGTCAGGGAGTAGTTATAAAGGGGCTATGGTAACTCACTTGGGGTCAGGGAGTGCTAATATGGCACTAGGGTAACTTAGTTGCGGTCAGAGAGTACATATAAAGGGGCTAGGATAACTCACTTGCGGTCAGAGAGTACATATAAAGGGGCTAGGATAACTCACTTGGGGTCAGGGAGTACTTATAAAGGGGCTAGGGTAACTCACTTGCGGTCAGAGAGTACATATAAAGGGGCTAGGATAACTCACTTGGGGTCAGGGAGTACATATAATGGGGCTAGGATAACTCACTTGGGGTCAAGGAGTACTTATAAAGGGGCTAGGATAACTCACTTCTTGTCAGAGAGTACATATAAAGGGACTAGGATAACTCACTTGGGGTCAGGAAGTACTAATATGGGACTAGGGTAACTCACTTGCGGTCAGAGAGTACATATAAAGAGGATAGGATAACTCATTTGGGGTCAGAGAGTACTTATAAAGGGGCTATGGTACCTCACTTTGGGTCAGGGAATACTTATATGGGATTAGGGTAACTCACTTGGGGACAGGGAGTACTTATATGGGACCAGGGTAACTCACTTGGGGCCAGGGTGTACTTATAAAGGGGCTAGGGTAACTCACTTGGGGTCAGGGTGTACTTATAAAGGGGTTAGAATATCTCACTTGCGGTTAGGGAGTACTTACAAAGGTGATATGGTAAAACACTTGGGGTCAGAGAGTACTTCTATGGGACTAGGGTAACTTACTTGCGTACAGAGAGTACATATAAAGGGGCTAGGATAACTCACTTGTGGTCATAGAGTACTTATTTAGGGGCTAGGGTAACTCACTTGGGGTCAGGGAGTACTTCTATGGGACTAGGGTAACTCACTTGGGGCAGGGAGTACTTCTATGGGACTAGGGTAACTCACTTGGGGTCAGGGAGTACTTATAAAGGGGCTAGATTAATTCACTTGCGGTCAGAGAGAACATATATAGGGATAGGATAACTCACTTGCGGTCAGAGAGTACATATAAAGGGGCTAGAATAACTCACTTGTTGTCAGGGAGTACTTCTATGGGGCTAGGGTAACTCACTTGGGGTCTGGGAGTACTTATATGGGAGTAGGGTAACCCACTTAAGGTCAAGGAGTACTTCTATGGGACTATGGTAACTCACTTGGGGTCAGGGAGTACTTATAAAGGGGCTAGGGTAACTCTCTTGAGGTCAGGGAGTACATATAAAGGGGTTAGGGTAACTCAATTTGGCTCAAGGAGTACTTGTATTGGACTAGGCTAACTCACTTGGGGTCTGGGAGTACTTATATGGGACCAGGGTAACTCCCTTGGTGCCAGGGTGTACTTATAAAGGGGTTAGGGTAACTCACTTGGGGTCAGGGAGTAGTTATAAGGGACTAGGGTAACTCACTTGGGGTCTGGGAGTACTTATTTAGGGGGTAGGGTAACTCACTTGGGGTCAGGGAGTACTTCGATGGGACTAGGATAACTCACTTGGGGTCAGGGAGTACTTATAAAGGGGCTAGGATAACTCACTTGCGGTCAGAGGGTACATATAAAGGGACTAGGATAACTCACTTGGGGTCAGGGGGTACTTATAAAGGGGCTATGGTAAATCACTTGGGGTCAGGAAGTACTAATATGGGACTAGGTTATTTCACTTGCCGTCAGAGAGTACATATAAAGGGGCTAGGATAACTCACTTGGGGTCAGGGAGTAGTTATAAAGGGGCTATGGTAACTCACTTGGGGTCAGGGAGTACTAATATGGCACTAGGGTAACTCACTTGCGGTCAGAGAGTACATATAAAGGGGCTAGGATAACTCACTTGGGGCCAGGGAGTACTTATAAAGGTGATATGGTAACTCACTTGGGGACAGGGAGTACTTATATGGGGCTAGGGTAACTCAGTTGCGGTCAGAGAGTACATATAAAGGGGCTAGGATAACTCACTTGGGGTCAGGGAGTACATATAATGGGGCTAGGATAACTCACTTGCGGTCAGAGAGTACATATAAAGGGGCTAGGATAACTCACTTGGGGCCAGGGAGTACTTATAAAGGTGATATGGTAACTCACTTGGGGACAGGGAGTACTTATATGGGGCTAGGGTAACTCAGTTGCGGTCAGAGAGTACATATAAAGGGGCTAGGATAACTCACTTGGGGTCAGGGAGTACATATAATGGGGCTAAGATAACTCACTTGCGGTCAGAGAGTACATATAAAGGGGCTAGGATAACTCACTTGCGGTCAGAGAGTACATATAAAGGGGCTAGGATAACTCACTTGGGGTCAGGGAGTACTTATAAAGGGGCTAGGGTAACTCACTTGCGGTCAGAGAGTACATATAAAGGGGCTAGGATAACTCACTTGGGGTCAGGGAGTACATATAATGGGACTAGGATAACTCACTTGCGGTCAGAGAGTACATATAAAGGGGCTAGGATAACTAACTTGGGGTCAGGGAGTACTTATAAAGGCGCTAGGATAACTCACTTGCGGTCAGAGAGTACATATAACGGGGCTATGGTAACTCACTTGGGGTCAGGGAGTACTTATATGGGACTAGGGTAACTCACTTGCGGTCAGAGAGTACATATAAAGAGGATAGGATAACTCATTTGGGGTCAGAGAATACTTATAAAGCGGCTATGGTACCTCACTTTGGGTCAGGGAGTACTTATATGGGATTAGGGTAACTCGCTTGGGGTCAGGGAGTACTTATATGGGACCAGGGTAACTCACTTGGGGCCAGGGTGTACTTATAAAGGGGCTAGGGTAACTCACTTGTGGTCAGGGAGTACTTATATAGGGGCTAGGGTAACTCACTTGGGGTCAGGGAGTACTTCTATCGGACCAGGGTAACTCACTTGGAGTCAGGGAGTACTTATAAAGGGGCTATGGTAACTCACTTGGGGTCAGGGAGTACTTATATGGGACTAGGGTAACTCACTTGCGGTCAGAGAGTACATATAAAGGGGCTAGGATAACTCACTTGTGGTCAGGGAGTACTTATATAGGGGCTAGGGTAACTCACTTGGGGTCAGGGAGTACTTATATAGGAATAGGGTAATTCACTTGCGGTCAGAGAGAACATATATAGGGATAGGATAACTCACTTGCGGTCAAAGAGCACATATAAAGGGGCTAGAATAACTCACTTGGGGTCAGGGTGTACTTATAAAGGGGCTAGGGTAACTCAATTTGGGTCAAGGTGTACTTGTATTGGACTAGGCTAACTCACTTGGTGTCTGGGAGTACTTATATGGGACCAGGGTAACTCCCTTGGTGCCAGGGTGTACTTATAAAGGGTCTAGGGTAACTCACTTGGGGTCAGGGAGTAGTTATAAGGGACTAGGGTAACTCACTTGGGGTCTGGGAGTACTTATATAGGGGCTAGGGTAACTCACTTGGGGTCAGGGAGTACTTCGATGGGACTAGGATAACTCACTTGGGGTCAGGGAGTACTTATAAAGGGGCTAGGATAACTCACTTGCGGTCAGAGAGTACATATAAAGGGACTAGGATAACTCACTTGGGGTCAGGGAGTACTTATAAAGGGGGTATGGTAAATCACTTGGGGTCAGGAAGTACTAATATGGGACTAGGGTAATTCACTTGCCGTCAGAGAGTACATATAAATGGGCTAGGATAACTCACTTGGGGTCAGGGAGTAGTTATAAAGGGGTTATGGTAACTCACTTGGGGTCAGGGAGTGCTAATATGGCACTAGGGTAACTTAGTTGCGTACAGAGAGTACATATAAAGGGGCTAGGATAACTCACTTGTGGTCATAGAGTACTTATTTATGGGCTAGGGTAACTCACTTGGGGTCAGGGAGTACTTCTATGGGACTAGGGTAACTCACTTGGGGCAGGGAGTACTTCTATGGGACTAGGGTAACTCACTTGGGGTCAGGGAGTACTTATATGGGACTAGGGTAACTCACTTGCGGTCAGAGAGTACATATAAAGGGGCTAGGATAACTCACTTGTGGTCAGGGAGTACTTATATAGGGGCTAGGGTAACTCACTTGGGGTCAGGGAATACTTATATAGGAATAGGGTATTTCACTTGCGGTCAGAGAGAACATATATAGGGATAGGATAACTCACTTGCGGTCAAAGAGCACATATAAAGGGGCTAGAATAACTCACTTGGGGTCAGGGTGTACTTATAAAGGGGCTAGGGTAACTCAATTTGGGTCAAGGAGTACTTGTATTGGACTAGGCTAACTCACTTGGTGTCTGGGAGTACTTATATGGGACCAGGGTAACTCCCTTGGTGCCAGGGTGTACTTATAAAGGGTCTAGGGTAACTCACTTGGGGTCAGGGAGTAGTTATAAGGGACTAGGGTAACTCACTTGGGGTCTGGGAGTACTTATATAGGGGCTAGGGTAACTCACTTGGGGTCAGGGAGTACTTCGATGGGACTAGGATAACTCACTTGGGGTCAGGGAGTACTTATAAAGGGGCTAGGATAACTCACTTGCGGTCAGAGAGTACATATAAAGGGACTAGGATAACTCACTTGGGGTCAGGGAGTACTTATAAAGGGGGTATGGTAAATCACTTGGGGTCAGGAAGTACTAATATGGGACTAGGGTAATTCACTTGCCGTCAGAGAGTACATATAAATGGGCTAGTATAACTCACTTGGGGTCAGGGAGTAGTTATAAAGGGGTTATGGTAACTCACTTGGGGTCAGGGAGTGCTAATATGGCACTAGGGTAACTTAGTTGCGTACAGAGAGTACATATAAAGGGGCTAGGATAACTCACTTGTGGTCATAGAGTACTTATTTATGGGCTAGGGTAACTCACTTGGGGTCAGGGAGTACTTCTATGGGACTAGGGTAACTCACTTGGGGCAGGGAGTACTTCTATGGGACTAGGGTAACTCACTTGGGGTCAGGGAGTACTTATAAAGGGGCTAGATTAATTCACTTGCGGTCAGAGAGAACATATATAGGGATAGGATAACTCACTTGCGGTCAGAGAGTACATATAAAGGGGCTAGAATAACTCACTTGTTGTCAGGGAGTACTTCTATGGGGCTAGGGTAACTCACTTGGGGTCTGGGAGTACTTATATGGGAGTAGGGTAACCCACTTAAGGTCAAGGAGTACTTCTATGGGACTAGGGTAACTCACTTGGGGTCAGGGAGTACTTATAAAGGGGCTAGGGTAACTCTCTTGAGGTCAGGGAGTAGTTATAAGGGACTAGGGTAACTCACTTGGGGTCTGGGAGTACTTATTTAGGGGGTAGGGTAACTCACTTGGGGTCAGGGAGTACTTCGATGGGACTAGGATAACTCACTTGGGGTCAGGGAGTACTTATAAAGGGGCTAGGATAACTCACTTGCGGTCAGAGAGTACATATTAAGGGACTAGGATAACTCACTTGGGGTCAGGGGGTACTTATAAAGGGGCTATGGTAAATCACTTGGGGTCAGGAAGTACTAATATGGGACTAGGTTATTTCACTTGCCGTCAGAGAGTACATATAAAGGGGCTAGGATAACTCACATGGGGTCAGGGAGTAGTTATAAAGGGGCTATGGTAACTCACTTGGGGTCAGGGAGTACTAATATGGCACTAGGGTAACTCACTTGCGGTCAGAGAGTACATATAAAGGGGCTAGGATAACTCACTTGGGGCCAGGGAGTACTTATAAAGGTGATATGGTAACTCACTTGGGGACAGGTAGTACTTATATGGGGCTAGGGTAACTCAGTTGCGGTCAGAGAGTACATATAAAGGGGCTAGGATAACTCACTTGGGGTCAGGGAGTACATATAATGGGGCTAGGATAACTCACTTGCGGTCAGAGAGTACATATAAAGGGGCTAGGATAACTCACTTGGGGCCAGGGAGTACTTATAAAGGTGATATGGTAACTCACTTGGGGACAGGGAGTGCTTATATGGGGCTAGGGTAACTCAGTTGCGGTCAGAGAGTACATATAAAGGGGCTAGGATAACTCACTTGGGGTCAGGGAGTACATATAATGGGGCTAAGATAACTCACTTGCGGTCAGAGGGTACATATAAAGGGGCTAGGATAACTCACTTGCGGTCAGAGAGTACATATAAAGGGGCTAGGATAACTCACTTGGGGTCAGGGAGTACTTATAAAGGGGCTAGGGTAACTCAGTTGCGGTCAGAGAGTACATATAAAGGGGCTAGGATAACTCACTTGGGGTCAGGGAGTACATATAATGGGGCTAGGATAACTCACTTGCGGTCAGAGAGTACATATAAAGGGGCTAGGATAACTAACTTGGGGTCAGGGAGTACTTATAAAGGCGCTAGGATAACTCACTTGCGGTCAGAGAGTACATATAACGGGGCTATGGTAACTCACTTGGGGTCAGGGAGTACTTATATGGGACTAGGGTAACTCACTTGCGGTCAGAGAGTACATATAAAGAGGATAGGATAACTAATTTGGGGTCAGAGAATACTTATAAAGCGGCTATGGTACCTCACTTTGGGTCAGGGAGTACTTATATGGGATTAGGGTAACTCGCTTGGGGTCAGGGAGTACTTATATGGGACCAGGGTAACTCACTTGGGGCCAGGGTGTACTTATAAAGGGGCTAGGGTAACTCACTTGTGGTCAGGGAGTACTTATATAGGGGCTAGGGTAACTCACTTGGGGTCAGGGAGTACTTCTATCGGACCAGGGTAACTCAGTTGGAGTCAGGGAGTACTTATAAAGGGGCTATGGTAAATCACTTGGGGTCAGGAAGTACTAATATGGGACTAGGGTAATTCACTTGCCGTCAGAGAGTACATATAAATGGGCTAGGATAACTCACTTGGGGTCAGGGAGTAGTTATAAAGGGGCTATGGTAACTCACTTGGGGTCAGGGAGTGCTAATATGGCACTAGGGTAACTTAGTTGCGTACAGAGAGTACATATAAAGGGGCTAGGATAACTCACTTGTGGTCATAGAGTACTTATTTATGGGCTAGGGTAACTCACTTGGGGTCAGGGAGTACTTCTATGGGACTAGGGTAACTCACTTGGGGCAGGGAGTACTTCTATGGGACTAGGGTAACTCACTTGGGGTCAGGGAGTACTTATAAAGGGGCTAGATTAATTCACTTGCGGTCAGAGAGAACATATATAGGGATAGGATAACTCACTTGCGGTCAGAGAGTACATATAAAGGGGCTAGAATAACTCACTTGTTGTCAGGGAGTACTTCTATGGGGTTAGGGTAACTCACTTGGGGTCTGGGAGTACTTATATGGGAGTAGGGTAACCCACTTAAGGTCAAGGAGTACTTCTATGGGTCTAGGGTAACTCACTTGGGGTCAGGGAGTACTTATAAAGGGGCTAGGGTAACTCTCTTGAGGTCAGGGAGTACATATAAAGGGGTTAGGGTAACTCAATTTGGCTCAAGGAGTACTTGTATTGGACTAGGCTAACTCACTTGGGGTCTGGGAGTACTTATATGGGACCAGGGTAACTCCCTTGGTGCCAGGGTGTACTTATAAAGGGGCTAGGGTAACTCACTTGGGGTCAGGGAGTAGTTATAAGGGACTAGGGTAACTCACTTGGGGTCTGGGAGTACTTATTTAGGGGGTAGGGTAACTCACTTGGGGTCAGGGAGTACTTCGATGGGACTAGGATAACTCACTTGGGGTCAGGGAGTACTTATAAAGGGGCTAGGATAACTCACTTGCGGTCAGAGAGTACATATAAAGGGACTAGGATAACTCACTTGGGGTCAGGGGGTACTTATAAAGGGGCTATGGTAAATCACTTGGGGTCAGGAAGTACTAATATGGGACTAGGTTATTTCACTTGCCGTCAGAGAGTACATATAAAGGGGCTAGGATAACTCACATGGGGTCAGGGAGTAGTTATAAAGGGGCTATGGTAACTCACTTGGGGTCAGGGAGTACTAATATGGCACTAGGGTAACTCACTTGCGGTCAGAGAGTACATATAAAGGGGCTAGGATAACTCACTTGGGGCCAGGGAGTACTTATAAAGGTGATATGGTAACTCACTTGGGGACAGGGAGTACTTATATGGGGCTAGGGTAACTCAGTTGCGGTCAGAGAGTACATATAAAGGGGCTAGGATAACTCACTTGGGGTCAGGGAGTACATATAATGGGGCTAGGATAACTCACTTGCGGTCAGAGAGTACATATAAAGGGGCTAGGATAACTCACTTGGGGCCAGGGAGTACTTATAAAGGTGATATGGTAACTCACTTGGGGTCAGGGAGTACTTATAAAGGGGCTAGATTAATTCACTTGCGGTCAGAGAGAACATATATAGGGATAGGATAACTCACTTGCGGTCAGAGAGTACATATAAAGGGGCTAGAATAACTCACTTGTTGTCAGGGAGTACTTCTATGGGGCTAGGGTAACTCACTTGGGGTCTGGGAGTACTTATATGGGAGTAGGGTAACCCACTTAAGGTCAAGGAGTACTTCTATGGGACTAGGGTAACTCACTTGGGGTCAGGGAGTACTTATAAAGGGGCTAGGGTAACTCTCTTGAGGTCAGGGAGTACATATAAAGGGGTTAGGGTAACTCAATTTGGCTCAAGGAGTACTTGTATTGAACTAGGCTAACTCACTTGGGGTCTGGGAGTACTTATATGGGACCAGGGTAACTCCCTTGGTGCCAGGGTGTACTTATAAAGGGGCTAGGGTAACTCACTTGGGGTCAGGGAGTAGTTATAAGGGACTAGGGTAACTCACTTGGGGTCTGGGAGTACTTATTTAGGGGGTAGGGTAACTCACTTGGGGTCAGGGAGTACTTCGATGGGACTAGGATAACTCACTTGGGGTCAGGGAGTACTTATAAAGGGGCTAGGATAACTCACTTGCGGTCAGAGAGTACATATAAAGGGACTAGGATAACTCACTTGGGGTCAGGGGGTACTTATAAAGGGGCTATGGTAAATCACTTGGGGTCAGGAAGTACTAATATGGGACTAGGTTATTTCACTTGCCGTCAGAGAGTACATATAAAGGGGCTAGGATAACTCACATGGGGTCAGGGAGTAGTTATAAAGGGGCTATGGTAACTCACTTGGGGTCAGGGAGTACTAATATGGCACTAGGGTAACTCACTTGCGGTCAGAGAGTACATATAAAGGGGCTAGGATAACTCACTTGGGGCCAGGGAGTACTTATAAAGGTGATATGGTAACTCACTTGGGGACAGGTAGTACTTATATGGGGCTAGGGTAACTCAGTTGCGGTCAGAGAGTACATATAAAGGGGCTAGGATAACTCACTTGGGGTCAGGGAGTACATATAATGGGGCTAGGATAACTCACTTGCGGTCAGAGAGTACATATAAAGGGGCTAGGATAACTCACTTGGGGCCAGGGAGTACTTATAAAGGTGATATGGTAACTCACTTGGGGACAGGGAGTACTTATATGGGGCTAGGGTAACTCAGTTGCGGTCAGAGAGTACATATAAAGGGGCTAGGATAACTCACTTGGGGTCAGGGAGTACATATAATGGGGCTAAGATAACTCACTTGCGGTCAGAGAGTACATATAAAGGGGCTAGGATAACTCACTTGCGGTCAGAGAGTACATATAAAGGGGCTAGGATAACTCACTTGGGGTCAGGGAGTACTTATAAAGGGGCTAGGGTAACTCACTTGCGGTCAGAGAGTACATATAAAGGGGCTAGGATAACTCACTTGGGGTCAGGGAGTACATATAATGGGGCTAGGATAACTCACTTGCGGTCAGAGAGTACATATAAAGGGGCTAGGATAACTAACTTGGGGTCAGGGAGTACTTATAAAGGCGCTAGGATAACTCACTTGCGGTCAGAGAGTACATATAACGGGGCTATGGTAACTCACTTGGGGTCAGGGAGTACTTATATGGGACTAGGGTAACTCACTTGCGGTCAGAGAGTACATATAAAGAGGATAGGATAACTAATTTGGGGTCAGAGAATACTTATAAAGCGGCTATGGTACCTCACTTTGGGTCAGGGAGTACTTATATGGGATTAGGGTAACTCGCTTGGGGTCAGGGAGTACTTATATGGGACCAGGGTAACTCACTTGGGGCCAGGGTGTACTTATAAAGGGGCTAGGGTAACTCACTTGTGGTCAGGGAGTACTTATATAGGGGCTAGGGTAACTCACTTGGGGTCAGGGAGTACTTCTATCGGACCAGGGTAACTCAGTTGGAGTCAGGGAGTACTTATAAAGGGGCTATGGTAAATCACTTGGGGTCAGGAAGTACTAATATGGGACTAGGGTAATTCACTTGCCGTCAGAGAGTACATATAAATGGGCTAGGATAACTCACTTGGGGTCAGGGAGTAGTTATAAAGGGGCTATGGTAACTCACTTGGGGTCAGGGAGTGCTAATATGGCACTAGGGTAACTTAGTTGCGTACAGAGAGTACATATAAAGGGGCTAGGATAACTCACTTGTGGTCATAGAGTACTTATTTATGGGCTAGGGTAACTCACTTGGGGTCAGGGAGTACTTCTATGGGACTAGGGTAACTCACTTGGGGCAGGGAGTACTTCTATGGGACTAGGGTAACTCACTTGGGGTCAGGGAGTACTTATAAAGGGGCTAGATTAATTCACTTGCGGTCAGAGAGAACATATATAGGGATAGGATAACTCACTTGCGGTCAGAGAGTACATATAAAGGGGCTAGAATAACTCACTTGTTGTCAGGGAGTACTTCTATGGGGTTAGGGTAACTCACTTGGGGTCTGGGAGTACTTATATGGGAGTAGGGTAACCCACTTAAGGTCAAGGAGTACTTCTATGGGACTAGGGTAACTCACTTGGGGTCAGTGAGTACTTATAAAGGGGCTAGGGTAACTCTCTTGAGGTCAGGGAGTACATATAAAGGGGTTAGGGTAACTCAATTTGGCTCAAGGAGTACTTGTATTGGACTAGGCTAACTCACTTGGGGTCTGGGAGTACTTATATGGGACCAGGGTAACTCCCTTGGTGCCAGGGTGTACTTATAAAGGGGCTAGGGTAACTCACTTGGGGTCAGGGAGTAGTTATAAGGGACTAGGGTAACTCACTTGGGGTCTGGGAGTACTTATTTAGGGGGTAGGGTAACTCACTTGGGGTCAGGGAGTACTTCGATGGGACTAGGATAACTCACTTGGGGTCAGGGAGTACTTATAAAGGGGCTAGGATAACTCACTTGCGGTCAGAGTGTACATATAAAGGGACTAGGATAACTCACTTGCGGTCAGAGAGTACATATAAAGGGGCTAGGATAACTCACTTGTGGTCAAGGAGTACTTATATAGGGGCTAGGGTAACTCACTTGGGGTCAGGGAGTACTTATATAGGAATAGGGTAATTCACTTGCGGTCAGAGAGAACATATATAGGGATAGGATAACTCACTTGCGGTCAAAGAGCACATATAAAGGGGCTAGAATAACTCACTTGGGGTCAGGGAGTACTTATAAAGGGGCTATGGTAACTCACTTGGGGTAAGGAGTACTTACATAGGACAAGGGTAATTCACTTGCGGTCAGAGAGAACATATATAGGGATAGGATAACTCACTTGCGGTCAGAGAGTACATATAAAGGGGCTAGAATAACACACTTGTTGTCAGGGAGTACTTCTATGGGACTAGGGTAACTCAATTTGGCTCAAGGAGTACTTGTATTGGACTAGGCTAACTCACTTGGGGTCTGGGAGTACTTATATGGGACCAGGGTAACTCCCTTGGTGCCAGGGTGTACTTATAAAGGGGCTAGGGTAACTCACTTGGGGTCAGGGAGTAGTTATAAGGGACTAGGGTAACTCACTTGGGGTCTGGGAGTAATTATTTAGGGGGTAGGGTAACTCACTTGGGGTCAGGGAGTACTTCGATGGGACTAGGATAACTCACTTGGGGTCAGGGAGTACTTATAAAGGGGCTAGGATAACTCACTTGCGGTCAGAGAGTACATATAAAGGGACTAGGATAACTCACTTGGGGTCAGGGGGTACTTATAAAGGGGCTATGGTAAATCACTTGGGGTCAGGAAGTACTAATATGGGACTAGGGTATTTCACTTGCCGTCTGAGAGTACATATAAAGGGGCTAGGATAACTCACTTGGGGTCAGGGAGTAGTTATAATGGGGCTATGGTAACTCACTTGGGGTCAGGGAGTACTAATATGGCACTAGGGTAACTCACTTGCGGTCAGAGAGTAAATATAAAGGGGCTAGGATAACTCACTTGGGGCCAGGGAGTACTTATAATGGTGATATGGTAACTCACTTGGGGACAGGGAGTACTTATATGGGGCTAGGGTAACTCAGTTGCGGTCAGAGAGTACATATAAAGGGGCTAGGATAACTCACTTGGGGTCAGGGAGTACATATAATGGGGCTAGGATAACTCACTTGCGGTCAGAGAGTACATATAAAGGGGCTAGGATAACTCACTTGCGGTCAGAGAGTACATATAAAGGGGCTAGGATAACTCACTTGGGGTCAGGGAGTACTTATAAAGGGGCTAGGGTAACTCACTTGCGGTCAGAGAGTACATATAAAGGGGCTAGGATAACTCACTTGGGGTCAGGGAGTACATATAATGGGGCTAGGATAACTCACTTGCGGTCAGAGAGTACATATAAAGTGGCTAGGATAACTCACTTGGGGTCAGGGAGTACTTATAAAGGCGCTAGGATAACTCACTTGCGGTCAGAGAGTACATATAACGGGGCTATGGTAACTCACTTGGGGTCAGGGAGTACTTATATGGGACTAGGGTAACTCACTTGCGGTCAGAGAGTACATATAAAGAGGATAGGATAACTCATTTGGGGTCAGAGAATACTTATAAAGCGGCTATGGTACCTCACTTTGGGTCAGGGAGTACTTATATGGGATTAGGGTAACTCGCTTGGGGTCAGGGAGTACTTATATGGGACCAGGGTAACTCACTTGGGGCCAGGGTGTACTTATAAAGGGGCTAGGGTAACTCACTTGTGGTCAGGGAGTACTTATATAGGGGCTAGGGTAACTCACTTGGGGTCAGGGAGTACTTCTATCGGACCAGGGTAACTCACTTGGAGTCAGGGAGTACTTCTATGGGACTAGGATAACTCACTTGGGGTCAGGGAGTACTTAAAAAGGGGGTAGGGTAACCCATTTTCGGTCAAGGAGTACTTATACTAGACTAGGCTAACTCACTTGGTGTCTGGGAGTACTTATATGGGACCAGGGTAACTCACTTGTTGCCGGGTGTACTTATAAAGAGGTCTAGGGTAACTCACTTGGGGTCAGGGAGTGCTTATAAAGGGGCTATGGTAACTCACTTGGGTTCAGGGAGTACTTATATGGGACTAGGGTAACTCACTTGCGGTCAGAGAGTACATATAAAGGGGATAGGATAACTCATTTGGGGTCAGAGAGTACATATAATGTGGCTAGGATAACTCACTTGCGTTCAGAGAGTACATATAAAGGGGCTAGGATAACTCACTTTCGGTCAGAGAGTACATATAAAGGGGCTAGGATAACTCACTTGGGGTCAGGGAGTACTTATAAAGGGGCTAGGGTAACTCACTTGCGGTCAGAGAGTACATATAAAGTGGCTAGGATAACTCACTTGGGGTCAGGGAGTACTTATAAAGGGGCTATGGTAACTCACTTGGGGTCAGGGAGTACTTATATGGGACTAGGGTAACTCACTTGCGGTCAGAGAGTACATATAAAGGGGCTAGGATAACTCACTTGTGGTCAGGGAGTACTTATATAGGGGCTAGGGTAACTCACTTGGGGTCAGGGAGTACTTATATAGGAATAGGGTAATTCACTTGCGGTCAGAGAGAACATATATAGGGATAGGATAACTCACTTGCGGTCAAAGAGCACATATAAAGGGGCTAGAATAACTCACTTGGGGTCAGGGAGTACTTATAAAGGGGCTATGGTAACTCACTTGGGGTAAGGAGTACTTACATAGGACTAGGGTAATTCACTTGCGGTCAGAGAGAACATATATAGGGATAGGATAACTCACTTGCGGTCAGAGAGTACATATAAAGGGGCTAGAATAACTCACTTGTTGTCAGGGAGTACTTCTATGGGACTAGGGTAACTCACTTGGGGTCTGGGAGTACTTATATGGGACTAGGGTAACCCACTTAAGGTCAAGGAGTACTTATATGGGACTAGGGTAACTCTCTTGAGGTCAGGGAGTACATATAAAGGGGTTAGGGTGACTCAATTTGGGTCAAGGAGTACTTGTATTGGACTAGGCTAACTCACTTGGTGTCTGGGAGTACTTATATGGGACCAGGGTAACTCCCTTGGTGCCAGGGTGTACTTATAAAGGGGCTAGGGTAACTCACTTGGGGTCAGGGAGTAGATATAATGGGGCTAGTATAACTCACTTGTGGTCAGAGAGTACATATAAAGGGACTAGGATAACTCACTTGGGGTCAGGGGGTACTTATAAAGGGGTATGGTAAATCACTTGGGGTCAGGAAGTACTAATATGGGACTAGGTTATTTCACTTGGGGTCAGGGGGTACTTATAAAGGGGTATGGTAAATCACTTGGGGTCAGGAAGTACTAATATGGGACTAGGTTATTTCACTTGCCGTCAGAGAGTACATATAAAGGGGCTAGGATAACTCACTTGGGGTCAGGGAGTAGTTATAAAGGGGCTATGGTAACTCACTTGGGGTCAGCGAGTACTAATATGGCACTAGGGTAACTCACTTGGGGTCAGGGAGTAGATATAATGGGGCTAGTATAACTCACTTGCGGTCAGAGAGTACATATAAAGGGACTAGGATAACTCACTTGGGGTCAGGGGGTACTTATAAAGGGGTATGGTAAATCACTTGGGGTCAGGAAGTACTAATATGGGACTAGGTTATTTCACTTGGGGTCAGGGGGTACTTATAAAGGGGTATGGTAAATCACTTGGGGTCAGGAAGTACTAATATGGGACTAGGTTATTTCACTTGCCGTCAGAGAGTACATATAAAGGGGCTAGGATAACTCACTTGGGGTCAGGGAGTAGTTATAAAGGGGCTATGGTAACTCACTTGGGGTCAGGGAGTACTAATATGGCACTAGGGTAACTCACTTGCGGTCAGAGAGTACATATAAAGGGGCTAGGATAACTCACTTGGGGTCAGGGAGTACTTATAAAGGTGTTATGGTAACTCACAAGGGGACAGGGAGTACTTATATGGGACTAGGGTAACTCAGTTGCGGTCAGAGAGTACATATAAAGGGGCTAGGATAACTCACTTGGGGTCAGGGAGTACATATAATGGGGCTAGGATAACTCACTTGCGGTCAGGGAGTACTTATAAAGGGGCTAGGGTAACTCACTTGCGGTCAGAGAGTACATATAAAGGGGCTAGGATAACTCACTTGGGGTCAGGGAGTACTTATAAAGGCGCTAGAATAACTCACTTGCGGTCAGAGAGTACATATAACGGGGCTAGGATAACTCACTTGGGGTCAGGGAGTACTTATAAAGGGGCTATGGTAACTCACTTGGTGTCAGGGAGTACTTATGTGGGACTAGGGTAACTGACTTACGGTCAGAGAGTACATATAAAGAGGATAGGATAACTCATTTGGGGTCAGAGAGTATTTATAAAGCGGCTATTGTACCTCACTTTGGGTCAGGGAGTACTTATATGGGATTAGGGTAACTCACTTGGGGTCAGGGAGTACTTATATGGGACCAGGGTAACTCACTTGGGGCCAGGGTGTACTTATAAAGGGGCTAGGGTAACTCACTTGGGGTCAGGGAGTACTTATCAAGGGATTAGAATATCTCACTTGCGGTTAGGGAGTACTTACAAAGGTGATATGGTAAAACACTTGGGGTCAGGGAGTACTTCTATGGGACTAGGGTAACTTACTTGCGTACAGAGAGTACATATAAAGGGGCTAGGATAACTCACTTGTGGTCAGGGAGTTCTTATATAGGGGCTAGGGTAACTCGCTTGGGGTCAGGGAGTACTTCTATGGGACTAGGGTAACTCACTTGGGGTCAGGGAGTACTTCTATGGGACTAGGGTAACTCACTTGGGGTCTGGGAGTACTTATATGGGACTAGGGTAACCCACTTAAGGTCAAGGAGTACTTATATGGGACTAGGGTAACTCTCTTGAGGTCAGGGAGTACATATAAAGGGGTTAGGGTGACTCAATTTGGGTCAAGGAGTACTTGTATTGGACTAGGCTAACTCACTTGGTGTCTGGGAGTACTTATATGGGACCAGGGTAACTCCCTTGGTGCCAGGGTGTACTTATAAAGGGGCTAGGGTAACTCACTTGGGGTCAGGGAGTAGATATAATGGGGCTAGTATAACTCACTTGTGGTCAGAGAGTACATATAAAGGGACTAGGATAACTCACTTGGGGTCAGGGGGTACTTATAAAGGGGTATGGTAAATCACTTGGGGTCAGGAAGTACTAATATGGGACTAGGTTATTTCACTTGGGGTCAGGGGGTACTTATAAAGGGGTATGGTAAATCACTTGGGGTCAGGAAGTACTAATATGGGACTAGGTTATTTCACTTGCCGTCAGAGAGTACATATAAAGGGGCTAGGATAACTCACTTGGGGTCAGGGAGTAGTTATAAAGGGGCTATGGTAACTCACTTGGGGTCAGGGAGTACTAATATGGCACTAGGGTAACTCACTTGGGGTCAGGGAGTAGATATAATGGGGCTAGTATAACTCACTTGCGGTCAGAGAGTACATATAAAGGGACTAGGATAACTCACTTGGGGTCAGGGGGTACTTATAAAGGGGTATGGTAAATCACTTGGGGTCAGGAAGTACTAATATGGGACTAGGTTATTTCACTTGGGGTCAGGGGGTACTTATAAAGGGGTATGGTAAATCACTTGGGGTCAGGAAGTACTAATATGGGACTAGGTTATTTCACTTGCCGTCAGAGAGTACATATAAAGGGGCTAGGATAACTCACTTGGGGTCAGGGAGTAGTTATAAAGGGGCTATGGTAACTCACTTGGGGTCAGGGAGTACTAATATGGCACTAGGGTAACTCACTTGCGGTCAGAGAGTACATATAAAGGGGCTAGGATAACTCACTTGGGGTCAGGGAGTACTTATAAAGGTGTTATGGTAACTCACTAGGGGACAGGGAGTACTTATATGGGACTAGGGTAACTCAGTTGCGGTCAGAGAGTACATATAAAGGGGCTAGGATAACTCACTTGGGGTCAGGGAGTACATATAATGGGGCTAGGATAACTCACTTGCGGTCAGGGAGTACTTATAAAGGGGCTAGGGTAACTCACTTGCGGTCAGAGAGTACATATAAAGGGGCTAGGATAACTCACTTGGGGTCAGGGAGTACATATAATGGGGCTAGGATAACTCACTTGCGGTCAGAGAGTACATATAAAGGGGCTAGGATAACTCACTTGGGGTCAGGGAGTACTTATAAAGGCGCTAGAATAACTCACTTGCGGTCAGAGAGTACATATAACGGGGCTAGGATAACTCACTTGGGGTCAGGGAGTACTTATAAAGGGGCTATGGTAACTCACTTGGTGTCAGGGAGTACTTATATGGGACTAGGGTAACTGACTTACGGTCAGAGAGTACATATAAAGAGGATAGGATAACTCATTTGGGGTCAGAGAGTATTTATAAAGCGGCTATTGTACCTCACTTTGGGTCAGGGAGTACTTATATGGGATTAGGGTAACTCACTTGGGGTCAGGGAGTACTTATATGGGACCAGGGTAACTCACTTGGGGCCAGGGTGTACTTATAAAGGGGCTAGGGTAACTCACTTGGGGTCAGGGAGTACTTATCAAGGGATTAGAATATCTCACTTGCGGTTAGGGAGTACTTACAAAGGTGATATGGTAAAACACTTGGGGTCAGGGAGTACTTCTATGGGACTAGGGTAACTTACTTGCGTACAGAGAGTACATATAAAGGGGCTAGGATAACTCACTTGTGGTCAGGGAGTTCTTATATAGGGGCTAGGGTAACTCGCTTGGGGTCAGGGAGTACTTCTATGGGACTAGGGTAACTCACTTGGGGTCAGGGAGTACTTCTATGGGAGTAGGGTAACTCACTTGGGGTCAGGGTGTACTTATAAAGGGGCTAGGGTAACTCACTTTGGGTCAAGAAGTACTTATATTGGACTAGGCTAAATCACTTGGTGTCTGGGAGTACTTATATGGGACCAGGGTAACTCTCTTTGGGCCAGGGTGTACTTATAAAGGGGTTAGGGTAACTCAATTTGGGTCAAGGAGTACTTGTATTGGACTAGGCTAACTCACTTGGTGTCTGGGAGTACTTATATGGGACCAGGGTAACTCCATTGGTGCCAGGGTGTACTTATAAAAGGTCTAGGGTAACTCACTTGGGGTCAGGGAGTAGTTATAAGGGACTAGGGTAACTCACTTGGGGTCTGGGAGTACTTATATAGGGGCTAGGGTAACTCACTTGGGGTCAGGGAGTACTTCGCTGGGACTAGGATAACTCACTTGGGGTCAGGGAGTACTTATAAAGGGGCTAGGATAACTCCCTTGCGGTCAGAGAGTACATATAAAGGGACTAGGATAACTCACTTGGGGTCAGGGAGTACTTATAAAGGGGGTATGGTAAATCACTTGGGGTCAGGAAGTACTAATATGGGACTAGGGTATTTGACTTGCCGTCAGAGAGTACATATAAAGGGGCTAGGATAACTCACTTGGGGTCAGGGAGTAGTTATAAAGGGGCTATGGTAACTCACTTGGGGTCAGGCAGTACTAATATGGCACTAGGGTAACTTAGTTGCGTTCAGAGAGTACATATAAAGGGGCTAGGATAACTCACTTGCGGTCAGAGAGTACATATAAAGGGGCTAGGATAACTCACTTGGGGTCAGGGAGTACTTATAAAGGGGCTAGGGTAACTCACTTGCGGTCAGAGAGTACATATAAAGGGGCTAGGATAACTCACTTGGGGTCAGGGAGTACATATAATGGGGCTAGGATAACTCACTTGCGGTCAGAGAGTACATATAAAGGGGCTAGGATAACTAACTTGGGGTCAGGGAGTACTTATAAAGGCGCTAGGATAACTCACTTGCGGTCAGAGAGTACATATAACGGGGCTATGGTAACTCACTTGGGGTCAGGGAGTACTTATATGGGACTAGGGTAACTCACTTGCGGTCAGAGAGTATATATAAAGAGGATAGGATAACTCATTTGGGGTCAGAGAATACTTATAAAGCGGCTATGGTACCTCACTTTGGGTCAGGGAGTACTTATATGGGATTAGGGTAACTCGCTTGGGGTCAGGGAGTACTTATATGGGACCAGGGTAACTCACTTGGGGCCAGGGTGTACTTATAAAGGGGCTAGGGTAACTCACTTGTGGTCAGGGAGTACTTATATAGGGGCTAGGGTAACTCACTTGGGGTCAGGGAGTACTTCTATCGGACCAGGGTAACTCAGTTGGAGTCAGGGAGTACTTATAAAGGGGCTATGGTAACTCACTTGGGGTCAGGGAGTACTTATATGGGACTAGGGTAACTCACTTGCGGTCAGAGAGTACATATAAAGGGGCTAGGATAACTCACTTGTGGTCAGTGAGTACTTATATAGGGGCTAGGGTAACTCACTTGGGGTCAGGGAGTACTTATATAGGAATAGGGTAATTCACTTGCGGTCAGAGAGAACATATATAGGGATAGGATAACTCACTTGCGGTCAAAGAGCACATATAAAGGGGCTAGAATAACTCACTTGGGGTCAGGGAGTACTTATAAAGGGGCTATGGTAACTCACTTGGGGTAAGGAGTACTTACATAGGACAAGGGTAATTCACTTGCGGTCAGAGAGAACATATATAGGGATAGGATAACTCACTTGCGGTCAGAGAGTACATATAAAGGGGCTAGAATAACTCACTTGTTGTCAGGGAGTACTTCTATGGGACTAGGGTAACTCACTTGGGGTCTGGGAGTACTTATATGGGACTAGGGTAACCCACTTAACGTCAAGGAGTACTTATATGGGACTAGGGTAACTCCCTTGGTGCCAGGGTGTACTTATAAAGGGGCTAGGGTAACTCACTTGGGGTCAGGGAGTAGTTATAAGGAACTAGGGTAACTCACTTGGGGTCTGGGAGTACTTATATAGGGGCTAGGGTAACTCACTTGGGGTAAGGGAGTACTTCGATGGGACTAGGATAACTCACTTGGGGTCAGGGAGTACTTATAAAGGGGCTAGGATAACTCACTTGCGGTCAGAGAGTACATATAAAGGGACTAGGATAACTCACTTGGGGTCAGGGGGTACTTATAAAGGGGCTATGGTAAATCACTTGGGGTCAGGAAGTACTAATATGGGACTAGGTTATTTCACTTGCCGTCAGAGAGTACATATAAAGGGGCTAGGATAACTCACTTGGGGTCAGGGAGTAGTTATAAAGGGGCTATGGTAACTCACTTGGGGTCAGGGAGTACTAATATGGCACTAGGGTAACTCACTTGCGGTCAGAGAGTACATATAAAGGGGCTAGGATAACTCACTTGGGGTCAAGGAGTACTTATAAAGGTGATATGGTAACTCACTTGGGGACAGGGAGTACTTATATGGGACTAGGGTAACTCAGTTGCGGTCAGAGAGTACATATAAAGGGGCTAGGATAACTCACTTGGGGTCAGGGAGTACATATAATGGGGCTAGGATAACTCACTTGCGATCAGAGAGTACATATAAAGGGGCTAGGATAACTCACTTGCGGTCAGAGAGTACACATAAAGGGGCTAGGATAACTCACTTGGGGTCAGCGAGTACTTATAAAGGGGCTAGGGTAACTCACTTGCGGTCAGAGAGTACATATAAAGGGGCTAGGATAACTCACTTGGGGTCAGGGAGTACATATAATGGGGCTAGGATAACTCACTTGCGGTCAGAGAGTACATATAAAGGGGCTAGGATAACTCACTTGGGGTCAGGGAGTACTTATAAAGGCGCAAGGATAACTCACTTGCGGTCAGAGAGTACCTATAACGGGGCTAGGATAACTCACTTGGGGTCAGGGAGTACTTATAAAGGGGCTATGGTAACTCAGTTGGTGTCAGGGAGTACTTATATGGGACTAGGGTAACTCACTTGCGGTCAGAGAGTACATATAAAGAGGATAGGATAACTCATTTGGGGTCAGAGAGTACTTATAAAGCGGCTATTGTACCTCACTTTGGGTCAGGGAGTACTTATATGGGATTAGGGTAACTCACTTGGGGTCAGGGAGTACTTATATGGGACCAGGGTAACTCACTTGGGGCCAGGGTGTACTTATAAAGGGGCTAGGGTAACTCACTTGGGGTCAGGGAGTACTTATAAAGGGGTTAGAATATCTCACTTGCGGTTAGGGAGTACTTACAAAGGTGATATGGTAAAACACTTGGGGTCAGGGAGTACTTCTATGGGACTAGGGTAACTTACTTGCGTACAGAGAGTACATATAAAGGGGCTAGGATAACTCACTTGTGGTCAGGGAGTACTTATATAGGGGCTAGGGTAACTCACTTGGGGTCAGGGAGTACTTCTATGGGACTAGGGTAACTCACTTGGGGTCAGGGAGTACTTCTATGGGAGTAGGGTAACTCACTTGGGGTCAGGGTGTACTTATAAAGGGGCTAGGGTAACTCACTTTGGGTCAAGGAGTACTTATATTGGACTAGGCTAAATCACTTGGTGTCTGGGAGTACTTATATGGGACCAGGGTAACTCTCTTGGGGCCAGGGTGTACTTATAAAGGGGTTAGGGTAACTCAATTTGGGTCAAGGAGTACTTGTATTGGACTAGGCTAACTCACTTGGTGTCTGGGAGTACTTATATGGGACCAGGGTAACTCCCTTGGTGCCAGGGTGTACTTATAAAGGGTCTAGGGTAACTCACTTGGGGTCAGGGAGTAGTTATAAGGGACTAGGGTAACTCACTTGGGGTCTGGGAGTACTTATATAGGGGCTAGGGTAACTCACTTGGGGTCAGGGAGTACTTCGATGGGACTAGGATAACTCACTTGGGGTCAGGGTGTACTTATAAAGGGGCTAGGATAACTCACTTGCGGTCAGAGAGTACATATAAAGGGACTAGGATAACTCACTTGGGGTCAGGGAGTACTTATAAAGGGGGTATGGTAAATCACTTGGGGTCAGGAAGTACTAATATGGGACTAGGGTATTTCACTTGCCGTCAGAGAGTACATATAAATGGGCTAGGATAACTCACTTGGGGTCAGGGAGTAGTTATAAAGGGGCTATGGTAACTCACTTGGGGTCAGGGAGTACTAATATGGCACTAGGGTAACTTAGTTGCGGTCATAGAGTACATATAAAGGGGCTAGGATAACTCACTTGCGGTCAGAGAGTACATATAAAGGGGCTAGGATAACTCACTTGGGGTCAGGGAGTACTTATAAAGGGGCTAGGGTAACTCACTTGCGGTCAGAGAGTACATATAAAGGGGCTAGGATAACTCACTTGGGGTCAGGGAGTACATATAATGGGGCTAGGATAACTCACTTGGGGTCAGGGAGTACTTATAAAGGGGCTAGGATAACTCACTTGCGGTCAGAGAGTACATATAAAGGGACTAGGATAACTCACTTGGGGTCAGGGAGTACTTATAAAGGGGCTATGGTAAATCACTTGGGGTCAGGAAGTACTAATATGGGACTAGGGTAACTCACTTGCTGTCAGAGAGTACATATAAAGAGGATAGGATAACTCATTTGGGGTCAGAGAGTACTTATAAAGGGGCTATGGTACCTCACTTTGGGTCAGGGAATACTTATATGGGATTAGGGTAACTCACTTGGGGACAGGGAGTACTTATATGGGACCAGGGTAACTCACTTGGGGCCAGGGTGTACTTATAAAGGGGCTAGGGTAACTCACTTGGGGTCAGGGTGTACTTATAAAGGGGTTAGAATATCTCACTTGCGGTTAGGGAGTACTTACAAAGGTGATATGGTAAAACACTTGGGGTCAGAGAGTACTTCTATGGGACTAGGGTAACTTACTTGCGTACAGAGAGTACATATAAAGGGGCTAGGATAACTCACTTGTGGTCTGGGAGTACTTATATGGGACTAGGGTAACCCACTTAAGGTCAAGGAGTACTTATATGGGACTAGGGTAACTCTCTTGAGGTCAGGGAGTACATATAAAGGGGTTAGGGTAACTCAATTTGGCTCAAGGAGTACTTGTATTGGACTAGGCTAACTCACTTGGGGTCTGGGAGTACTTATATGGGACCAGGGTAACTCCCTTGGTGCCAGGGTGTACTTATAAAGGGGCTAGGGTAACTCACTTGGGGTCAGGGAGTAGTTATAAGGGACTAGGGTAACTCACTTGGGGTCTGGGAGTACTTATATAGGGGCTAGGTTAACTCACTTGGGGTAAGGGAGTACTTCGATGGAACTAGGATAACTCACTTGGGGTCAGGGAGTACTTATAAAGGGGCTAGGATAACTCACTTGCGGTCAGAGAGTACATATAAAGGGACTAGAATAACTCACTTGGGGTCAGGGGGTACTTATAAAGGGGCTATGGTAAATCACTTGGGGTCAGGAAGTACTAATATGGGACTAGGTTATTTCACTTGCCGTCAGAGAGTACATATAAAGGGGCTAGGATAACTCACTTGGGGTCAGGGAGTAGTTATAAAGGGGCTATGGTAACTCACTTGGGGTCAGGGAGTACTAATATGGCACTAGGGTAACTCACTTGCGATCAGAGAGTACATATAAAGGGGCTAGGATAACTCACTTGGGGTCAGGGAGTACTTATAAAGGTGTTATGGTAACTCACTAGGGGACAGGGAGTACTTATATGGGACTAGGGTAACTCAGTTGCGGTCAGAGAGTACATATAAAGGGGCTAGGATAACTCACTTGGGGTCAGGGAGTACATATAATGGGGCTAGGATAACTCACTTGCGGTCAGGGAGTACTTATAAAGGGGCTAGGGTAACTCACTTGCGGTCAGAGAGTACATATAAAGGGGCTAGGATAACTCACTTGGGGTCAGGGAGTACATATAATGGGGCTAGGATAACTCACTTGCGGTCAGAGAGTACATATAAAGGGGCTAGGATAACTCACTTGGGGTCAGGGAGTACTTATAAAGGCGCTAGAATAACTCACTTGCGGTCAGAGAGTACATATAACGGGGCTAGGATAACTCACTTGGGGTCAGGGAGTACTTATAAAGGGGCTATAGTAACTCACTTGGTGTCAGGGAGTACTTATATGGGACTAGGGTAACTGACTTACGGTCAGAGAGTACATATAAAGAGGATAGGATAACTCATTTGGGGTCAGAGAGTATTTATAAAGCGGCTATTGTACCTCACTTTGGGTCAGGGAGTACTTATATGGGATTAGGGTAACTCACTTGGGGTCAGGGAGTACTTATATGGGACCAGGGTAACTCACTTGGGGCCAGGGTGTACTTATAAAGGGGCTAGGGTAACTCACTTGGGGTCAGGGAGTACTTATAAAGGGGTTAGAATATCTCACTTGCGGTTAGGGAGTACTTACAAAGGTGATATGGTAAAACACTTGGGGTCAGGGAGTACTTCTATGGGACTAGGGTAACTTACTTGCGTACAGAGAGTACATATAAAGGGGCTAGGATAACTCACTTGTGGTCAGGGAGTTCTTATATAGGGGCTAGGGTAACTCGCTTGGGGTCAGGGAGTACTTCTATGGGACTAGGGTAACTCACTTGGGGTCAGGGAGTACTTCTATGGGAGTAGGGTAACTCACTTGGGGTCAGAGTGTACTTATAAAGGGGCTAGGGTAACTCACTTTGGGTCAAGAAGTACTTATATTGGACTAGGCTAAATCACTTGGTGTCTGGGAGTACTTATATGGGACCAGGGTAACTCTCTTTGGGCCAGGGTGTACTTATAAAGGGGTTAGGGTAACTCAATTTGGGTCAAGGAGTACTTGTATTGGACTAGGCTAACTCACTTGGTGTCTGGGAGTACTTATATGGGACCAGGGTAACTCCATTGGTGCCAGGGTGTACTTATAAAAGGTCTAGGGTAACTCACTTGGGGTCAGGGAGTAGTTATAAGGGACTAGGGTAACTCACTTGGGGTCTGGGAGTACTTATATAGGGGCTAGGGTAACTCACTTGGGGTCAGGGAGTACTTCGCTGGGACTAGGATAACTCACTTGGGGTCAGGGAGTACTTATAAAGGGGCTAGGATAACTCCCTTGCGGTCAGAGAGTACATATAAAGGGACTAGGATAACTCACTTGGGGTCAGGGAGTACTTATAAAGGGGGTATGGTAAATCACTTGGGGTCAGTAAGTACTAATATGGGACTAGGGTATTTGACTTGCCGTCAGAGAGTACATATAAAGGGGCTAGGATAACTCACTTGGGGTCAGGGAGTAGTTATAAAGGGGCTATGGTAACTCACTTGGGGTCAGGCAGTACTAATATGGCACTAGGGTAACTTAGTTGCGTTCAGAGAGTACATATAAAGGGGCTAGGATAACTCACTTGCGGTCAGAGAGTACATATAAAGGGGCTAGGATAACTCACTTGGGGTCAGGGAGTACTTATAAAGGGGCTAGGGTAACTCACTTGCGGTCAGAGAGTACATATAAAGGGGATAGGATAACTCACTTGGGGTCAGGGAGTACTTATAAAGGGGGTAGGGTAACCCATTTTCGGTCAAGGAGTACTTATACTAGACTAGGCTAACTCACTTGGTGTCTGGGAGTACTTATATGGGACCAGGGTAACTCACTTGTTGCCGGGTGTACTTATAAAGAGGTCTAGGGTAACTCACTTGGGGTCAGGGAGTGCTTATAAAGGGGCTATGGTAACTCACTTGGGTTCAGGAAGTACTTATTTGGGACTAGGGTAACTCACTTGCTGTCAGAGAGTACATATAAAGGGGATAGGATAACTCATTTGGGGTCAGAGAGTACATATAATGTGGCTAGGATAACTCACTTGCGTTCAGAGAGTACATATAAAGGGGCTAGGATAACTCACTTTCGGTCAGAGAGTACATATAAAGGGGCTAGGATAACTCACTTGGGGTCAGGGAGTACTTATAAAGGGGCTAGGGTAACTAACTTGCGGTCAGAGAGTACATATAAAGTGGCTAGGATAACCCACTTGGGGTCAGGGAGTACTTATAAAGGGGCTATGGTAACTCACTTGGGGTCAGGGAGTACTTATATGGGACTAGGGTAACTCACTTGCGGTCAGAGAGTACATATAAAGGGGCTAGGATAACTCACTTGTGGTCAGGGAGTACTTATATAGGGGCTAGGGTAACTCACTTGGGGTCAGGGAGTACTTATATAGGAATAGGGTAATTCACTTGCGGCCAGAGAGAACATATATAGGGATAGGATAACTCACTTGCGGTCAAAGAGCACATATAAAGGGGCTAGAATAACTCACTTGGGGTCAGGGAGTACTTATAAAGGGGCTATGGTAACTCACTTGGGGTAAGGAGTACTTACATAGGACTAGGTTAATTCACTTGCGGTCAGAGAGAACATATATAGGGATAGGATAACTCACTTGCGGTCAGAGAGTACATATAAAGGGGCTAGAATAACTCACTTGTTGTCAGGGAGTACTTCTATGGGACTAGGGTAACTCACTTGGGGTCTGGGAGTACTTATATGGGACTAGGGTAACCCACTTAAGGTCAAGGAGTACTTATATGGGACTAGGGTAACTCTCTTGAGGTCAGGGAGTACATATAAAGGGGTTAGGGTGACTCAATTTGGTTCAAGGTGTACTTGTATTGGACTAGGCTAACTCACTTGGTGTCTGGGAGTACTTATATGGGACCAGGGTAACTCCCTTGGTGCCAGGGTGTACTTATAAAGGGGCTAGGGTAATTCACTTGGGGTCAGGGAGTAGTTATAAGGGACTAGGGTAACTCACTTGGGGTCAGGGAGTACTTATAAAGGGGCTATGGTAACTCACTTGGGGTAAGGAGTACTTACATAGGACTAGGTTAATTCACTTGCGGTCAGAGAGAACATATATAGGGATAGGATAACTCACTTGCGGTCAGAGAGTACATATAAAGGGGCTAGAATAACTCACTTGTTGTCAGGGAGTACTTCTATGGGACTAGGGTAACTCACTTGGGGTCTGGGAGTACTTATATGGGACTAGGGTAACCCACTTAAGGTCAAGGAGTACTTATATGGGACTAGGGTAACTCTCTTGAGGTCAGGGAGTACATATAAAGGGGTTAGGGTGACTCAATTTGGGTCAAGGAGTACTTGTATTGGACTAGGCTAACTCACTTGGTGTCTGGGTGTACTTATATGGGACCAGGGTAACTCCCTTGGTGCCAGGGTGTACTTATAAAGGGGCTAGGGTAACTCACTTGGGGTCAGGGAGTAGTTATAAGGGACTAGGGTAACTCACTTGGGGTCTGGGAGTACTTATATAGGGGCTAGGTTAACTCACTTGGGGTAAGGGAGTACTTCGATGGAACTAGGATAACTCACTTGGGGTCAGGGAGTACTTATAAAGGGGCTAGGATAACTCACTTGCGGTCAGAGAGTACATATAAAGGGACTAGAATAACTCACTTGGGGTCAGGGGGTACTTATAAAGGGGCTATGGTAAATCACTTGGGGTCAGGAAGTACTAATATGGGACTAGGTTATTTCACTTGCCGTCAGAGAGTACATATAAAGGGGCTAGGATAACTCACTTGGGGTCAGGGAGTAGTTATAAAGGGGCTATGGTAACTCACTTGGGGTCAGGGAGTACTAATATGGCACTAGGGTAACTCACTTGCGATCAGAGAGTACATATAAAGGGGCTAGGATAACTCACTTGGGGTCAGGGAGTACTTATAAAGGTGATATGGTAACTCACTTGGGGACAGGGAGTACTTATATGGGACTAGGGTAACTCAGTTGCGGTCAGAGAGTACATATAAAGGGGCTAGGATAACTCACTTGGGGTCAGGGAGTACATATAATGGGGCTAGGATAACTCACTTGCGATCAGAGAGTACATATAAAGGGGCTAGGATAACTCACTTGCGGTCAGAGAGTACACATAAAGGGGCTAGGATAACTCACTTGGGGTCAGGGAGTACTTATAAAGGGGCTAGGATAACTCACTTGGGGTCAGGGAGTACATATAATGGGGCTAGGATAACTCACTTGCGTTCAGAGAGTACATATAAAGGGGCTAGGATAACTCACTTGGGGTCAGGGAGTACTTATAAAGGCGCTAGGATAACTCACTTGCGGTCAGAGAGTACATATAACGGGGCTAGGATAACTCACTTGGGGTCAGGGAGTACTTATAAAGGGGCTATGGTAACTCACTTGGTGTCAGGGAGTACTTATATGGGACTAGGGTAACTGACTTGCTGTCAGAGAGTACATATAAAGAGGATAGGATAACTCATTTGGGGTCAGAGAGTATTTATAAAGCGGCTATTGTACCTTACTTTGGGTCAGGGAGTACTTATATGGGATTAGGGTAACTCACTTGGGGTCAGGGAGTACTTATATGGGACCAGGGTAACTCACTTGGGGCCAGGGTGTACTTATAAAGGGGCTGGGGTAACTCACTTGGGGTCAGGGAGTACTTATAAAGGGGTTAGAATATCTCACTTGCGGTTAGGGAGTACTTACAAAGGTGATATGGTAAAACACTTGGGGTCAGGGAGTACTTCTATGGGACTAGGGTAACTTACTTGCGTACAGAGAGTACATATAAAGGGGCTAGGATAACTCACTTGTGGTCAGGGAGTACTTATATAGGGGCTAGGGTAACTCAATTGGGGTCAGGGAGTACTTCTATGGGACTAGGGTAACTCACTTGGGGTCAGGCAGTACTTCTATGGGAGTAGGGTAACTCACTTGGGGTCAGGGTGTACTTATAAAGGGGCTAGGGTAACTCACTTTGGGTCAAGAAGTACTTATATTGGACTAGGCTAAATCACTTGGTGTCTGGGAGTACTTATATGGGACCAGGGTAACTCTCTTTGGGCCAGGGTGTACTTATAAACGGGTTAGGGTAACTCAATTTGGGTCAAGGAGTACTTGTATTGGACTAGGCTAACTCACTTGGTGTCTGGGAGTACTTATATGGGACCAGGGTAACTCCCTTGGTGCCAGGGTGTACTTATAAAGGGTCTAGGGTAACTCACTTGGGGTCAGGGAGTAGTTATAAGGGACTAGGGTAACTCACTTGAGGTCTGGGAGTACTTATATAGGGGCTAGGGTAACTCACTTGGGGTCAGGGAGTACTTCGCTGGGACTAGGATAACTCACTTGGGGTCAGGGAGTACTTATAAAGGGGCTAGGATAACTCCCTTGCGGTCAGAGAGTACATATAAAGGGACTAGGATAACTCACTTGGGGTCAGGGAGTACTTATAAAGGGGGTATGGTAAATCACTTGGGGTCAGTAAGTACTAATATGGGACTAGGGTATTTGACTTGCCGTCAGAGAGTACATATAAAGGGGCTAGGATAACTCACTTGGGGTCAGGGAGTAGTTATAAAGGGGCTATGGTAACTCACTTGGGGTCAGGCAGTACTAATATGGCACTAGGGTAACTTAGTTGCGTTCAGAGAGTACATATAAAGGGGCTAGGATAACTCACTTGCGGTCAGAGAGTACATATAAAGGGGCTAGGATAACTCACTTGGGGTCAGGGAGTACTTATAAAGGGGCTAGGGTAACTCACTTGCGGTCAGAGAGTACATATAAAGGGGCTAGGATAACTCACTTGGGGTCAGGGAGTACTTATAAAGGGGGTAGGGTAACCCATTTTCGGTCAAGGAGTACTTATACTAGACTAGGCTAACTCACTTGGTGTCTGGGAGTACTTATATGGGACCAGGGTAACTCACTTGTTGCCGGGTGTACTTATAAAGAGGTCTAGGGTAACTCACTTGGGGTCAGGGAGTGCTTATAAAGGGGCTATGGTAACTCACTTGGGTTCAGGAAGTACTTATTTGGGACTAGGGTAACTCACTTGCTGTCAGAGAGTACATATAAAGGGGATAGGATAACTCATTTGGGGTCAGAGAGTACATATAATGTGGCTAGGATAACTCACTTGCGTTCAGAGAGTACATATAAAGGGGCTAGGATAACTCACTTTCGGTCAGAGAGTACATATAAAGGGGCTAGGATAACTCACTTGGGGTCAGGGAGTACTTATAAAGGGGCTAGGGTAACTAACTTGCGGTCAGAGAGTACATATAAAGTGGCTAGGATAACCCACTTGGGGTCAGGGAGTACTTATAAAGGGGCTATGGTAACTCACTTGGGGTCAGGGAGTACTTATATGGGACTAGGGTAACTCACTTGCGGTCAGTGAGTACATATAAAGGGGCTAGGATAACTCACTTGTGGTCAGGGAGTACTTATATAGGGGCTAGGGTAACTCACTTGGGGTCAGGGAGTACTTATATAGGAATAGGGTAATTCACTTGCGGCCAGAGAGAACATATATAGGGATAGGATAACTCACTTGCGGTCAAAGAGCACATATAAAGGGGCTAGAATAACTCACTTGGGGTCAGGGAGTACTTATAAAGGGGCTATGGTAACTCACTTGGGGTAAGGAGTACTTACATAGGACTAGGTTAATTCACTTGCGGTCAGAGAGAACATATATAGGGATAGGATAACTCACTTGCGGTCAGAGAGTACATATAAAGGGGCTAGAATAACTCACTTGTTGTCAGGGAGTACTTCTATGGGACTAGGGTTCCTCACTTGGGGTCTGGGAGTACTTATATGGGACTAGGGTAACCCACTTAAGGTCAAGGAGTACTTATATGGGACTAGGGTAACTCTCTTGAGGTCAGGGAGTACATATAAAGGGGTTAGGGTGACTCAATTTGGGTCAAGGAGTACTTGTATTGGACTAGGCTAACTCACTTGGTGTCTGGGAGTACTTATATGGGACCAGGGTAACTCCCTTGGTGCCAGGGTGTACTTATAAAGGGGCTAGGGTAACTCACTTGGGGTCAGGGAGTAGTTATAAGGGACTAGGGTAACTCACTTGGGGTCTGGGAGTACTTATATAGGGGCTAGGTTAACTCACTTGGGGTAAGGGAGTACTTCGATGGAACTAGGATAACTCACTTGGGGTCAGGGAGTACTTATAAAGGGGCTAGGATAACTCACTTGCGGTCAGAGAGTACATATAAAGGGACTAGAATAACTCACTTGGGGTCAGGGGGTACTTATAAAGGGGCTATGGTAAATCACTTGGGGTCAGGAAGTACTAATATGGGACTAGGTTATTTCACTTGCCGTCAGAGAGTACATATAAAGGGGCTAGGATAACTCACTTGGGGTCAGGGAGTAGTTATAAAGGGGCTATGGTAACTCACTTGGGGTCAGGGAGTACTAATATGGCACTAGGGTAACTCACTTGCGATCAGAGAGTACATATAAAGGGGCTAGGATAACTCACTTGGGGTCAGGGAGTACTTATAAAGGTGATATGGTAACTCACTTGGGGACAGGGAGTACTTATATGGGACTAGGGTAACTCAGTTGCGGTCAGAGAGTACATATAAAGGGGCTAGGATAACTCACTTGGGGTCAGGGAGTACATATAATGGGGCTAGGATAACTCACTTGCGATCAGAGAGTACATATAAAGGGGCTAGGATAACTCACTTGCGGTCAGAGAGTACACATAAAGGGGCTAGGATAACTCACTTGGGGTCAGGGAGTACTTATAAAGGGGCTAGGATAACTCACTTGGGGTCAGGGAGTACATATAATGGGGCTAGGATAACTCACTTGCGTTCAGAGAGTACATATAAAGGGGCTAGGATAACTCACTTGGGGTCAGGGAGTACTTATAAAGGCGCTAGGATAACTCACTTGCGGTCAGAGAGTACATATAACGGGGCTAGGATAACTCACTTGGGGTCAGGGAGTACTTATAAAGGGGCTATGGTAACTCACTTGGTGTCAGGGAGTACTTATATGGGACTAGGGTAACTGACTTGCTGTCAGAGAGTACATATAAAGAGGATAGGATAACTCATTTGGGGTCAGAGAGTATTTATAAAGCGGCTATTGTACCTTACTTTGGGTCAGGGAGTACTTATATGGGATTAGGGTAACTCACTTGGGGTCAGGGAGTACTTATATGGGACCAGGGTAACTCACTTGGGGCCAGGGTGTACTTATAAAGGGGCTGGGGTAACTCACTTGGGGTCAGGGAGTACTTATAAAGGGGTTAGAATATCTCACTTGCGGTTAGGGAGTACTTACAAAGGTGATATGGTAAAACACTTGGGGTCAGGGAGTACTTCTATGGGACTAGGGTAACTTACTTGCGTACAGAGAGTACATATAAAGGGGCTAGGATAACTCACTTGTGGTCAGGGAGTACTTATATAGGGGCTAGGGTAACTCAATTGGGGTCAGGGAGTACTTCTATGGGACTAGGGTAACTCACTTGGGGTCAGGCAGTACTTCTATGGGAGTAGGGTAACTCACTTGGGGTCAGGGTGTACTTATAAAGGGGCTAGGATAACTCACTTGGGGTCAGGGAGTACTTATAAAGGGGCTAGGATAACTCACTTGCGGTCAGAGAGTACATATAAAGGGACTAGGATAACTCACTTGGGGTCAGGGAGTACTTATAAAGGGGCTATTGTAAATCACTTGGGGTCAGGAAGTACTAATATGGGACTAGGGTATTTCACTTGCCGTCAGAGAGTACATATAAAGGGGCTAGGATAACTCACTTGGGGTCAGGGAGTACTTATAAAGGGGCTATGGTACCTCACTTTGGGTCAGGGAATACTTATATTGGATTAGGGTAACTCACTTGGGGACAGGGAGTACTTATATGGGACCAGGGTAACTCACTTGGGGTCAGGGTGTACTTATAAAGGGGTTAGAATATCTCACTTGCGGTTAGGGAGTACTTACAAAGGTGATATGGTAAAACACTTGGGGTCAGAGAGTACTTCTATGGGACTAGGGTAAGTTACTTGCGTACAGAGAGTACATATAAAAGGGCTAGGATAACTCACTTGTGGTCATAGAGTACTTATTTAGGGGCTAGGGTAACCCACTTGGGGTCAGGGAGTACTTCTATGGGACTAGGGTAACTCACTTGGGGCAGGGAGTACTTCTATGGGACTAGGGTAACTCACTTGGGGTCAGGGTGTACTTATAAAGGGGCTAGGATAACTCACTTGGGGTCAGGGAGTACTTATAAAGGGGCTAGGATAACTCACTTGCGGTCAGAGAGTACATATAAAGGGACTAGGATAACTCACTTGGGGTCAGGGAGTACTTATAAAGGGGCTATTGTAAATCACTTGGGGTCAGGAAGTACTAATATGGGACTAGGGTAACTCACTTGCGGTCAGAGAGTACATATAAAGGGGCTAGGATAACTCACTTGCGGTCAGAGAGTACATATAAAGGGGCTAGGATAACTCACTTGGGGTCAGGGAGTACTTATAAAGGGGCTAGGGTAACTCACTTGCGGTCAGAGAGTACATATAAAGGGGCTAGGATAACTCACTTGGGGTCAGGGAGTACATATAAAGGGGCTAGGATAACTCACTTTCGGTCAGAGAGTACATATAAAGGGGCTAGGATAACTCACTTGCGGTCAGAGAGTACATATAAAGGGACTAGGATAACTCACTTGGGGTCAGGGAGTACTTATAAAGGGGCTATTGTAAATCACTTGGGGTCAGGAAGTACTAATATGGGACTAGGGTAACTCACTTGCGGTCAGAGAGTACATATAAAGGGGCTAGGATAACTCAATTGTGGTCAGGGAGTACTTATAAAGGTGATATGGTAACTCACTTGGGGTTAGAGAGTACTTATATGGGACTAGGGTAACTTAGTTGCGGTAAGAGAGTACATATAAAGGGGCTAGGATAACTCACTTGGGGTCAGGGAGTACATATAATGGGGCTAGGATAACTCACTTGCGGTCAGAGAGTACATATAAAGGGGCTAGGATAACTCACTTGCGGTCAGAGAGTACATATAAAGGGGCTAGGATAACTCACTTGGGGTCAGGGAGTACTTATAAAGGGGCTAGGGTAACTCACTTGCGGTCAGAGAGTACATATAAAGGGGCTAGGATAACTCACTTGGGGTCAGGGAGTACTTATAAAGGGGCTAGGGTAACTCACTTGCGGTCAGAGAGTACATATAAAGGGGCTAGGATAACTCACTTGCGTCCAGAGAGTACATATAAAGGGGCTAGGATAACTCACTTTCGGTCAGAGAGTACATATAAAGGGGCTAGGATAACTCACTTGGGGTCAGGGAGTACTTATAAAGGGGCTAGGGTGACTCACTTGCGGTCAGAGAGTACATATAAAGTGGCTAGGATAACTCACTTGGGGTCAGGGAGTACTTATAAAGGGGCTATGGTAAATCACTTGGGGTCAGGGAGTACTTATATGGGACTGGGGTAACTCACTTACGGTCAGGGAGTACTTATATAGGGGCTAGGGTAACTCACTTGGGGTCAGGGAGTACTTCTATGGGACCAGGGTAACTCCTTGGGTTCAGGAAGTACTTATATGGGACTAGGGTAACTCACTTGCTGTCAGAGAGTACATATAAAGGGGCTAGGATTACTCATTTGGGGTCAGAGTGTACTTATAAAGGGGCTATGGTACCTCACTTGATGTCTGGGAGTACTTATATGGGACCAGGATAACTCACTTGCGGTCAGGGTGTACACATAATGTGGCTAGGATAACTCACTTGCGTCCAGAGAGTACATATAAAGGGGCTAGGATAACTCACTTTCGGTCAGAGAGTACATATAAAGGGGCTAGGATAACTCACTTGGGGTCAGGGAGTACTTATAAAGGGGCTAGGGTGACTCACTTGCGGTCAGAGAGTACATATGAAATGGCTAGGATAACTCACTTGGGGTCAGGGAGTACTTATAAAGGGGCTATGGTAACTCACTTGGGGTCAGGGAGTACTTATAAAGGGGCTAGGGTGACTCACTTGCGGTCAGAGAGTACATATGAAGTGGCTAGGATAACTCACTTGGGGTCAGGGAGTACTTATAAAGGGGGTATGGTAAATCACTTGGGGTCAGGAAGTACTAATTTGGGACTAGGGTAACTCACTTGCGGTCAGAGAGTACATATAAAGAGGATAGGATAACTCATTTGGGGTCAGAGAGTACTTATAAAGGGGCTATGGTACCTCACTTTGGGCCAGGGAATACTTATATTGGATTAGGGTAATTCACTTGGGGACAGGGAGTACTTATATGGGACCAGGGTAACTCACTTGGGGTCAGGGTGTACTTATAAAGGGGTTAGAATATCTCACTTGCGGTTAGGGAGTACTTACAAAGGTGATATGGTAAAACACTTGGGGTCAGAGAGTACTTCTATGGGACTAGGGTAAGTTACTTGCGTACAGAGAGTACATATAAAAGGGCTAGGATAACTCACTTGTGGTCATAGAGTACTTATTTAGGGGCTAGGGTAACCCACTTGGGGTCAGGGAGTACTTCTATGGGACTAGGGTAACTCACTTGGGGCAGGGAGTACTTCTATGGGACTAGGGTAACTCACTTGGGGTCAGGGTGTACTTATAAAGGGGCTAGGATAACTCACTTGGGGTCAGGGAGTACTTATAAAGGGGCTAGGATAACTCACTTGCGGTCAGAGAGTACATATAAAGGGACTAGGATAACTCACTTGGGGTCAGGGAGTACTTATAAAGGGGCTATTGTAAATCACTTGGGGTCAGGAAGTACTAATATGGGACTAGGGTAACTCACTTGCGGTCAGAGAGTACATATAAAGGGGCTAGGATAACTCAATTGTGGTCAGGGAGTACTTATAAAGGTGATATGGTAACTCACTTGGGGTTAGAGAGTACTTATATGGGACTAGGGTAACTTAGTTGCGGTAAGAGAGTACATATAAAGGGGCTAGGATAACTCACTTGGGGTCAGGGAGTACATATAATGGGGCTAGGATAACTCACTTGCGGTCAGAGAGTACATATAAAGGGGCTAGGATAACTCACTTGCGGTCAGAGAGTACATATAAAGGGGCTAGGATAACTCACTTGGGGTCAGGGAGTACTTATAAAGGGGCTAGGGTAACTCACTTGCGGTCAGAGAGTACATATAAAGGGGCTAGGATAACTCACTTGGGGTCAGGGAGTACATATAAAGGGGCTAGGATAACTCACTTTCGGTCAGAGAGTACATATAAAGGGGCTAGGATAACTCACTTGCGGTCAGAGAGTACATATAAAGGGACTAGGATAACTCACTTGGGGTCAGGGAGTACTTATAAAGGGGCTATTGTAAATCACTTGGGGTCAGGAAGTACTAATATGGGACTAGGGTAACTCACTTGCGGTCAGAGAGTACATATAAAGGGGCTAGGATAACTCAATTGTGGTCAGGGAGTACTTATAAAGGTGATATGGTAACTCACTTGGGGTTAGAGAGTACTTATATGGGACTAGGGTAACTTAGTTGCGGTAAGAGAGTACATATAAAGGGGCTAGGATAACTCACTTGGGGTCAGGGAGTACATATAATGGGGCTAGGATAACTCACTTGCGGTCAGAGAGTACATATAAAGGGGCTAGGATAACTCACTTGCGGTCAGAGAGTACATATAAAGGGGCTAGGATAACTCACTTGGGGTCAGGGAGTACTTATAAAGGGGCTAGGGTAACTCACTTGCGGTCAGAGAGTACATATAAAGGGGCTAGGATAACTCACTTGGGGTCAGGGAGTACTTATAAAGGGGCTAGGGTAACTCACTTGCGGTCAGAGAGTACATATAAAGGGGCTAGGATAACTCACTTGCGTCCAGAGAGTACATATAAAGGGGCTAGGATAACTCACTTTCGGTCAGAGAGTACATATAAAGGGGCTAGGATAACTCACTTGGGGTCAGGGAGTACTTATAAAGGGGCTAGGGTGACTCACTTGCGGTCAGAGAGTACATATAAAGTGGCTAGGATAACTCACTTGGGGTCAGGGAGTACTTATAAAGGGGCTATGGTAAATCACTTGGGGTCAGGGAGTACTTATATGGGACTGGGGTAACTCACTTACGGTCAGGGAGTACTTATATAGGGGCTAGGGTAACTCACTTGGGGTCAGGGAGTACTTCTATGGGACCAGGGTAACTCCTTGGGTTCAGGAAGTACTTATATGGGACTAGGATAACTCACTTGCTGTCAGAGAGTACATATAAAGGGGCTAGGATAACTCATTTGGGGTCAGAGTGTACTTATAAAGGGGCTATGGTACCTCACTTGATGTCTGGGAGTACTTATATGGGACCAGGATAACTCACTTGCGGTCAGGGTGTACATATAATGTGGCTAGGATAACTCACTTGCGTCCAGAGAGTACATATAAAGGGGCTAGGATAACTCACTTTCGGTCAGAGAGTACATATAAAGGGGCTAGGATAACTCACTTGGGGTCAGGGAGTACTTATAAAGGGGCTAGGGTGACTCACTTGCGGTCAGAGAGTACATATGAAGTGGCTAGGATAACTCACTTGGGGTCAGGGAGTACTTATAAAGGGGCTATGGTAACTCACTTGGGGTCAGGGAGTACTTATAAAGGGGCTAGGGTGACTCACTTGCGGTCAGAGAGTACATATGAAGTGGCTAGGATAACTCACTTGGGGTCAGGGAGTACTTATAAAGGGGGTATGGTAAATCACTTGGGGTCAGGAAGTACTAATTTGGGACTAGGGTAACTCACTTGCGGTCAGAGAGTACATATAAAGAGGATAGGATAACTCATTTGGGGTCAGAGAGTACTTATAAAGGGGCTATGGTACCTCACTTTGGGCCAGGGAATACTTATATTGGATTAGGGTAATTCACTTGGGGACAGGGAGTACTTATATGGGACCAGGGTAACTCACTTGGGGTCAGGGTGTACTTATAAAGGGGTTAGAATATCTCACTTGCGGTTAGGGAGTACTTACAAAGGTGATATGGTAAAACACTTGGGGTCAGAGAGTACTTCTATGGGACTAGGGTAAGTTACTTGCGTACAGAGAGTACATATAAAAGGGCTAGGATAACTCACTTGTGGTCATAGAGTACTTATTTAGGGGCTAGGGTAACCCACTTGGGGTCAGGGAGTACTTCTATGGGACTAGGGTAACTCACTTGGGGCAGGGAGTACTTCTATGGGACTAGGGTAACTCACTTGGGGTCAGGGTGTACTTATAAAGGGGCTAGGATAACTCACTTGGGGTCAGGGAGTACTTATAAAGGGGCTAGGATAACTCACTTGCGGTCAGAGAGTACATATAAAGGGACTAGGATAACTCACTTGGGGTCAGGGAGTACTTATAAAGGGGCTATTGTAAATCACTTGGGGTCAGGAAGTACTAATATGGGACTAGGGTAACTCACTTGCGGTCAGAGAGTACATATAAAGGGGCTAGGATAACTCAATTGTGGTCAGGGAGTACTTATAAAGGTGATATGGTAACTCACTTGGGGTTAGAGAGTACTTATATGGGACTAGGGTAACTTAGTTGCGGTAAGAGAGTACATATAAAGGGGCTAGGATAACTCACTTGGGGTCAGGGAGTACATATAATGGGGCTAGGATAACTCACTTGCGGTCAGAGAGTACATATAAAGGGGCTAGGATAACTCACTTGCGGTCAGAGAGTACATATAAAGGGGCTAGGATAACTCACTTGGGGTCAGGGAGTACTTATAAAGGGGCTAGGATAACTCACTTGCGGTCAGAGAGTACATATAAAGGGACTAGGATAACTCACTTGGGGTCAGGGAGTACTTATAAAGGGGCTATTGTAAATCACTTGGGGTCAGGAAGTACTAATATGGGACTAGGGTAACTCACTTGCGGTCAGAGAGTACATATAAAGGGGCTAGGATAACTCAATTGTGGTCAGGGAGTACTTATAAAGGTGATATGGTAACTCACTTGGGGTTAGAGAGTACTTATATGGGACTAGGGTAACTTAGTTGCGGTAAGAGAGTACATATAAAGGGGCTAGGATAACTCACTTGGGGTCAGGGAGTACATATAATGGGGCTAGGATAACTCACTTGCGGTCAGAGAGTACATATAAAGGGGCTAGGATAACTCACTTGCGGTCAGAGAGTACATATAAAGGGGCTAGGATAACTCACTTGGGGTCAGGGAGTACTTATAAAGGGGCTAGGGTAACTCACTTGCGGTCAGAGAGTACATATAAAGGGGCTAGGATAACTCACTTGGGGTCAGGGAGTACATATAAAGGGGCTAGGATAACTCACTTTCGGTCAGAGAGTACATATAAAGGGGCTAGGATAACTCACTTGCGGTCAGAGAGTACATATAAAGGGACTAGGATAACTCACTTGGGGTCAGGGAGTACTTATAAAGGGGCTATTGTAAATCACTTGGGGTCAGGAAGTACTAATATGGGACTAGGGTAACTCACTTGCGGTCAGAGAGTACATATAAAGGGGCTAGGATAACTCAATTGTGGTCAGGGAGTACTTATAAAGGTGATATGGTAACTCACTTGGGGTTAGAGAGTACTTATATGGGACTAGGGTAACTTAGTTGCGGTAAGAGAGTACATATAAAGGGGCTAGGATAACTCACTTGGGGTCAGGGAGTACATATAATGGGGCTAGGATAACTCACTTGCGGTCAGAGAGTACATATAAAGGGGCTAGGATAACTCACTTGCGGTCAGAGAGTACATATAAAGGGGCTAGGATAACTCACTTGGGGTCAGGGAGTACTTATAAAGGGGCTAGGGTAACTCACTTGCGGTCAGAGAGTACATATAAAGGGGCTAGGATAACTCACTTGGGGTCAGGGAGTACTTATAAAGGGGCTAGGGTAACTCACTTGCGGTCAGAGAGTACATATAAAGGGGCTAGGATAACTCACTTGCGTCCAGAGAGTACATATAAAGGGGCTAGGATAACTCACTTTCGGTCAGAGAGTACATATAAAGGGGCTAGGATAACTCACTTGGGGTCAGGGAGTACTTATAAAGGGGCTAGGGTGACTCACTTGCGGTCAGAGAGTACATATAAAGTGGCTAGGATAACTCACTTGGGGTCAGGGAGTACTTATAAAGGGGCTATGGTAAATCACTTGGGGTCAGGGAGTACTTATATGGGACTGGGGTAACTCACTTACGGTCAGGGAGTACTTATATAGGGGCTAGGGTAACTCACTTGGGGTCAGGGAGTACTTCTATGGGACCAGGGTAACTCCTTGGGTTCAGGAAGTACTTATATGGGACTAGGGTAACTCACTTGCTGTCAGAGAGTACATATAAAGGGGCTAGGATAACTCATTTGGGGTCAGAGTGTACTTATAAAGGGGCTATGGTACCTCACTTGATGTCTGGGAGTACTTATATGGGACCAGGATAACTCACTTGCGGTCAGGGTGTACATATAATGTGGCTAGGATAACTCACTTGCGTCCAGAGAGTACATATAAAGGGGCTAGGATAACTCACTTTCGGTCAGAGAGTACATATAAAGGGGCTAGGATAACTCACTTGGGGTCAGGGAGTACTTATAAAGGGGCTAGGGTGACTCACTTGCGGTCAGAGAGTACATATGAAGTGGCTAGGATAACTCACTTGGGGTCAGGGAGTACTTATAAAGGGGCTATGGTAACTCACTTGGGGTCAGGGAGTACTTATAAAGGGGCTAGGGTGACTCACTTGCGGTCAGAGAGTACATATGAAGTGGCTAGGATAACTCACTTGGGGTCAGGGAGTACTTATAAAGGGGGTATGGTAAATCACTTGGGGTCAGGAAGTACTAATTTGGGACTAGGGTAACTCACTTGCGGTCAGAGAGTACATATAAAGAGGATAGGATAACTCATTTGGGGTCAGAGAGTACTTATAAAGGGGCTATGGTACCTCACTTTGGGTCAGGGAATACTTATATTGGATTAGGGTAATTCACTTGGGGACAGGGAGTACTTATATGGGACCAGGGTAACTCACTTGGGGTCAGGGTGTACTTATAAAGGGGTTAGAATATCTCACTTGCGGTTAGGGAGTACTTACAAAGGTGATATGGTAAAACACTTGGGGTCAGAGAGTACTTCTATGGGACTAGGGTAAGTTACTTGCGTACAGAGAGTACATATAAAAGGGCTAGGATAACTCACTTGTGGTCATAGAGTACTTATTTAGGGGCTAGGGTAACCCACTTGGGGTCAGGGAGTACTTCTATGGGACTAGGGTAACTCACTTGGGGCAGGGAGTACTTCTATGGGACTAGGGTAACTCACTTGGGGTCAGGGTGTACTTATAAAGGGGCTAGGATAACTCACTTGGGGTCAGGGAGTACTTATAAAGGGGCTAGGATAACTCACTTGCGGTCAGAGAGTACATATAAAGGGACTAGGATAACTCACTTGGGGTCAGGGAGTACTTATAAAGGGGCTATTGTAAATCACTTGGGGTCAGGAAGTACTAATATGGGACTAGGGTAACTCACTTGCGGTCAGAGAGTACATATAAAGGGGCTAGGATAACTCAATTGTGGTCAGGGAGTACTTATAAAGGTGATATGGTAACTCACTTGGGGTTAGAGAGTACTTATATGGGACTAGGATAACTTAGTTGCGGTAAGAGAGTACATATAAAGGGGCTAGGATAACTCACTTGGGGTCAGGGAGTACATATAATGGGGCTAGGATAACTCACTTGCGGTCAGAGAGTACATATAAAGGGGCTAGAATAACTCACTTGCGGTCAGAGAGTACATATAAAGGGGCTAGGATAACTCACTTGGGGTCAGGGAGTACTTATAAAGGGGCTAGGGTAACTCACTTGCGGTCAGAGAGTACATATAAAGGGGCTAGGATAACTCACTTGGGGTCAGGGAGTACTTATAAAGGGGCTAGGGTAACTCACTTGCGGTCAGAGAGTACATATAAAGGGGCTAGGATAACTCACTTGCGTCCAGAGAGTACATATAAAGGGGCTAGGATAACTCACTTTCGGTCAGAGAGTACATATAAAGGGGCTAGGATAACTCACTTGGGGTCAGGGAGTACTTATAAAGGGGCTAGGGTGACTCACTTGCGGTCAGAGAGTACATATAAAGTGGCTAGGATAACTCACTTGGGGTCAGGGAGTACTTATAAAGGGGCTATGGTAAATCACTTGGGGTCAGGGAGTACTTATATGGGACTGGGGTAACTCACTTACGGTCAGGGAGTACTTATATAGGGGCTAGGGTAACTCACTTGGGTTCAGGAAGTACTTATATGGGACTAGGGTAACTCACTTGCTGTCAGAGAGTACATATAAAGGGGCTAGGATAACTCATTTGGGGTCAGAGTGTACTTATAAAGGGGCTATGGTACCTCACTTGATGTCTGGGAGTACTTATATGGGACCAGGATAACTCACTTGCGGTCAGGGTGTACATATAATGTGGCTAGGATAACTCACTTGCGTCCAGAGAGTACATATAAAGGGGCTAGGATAACTCACTTTCGGTCAGAGAGTACATATAAAGGGGCTAGGATAACTCACTTGGGGTCAGGGAGTACTTATAAAGGGGCTAGGGTGACTCACTTGCGGTCAGAGAGTACATATGAAGTGGCTAGGATAACTCACTTGGGGTCAGGGAGTACTTATAAAGGGGCTATGGTAACTCACTTGGGGTCAGGGAGTACTTATAAAGGGGCTAGGGTGACTCACTTGCGGTCAGAGAGTACATATGAAGTGGCTAGGATAACTCACTTGGGGTCAGGGAGTACTTATAAAGGGGCTATGGTAACTCACTTGGGGTCAGGGAGTACTTATATGGGACTAGGGTAACTCACTTGCGGTCAGAGAGTACATATAAAGGGGCTAGGATAACTCACTTGCGGTCAGAGAGTACATATAAAGGGGCTAGAATAACTCACTTGTTGTCAGGGAGTACTTCTATGGGACTAGGGTAACTCACTTGGGGTCTGGGAGTACTTATATGGGACTAGGGTAACCCACTTAAGGTCAAGGAGTACTTATATGGGACTAGGGTAACTCTCTTGAGGTCATGGAGTACATATAAAGGGGTTAGGGTAACTCAATTTGGGTCAAGGAGTACTTGTATTGGACTAGGCTAATACACTTGGTGTCTGGGAGTACTTATATGGGACCAGGGTAACTCCCTTGGTGCCAGGGTGTACTTATAAAGGGCTAGGGTAACTCACTTGGGGTCAGGGAGTAGTTATAAGGGACTAGGGTAACTCACTTGGGGTCTGGGAGTACTTATTTAGGGGGTAGGGTAACTCACTTGGGGTTAGGGAGTACTTCGATGGGACTAGGATAACTCACTTGGGGTCAGGGAGTACTTATAAAGGGGCTAGGATAACTCACTTGCGGTCAGAGAGTACATATAAAGGGACTAGGATAACTCACTTGGGGTCAGGGGGTACTTATAAAGGGGCTATGGTAAATCACTTGGGGTCAGGAAGTACTAATATGGGACTAGGGTAACTCAGTTGCGGTCAGAGAGTACATATAAAGGGGCTAGGATAACTCACTTGGGGTCAGGGAGTACATATAATGGGGCTAGGATAACTCACTTGCGGTCAGAGAGTACATATAAAGGGGCTAGGATAACTCACTTGCGGTCAGAGAGTACATATAAAGGGGCTAGGATAACTCACTTGGGGTCAGGGAGTACTTATAAAGGGGCTAGGGTAACTCACTTGCGGTCAGAGAGTACATATAAAGGGGCTAGGATAACTCACTTGTGGTCAGGGAGTACTTATAAAGGGGCTATGGTAACTCAATTGGGGTAAGGAGTACTTATATAGGACTAGGGTAATTCACTTGCGGTCAGAGAGAACATATATAGGGATAGGATAATTCACTTGCGGTCAGAGAGTACATATAAAGGGGCTAGGATAACTCACTTGGGGTCAGGGAGTACTTATAAAGGTGATATGGTAACTCACTTGGGGACAGGGAGTACTTATATGGGGCTAGGGTAACTCAGTTGCGGTCAGAGAGTACATATAAAGGGGCTAGGATAACTCACTTGGGGTCAGGGAGTACTTATAAAGGGGCTAGGGTAACTCACTTGCGGTCAGAGAGTACATATAAAGGGGCTAGGATAACTCACTTGGGGTCAGGGAGTACATATTGTTACGCGGCAAAAATCCCTGGTGGATAAAACTTGCCGCGTAGAGCAAAATAACGGCTACTCTACAAAACGGTATTCGGGGAAACGATACCATACAGCCGAAAACTAATACGCGATGATTCCTGCGTCTTTCTCCAAATGCTCTAAATAAACTCTATGAACGGTATGTTGGGCGCCAGGTCCACATAGACCAGTTTTCTTTAGTACATTGCTCTCTGCATCATTCACCTGTTCGATATAGCGATATTTTCCCCCAAAATGCTGGGCTAGCTCGGTCCCGATCTGGATAATGGAGAGGGGTCTGGTTAGGAGAGGCTTTCGATAAAGCGGCTAAGGTAATTTTTAACTAAGGAGGCAAAATCCGAATAAAGGAAAAGGCACGATTTACCTATGAAAACTCTGAGGTTTATTCACAAAATAAGATATTTACAACGATTGATAACACCTCAGAATCAAATTATAAGAACAAAAGTCGAAATTCGTAAATCGATTGGCCCGCCACACTCTATGACAATTTATGATAGTTTTCCAGAGTATTACACGTATCCACTCTTTACCGAGACATACAAGCGAAAGGCTAGTACAATACAGAATGTATCCTGCCGACACAAGATGGCATAAGGTAGAGGTACATGAGGAGGATACAATTCACTTTAGAGAAAAGGTGGTGAATCTTGCCTATGATCACGGCCAATCACCCATACCGACAATTAATCGACGCGAATCTTTAAGCAAACAGGACTCTACCCATCTCACACGCCTCAAAAGCGGAGAACGTATTCTTCAAGCTGAAAGTGAGCTGGAGACGGAATTGATGCCCGGCGACACTCAATCTTGGACTATCAATCCGTTAAACGATACAAAACTCGGGCAATTTTGTCCCGGCAAGACTCTATAAAGATATCGAAAATTATGTCGAGCCTACAACAGGCAGGCGTCGACGCGCGACACCGCCAACGATAAATAACTAAAATACTACGGAAAATAATTCGTTTCTCTCCAGCTGGCTTCTCGGGACTCTACTTTAATAATTCCTCAATGCATCGGTATTGAATTCCGGGCCATGATCCCACGCAAAGCTAAAATTAAAGGTTTTCTGGCAACTACGAGAATTGACTCGATATAACGCAAATTAGGCAATTACTGGCATGGTCGACCCGAGGGAGGCACTCACCGATCAGCTCAATTTCCCCAGATCCTTCACCTCAAACTCTTCCTCTCGAATACGGCAGCTTTTCCTCAGGACAATGTTGGTCCGATAGATTCCACCCGGCTCCTGGAGGCGGCCACAGGTCAGGTTCGGAGAGCTCCAGATTCACTTCGGATTCCAACAAGGGCCAAATTTCGACTGCGATAGCGGCACGGTAATCTCGGTACCTCTCGATCATCCCCACCTAGTCATTAGTAGGTTCGGATGTCGATCGGATTATCGAAGATTCCCGAGGATCCGCCAGGCTAGGCTATCCTCTTCTCTAGCTCTTTTCTCTTCTTTCCCGTTGTCAGGTGGAAGTTCCGTCCTGAACGACTCCAAATATCGTTGTTGGCGGCAGCGGTAGCGATAGATGTTCGCAGCGATGGCGGCTAGGCGCTAAATACTCCATCCGGATATGATCCTTCTTTACGTTCTGAGTAATCTACGTTAACTCAGGCTTAGTGGGCATAGCGCAGCGACCTATAGAGCTTCTCTTCTAGCCCCAATCTGGTTGAGTTGGGAGGCGACGACTATCGGGAGTCCGGAAAGCGAGAGGGCGAAGCTGAAGGGTCTATGGGTCACGATCCTGGTGATGCCGGTGTCCTTCCTTGAGGTGGCAGAGGAGTAGGAGAGCGGAGAGGCAAGGCCCCACACTCCGGTCGACACGCCGGACAAGCGATTACAGGTTATACGGAGCGCCGGGTACGCAAAGAAAGCCGGAAAACGTAACATACTAGGGAACTAGCGATTACCGGTCGGTAGCGGTATAAAAATGAATAAATAAATGGAGAAATGGGATCTCTAACCTTGGTTGATGGCGGGGTTCCGCAGCGATCCTGGAGTCTCCCTCCGACCTTGGGCTGAAAAGCTCAGTCTAATGTGCTCATAAATTAGCTTATTGGCCGATTTCTAGCCTACTTTTAAAACAGTCTATCTCGAGGGGGGGGGGGTAGGCGATAGCGAGAGGAGGGCTTTTAGCCATTAAGTTTGTGACGCCATCCAACCGCGTAGGATTGGCCACGTCACAACTCCCCCCTCCTTGTGTGAGGAGACCGAAATTAGGCTCTCCCTCCATTCGACCAGCCAGAATGTGAACAAGTTGCCATGAATAGGGACGTCTGACATCCGGTAACGAAACAGAGAAACGGTAAACTAGGGAAAAAGGGATACACTGAGAAGAGAAAAAAAAAAAAATTTTCCATGGTAAACCAATAAAACGAAGGTAGGATAGAGGACGGGACTGTTAAGGAATGGAATCAAGACGGAAATAGTAATCTTCTTAATATATAGAAACGTGACATCCTTTATTTAATCTTAGTAAGGAACTGATGTATAGACACACAGTAAGCGGGAATAAGCAAAAAAAAAAAAAAAATTACATCTCAGTCTTGTGAGTTTGGAAACTTCTCCCGCGTCTCGTGATCATCGAGCTAACTTAAGGGGGTACTCATAATCAACAAAAGAAAAAAAAAAAAATATATTAACATTACTGAACTTAGGTTACTTCCCCAAAATCATGCCCTGTCTAGGTAGTATCAATTACACAACAACAACAAAAATAGATAATCCAAACACGATATCAGTATTGCACGTGTGGTTCATTGGGGTCTTCCCTTTCGGTCGTCTGCGGGGTGGTCTTTGGTTCCCGGGTTGCCTTCCATAATATGGCAGGAACGGTTCTGGAAGGCCCATTCATCCCTGCATCGTGGACACTCTCGGAGGGTAACTCCTGGGTTACCACAACGGTAACAGAAGCGTCTTCGAGTCTCGAGGCATTGACTGTAGACGTGTCCTATTTGGGCACAATTATGACACGCTCGGTCGATTGTGATCCGTCGGGATGTCATATCTGAGCGCTTCAAGTGGGTGGGAAGGTCCCGTGGGATCCGTGAGGTTGACTCGGAAGATGTTCGAGCGACGGGATTAGTAGTTGGAATGCCCGTGGTTGGGCGGTATTCGTCCGGAGAGTCGGCGTATCCCACCTTTTCCATTTTTGCCGGCTCTCCCAGGTGTTTCCAGTAGGTGACGATCGTACGAGGGCATACCATGCATCCTGAATATTGTTCCAAGCGAACGGAGAAGGCGTCCGTCTGCGTTCCGACCTCTTTGGTTGATGATTTCAGCATGGGAAATTCCGTGTTAGTGGTAGCGTCCCTCGTCTGGGTCATGGCACTTCGAGACGCACCATCGTCGGGATCGGGGGTGGCCGGATCCAGTAGAAGCGGCGGCATGATGGCTAGCAACGTTGACACCGCCTCCCCCTCATTGACCGGATCTTCATAGTCCTCCGCGGGATTTGGGCGAGAAGTATAGCCCGGCACGATACGAGCTTGGCGATAAAGGGCGAGGGTTTCCCGGACGGCTTTGGCGAATCCTGGTTTCCTCAGCAGCTCATTGACACTGGGGAGGAATTCTCCCAACGGTTCTAGAATGGCGGCATCGCTCATGGGGTGGGCCATTGTGGTAATTTGGGAATTCCCAGGTCTTTTGTTTTAAAGAGGTTGTACGTCGAAGAGGTTAATCCTCGTTAGGCCCAGGTATCGAAAGGCCGAGAGGCGGAATCGGTACTGATCGCGCGTGAGGACTGTCTCCCAGGACTATTAGGAACTACTGGTAGGAAACAGTAAGTCGGGTAGCTCGGGAATATCCCCACTTCTTGTGGGGCCGTCTATTGATCGGATCCACGAGTGATCACGAATATGGACGATGTCCTACGATCCTCTGCTATGACGATCTTTGTCTCCCTGTTGTTGTTTCGGGGTTAGATAGTTTTCCGCGAACCCCAATGTTTTGGTCGGCAGTCGCGGTAGAGAAGTCCATCGGCTGACGTTGGTCGTGAACAAGTAGGGATTCGCGATCGCTTCTAGGCTAGGGTCAGAGATGGCGCGCGGCCGCGGTTAAGCAAGAACCAGCAGGACTTCGCGATTATCCTCCAGCTCGGATCAGAGATGGCGCGCGACCGACGCTGAGCAGGAACAAGGAGCACCGTCGGGCGGTATTGCGCAAGCGTGAGCGGTAGTCATCGACTCACCCCGAACACGGACAAGCGATAGCTCGCGATTGCGCTCGAGCACAGACCAGCAGCAGGTCATAAATTTTTTTTTTTTTTTTCCGAACGGAGTAGGTTATGGAGGAGGGGTATACAATTTAACGTCAACGATATGAGTTCTAACGCGCTTTTGGTTATCCAGGTTTTCAATTTCGTAGACGGTCGGCGAGAGGATCTTAACTACGCGATAAGGACCGTGGTACTTCGGGAATAATTTGGCGGCTATTCGGTCTTCCCCGGACGATAGTTTGCGAGTTTTGGTCAAAACTAGGTCGCCAACTTTCAAACGGATGTCCCGCCTATGAGCGTTATACCGCTGAGCAGTTTTGTCAAAGGCTTTTTCTAATTTCAACGCTATTCGTTCCTGTAAGTCGCGCATACGTTTTACGCGCTGTCTCCACAGAGTGGTGTCGATATCGGTAGGGGGGGTAGGGCTGGGTTCCTCAGTTTCGACGTCTCGGTAATGGCGAATCGGCATGGGTTTTCGCCCTAAGTTCAGGAAGGCCGGAGTTACTCCCGTAGCCGTGTGCCAGGCAGTATTATACGCGAAGCGAAAATCGGAAAGATGCAAATCCCAATCGCGGTGGTTTTCCCCTAAAAACGAAACGATCATAGTCTTCAAGACTCGGTTGGTTCGCTCCACGGGATTGGCTTCGGGTCTATACGGAGGAGTTGTCGAACGTACGAGGCGGTATTCGGAGCACACGTCTTTCATGATTTTATTAACAAATTCAGTTCCATTATCCGAATGGAGGACTCGTGGTGCTCCCCAACGAGAAAGTATTAATTCGTGAAATGACTCCTTGACCTTCGCTCCGGTAGCGACACGTAGAGGACAACACTCTATCCATTTGGTAAATAGGTCTTGAAAAACGATAATATACACGAATCCGCGAGCGCTTTTCGGTAACGGTCCCATTAGGTCGACAGCCACGATATCCCAGGGCATTTCCGCTATTCTACGACCCATAAGCCCTTTTGGCGGTTGCTGCTCGACCTTGCATCTCTGACAGGTATCGCAGCACCTCACAAAAGTTACAATATCGCGATACATACCGGGCCAGTAATAGCGAGTTGTGAGACGGTGGTAGGTCTTTTCAATGCCAAGATGCCCAGCTTGCGGCAACGAATGGGCATTGTTTATGGCTTCCTGACGAAGGTCTTGTGGTAAGACCAACTTCCACGGCTGAAGATCTTCCAATTCGGCATCGGTATCGGACCGTGGTCGGTAATAGTACATTTTTCCCTGGTACAGCTGGTAATTCGGGAGTTTTTCCGGCGTTTCGGTCAGGATCGACCGGCGTTTATTATACCACTCGTCTCCGGCATCATCGAAATTATCTGGTTCGGGTACGAGGATGGGCCCGTTGGGTTCGTTAGCGGCAACGAGAGAGTTGTCGATAGAGGGGGGGGAATCATTGGCTTGGCTACGAGTGATCGCATGAAGGTGTTCCAAAGAAGAGCCGGAAGAACGACAGAGATTCGGCGGTACGCAGAGTGGAACGTACTCGTTGGTTACTAATTTCGAATCGGACTCATCGGGTGACTCATAGAGGGCGGAATCGGTGTCGTTCGGAAAAGCGAGAATTAGTTTCGCCAAATCGGGATTGGGTGGTTCGATAGCGTCAGAATCGTCAGTTCCTCCTTCGAGTGGCTCGTACATCCTTGACAGAGCATCCGGCACCAAATTTAAGGAGCCCTTTCGATACATCACGTCAAAATTATACTGCATAAGATCGAGCGACCATCTGGCGAGTCGACCAGTCGGATCTTTGAGATTTTGCAGCCATCGCAAACTGCTGTGGTCGGTCACGACAGTAAACGAGTACCCTTCCAAGTAACCTCGAAATTTCTTGATTGACCACAAGACGGCGAGACATTCTAGTTCGGTAGCAGAATACTTTCGTTCCTGATCGGTCAAGGTTCGACTAGCATACGCTATTACAAATTCCTGATCGTCCTTGCTCTGCGTTAATACGGCACCCAATCCGATCGTGCTCGCGTCAGTTTGAAGAACGAACGGTAGGTCGAAATCGGGACAGGTTAGTATCGGAGTCGTCGTTAGGCGTGTTTTGAGCAGTTGAAAGGCTTCTTCTTGTTCCAAGTCCCACACCCATATTTGCTTTTTCTTCAATAAGCGATTTCGAGGTTCGGCGACGGTAGCGAAATTTGGCACGAACCGGCGATACCAGGAGGTCATTCCCAAGAAGCGTCTAATTTGTTTGACGTCCTTGGGTCGGGGATACTGTAAAATTGGCGAGATTTTATCGGGATCAGCGCGCAAGCCTTCTTCATCGATTCTGAAGCCCAAATATCGAACATTGGATTTACAGAATTCACTCTTCTCGGGATTAATGAGCAATCCTGCCTCAATAATCCGCGCAAAGACTCGCCTCAACCATTCCAAATGTTCGTCGAAATCGGCAGTCACGATGATTATATCATCCAAATAGGCGAAAGCATGCGGTTCCATCTCGGGCCCTATTACTTTGTCTAACAAACGTTGAAAGGTCGCCGGAGCACCGGTCAATCCGAAGGGCATTCTCCGAAAATGGAACAAGCCTTTTCCCGGAACGGTAAACGCGGTAATTTCTTTACTATCAGAGGCCATAGGGATCTGAAAATAAGCCTGACTAAGGTCGAGAGCGGTAATATATCGAGCAGAGCGAAGCTTGTCTAAGATGGCATTCATATACGGTAAAGGATATGCGTCTTTCTTGGATACGGCGTTAACCCGTCGAAAATCTAAACAAAATCTATATGTTCCGTTGGCCTTCTTAACCATCACGATAGGAGACGACCAGTCGCTCTGGGACGGTTCGATAATATTTTCGGCCAACAAACGGTCGACCTCTTGGTAAATAGACTGTTGTACGATAGGAGTCACGGGATAATAGCGTTGTTTGATTGCTGGGTGACCTCCTACGTCTATCCGGTGTTCCGTTAAATGAGTAAGCCCTGGAGCTTGCCGTAAACGCGGTATATGGTCATCTAAAAATTGTTCTAAGCGAGATTTTTCATTATCGTCTAATTCAACGATTCCGTGACATTCCGAAAGGTTTTTCGGCAGGCCTGTATCCTCAATTTCCGCGAGAGCACGATAGAAAGGGTACACGTGAGATGGTTCGTCACTGAAATACCAACTAGCCTCGGCGCAATTAATAACGATAGCAAAGGAAGCAAGAGCGTCTAATCCGAGTACCAGAGGAACAGCTAGCGACGGAAAAATAACAACGTTAATTGGCAGAGTTCGATCCTCGATGGAAATCGCTACAGTTAATTGTTCTTCCAGTAGTTCCAGGTGTCCGTCCGCAGTCATAACTTTGATCGGCTCGGTATTGGAAGTTCGAATCGGCAGTTTCGCGAGCGACAAAATTCCACGTTTTCCTATGAAGGTCCGCGAGGCTCCACTATCGATTAATACCGAGATGGACTGGCCTTGGACGGTGACTGGTAGGTAGAACAATGACTTCGGTTGACACCCGATCTTAAAATGGCCAGAATCTGTGTCCGAAATTATCGAAAATGAGTCAAGCTTGACTGCATCATTGGGCGTGACTGCAGGTGACGATATAGAGAGAGGTACATGGACTGGCGATCCCGAAGCGATAGCGGAAGGAGACGTAGCCATGTTTACGACGCCTTTCCTTGGTTTCCCGAGCATGAGGGGCAGTTGGATCTAATCACGTCCGCATGACCGCAACGATAGCAGAACAGATTTCGAGGTATCGTGCATGCGGCATATCGGTGTCCTTCTTTTCGACAATTCCAACATATTAATGAGCGGGCGGTGGTTGGCGGCGTCCGGGAGTCGGAATCCAATGAGGGTACGAAGGGGTTAGTGTTCATCGCGTGAACGGTAGACACGCCCGGTGAAGAATTGACAGGGACTGTCGTCGGTATTGGGGGTGAAGACATGGCGGTGGACTTCGAGGTTCGGCCGTTAGAGTTGGCGAGAGCAACGAGATCGGTATTGAGCGGTAGGTTCGCGTTATTTTCTCCGGTTTCTTCCCTGGTAGGATCTTCGAGTTCTCCTAACGAAAAGACAGGTTGAGGAGCACGCCGCGTGGGTCTTGGAGCTGGCCGATATGCTAAATCAGGGAACAAGGAGCGCTCCGGTGTTGGAGGTTGCGGGAAACCGGAATGCCGAAGGAAACTAGCCTCTATCCGCATAGCTCGGAACTCAAGAGCGTCTAAACTCGCTACACTCTGAATATCGATCAGGGCCTGATATCGCGGTAACATATTAATGTGAGCCCAATTTAATCTCTCTGTCTCCGACCAGGGAGGAGTAACGCGATCCATCAGGGCACGTATGCAGGTTAGGTAATCAGCGACGGGTTCGCTGTCGCCCTGGGTCCTCCGCGCAATTTCGACTTGTAGAGAGACTTGGAAGGATCGAGCTCCAAATCGAGACCGGAAGGCAGCCTCAAAATCTCGCCACTGTACCCACTCTCTTTGATGGCTACGGAACCAATGTAGGGCGATACCGGTAACTACGAATGGAACGTAGGTCAAGAGTTCGGAATCGCGAAGATTAAAAACGCCACGCGTTTCCGACAATCGCAGCAGAAAGGCCTCTACGTCCTCGTTCGCTCGGCCACTGAAAGAAACGTTCATTCGCTTGAGAGTGGCATGTACGTGGGAAAATTGTTGCGCGTTATCACGCGTTCGGTAACGCTCCGCGGGAATACTATATTGGGTGGGAGGCGGGACTCGGTGGTAACGCTCGGGACCCGGGCGACGGGGTATTTCCCAATTAACGAGGTCCCCTGGGGCTCCTCTCCCCGCAGAGTTCAAGATCTCCTCCTCAATTTCCTCCGCGTCTAGCGATCGTACGGGGGAGAGATTCCTTGCCTGCGAATCGAGGCCGATATGTCCCAGCCTTCTTAGAATGTCGGCCGTTATCTCTTCGCGAATTTGCGCGATAGTAGTGGGGTTGGGTCGGTCGGTCGACGATTCTCTCACCGGACTGGAGTTCCGGGGTCGCGGTAGGGAGAGGTCCGGTTGGAAACTTTTACGTCTCGCTCCCGATATCGCTTCGTGAACGGTAGGGAGGCTAGAAACCGGGGTCGGGGTACCTTTCGGTTCTTGTGGGGTCTCTCTTACGGAAGGGGTTTCGATACTCGCGCTCCGGGTAACGTCCTGACCGGTAGCCATATCCCGTAAATATTTAAATAACCGCGTACGTAAAACCGGGATGAGCCCCTTTGTGTCCAATCCATATGTTTCCAATTTCTTTCTCGCGTCATGTTCGTTGAGTTCGAACACCCACCGTAGGTGTTCGGGTATGTCTTTCAAATCTTGGGGCATAATTTACCAACGAATATCCCCCAAAACGTTCCAACTATCGTAATCGATAATTTATAAGCTATTAGTCGTAAACGCGGACCTATACGGGATCACGGAAGCTCTATATCGAAAAATCGTGGAAACGCGTTGCCGAAAATCGGGAAAGCGCGGGAGGGCGCACCTGAGCCAATCCCGCTAGAGTATAGTAACTATAAAATAGGGATTTTCCCTAATAGGACAAACAATTTATTACGACAAACATTAATAAAAGGTGTACGGTAACTCAATTACAGATCTACCGTCTGTAGATTACCGACAATCGACGCGTGAGCTTAGTCACCGTTATAAGAAAAGGCTAAACAGTTCTTATAACACTTTTTCAGTTGGGCTTGCTCGTAAGGCTTTAGCCTGCCTTACGCACACGGCACACCTACGCGACGTAAACAAACAAGCGTGACCTACACGCAAAAACTCGTCAGCCTACACACTTAAAATTTATAACGGCTAAATCAGCACAATTAAACCGGGAATAGGTTACTTACTAACTCTCGCTAATAATTACAAAATTTTCGTGATGTAAAACCTATCTACTCAAATTTTCCTTATCATTAAAATATCTACGAAATTTTCCTTATAGCGCAAATATATACCAAATTTTCTTTATCGCGCAACTATAAACAAAATTTTCTTTATCGCGAAAAGATCTATCAAAAATCACGCTAACTCTAAAATATCTGCAAAATCGTCGTTATAGCTGAATCATCTAGAGAAATTTCCTTAAGTTTCTAGCCTCTCGGCCCCAAGTTGGGCACCAAAATTTGTTACGCGGCAAAAATCCCTGGTGGATAAAACTTGCCGCGTAGAGCAAAATAACGGCTACTCTACAAAACGGTATTCGGGGAAACGATACCATACAGCCGAAAACTAATACGCGATGATTCCTGCGTCTTTCTCCAAATGCTCTAAATAAACTCTATGAACGGTATGTTGGGCGCCAGGTCCACATAGACCAGTTTTCTTTAGTACATTGCTCTCTGCATCATTCACCTGTTCGATATAGCGATATTTTCCCCCAAAATGCTGGGCTAGCTCGGTCCCGATCTGGATAATGGAGAGGGGTCTGGTTAGGAGAGGCTTTCGATAAAGCGGCTAAGGTAATTTTTAACTAAGGAGGCAAAATCCGAATAAAGGAAAAGGCACGATTTACCTATGAAAACTCTGAGGTTTATTCACAAAATAAGATATTTACAACGATTGATAACACCTCAGAATCAAATTATAAGAACAAAAGTCGAAATTCGTAAATCGATTGGCCCGCCACACTCTATGACAATTTATGATAGTTTTCCAGAGTATTACACGTATCCACTCTTTACCGAGACATACAAGCGAAAGGCTAGTACAATACAGAATGTATCCTGCCGACACAAGATGGCATAAGGTAGAGGTACATGAGGAGGATACAATTCACTTTAGAGAAAAGGTGGTGAATCTTGCCTATGATCACGGCCAATCACCCATACCGACAATTAATCGACGCGAATCTTTAAGCAAACAGGACTCTACCCATCTCACACGCCTCAAAAGCGGAGAACGTATTCTTCAAGCTGAAAGTGAGCTGGAGACGGAATTGATGCCCGGCGACACTCAATCTTGGACTATCAATCCGTTAAACGATACAAAACTCGGGCAATTTTGTCCCGGCAAGACTCTATAAAGATATCGAAAATTATGTCGAGCCTACAACAGGCAGGCGTCGACGCGCGACACCGCCAACGATAAATAACTAAAATACTACGGAAAATAATTCGTTTCTCTCCAGCTGGCTTCTCGGGACTCTACTTTAATAATTCCTCAATGCATCGGTATTGAATTCCGGGCCATGATCCCACGCAAAGCTAAAATTAAAGGTTTTCTGGCAACTACGAGAATTGACTCGATATAACGCAAATTAGGCAATTACTGGCATGGTCGACCCGAGGGAGGCACTCACCGATCAGCTCAATTTCCCCAGATCCTTCACCTCAAACTCTTCCTCTCGAATACGGCAGCTTTTCCTCAGGACAATGTTGGTCCGATAGATTCCACCCGGCTCCTGGAGGCGGCCACAGGTCAGGTTCGGAGAGCTCCAGATTCACTTCGGATTCCAACAAGGGCCAAATTTCGACTGCGATAGCGGCACGGTAATCTCGGTACCTCTCGATCATCCCCACCTAGTCATTAGTAGGTTCGGATGTCGATCGGATTATCGAAGATTCCCGAGGATCCGCCAGGCTAGGCTATCCTCTTCTCTAGCTCTTTTCTCTTCTTTCCCGTCGTCAGGTGGAAGTTCCGTCCTGAACGACTCCAAATATCGTTGTTGGCGGCAGCGGTAGCGATAGATGTTCGCAGCGATGGCGGCTAGGCGCTAAATACTCCATCCGGATATGATCCTTCTTTACGTTCTGAGTAATCTACGTTAACTCAGGCTTAGTGGGCATAGCGCAGCGACCTATAGAGCTTCTCTTCTAGCCCCAATCTGGTTGAGTTGGGAGGCGACGACTATCGGGAGTCCGGAAAGCGAGAGGGCGAAGCTGAAGGGTCTATGGGTCACGATCCTGGTGATGCCGGTGTCCTTCCTTGAGGTGGCAGAGGAGTAGGAGAGCGGAGAGGCAAGGCCCCACACTCCGGTCGACACGCCGGACAAGCGATTACAGGTTATACGGAGCGCCGGGTACGCAAAGAAAGCCGGAAAACGTAACATACTAGGGAACTAGCGATTACCGGTCGGTAGCGGTATAAAAATGAATAAATAAATGGAGAAATGGGATCTCTAACCTTGGTTGATGGCGGGGTTCCGCAGCGATCCTGGAGTCTCCCTCCGAACTTGGGCTGAAAAGCTCAGTCTAACGTGCTCATAAATTAGCTTATTGGCCGATTTCTGGCCTACTTTTAAAACAGTCTATCTCGAGGGGGGGGGGGGGGGGTAGGCGATAGCGAGAGGAGGGCTTTTAGCCATTAAGTTTGTGACGCCATCCAACCGCGTAGGATTGGCCACGTCACAATATAATGGGGCTAGGATAACTCACTTGCGGTCAGAGAGTACATATAAAGGGGCTAGGATAACTCACTTGGGGTCAGGGAGTACTTATAAAGGCGCTAGGATAACTCACTTGCGGTCAGAGAGTACATATAACGGGGCTATGGTAACTCACTTGGGTTCAGGGAGTACTTATATGGGACTAGGGTAACTCACTTGCGGTCAGAGAGTACATATAAAGAGGATAGGATAACTCATTTGGGGTCAGAGAATACTTATAAAGCGGCTATGGTACCTCACTTTGGGTCAGGGAGTACTTATATGGGATTAGGGTAACTCGCTTGGTGTCAGGGAGTACTTATATGGGACCAGGGTAACTCACTTGGGGCCAGGGTGTACTTATAAAGGGGCTAGGGTAACTCACTTGTGGTCAGGGAGTACTTATATAGGGGCTAGGGTAACTCACTTGGGGTCAGGGAGTACTTCTATGGGACCAGGGTAACTCACTTGGGGTCAGGGAGTACTTCTATGGGACTAGGGTAACTCACTTGGGGTCAGGGAGTACTTATAAAGGAGGTAGGGTAACCCATTTTCGGTCAAGGAGTACTTATACTAGACTAGGCTAACTCTCTTGGTGTCTGGGAGTACTTATATGGGACCAGGGTAACTCACTTGTTGCCGGGTGTACTTATAAAGAGGTCTAGGGTAACTCACTTGGGGTCAGGGAGTGCTTATAAAGGGGCTATGGTAACTCACTTGGGTTCAGGAAGTACTTATATGGGACTAGGGTAACTCACTTGCGGTCAGAGAGTACATATAAAGAGGATAGGATAACTCATTTGGGGTCAGAGAATACTTATAAAGCGGCTATGGTACCTCACTTTGGGTCAGGGAGTACTTATATGGGATTAGGGTAACTCGCTTGGGGTCAGGGAGTACTTATATGGGACCAGGGTAACTCACTTGGGGCCAGGGTGTACTTATAAAGGGGCTAGGGTAACTCACTTGTGGTCAGGGAGTACTTATATAGGGGCTAGGGTAACTCACTTGGGGTCAGGGAGTACTTCTATGGGACCAGGGTAACTCACTTGGGGTCAGGGAGTACTTCTATGGGACTAGGGTAACTCACTTGGGGTCAGGGAGTACTTATAAAGGAGGTAGGGTAACCCATTTTCGGTCAAGGAGTACTTATACTAGACTAGGCTAACTCACTTGGTGTCTGGGAGTACTTATATGGGACCAGGGTAACTCACTTGTTGCCGGGTGTACTTATAAAGAGGTCTAGGGTAACTCACTTGGGGTCAGGGAGTGCTTATAAAGGGGCTATGGTAACTCACTTGGGTTCAGGAAGTACTTATATGGGACTAGGGTAACTCACTTGCTGTCAGAGAGTACATATAAAGGGGCTAGGATAACTCATTTGGAGTCAGAGAGTACATATAATGTGGCTAGGATAACTCACTTGCGTTCAGAGAGTACATATAAAGGGACTAGGATAACTCACTTTCGGTCAGAGAGTACATATAAAGGGGCTAGGATAACTCACTTGGGGTCAGGGAGTACTTATAAAGGGGCTAGGGTAACTCACTTGCGGTCAGAGAGTACATATAAAGTGGCTAGGATAACTCACTTGGGGTCAGGGAGTACTTATAAAGGGGCTATGGTAACTCACTTGGGGTCAGGGAGCACTTATATGGGACTAGGGTAACTCACTTGCGGTCAGAGAGTACATATAAAGGGGCTAGGATAACTCACTTGTGGTCAGGGAGTACTTATATAGGGGCTAGGGTAACTCACTTGGGGTCAGGGAGTACTTATATCCCACAAAAAACAGACTTCGCCTGTATAAAAAGGCGGCAAGTACATAAACCATTTAGCATAAATAATATAGTAAAATTATCCAATTAAAAAAAGTAGTGAAATCCAAATATTAGGCAAGTTTATTTTTTCACCTTAGCAAAAGTTAAATTTTTGAAAAAAAAGGAACAACAAAGTTACTTGCCGGGCCCGTAATGTCCATGCACAGTGAGAAATAGAATCGCTGTGTTTCGGCTAACTTCACTCTGTATTTTAACATGACATTTGCTATACTACGCTATAGCTGAATCTCACACACGATTCAATTTCCCACTGTGCATGGACATTACGGGCCCGGCAAGTAACTTTGTTGTTCCTTTTTTTTCAAAAATTTAACTTTTGCTAAGGTGAAAAAATAAACTTGCCTAATATTTGGATTTCACTACTTTTTTTAATTGGATAATTTTACTATATTATTTATGCTAAATGGTTTATGTACTTGCCGCCTTTTTATACAGGCGAAGTCTGTTTTTTGTGGGATTTCATAACGTTTTGTAAGAGTATAATATTTAAAAAATTAAATAATTCTTTTAATTTTTCTACAGAATTTAAAGAAAATTTCCATACTTCTCGTTTTTTGAAACAGCAGAGCTTAACTAATAAAATAATATATATTAATATTGAAAAAATATCACAGTCAACGCATTGAGTTTATTGATATTTGTAATGCATTCTGCATAAATGAACTTCATAATTAATGCCCCGGCTACTTGTTTAATGTTTTCAGTTTCACTATAATAAAAGTTTGATTAAATTTTTCATAATCAATAAACATACTTTCAACATATAAAAATAATTAAGTAAAATGTATGTTTTAATTAATTTACATTTTCTGTTTATCAACATTTGACTTTTACCACCATCTGACCTTGCCAGACTTCACTAGTTTCATCAACTACTTGAGTTGATACTGGGGCAAGACTAGACAAGCAATTCGCAAAGCTTTGAATAAGCTACAATCAAGCATATATTCAAAGCTGACTATGTCGTTTTGCATACCACGTTTCTTTTTAGCACCAGTTACTATCACATTTATGCTGCTAATTCTTGACAAAGGTGATATAGGAGATATATTAGCGAGTCGTCCTTATAACATTTCCTGTGCCAGAGTCCTCAAATGTTCGTTTCGCTAATTTCTATACACTGTTGAAACTGGTCGGATTTCTGGTGCTGCAAAATGGAGTAGAAACCATTAATTTTTGGACTGACTTTCAATTGAGAGTAACCGTGCATTTTTTCATCCATACCAACGACTAGTATACTGCCTTTGGCCTAGAATACTAGCATAGGTAACAGAGGAAAACTATCAACAGTTATTAACTCAATATTACAGAATTTCATCCAATGAATCTCATCCTTAAATTATGGCTGAGCAATGGATGACGATTATCTGAATATTGGCTTATTCTTACTTTGCCAATCTTTCAATGCTTTCATCCTTGCCTGTTTCAAATACCAGAATGCAGGAATGAAAAGCCCAATGTTTGATTCAACTCCAATAGTCAGTATGTGAGCGAACCTTCTTCCTTGGTTTTCTAATTCAATTGTACCAAATGTATTTAAGTCAAAGCACAAGTATTACTATTTGCTATAATAAACTTGCACAGTGACTGTAAAATACTAAATGATAACACTATGCGTAAGCCTGGAATCAAATTCATCATTTAACAATCTTAATCTTCAAAGAAAATAAATATTTGAAGGAACATGAAACATCTCAGTTACTTACCAGTATTTGATTTTGCCCCACCTCCATTTTCTTTATTGCTTGTTGATCTAACTTCTGTAATATTTGGTTATCTTCGCATCTTTTGTAAACATCTACTATCGTATAATTTGTTCAAATCCAAATACTGGTCAACTTGTATTTTACGTAAATAAAGATTTTTTGGAATGTTTCATATCTTTCAAATTAGCATTGCCATAATTTAATCTGAAATATTTGTTTATATATATATGATATAACCTATCGGATAATTACAATCAATATCAGTTTAAAGAAAACAAAAAGCAAAACATGCATTTGATTAATGATTTCAATACCTGAAAGTTTAGCATATGATTATTAAGTACCTTAACAATTTCTTTCAATTAATATCCTCCTGATAATGACCGATGCACATTACTGTTGAAAGTATATTTCTCATTGGCACAGACTTGTAAATATTAATTTTATTTAATCCAGTCAGCTCTATCCTCATCAATGAATATGAAAATATTCTGTCTTAATTTATCTGCAAAAAGAAATACCACAAAGTACCACAAAGTATATACTACATCCTGTATTGTAAAATATAATATTATACTTATCTAATTCGCGAATCCTTCAGTCACTGTTAATTGAATTATTTGTGATTGTAGAAATTAACAGATGCAATATCGCAACACGATGAATAACCTCACTGCATTAAAATAAAAATAACCTCACATTACAATTTACACAGTTCAATATAGTCGCCGAATTGACAGTTCACAACCATACATAGTTTGATCGTTGAGTATATTATGTTGGAAGCGTTGTGAAAATGACGTCATTTTTCTTAGCGACCAACTTCAGCCCGAGACATACACTCTGGCTGGAGAAGAAGAAGATGACGGAAAGAAATTAAATTCGTTATATATATAGCTAACAGATTATGAGATCTCTGGATTGCGTGAACCAATTTTGATGTTTATGGGCTCACATAAAAGCTTGTTCTAATCCATTTCAAGAAAAGCTTTACTGAAATCATGACAGTGTTTCATTTACGGAAAAAAATCGATTTAAACATTGAGACGGCCAATCTTGCTGTATAAGATACAGTAGTGCCTGGACGGCGGTATAGACACGTCTATACCTACTTTTATGTACTTGCCGTCGAGACACTACCGTGTCTCTTGATAGGACTAGGGTAATTCACTTGCGGTCAGAGAGAACATATATAGGGATAGGATAACTCACTTGCGGTCAGAGAGCACATATAAAGGGGCTAGAATAACTCACTTGGGGTCAGGGAGTACTTCTATGGGACTAGGGTAACTCACTTGGGGTCTGGGAGTACTTATATGGGACTAGGGTAACCCACTTAAGGTCAAGGAGTACTTATATGGGACTAGGGTAACTCTCTTGAGGTCAGGGAGTACATATAAAGGGGTTAGGGTGACTCAATTTGGGTCAAGGAGTACTTGTATTGGACTAGGCTAACTCACTTGGTGTCTGGGAGTACTTATATGGGACCAGGGTAACTCCCTTGGTGCCAGGGTGTACTTATAAAGGGGCTAGGGTAACTCACTTGGGGTCTGGGAGTACTTATATAGGGGCTAGGGTAACTCACTTGGGGTAAGGGAGTACTTCGATGGGACTAGGATAACTCACTTGGGGTCAGGGAGTACTTATAAAGGGGCTAGGGTAACTCACTTGCGGTCAGAGAGTACATATAAAGGGGCTAGGATAACTCACTTGGGGTCAGGGAGTACTTATAAAGGGGCTAGGGTAACTCACTTGCGGTCAGAGAGTACATATAAAGGGGCTAGGATAACTCACTTGGGGTCAGGGAGTACATATAATGGGGCTAGGATAACTCACTTGCGGTCAGAGAGTACATATAAAGGGGCTAGGATAACTCACTTGGGGTCAGGGAGTACTTATAATGGCGCTAGGATAACTCACTTGCGGTCAGAGAGTACATATAACGGGGCTATGGTAACTCACTTGGGGTCAGGGAGTACTTATATGAGACTAGGGTAACTCACTTGCGGTCAGAGAGTACAATTAAAGAGGATAGGATAACTCATTTGGGGTCAGAGAATACTTATAAAGCGGCTATGGTACCTCACTTTGGGTCAGGGAGTACTTATATGGGATTAGGGTAACTCACTTGGGGTCAGGGAGTACTTATAAAGGGGCTAGGGTAACTCACTTGTGGTCAGGGAGTACTTGTATAGGGGCTAGGGTAGCTCACTTGGGGTCAGGGAATACTTCTATGGGACCAGGGTAACTCACTTGGGGTCAGGGAGTACTTCTATGGGACTAGGGTAACTCACTTGGGGTCAGGGAGAACTTATAAAGGGGGTAGGGTAACCCATTTTCGGTCAAGGAGTACTTATACTAGACTAGGCTAACTCACTTGGTGTCTAGGAGTACTTATATGGGACCAGGGTAACTCACTTGTTGCCGGGTGTACTTATAAAGAGGTCTAGGGTAACTCACTTGGGGTCAGGGAGTGCTTATAAAGGGGCTATGGTAACTCACTTGGGTTCAGGAAGTACTTATATGGGACTAGGGTAACTCACTTGCTGTCAGAGAGTACATATAAAGGGGCTAGGATAACTCATTTGGGGTCAGAGAGTACATATAATGTGGCTAGGATAACTCACTTGCGTTCAGAGAGTACATATAAAGGGGCTAGGATAACTCACTTTCGGTCAGAGAGTACATATAAAGGGGCTATGGTAACTCACTTGGGGTCAGGGAGCACTTATATGGGAGTAGGGTAACTCACTTGCGGTCAGAGAATACATATAAAGGGGCTAGGATAACTCACTTGTGGTCAGGGAGTACTTATATAGGGGCTAGGGTAACTCACTTGGGGTCAGGGAGTACTTATATAGGACTAGGGTAATTCACTTGCGGTCAGAGAGAACATATATAGGGATAGGATAACTCACTTGCGGTCAGAGAGCACATATAAAGGGGCTAGAATAACTCACTTGGGGTCAGGGAGTACTTATAAAGGGGCTGTGGTAACTCACTTGGGGTAAGGAGTACTTACATAGGACTAGGGTAATTCACTTGCGGTCAGAGAGAACATATATAGGGATAGGATAACTCACTTGCTGTCAGAGAGTACATATAAAGGGGCTAGAATAACTCACTTGTTGTCAGGGAGTACTTCTATGGGACTAGGGTAACTCACTTGGTGTCTGGGAGTACTTATATGGGACCAGGGTAACTCCCTTGGTGCCAGGGTGTACTTATAAAGGGGCTAGGGTAACTCACTTGGGGTTAGGGAGTACTTATAAAGGGGTTAGAATATCTCACTTGCGGTTAGGGAGTACTTACAAAGGTGATATGGTAAAACACTTGGGGTCAGGGAGTACTTCTATGGGACTAGGGTAACTTACTTGCGTACAGAGAGTACATATAAAGGGGCTAGGGTAACTCACTTGGGGTAAGGGAGTAGTTATAAGGGACTAGGGTAACTCACTTGGGGTCTGGGAGTACTTACATAGGGGCTAGGGTAACTCACTTGGGGTAAGGGAGTATTTCGAAGGGACTAGGATAACTCACTTGGGGTCAGGGAGTACTTATAAAGGGGCTAGGATAACTCACTTGCGGTCAGAGAGTACATATAAAGGGACTAGGATAACTCACTTGGGGTCAGGGAGTACATATAATGGGGCTAGGATAACTCACTTGCGGTCAGAGAGTACATATAAAGGGGCTAGGATAACTCACTTGCGGTCAGATAGTACATATAAAGGGGCTAGGATAACTCACTTGGGGTCAGGGAGTACTTATAAAGGGGCTAGGGTAACTCACTTGGGGTCAGAAAGTACTAATATGGGACTAGGGTATTTCACTTGCCGTCAGAGAGTACATATAAAGGGGCTAGGATAACTCACTTGGGGTCAGGGAGTAGTTATAAAGGGGCTATGGTAACTCACTTGGGGTCAGGGAGTACTAATATGGCACTAGGGTAACTCACTTGCGGTCAGAGAGTACATATAAAGGGGCTAGGATAACTCACTTGGGGTCAGGTAGTACTTATAAAGGTGATATGGTAACTCACTTGGGGACAGGGAGTACTTATATGGGACTAGGGTAACTCAGTTGCGGTCAGAGAGTACATATAAAGGGGCTAGGATAACTCACTTGGGGTCAGGGAGTACATATAATGGGGCTAGGATAACTCACTTGCGGTCAGAGAGTACATATAAAGGGGCTAGGATAACTCACTTGCGGTCAGAGAGTACATATAAAGGGGCTAGGATAACTCACTTGGGGTCAGGGAGTACATATAATAGGGCTAGGATAACTCACTTGCGGTCAGAGAGTACATATAAAGGGGCTAGGATAACTCACTTGCGGTCAGATAGTACATATAAAAGGGCTAGGATAACTCACTTGGGGTCAGGGAGTACTTATAAAGGGGCTAGGGTAACTCACTTGCGGTCAGAGAGTACATATAAAGGGGCTAGGATAACTCACTTGGGGTCAGGGAGTACATATAATGGGGCTAGGATAACTCACTTGCGGTCAGAGAGTACATATAAAGGGGCTAGGATAACTCACTTGGGGTCAGGGAGTACTTATAAAGGCGCTAGGATAACTCACTTGCGGTCAGAGAGTACATATAACGGGGCTAGGATAACTCACTTGGGGTCAGGGAGTACTTATAAAGGGGCTATGGTAACTCACTTGAGGTCAGGGAGTACTCATATGGGACTAGGGTAACTCACTTGCGGTCAGAGAGTACATATAAAGAGGATAGGATAACTCATTTGGGGTCAGAGAGTACATATAAAGGGGCTAGGATAACTCACTTGTGGTCAGGGAGTACTTATTTAGGGGCTAGGGTAACTCACTTGGGGTCAGGGAGTACTTCTATGGGACTAGGGTAACTCACTTGGGGCAGGGAGTACTTCTATTGGACTAGGGTAACTCACTTGGGGTCAGGGTGTACTTATAAAGGGGCTAGGGTAACTCACTTTGGGTCAAGGAGTACTTATATTGGACTAGGCTAAATCACTTGGTGTCTGGGAGTACTTATATGGAACCAGGGTAACTCTCTTGGGGACAGGGTGTACTTATAAAGGGGCTAGGGTAACTCACTTGCGGTCAGGGAGTACTTATTAAGGGGCTAGGGTAACCCAATTTGGGTCAAGGAGTACTTATACTAGACTAGGCTATCTCACTTGGTGTCTGGGAGTACATACAGTGATGGGAACTTGTGGGAATTCGGTATCCCCACCATACCTCCTCGAGGGAACTAACGCAATCGTATGTCTCGTTCGTGTGAGCCGAGTCTGCTGCACTCGGCTTGAGTCGCTAGTGCTTTAAGCGCAAGCGCATGTAAAGCCATCATCGGCTGAGTTCGGTGGACTTCGGTGCATGTCGGGTGTGCAAGCGTGATACACATAGATCTCTCTGTCTTTCGCGAGTCCTCGATGAAAGTTATCCTTCCTTAGGCGATCAGCTGGGCTGCTAGAGAAGGATAGCGACTATTATATTCTCCCTCTCTTTCTCTTCTAAGTTTAATTCGACTAATTTATGACTCTCCAAATAAAATCTCCTCGATCAATATTTTTGTTTAGCTGATCAGCTGGGCCGCTGGAGAAAGATAGCGACTGTTGTCTTCTCGCTCTCATTCTCTGCTCAGTTTAATCCGATTAATTTATGACCCTGCAAGTAAATATTGATAGAAATATTCATTTTTCTGAACGCTGTGGGGCTTGGAAAAATATAATTTCTTTCAAGCTAACCTGGAGAAAACGCTTAATCAAATTTTCAATGTATACGTTTTAAAGGGAAAAATTTGTAATTTATTTCTGTAAAGTTAATAAAAGCATAAGCATAAATTACAATAACATATAGCAGTACAAAAGACTTCTTAAATTTAAGAGAATTGAAGAACTTGTAATGCTCCTTTATGTATATATATTTTCAGCCGGATATATAAATGTAATTACTATCAGACTTTTCTTACCTAAATATGTATTTCGCTGACTAGAATAATTTTATATTATGTAATTACCTCTTCGACGATTCAATACAAACATCTGATCTAAGACTTATTGTATTTGGCTAACGAATGTACATATGTAGCGTTGAAACATGTAACTCTTCCATGTAATTTCTCCGTTCCATTGTGATGATTCTGTAATAGATTTCATGCATTTATTTCTTATTTACTTTCTCGAAATAAATATGTATTATAATATAATATCTGTGTTATCATTGTATTATAATCCTTACATTTAAGTATTTATATATGTACACATCCAATTTATCTATAGGAAAAATTGATGCAATCACTAATCCTTTATAGAGAAAAATATTGCATAAAGTAAATATGCTATTATATAATAAAATTACTTACTTCAGCATTTTTGTTTACGACTACGATAATTTACATGAAATAAGTCATGTGAAATTTGTGCGTAGTTATTTCAAAACAAAAATGATTTTTTTTTTTTTTTTAAAGGGAAAAATGCGTCGTAGCACACTAAGTAACACGGGTAGATACAGTTACTGAAAAAATTGATCGTATATTACGAGAAAAATACAAATTTCTATCATTCAATATTTCAAATTATTTTGTGTAACGAATATATACTTATTGCATTGCTATTATGCAATTATTAGTAATAAATATTTATTTATAAACGACAAAATATATTGAAATATTGGATGAAAAATATTTATAAATTTTTCATATTGATCGGTCAAAATTTCATAGTAATTGTATATTGCAACCGTTTACTGAGTAGTGTGGGACTCACTATCTCCATGCCTGTGCCGTTTAACATATTCAAGACAGAGAACAATGTTTACAAATGAATGTAATTCACTGCTTATTTATACGATCGTAAATATGTTGAAATCGGGCTACATGGTTCTTATGATAGCACCTACCCACTAAAAAACCCTGAATTCACGAATTGTCGAAACCGTCAGACACTCGATAAATGAAATTGCAAAGCTTGTGATTGCATTATGTATATCTTGTAATATTTGTCGAACCCGTCAGACATATTTTGCTCTTGTTCTTAAATTTGTCGAATCCGTCAGACATATGTTGCTCTTTTTCTTAACTTTGTCGAACCCGTCAGACATATTTTGCTCTTGTTCTTAAATTTGTCGAACCCGTCAGACATATGTTGCTCTTTTTCTTAACTTTGTCGAACCCGTCAGACATATTTTCATTCAGTGTTAAGTAAATCATCTTCGTCATCATCGTCGTCACTTTTGTACGCGTGAATGGTCAAAGTTCTTTCATTCTCTACATAACTTTTTGCATATAAATTACTTCTTTCCGTTAATTTTAAGTGATTATTATTTATTGGCATTGTAATGCTATCACTGTTTGTACACTTTAAGTAATTCTTAATTACGCAGATTGAATTTAGAGTTGCAGAGCTAATACGATTTCTCTTTTTCGTTTTCACGTCGGGTATTATAGAAAAACAACGTTCCGCTTCTGCATTTGAATGTGGCAAGGATCGGACTATATTTCAAAGAGATTTCAATTGAGGATACTTTTCCTTTCCTTCGCATGTACTTTGCGATATTTTAATCCACATGTCATCGAAAGACATTTTAGACCACGCGTCCTTTTGATTTACCGATTCATTGTTATGTAGAGAAAACCATTCTTGTTTTAATTCAATTTCGTTTCCAATATTGAATAAATTATTAATTTTTAATAATATGGTGGCTGATGAATCACGATCCGAATCGAAAAGAGAGCATTTGTAATCAAGAATTGTTAGATATTTGAAAAATGGAGCATCGATTGGAAAACGGTTACGGATTTCATCTGCAGCTTTCATTAACAATTTCAAACAATTTTGTTTGATGTGATCAGCTTGCAGTATACTTAAAGTACCTTCGTCCAATTTCTCTTGCAAATAATCCTTACAATCGATACCAATATTTATTTTTTCTATTTCCATAATATTTTGTTCACGCGAAAAAGTTATTGTACGGAAATTGTCTTCATCAATGAGACATTTTAATAATGCAGGTTTCAAGAATTGGCTTAATATGAAAATTAGAAGTTCTACCGATTTCGGCTGTAATAAATGGATTTTTGTATCGCGAGATTGAAACTCTGCATTAAAAGCATTGAATTTATTTAAAACGAAACGCAGAAAATATAAATACGCTTTAGTCTCCGCGTTTTGCATACATTTATGCAATTCGGTAGCTTGTCTATTGTTTTCAGACGACAGTTCCAACAGAAAATTATTTAACACGTCCCAATTTTCTATTACGCGATCAATACACTTGTGGCGAGTGAGCCACCGAGTTTCGGCGTGTTTCAAAAGATTGATTGTCTTATCCGTGAAACATCTTTGAAATTCCCGGAAAATTGCCGTTCTTTTAGGGCTACCGTTTATAAAATTTACTATATTTTTCACGAAATCCTCGGGAAACGAAGGAAGCGTTTTACATGCTGCAGATGCAGCAAGTGCTGATACGTGGCATATACACGGAATTGTTATTATTCTCGGATTTTTTTCTAACATTTTTGTACGAAACGATGTATTTTTTCCGATCATAACCGATGCATTGTCGCAGCTCATCGCTATTACTTGAACTAAAGGAATTTGTTTCTTAATCAATTCGTTATTAAATGCGGTAAATAATTTTTCCGCTGAACAATCTCTTGCATCAAGATTAATTAGTTGCAAGAGGCGCGCTTGTATCTGTAATGTTATTGGTTCTACGTACCGTACCATTATGGAGAACCATTTTTCATTCGTTATATCCGATGTCTCATCAACGAATACAGAAAACTTTGTATTTTGTAGCGTTTCTGTGAGACTCTTCGTTTCTTCGCGACAAACGACGTTATTCACAATTTTCGATAATTTGTGACGTCCTAATTTTATGGCTTGAAGGACGTGCGGATCCTTGCCTATAGTTTTAAAAATATCTATCATCGCGGAATTCGATACATACGGAATATTATGTTCTACGAAAAAAGTAGCTAATCTAATTTCAGCCGCCTTTACGCGATCATTAAAATCAATATTTACTTCCTTTTCAACGTCTGAAAAGGTAGTAGAGGTGCCCGGGAGGTTGCGGCATTCAAAATTTTCTGCGTTTCTTTTATGAATACTGGAGTTTTCGTGTTTCCCGATTTCCGAATGACCGCAATCTAAGGATTTTTTGCAAATTAAACAATGAAACTTACTTTCATTTTCAGGGACCGGTTGTACCCATTTCCTCCAAGACGGATTACTGTCATACCACTGATATTGGAACTTCTTTTTACATCTTCTCTTCTTGTTTTCCGGACTAGAAGACATTTTCATCCTTTTCGACACCGGACTTGATGACATTTTTCACAGATGCAAAACAGAACTTTTCACTTCTCAACACAAACTTTCAAAATTGATAAGATATATGCTACCAATTTAAAACGTTTAAGGCAACTGCCCAAGAGACAGCGGCTGTATGTTCCTTTATTCATTTATTATTGTTTACAAATAAAGGCAGTGATACGACTTTTACGGAAAGTAGTTAATTTCAAGACTGTTACATTATAAGCAAGTAATTATTTAAAAAAAAATATTCATTTTTCCGCAAGGATTCGAACCTGCGACCACAGATTCAACAGTCCCGCGCCCTAGGTACTCGACCGTTCGCCTTTTTACAGGAATTAAATATATTACGCACACTTTTGAGGATTGAGTGTACTTAGAAATAATGAAGAAACATTTTTCAAATCTTATAGAATTTTTGGATGCTTCAAATTTGCTCTGAATTAAGAATGTCATTATTCATTATTTCATTATCCACGCTTATCTACAAATCTTCAATCGATAGACTGATTCTGAGTGGACATCCGCTATTATATTTTCTGATTTTGCGTACATATTTTAAAATATTATACTTTTTCATGTTTACTAGTAATCAACATTATTTTAGGTAACAAAATTACGTGGGGTGCTGAATTATCTACACCAGTAATTTTATTAAATGCTGGCCTGCTGTATTCCTATATTTTGAAGTAATACTGTTTACACTTTATATACACGGTAGACAGCTAATTACTCACAACAAAAATAAACAGGAGAAAAGCTGATTTCTTAAGAAATCATATACTCCAAACATGTATGATTTCTTAACTCTAAAGTCAGAGAAACAATAGGACACCCTGTATATTTATTTGTAGAAGATACGAAGAGACAATATAATCGTTGCTCACTCGTATTATAACTTGTGACAGTGACAGGTGTCAAAACAACGGAAAATAAAATCATGTAAGTACATTTAAAATTGATATCATATCACTGTAAAATATTAGAATTTATCCCCTTTGTGTTTATTGCATGCAATATTAAATTAGCATAAATTTTGATTTTTTAAAGATTTCTTTTATGAAATTAAATCCAGTAACTTCTATAAAACCAATCTTTTGACCTTCAATCACTTTTAAAATAAATTCATATTAGTACGGTTGACAAAACATAGAACTTTTCAAAATTAACGGAAAAAATATAATTAGCTTTTATATTAATGATTACAATTATTAACAATTAATCTCAGAACCCTTTAAACAAATTATTATTACTATTTATTAATTACTTTTTTGATTTTTCGCAGGGCCATATCGGAAGAAGACTCCATTCTTTGTAAGTAAAAACGCACATTTTACACTAAAGATATTTTAAAATATAATTTTTAAATAATATATAATTATTTTGCAGATACGGAGAGGGAATTAATTCTGCAGCTGTTGGAGCAGAGGGCAGAGGATAGGCGGATCCAGCAGCAGCACCATAAAGATATGGAGAACCAGCAGAAGCTGCTGCTGGACCGCCTAGGCGAACTGCAAGAGCAGTTGCGGCAGCAGCACCGCCAGCAGGAGCAGCAGCAGCAAAAGCTGCAAAACTATCAGCTGGAGCTGCAACAGCTAAGGGCGAAGATGGAGCAGTTGCAGCTCCAGCAGCAGCAGCAGCAGCAACAGCAGCAGCAACAACAGCAACAATCACCTCCGCCGCCTCCTCCGCCGCCGCAGCAGCACCAGCAGCAACAACAATCACCTCCGCCGCCTCCGCCGCCGCCTCCGCCGCCGCCTCCGCCGCCGCCGCCGCAGCAGCAGCAGCAGCATCCGCAACAGCAACAACAACCACCTCCGCCGCCGCAGCGACAACCCCCGCGGCAGAGGGTGACCCGGCCAGCCCGGGCTGAAAGACCCGGCTATGTTGGTAAGATATGAAGATATTAATTATTAAAAAATGTCAACTTATAAGTCTCAACGAAGAGCAATTTTGGAGGCCGGAATCAATTGTAGTGAAACATTTTTAATTACAGCGATTTGTAATAGTTGTAATATTCAAGACCATGACTAAACGATTTTAATTTTCATTAGCGGACAGAGCCATAAATTTTAATGTTACGATCGACACGTGTTACAATTGATTTCGATCTCCTTACTTTTCATTTAAATAGTTTATTATTTTTACTAAGTAAAGGTTTTTTTTTCTTTTTCAGTTCGCCCATACTCTGCCGGACAATCCCGGAGGCAGTTTTTAAGCCGGGTCCGGGAAGTGAGGGAGGAAGAGCCCCGGGAACTCGCTCGGCCATATGCCGAGCGAGTATTTTATTATTATTAATATTTCTTTTTTAAATAAATATAATTAAATTGAATTAATGATGTTTCTTATTTATATTACCCCTATAACGTTTCCACATATTATCCTATATTCATAAATAATTTTGACGTACAGATTAGGTTATAATACATATTTATTTCGAGAAAGTAAACAAGAAATAAATGCATGAAATCTATTACAGAATCATCACAATGGAACGGAGAAATTACATGGAAGAGTTACATGTTTCAACGCTACATATGTACATTCGTTAGCCAAATACAATAAGTCTTAGATCATATGTTTGTATTGAATCGTCGAAGAGGTAATTACATAATATAAAATTATTCTAGTCAGCGAAATACATATTTAGGTAAGAAAAGTCTGACAGTAATTACATTTATATATCCGGCTGAAAATATATATACATAAAGGAGCATTACAAGTTCTTCAATTCTCTTAAATTTAAGAAGTCTTTTGTACTGCTATATGTTATTGTAATTTATGCTTATGCTTTTATTAACTTTACAGAAATAAATTACAAATTTTTCCCTTTAAAACGTATACATTGAAAATTTGATTAAGCGTTTTCTCCAGGTTAGCTTGAAAGAAATTATATTTTTCCAAGCCCCACAGCGTTCAGAAAAATGAATATTTCTATCAATATTTACTTGCAGGGTCATAAATTAATCGGATTAAACTGAGCAGAGAATGAGAGCGAGAAGACAACAGTCGCTATCTTTCTCCAGCGGCCCAGCTGATCAGCTAAACAAAAATATTGATCGAGGAGATTTTATTTGGAGAGTCATAAATTAGTCGAATTAAACTTAGAAGAGAAAGAGAGGGAGAATATAATAGTCGCTATCCTTCTCTAGCAGCCCAGCTGATCGCCTAAGGAAGGATAACTTTCATCGAGGACTCGCGAAAGACAGAGAGATCTATGTGTATCACGCTTGCACACCCGACATGCACCGAAGTCCACCGAACTCAGCCGATGATGGCTTTACATGCGCTTGCGCTTAAAGCACTAGCGACTCAAGCCGAGTGCAGCAGACTCGGCTCACACGAACGAGACATACGATTGTGTTAGTTCCCTCGAGGAGGTATGGTGGGGATACCGAATTCCCGCAAGTTCCCATCACTGAGTACATATATGGGACCAGGGTAACTCACTTGGGGCCAGGGTGTACTTATAAAGGGGCTAGGGTAGCTCACTTGGGGTCAGGGAGTACATTTATGTGACTAAGGTAACACACTTGGGGTCAGGGAGTACATATAAAGGGGCTAGGATAACTCACTTGCGGTCAGAGAGTACATATAAAGGGGCTAGGATAACTCACTTGGTGTCAGGGAGTACATATAATGGGGCTAGGATAACTCACTTGCGTTCAGAGAGTACATATAAAGGGGCTGGGATAACTCACTTTCGGTCAGAGAGTACATATAAAGGGGCTAGGATAACCCCATTGGGGTCAGGGAGTACTTATATAGGGGCTAGGGTAACTCACTTGCGGTCAGAAAGTACATATAAAGTGGCTAGGATAACTCACTTAGGGCCAGGGTGTACTTATAGAGGGGCTAGGGTAACACACTTGGGGTCAGGGAGTACTTCTATGGGACTAGGGTAACTCACTTGCTGTCAGAGAGTACATATAAAGAAGCTAGGATAACTCACTTGGGGTCAGGGAGTAGTTATAAGGGACTAGGGTAACTGACTTGCTGTCAGAGACTACATATAAAGGGGCCAGGATAACTCACTTGGGGTCTGGGAGTACATATAAAGGGGCTAGGGTAACTCATTTGGGGTCAGAGAGTACTTATAAAGGGGCTATGGTACCTCACTTTGGGTCAGGGAGTACTTATTTGGGATTAGGGTAACTCACATGGGGTCAGGGAGTACTTATACTAGACTAGGCTATCTCACTTGGTGTCGGGGAGTACATATATGGGACCAGGGTAACTCACTTGGGGCCAGGGTGTACTTATAAAGGGGCTAGGATAACTCACTTGCGGTCAGAGAGTACATATAAAGGGGCTAGGATAACTCACTTGGTGTCAGGGTGTACTTATAAAGGGGCTAGGGTAACTCACTTGCGGTCAGAGAGTACATATAAAGGGGCTAGGATAACTCACTTGCGGTCAGGGAGTACATATAATGGGGCTAGGATAACTCACTTGATTTCAGAGAGTACATATAAAGGGGCTAGGATAACTCACTTTCGGTCAGAGAGTACATATAAAGGGGCTAGGATAACTCCATTGGGGTCAGGGAGTACTTATATAGGGGCTAGGGTAACTCACTTGCGGTCAGAGAGTACATATAAAGTGGCTAGGATAACTCACTTGGGGTCAGGGAGTACTTCTATGGGACTAGGGTAACTCACTTGGGGTCAGGGAGTGCTTATATGGGACTAGGGTAACTCACTTGGGGTCAGGGTGTACATATAAAGGGGCTAGGGTAACTCACTTGGGGTCAGGGAGTACTTATAAAGGGGCTATGGTAACTCACTTGGGTTCAGGGAGTGCTTATATTGGACTAGGGTAACTCACTTGGGGTCAGGGTGTACTTATAAAGGGGTTAGAATATCTCACTTGCGGTTAGGGAGTGCTTACAAAGGTGATATGGTAAAACACTTGGGGTCAGAGAGTACTTCTATGGGACTAGGGTAACTTACTTGCGTACAGAGAGTACATATAAAGGGGCTAGGATAACTCATTTGGGGTCAGAGAGTACTTATAAAGGGGCTATGGTACCTCACTTTGGGTCAGGGAGTACTTATTTGGGATTAGGGTAACTCACATGGGGTCAGGGAGTACTTATACTAGACTAGGCTATCTCACTTGGTGTCGGGGAGTACATATATGGGACCAGGGTAACTCACTTGGGGCCAGGGTGTACTTATAAAGGGGCTAGGATAACTCACTTGCGGTCAGAGAGTACATATAAAGGGGCTAGGATAACTCACTTGGTGTCAGGGTGTACTTATAAAGGGGCTAGGGTAACTCACTTGCGGTCAGAGAGTACATATAAAGGGGCTAGGATAACTCACTTGCGGTCAGGGAGTACATATAATGGGGCTAGGATAACTCACTTGATTTCAGAGAGTACATATAAAGGGGCTAGGATAACTCACTTTCGGTCAGAGAGTACATATAAAGGGGCTAGGATAACTCCATTGGGGTCAGGGAGTACTTATATAGGGGCTAGGGTAACTCACTTGCGGTCAGAGAGTACATATAAAGTGGCTAGGATAACTCACTTGGGGTCAGGGAGTACTTCTATGGGACTAGGGTAACTCACTTGGGGTCAGGGAGTGCTTATATGGGACTAGGGTAACTCACTTGGGGTCAGGGTGTACTTATAAATGGGCTAGGGTAACTCACTTGGGGTCAGGGAGTACTTATAAAGGGGCTATGGTAACTCACTTGGGTTCAGGGAGTGCTTATATTGGACTAGGGTAACTCACTTGGGGTCAGGGTGTACTTATAAAGGGGTTAGAATATCTCACTTGCGGTTAGGGAGTGCTTACAAAGGTGATATGGTAAAACACTTGGGGTCAGAGAGTACTTCTATGGGACTAGGGTAACTTACTTGCGTACAGAGAGTACATATAAAGGGGCTAGGATAACTCACTTGTGGTCATAGAGTACTTATTTAGGGGCTAGGGTAACTCACTTGGGGTCAGGGAGTACTTCTATGGGACTAGGGTAACTAACTTGGGGCAGGGAGTACTTCTATGGGACTAGGGTAACTCACTTGGGGTCAGGGTGTACTTATAAAGGGGCTAGGATAACTCACTTGGGGTCAGGGAGTACTTATATAGGGGCTAGGATAACTCACTTGCGGTCAGAGAGTACATATAAAGGGACTAGGATAACTCACTTGGGGTCAGGGAGTACTTATAAAGGGGCTATGGTAAATCACTTGGGGTCAGGAAGTACTAATATGGGACTAGGGTAACTCACTTGCGGTCAGAGAGTACATATAAAGGGGCTAGGATAACTCAATTGGGGTCAGGGAGTACTTATAAAGGTGATATGGTAACTCACTTGAGGTCAGGGAGTACTTATATGGGACTAGGGTAACTCACTTGGGGTCTGGGAGTACTTATATGGGACTAGGGTAACCCACTTAAGGTCAAGGAGTACTTATATGGGACTAGGGTAACTCTCTTGAGGTCAGGGAGTACATACAAAGGGGTTAGGGTGACTCAATTTGGGTCAAGGGGTACTTGTATTGGACTAGGCTAACTCACTTGGTGTCTGGGAGTACTTATATGGGACCAGGGTAACTCCCTTGGTGCCAGGGTGTACTTATAAAGGGGCTAGGGTAACTCACTTGGGGTTAGGGAGTAGTTATAAGGGACTAGGGTAACTCACTTGGGGTCTGGGAGTACATATATAGGGGCTAGAGTAACTCACTTGAGGTAAGGGAGTACTTCGATGGGACTAGGATAACTCACTTGGGGTCAGGGAGTACTTATAAAGGGGCTAGGATAACTCACTTGCGGTCAGAGAGTACATATAAAGGGACTAGGATAACTCACTTGGGGTCAGGGGGTACTTATAAAGGGGCTATGGTAAATCACTTGGGGTCAGGAAGTACTAATATGGGACTAGGGTATTTCACTTGCCGTCAGAGAGTACATATAAAGGGGCTAGGATAACTCACTTGGGGTCAGGGAGTAGTTATAAAGGGGCTATGGTAACTCACTTGGGGTCAGGGAGTACTAATATGGCACTAGGGTAACTCACTTGCGGTCAGAGAGTACATATAAAGGGGCTAGGATAACTCACTTGGGGTCAGGGAGTACTTATAAATGTGATATGGTAACTCACTTGGGGACAGGGAGTACTTATATGGGACTAGGGTAACTCAGTTGCGGTCAGAGAGTACATATAAAGGGGCTAGGATAACTCACTTGTGGTCAGGGAGTACATATAATGGGGCTAGGATAACTCACTTGCGGTCAGGGAGTACTTATAAAGGGGCTAGGGTAACTCACTTGCGGTCAGAGAGTACATATAAAGGGGCTAGGATAACTCACTTGGGGTCAGGGAGTACATATAATGGGGCTAGGATAACTCACTTGCGGTCAGAGAGTATATATAAAGGGGCTAGGATAACTCACTTGGGGTCAGGGAGTACTTATAAAGGCGCTAGGATAACTCACTTGCGGTCAGAGAGTACATATAACGGGGCTAAGATAACTCACTTGGGGTCAGGGAGTACTTATATGGGACTAGGCTAACTCACTTGGTGTCTGGGAGTACTTATATGGGACCAGGGTAACTCCCTTGGTGCCAGGGTGTACTTATAAAGGGGCTAGGGTAACTCACTTGGGGTCAGGGAGTAGTTATAAGGGACTAGGGTAACTCACTTGGGGTCTGGGAGTACTTATATAGGGGCTAGAGTAACTCACTTGGGGTAAGGGAGTACTTCGATGGGACTAGGATAACTCACTTGGGGTCAGGGAGTACTTATAAAGGGGCTAGGATAACTCACTTGCGGTCAGAGAGTACATATAAAGGGACTAGGATAACTCACTTGGGGTCAGGGGGTACTTATAAAGGGGCTATGGTAAATCACTTGGGGTCAGGAAGTACTAATATGGGACGAGGGTATTTCACTTGCCGTCAGAGAGTACATATAAAGGGGCTAGGATAACTCACTTGGGGTCAGGGAGTAGTTATAAAGGGGCTATGGTAACTCACTTGGGGTCAGGGAGTACTTATATGGCACAAGGGTAACTCACTTGCGGTCAGAGAGTACATATAAAGGGGCTAGGATAACTCACTTGGGGTCAGGGAGTACTTATAAATGTGATATGGTAACTCACTTGGGGACAGGGAGTACTTATATGGGACTAGGGTAACTCAGTTGCGGTCAGAGAGTACATATAAAGGGGCTAGGATAACTCACTTGGGGTCAGAGAGTACATATAATGGGGCTAGGATAACTCACTTGCGGTCAGGGAGTACTTATAAAGGGGCTAGGGTAACTCACTTGCGGTCAGAGAGTACATATAAAGGGGCTAGGATAACTCACTTGGGGTCAGGGAGTACATATAATGGGGCTAGGATAACTCACTTGCGGTCAGGGAGTACTTATAAAGGGGCTAGGGTAATTCACTTGCGGTCAGAGAGTACATATAAAGGGGCTAGGATAACTCACTTGGGGTCAGGGAGTACATATAATGGGGCTAGGATAACTCACTTGCGGTCAGAGAGTATATATAAAGGGGCTAGGATAACTCACTTGGGGTCAGGGAGTACTTATAAAGGCGCTAGGATAACTCACTTGCGGTCAGAGAGTACATATAACGGGGCTAAGATAACTCACTTGGGGTCAGGGAGTACTTATAAAGGGGCTATGGTAACTCACTTGGTGTCAGGGAGTACTTATATGGGACTAGGTTAACTGACTTGCGGTCAGAGAGTACATATAAAGAGGATAGGATAACTCATTTGGGGTCAGAGAGTACTTGTAAAGCGGCTATTGTACCTCACTTTGGGTCAGGGAGTACTTATATGGGATTAGGGTAACTCACTTGGGGCAAGGAGTACTTATATGGGACCAGGGTAACTCACTTGGGGCCAGGGTGTACTTATAAAGGGGCTAGGGTAACTCACTTGGGGTCAGGGAGTACTTATAAAGGGGTTAGAATATCTCACTTGCGGTTAGGGAGTACTTACAAAGGTGATATGGTAAAACACTTGGGGTCAGGGAGTACTTCTATGGGACTAGGGTAACTTACTTGCGTACAGAGAGTACATATAAAGGGGCTAGGATAACTCACTTGTGGTCAGGGAGTACTTATATAGGGGCTAGGGTAACTCACTTGGGGTCAGGGAGTACTTCTATGGGACTAGGGTAACTCACTTGGGGTCAGGGAGTACTTCTATGGGACTAGGGTAACTCACTTGGGGTCAGGGTGTACTTATAAAGGGGCTAGGGTAACTCACTTTGGGTCAAGGAGTACTTATATTGGACTAGGCTAAATCACTTGGTGTATGGGAGTACTTATATGGGACCAGGGTAACTCTCTTGGGGCCAGGGTGTACTTATAAAGGGGTTAGGGTAACTCACTTGGGGTCAGGGAGTAGTTATAAGGGACTAGGGTAACTCACTTGGGGTCTGGGAGTACTTATATAGGGGCTAGGGTAACTCACTTGGGGTCAGGGAGTACTTATAAAGGGGCTAGGATAACTCACTTGCGGTCAGAGAGTACATATAAAGGGACTAGGATAACTCACTTGGGGTCAGGGAGTACTTATAAAGGGGGTATGGTAAATCACTTGGGGTCAGGGAGTACTTATATGGGACCAGGGTAACTCACTTGGGGCCAGGGTGTACTTATAATGGGGCTAGGGTAACTCACTTGGGGTCAGGGTGTACTTATAAAGGGGTTAGAATATCTCACTTGCAGTTAGGGAGTACTTACAAAGGTGATATGGTAAAACACTTGGGGTCAGAGAGTACTTCTATGGGACTAGGGTAACTTACTTGCGTACAGAGAGTACATATAAAGGGGCTAGGATAACTCACTTGTGGTCATAGAGTACTTATTTAGGGGCTAGGGTAACTCACTTGGGGTCAGGGAGTACTTCTATGGGACTAGGGTAACTCACTTGGGGCAGGAAGTACTTATATAGGGGCTAGGGTAACTCACTTGGGGTCAGGGAGTACTTCGATGGGACTAGGATAACTCACTTGGGGTCAGGGAGTACTTATAAAGGGGCTAGGATAACTCACTTGCGGTCAGAGAGTACATATAAAGGGACTAGGATAACTCACTTGGAGTCAGGGAGTACTTATAAAGGGGGTATGGTAAATTACTTGGGTTCAGGGAGTACTTATATGGGACCAGGGTAACTCACTTGGGGCCAGGGTGTACTTATAAAGGGGCTAGGATAACTCACTTGGGGTCAGGGAGTACTTATAAAGGGGCTAGGATAACTCACTTGCGGTCAGAGAGTACATATAAAGGGACTAGGATAACTCACTTGGGGTCAGGGAGTACTTATAAAGGGGCTATGGTAAATCACTTGGGGTCAGGAAGTACTAATATGGGACTAGGGTAACTCACTTGCGGTCAGAGAGTACATATAAAGGGGCTAGGATAACTCAATTGGGGTCAGGGAGTACTTATAAAGGTGATATGGTAACTCACTTGGGGTCAGGGAGTACTTATATGGGACTAGGGTAACTTAGTTGCGGTCAGAGAGTACATATAAAGGGGCTAGGATAACTCACTTGGGGTCAGGGAGTACATATAATGGGGCTAGGATAACTCACTTGCGGTCAGAGAGTACATATAAAGGGGCTAGGATAACTCACTTGCGGTCAGAGAGTACATATAAAGGGACTAGGATAACTCACTTGGGGTCAGGGAGTACTTATAAAGGTGATATGGTAACTCACTTGGGGACAGGGAGTACTTATATGGGACTAGGGTAACTCACTTGCGGTCAGAGAGTACATATAAAGAGGATAGGATAACTCATTTGGGGTCAGAGAGTACTTATAAAGCGGCTATTGTACCTCACTTTGGGTCAGGGAGTACTTATATGGGTTTAGGGTAACTCACTTGGGGTCAGGGAGTACTTATATGGGACCAGGGTAACTCACTTGGGGCCAGGGTGTACTTATAAAGGGGCTAGGGTAACTCACTTGGGGTTAGGGATTACTTATAAAGGAGTTAGAATATCTCACTTGCGGTTAGGGAGTACTTACAAAGGTGATATGGTAAAACACTTGGGGTCAGGGAGTACTTCTATGGGACTAGGGTAACTTACTTGCGTACAGAGAGTACATATAAAGGGGCTAGGGTAACTCACTTGGGGTCAGGGAGTAGTTATATAGGGGCTAGGGTAACTCACTTGGGGTAAGGGAGTACTTCGATGGGACTAGGATAACTCACTTGGGGTCAGGGAGTACTTATAAAGGGGCTAGGATAACTCACTTGGGGTCAGGGGGTACTTATAAAGGGGCTATGGTAAATCACTTGGGGTCAGGAAGTACTAATATGGGACTAGGGTATTTCACTTGCCGTCAGAGAGTACATATAAAGGGGCTAGGATAACTCACTTGGGGTCAGGGAGTAGTTATAAAGGGGCTATGGTAACTCACTTGGGGTCAGGGAGTACTAATATGGCACTAGGGTAACTCACTTGCGGTCAGAGGGTACATATAAAGGGGCTAGGATAACTCACTTGGGGTCAGGGAGTACTTATAAAGGTGATATGGTAACTCACTTGGGGACAGGGAGTACTTATATGGGACTAGGGTAACTCAGTTGCGGTCAGAGAGTACATATAAAGGGGCTAGGATAACTCACTTGGGGTCAAGGAGTACATATAATGGGGCTAGGATAACTCACTTGCGGTCAGAGAGTACATATAAAGGGGCTAGGATAACTCACTTGCGGTCAGAGAGTACATATAAAGGGGCTAGGATAACTCACTTGCGGTCAGAGAGTACATATAAAGGGGCTAGGATAACTCACTTGGGGTCAGGGAGTACTTATAAAGGCGCTAGGATAACTCACTTGCGGTCAGAGAGTAGATATAAAGAGGATAGGATAACTCATTTGGGGTCAGAGAGTACTTATAAAGCGGCTATTGTACCTCACTTTGGGTCAGGGAGTACTTATATGGCATTAGGGTAACTCAATTGGGGTCAGGGAGTACTTATATGGGACCAGGGTAACTTACTTGGGGCCAGGGTGTACTTATAAAGGGGCTAGGGTAACTCACTTGGGGTTAGGGAGTACTTATAAAGGGGTTAGAATATCTCACTTGCGGTTAGGGAGTACTTACAAAGGTGATATGGTAAAACACATGGGGTTAGGGAGTACTTCTATGGGACTAGGGTAACTTACTTGCGTACAGAGAGTACATATAAAGGGGCTAGGATAACTCACTTGTGGTCAGGGAGTACTTATATAGGGGCTAGGGTAACTCACTTGGGGTCAGGGAGTACTTCTATGGGACTAGCGTAACTCACTTGGGGTTAGGGAGTACTTCTATGGGACTAGGGTAACTCACTTGGGGTCAGGGTGTACTTATAAAGGGGCTAGGGTAACTCACTTTGGGTCAAGGAGTACTTATATTGGACTAGGCTAAATCACTTGGTGTCTGGGAGTACTTATATGGGACCAGGGTAACTCTCTTGGGGCCAGGGTGTACTTATAAAGGGTTAGGGTAACTCAATTTGGGTCAAGGAGTACTTGTATTGGACTAGGCTAACTCACTTGGTGTCTGGGAGTACTTATATGGGAACAGGGTAACACCCTTGGTGCCAGGGTGTACTTATAAAGGGTCTAGGGTAACTCACTTGGGGTCAGGGAGTAGTTATAAGGGACTAGGGTAACTCACATGGGGTCTGGAAGTACTTATAAAGGGGCTAGGGTAACTCACTTGCGGTCAGAGAGTACATATAAAGGGGCTAGGATAACTCACTAGGGGTCAGGGAGTACTTATAAAGGGGCTAGGGAAACTCACTTGCGGTCAGAGAGTACATATAACGGGGCTAGGATAACTCAATTGGGGTCAGGGAGTACTTATAAAGGGGCTATGGTAACTCACTTGGGGTCAGGGAGTACTCATATGGGACTAGGGTAACTCACTTGCGGTCAGAGAGTACATATAAAGAGGATAGGATAACTCATTTGGGGTCAGAGAGTACATATAAAGGGGCTAGGATAACTCACTTGTGGTCAGGGAGTACATATAATGGGGCTAGGATAACTCACTTGCGGTCAGAGAGTACATATAAAGGGGCTAGGATAACTCACTTGAGGTCAGGGACTACTTATAAAGGCGCTAGGATAACTCACTTGCGGTCAGAGAGTACATATAACGGGGCTAGGATAACTCACTTGGGGTCAGGGAGTACTTATAAAGGGGCTATGGTAACTCACTTGTGGTCAGGGAGTACTTATATGGGACTAGGGTAACTCACGTGCGGTCAGAGAGTACATATAAAGAGGATAGGATAACTCATTTGGGGTCAGAGAGTACTTATAAAGCGGCTATTGTACCTCACTTTGGGTCAAGGAGTACTTATATGGGTTTAGGGTAACTCACTTGGGGTCAGGGAGTACTTATATGGGACCAGGGTAACTCACTTGGGGCCAGGGTGTACTTATAAAGGGGCTAGGGTAACTCACTTGGGGTCAGGGAGTAGTTATAAGGGACTAGGGTAACTCACTTGGGGTCTGGGAGTACTTATATAGGGGCTAGGGTAACTCACTTGGGGTAAGGGAGTACTTCGATGGGACTAGGATAACTCACTTGGGGTCAGGGAGTACTTATAAAGGTGATATGGTAACTCACTTGGGGACAGGGAGTACTTATATGGGACTAGGGTAACTCAGTTGCGGTCAGAGAGTACATATAAAGGGGCTAGGATAACTCACTTGGGGTGAAGGAGTACATATAATGGGGCTAGGATAACTCACTTGCGGTCAGAGAGTACATATAAAGGGGCTAGGATAACTCACTTGCGGTCAGAGAGTACATATAAAGGGGCTAGGATAACTCACTTGGGGTCAGGGAGTACTTATAAAGGGGCTAGGGTAACTCACTTGCGGTCAGAGAGTACATATAAAGGGGCTAGGATAACTCACTTGGGGTCAGGGAGTACATATAATGGGGCTAGGATAACTCACTTGCGGTCAGAGAGTACATATAAAGGGGCTAGGATAACTCACTTGGGGTCAGGGAGTACTTATAAAGGCGCTAGGATAACTCACTTGCGGTCAGAGAGTACATATAAAGAGGATAGGATAACTCATTTGGGGTCAGAGAGTACTTATAAAGCGGCTATTGTACCTCACTTTGGGTCAGGGAGTACTTATATGGGATTAGGGTAACTCACTTGGGGTCAGGGAGTACTTATATGGGACCAGGGTAATTCACTTGGGGCCAGGGTGTACTTATAAAGGGGCTAGGGTAACTCACTTGGGGTTAGGGAGTACTTATAAAGGGGTTAGAATATCTCACTTGCGGTTAGGGAGTACTTACAAAGGTGATATGGTAAAACACATGGGGTTAGGGAGTACTTCTATGGGACTAGGGTAACTTACTTGCGTACAGAGAGTACATATAAAGGGGCTATGATAACTCACTTGTGGTCAGGGAGTACTTATATAGGGGCTAGGGTAACTCACTTGGGGTCAGGGAGTACTTCTATGGGACTAGCGTAACTCACTTGGGGTTAGGGAGTACTTCTATGGGACTAGGGTAACTCACTTGGGGTCAGGGTGTACTTATAAAGGGGCTAGGGTAACTCACTTTGGGTCAAGGAGTACTTATATTGGACTAGGCTAAATCACTTGGTGTCTGGGAGTACTTATATGGGACCAGGGTAACTCTCTTGGGGCCAGGATGTACTTATAAAGGGTTAGGGTAACTCAATTTGGGTCAAGGAGTACTTGTATTGGACTAGGCTAACTCACTTGGTGTCTGGGAGTACTTATATGGGAACAGGGTAACTCCCTTGGTGCCAGGGTGTACTTATAAAGGGTCTAGGGTAACTCACTTGGGGTCAGGGAGTAGTTAAAAGGGACTAGGGTAACTCACTTGGGGTCTGGGAGTACTTATATAGGGGCTATGGTAACTCACTTGGGGTCAGGGAGTACTTCGATGGGACTAGGATAACTCACTTGGGGTCAGGGAGTACTTATAAAGGGGCTATGGTAAATCACTTGGGGTCAGGAAGTACTAATATGGGACTAGGGTATTTCACTTGCCGTCAAAGAGTACATATAATGGGGCTAGGATAACTCATTTGGGGTCAGGGAGTAGTTATAAAGGGGCTATGGTAACTCACTTGGGGAAAGGGAGTACTAATATGGCACTAGGGTAACTTAGGTGCGGTCAGAGAGTACATATAAAGGGGCTAGGATAACTCACTTGGGGTCAGGGAGTACATATAATGGGGCTAGGATAACTCACTTGCGGTCAGAGAGTACATATAAAGGGGCTAGGATAATTCACTTGCGGTCAGATAGTACATATAAAGGGGCTAGGATAACTCACTTGGGGTGAGGGAGTACTTATAAAGGGGCTAGGGTAACTCACTTGCGGTCAGAGAGTACATATAACGGGGCTAGGATAACTCAATTGGGGTCAGGGAGTACTTATAAAGGGGCTATGGTAACTCACTTGGGGTCAGGGAGTACTCATATGGGACTAGGGTAACTCACTTGCGGTCAGAGAGTACATATAAAGAGGATAGGATAACTCATTTGGGGTCAGAGAGTACATATAAAGGGGCTAGGATAACTCACTTGTGGTCAGGGAGTACTTATTTAGGGGCTAGGGTAACTCACTTGGGGTCAGGGAGTACTTCTATGGGACTAGGGTAACTCACTTGGGGTCAGGGTGTACTTATAAAGGGGCTAGGGTAACTCACTTTGGGTCAAGGAGTACTTATATTGGACTAGGCTAAATCACTTGGTGTCTGGGAGTACTTATATGGGACCAGGGTAACACTCTTGGGGCCAGGGTGTACTTATAAAGGGTTAGGGTAACTCAATTTGGGTCAAGCAGTACTTGTATTGGACTAGGCTAACTCACTTGGTGTCTGGGAGTACTTATATGGGAACAGGGTAACTCCCTTGGTGCCAGGGTGTACTTATAAAGGGTCTAGGGTAACTCACTTGGGGTCAGGGAGTAGTTATAAGGGACTAGGGTAACTCACTTGGGGTCTGGGAGTACTTATATAGGGGCTATGGTAACTCACTTGGGGTCAGGGAGTACTTCGATGGGACTAGGATAACTCACTTGGGGTCAGGGAGTACTTATAAAGGGGCTATGGTAAATCACTTGGGGTCAGGAAGTACTAATATGGGACTAGGGTATTTCACTTGCCGTCAGAGAGTACATATAAAGGGGCTAGGATAACTCACTTGGGGTCAGGGAGTACATATAATGGGGCTAGGATAACTCACTTGCGGTCAGAGAGTACATATAAAGGGGCTAGGATAACTCACTTGGGGTCAGGGAGTACTTATAAAGGCGCTAGGATAACTCACTTGCGGTCAGAGAGTACATATAAAGAGGATAGGATAACTCATTTGGGGTCAGAGAGTACTTATAAAGCGGCTATTGTACCTCACTTTGGGTCAGGGAGTACTTATATGGGATTAGGGTAACTCACTTGGGGTCAGGGAGTACTTATATGGGACCAGGGTAATTCACTTGGGGCCAGGGTGTACTTATAAAGGGGCTAGGGTAACTCACTTGGGGTTAGGGAGTACTTATAAAGGGGTTAGAATATCTCACTTGCGGTTAGGGAGTACTTACAAAGGTGATATGGTAAAACACATGGGGTTAGGGAGTACTTCTATGGGACTAGGGTAACTTACTTGCGTACAGAGAGTACATATAAAGGGGCTAGGATAACTCACTTGTGGTCAGGGAGTACTTATATAGGGGCTAGGGTAACTCACTTGGGGTCAGGGAGTACTTCTATGGGACTAGCGTAACTCACTTGGGGTTAGGGAGTACTTCTATGGGACTAGGGTAACTCACTTGGGGTCAGGGTGTACTTATAAAGGGGCTAGGGTAACTCACTTTGGGTCAAGGAGTACTTATATTGGACTAGGCTAAATCACTTGGTGTCTGGGAGTACTTATATGGGACCAGGGTAACTCTCTTGGGGCCAGGATGTACTTATAAAGGGTTAGGGTAACTCAATTTGGGTCAAGGAGTACTTGTATTGGACTAGGCTAACTCACTTGGTGTCTGGGAGTACTTATATGGGAACAGGGTAACTCCCTTGGTGCCAGGGTGTACTTATAAAGGGTCTAGGGTAACTCACTTGGGGTCAGGGAGTAGTTAAAAGGGACTAGGGTAACTCACTTGGGGTCTGGGAGTACTTATATAGGGGCTATGGTAACTCACTTGGGGTCAGGGAGTACTTCGATGGGACTAGGATAACTCACTTGGGGTCAGGGAGTACTTATAAAGGGGCTATGGTAAATCACTTGGGGTCAGGAAGTACTAATATGGGACTAGGGTATTTCACTTGCCGTCAAAGAGTACATATAATGGGGCTAGGATAACTCATTTGGGGTCAGGGAGTAGTTATAAAGGGGCTATGGTAACTCACTTGGGGAAAGGGAGTACTAATATGGCACTAGGGTAACTTAGGTGCGGTCAGAGAGTACATATAAAGGGGCTAGGATAACTCACTTGGGGTCAGGGAGTACATATAATGGGGCTAGGATAACTCACTTGCGGTCAGAGAGTACATATAAAGGGGCTAGGATAATTCACTTGCGGTCAGATAGTACATATAAAGGGGCTAGGATAACTCACTTGGGGTGAGGGAGTACTTATAAAGGGGCTAGGGTAACTCACTTGCGGTCAGAGAGTACATATAACGGGGCTAGGATAACTCAATTGGGGTCAGGGAGTACTTATAAAGGGGCTATGGTAACTCACTTGGGGTCAGGGAGTACTCATATGGGACTAGGGTAACTCACTTGCGGTCAGAGAGTACATATAAAGAGGATAGGATAACTCATTTGGGGTCAGAGAGTACATATAAAGGGGCTAGGATAACTCACTTGTGGTCAGGGAGTACTTATTTAGGGGCTAGGGTAACTCACTTGGGGTCAGGGAGTACTTCTATGGGACTAGGGTAACTCACTTGGGGTCAGGGTGTACTTATAAAGGGGCTAGGGTAACTCACTTTGGGTCAAGGAGTACTTATATTGGACTAGGCTAAATCACTTGGTGTCTGGGAGTACTTATATGGGACCAGGGTAACACTCTTGGGGCCAGGGTGTACTTATAAAGGGTTAGGGTAACTCAATTTGGGTCAAGCAGTACTTGTATTGGACTAGGCTAACTCACTTGGTGTCTGGGAGTACTTATATGGGAACAGGGTAACTCCCTTGGTGCCAGGGTGTACTTATAAAGGGTCTAGGGTAACTCACTTGGGGTCAGGGAGTAGTTATAAGGGACTAGGGTAACTCACTTGGGGTCTGGGAGTACTTATATAGGGGCTATGGTAACTCACTTGGGGTCAGGGAGTACTTCGATGGGACTAGGATAACTCACTTGGGGTCAGGGAGTACTTATAAAGGGGCTATGGTAAATCACTTGGGGTCAGGAAGTACTAATATGGGACTAGGGTATTTCACTTGCCGTCAGAGAGTACATATAAAGGGGCTAGGATAACTCATTTGGGGTCAGGGAGTAGTTATAAAGGGGCTATGGTAACTCACTTGGGGAAAGGGAGTACTAATATGGCACTAGGGTAACTTAGGTGCGGTCAGAGAGTACATATAAAGGGGCTAGGATAACTCACTTGGGGTCAGGGAGTACATATAATGGGGCTAGGATAACTCACTTGCGGTCAGAGAGTACATATAAAGGGGCTAGGATAACTCACTTGCGGTCAGATAGTACATATAAAGGGGCTAGGATAACTCACTTGGGGTGAGGGAGTACTTATAAAGGGGCTAGGGTAACTCACTTGCGGTCAGAGAGTACATATAACGGGGCTAGGATAACTCAATTGGGGTCAGGGAGTACTTATAAAGGGGCTATGGTAACTCACTTGGGGTCAGGGAGTACTTATTTAGGGGCTAGTGTAACTCACTTGGGGTCAGGGAGTACTTCTATGGGACTAGGGTAACTCACTTGGGGCAGGGAGTACTTCTATGGGACTAGGGTAACTCACTTGGGGTCAGGGTGTACTTATAAAGGGGCTAGGGTAACTCACTTTGGGTCAAGGAGTACTTATATTGGACTAGGCTAAATCACTTGGTGTCTGGGAGTACTTATATGGAACCAGGGTAACTCTCTTGGGGCCAGGGTGTACTTATAAAGGGGCTAGGGTAACTTACTTGCGGTCAGGGAGTACTTATTAAGGGGCTAGGATAACTCACTTGCGGTCAGAGAGTACATATAAAGGGGCTAGGATAACTCACTTGCGGTCAGATAGTACATATAAAGGGGCTAGGATAACTCACTTGGGGTGAGGGAGTACTTATAAAGGGGCTAGGGTAACTCACTTGCGGTCAGAGAGTACATATAAAGAGGATAGGATAACTCATTTGGGGTCAGAGAGTACATATAAAGGGGCTAGGATAACTCACTTGTGGTCAGGGAGTACTTATTTAGGGGCTAGGGTAACTCACTTGGGGTCAGGGAGTACTTCTATGGGACTAGGGTAACTCACTTGGGGCAGGGAGTACTTCTGTGGGACTAGGGTAACTCACTTGGGGTCAGGGTGTACTTATAAAGGGGCTAGGGTAACTCACTTTGGGTCAAGGAGTACTTATATTGGACTAGGCTAAATCACTTGGTGTCTGGGAGTACTTATATGGAACCAGGGTAACTCTCTTGGGGCCAGGGTGTACTTATAAAGGGGCTAGGGTAACTTACTTGCGGTCAGGGAGTACTTATTAAGGGGCTAGGATAACTCACTTGCGGTCAGAGAGTACATATAAAGGGGCTAGGATAACTCACTTGGTGTCAGGGAGTACATATAATGGGGCTAGGAAAACTCACTTGCGTTCAGAGAGTACATATAAAGGGGCTGGGATAACTCACTTTCTGTCAGAGAGTACATATAAAGGGGCTAGGATAACCCCATTGGGGTCAGGGAGTACTTATATAGGGGCTAGGGTAACTCACTTGCGGTCAGAAAGTACATATAAAGTGGCTAGGATAACTCACTTAGGGCCAGGGTGTACTTATAAAGGGGCTAGGGTAACACACTTGGGGTCAGGGAGTACTTCTATGGGACTAGGGTAACTTACTTGCGGTCAGAGAGTGCATATAAAGGGGCTAGGATAACTCACTTGTGGTCAGGGAGTACTTATATAGGGGCTAGGGTAACTCACTTGGGGTCAGGGAGTACTTCTATGGGACTAGGGTAACTCACTTGGGGTCAGGGTGTACTTATAAAGGGGCTAGGGTAACTCACTTGGGGTCAGGGAGTACTTATAAAGGGGCTAGGGTAACCCATTTTCGATCAAGGAGTACTTATACTAGACTAGGCTAACTCATTTGGTGTCTGGGAGTTTTTATATGGGACCAGGGTAACTCACTTGGGGCAAGGGTGTACTTATAAAGGGGTCTAGGGTAACTCACTTGGGGTCAGGGAGTACTTATAAAGGGGCTATGGTAACATACTTGGGGTCAGGGAGTACTTATTTGGGACTAGGGTACTCACTTAGGGACAGGGAGTTCTTATATGGGACTAGTGTAACTCACTTGCTGTCAGAGAGTACATATAAAGGGGATAGGATAAATCACTTGGGGTCAGGGAGTACATTTATGTGACTAAGGTAACACACTTGGGGTCAGGGAGTACTTATAAAGGGGGTATGGTAAATCACTTGGGGTCAGGGAGTACTTATATGGGACCAGGGTAACTCACTTGGGGCCAGGGTGTACTTATAATGGGGCTAGGGTAACTCACTTGGGGTCAGGGTGTACTTATAAAGGGGTTAGAATATCTCACTTGCAGTTAGGGAGTACTTACAAAGGTGATATGGTAAAACACTTGGGGTCAGAGAGTACTTCTATGGGACTAGGGTAACTTACTTGCGTACAGAGAGTACATATAAAGGGGCTAGGATAACTCACTTGTGGTCATAGAGTACTTATTTAGGGGCTAGGGTAACTCACTTGGGGTCAGGGAGTACTTCTATGGGACTAGGGTAACTCACTTGGGGCAGGGAGTACTTATATAGGGGCTAGGGTAACTCACTTGGGGTCAGGGAGTACTTCGATGGGACTAGGATAACTCACTTGGGGTCAGGGAGTACTTATAAAGGGGCTAGGATAACTCACTTGCGGTCAGAGAGTACATATAAAGGGACTAGGATAACTCACTTGGGGTCAGGGAGTACTTATAAAGGGGGTATGGTAAATTACTTGGGTTCAGGGAGTACTTATATGGGATCAGGGTAACTCACTTGGGGCCAGGGTGTACTTATAAAGGGGCTAGGATAACTCACTTGGGGTCAGGGAGTACTTATAAAGGGGCTAGGATAACTCACTTGCGGTCAGAGAGTACATATAAAGGGACTAGGGTAACTCACTTGGGGTCAGGGAGTACCTATAAAGAGGCTATGGTAAATCACTTGCGGTCAGGAAGTACTAATATGGGACTAGGGTAACTCACTTGCGGTCAGAGAGTACATATAAAGGGGCTAGGATAACTCAATTGGGGTCAGGGAGTACTTATAAAGGTGATATTGTAACTCACTTGGGGTCAGGGAGTACTTATATGGGACTAGGGTAACTTAGTTGCGGTCAGAGAGTACATATAAAGGGGCTAGGATAACTCACTTGGGGTCAGGGAGTACATATAATGGGGCTAGTATAACTCACTTGCGGTCAGAGAGTACATATAAAGGGGCTAGGATAACTCACTTGCGGTCAGAGAGTACATATAAAGGGACTAGGATAACTCACTTGGGGTCAGGGAGTACTTATAAAGGTGATATGGTAACTCACTTGGGGACAGGGAGTACTTATATGGGACTAGGGTAACTCAGTTGCGGTCAGAGAGTACATATAAAGGGGCTAGGATAACTCACTTGGGGTCAGGGAGTACATATAATGGGGCTAGGATAACTCACTTGCGGTCAGAGAGTACATATAAAGGGGCTAGGATAACTCACTTGCGGTCAGAGAGAACATATAAAGGGGTTAGGATAACTCACTTGGGGTCAGGGAGTACTTATAAAGGGGCTAGGATAACTCACTTGCGGTCAGAGAGAACATATAAAGGGGTTAGGATAACTCACTTGGGGTCAGGGAGTACTTATAAAGGGGCTAGGGTAACTCACTTGCGGTCAGAGAGTACATATAAAGGGGCTAGGATAACTCACTTGGGGTCAGGGAGTACATATAATGGGGCTAGGATAACTCACTTGCGGTCAGAGAGTACATATAAAGGGGCTAGGATAACTCACTTGGGGTCAGGGAGTACTTATAAAGGCGCTAGGATAACTCACTTACGGTCAGAGAGTACATATAACGGGGCTAGGATAACTCACTTGGGGTCAGGGAGTACTTATAAAGGGGCTATGGTAACTCACTTGGGGTCAGGGAGTACTTATATGGGACTAGGGTAACTCACTTGCGGTCAGAGAGTACATATAAAGAGGATAGGATAACTCATTTGGGGTCAGAGAGTACTTATAAAGCGGCTATTGTACCTCACTTTGGGTCAGGGAGTACTTATATGGGTTTAGGGTAACTCACTTGGGGTCAGGGAGTACTTATATGGGACCAGGGTAACTCACATGGGGCCAGGGTGTACTTATAAAGGGGTTAGGGTAACTCACTTGGGGTTAGGGAGTACTTATAAAGGAGTTAGAATATCTCACTTGCGGTTAGGGAGTACTTACAAAGGTGATATGGTAAAACACTTGGGGTCAGGTAGTACTTCTATGGGACTAGGGTAACTTACTTGCGTACAGAGAGTACATATAAAGGGGCTAGGGTAACTCACTTGGGGTCAGGGAGTAGTTATAAGGGACTAGGGTAACTCACTTGGGGTCTGGGAGTACTTATATAGGGGCTAGGGTAACTCACTTGGGGTAAGGGAGTACTTCGATGGGACTAGGATAACTCACTTGGGGTCAGGGAGTACTTATAAAGGGGCTAGGATAACTCACTTGCGGTCAGAGAGTACATATAAAGGGACTAGGATAACTCACTTGGGGTCAGGGGGTACTTATAAAGGGGCTATGGTAAATCACTTGGGGTCAGGAAGTACTAATATGGACTAGGGTATTTCACTTGCCGTCAGAGAGTACATATAAAGGGGCTAGGATAACTCACTTGGGGTCAGGGAGTAGTTATAAAGGGGCTATGGTAACTCACTTGGGGTCAGGGAGTACTAATATGGCACTAGGGTAACTCACTTGCGGTCAGAGAGTACTGTTGTGGTTCAATCGCTGATTCACGACAAACTCGAAATTCTTTTGTATAATAAAGTTTATTGACGTTTGATTTACAATGTTTCTTTTTATACAAATTGATAACCAGAGCTATGAGCTAGATAATTATAGTTTTAAGAGACAAAGGAATGCCTGGATAAGTTTAAGAGATAAGAGGACTGAAGGTCCTAGGAGACTCGACTGGTTCCTTCTAGCTTTTGACTCGAACTGATCTTTGGGGCTGCACGTTTGGGGCTCCTACCCTCAAAGTGCAGCGTCAAACATTACCTTATATGGTAACATTTGCGGGTCCCAATGGTCAAATGCGTCATTGTTCTAGAACATTCGACTGCCGTCGAAGTGCATTTTGCCACGTGTCGGGACTTAGCCTTGGCGACTGTGTGAACGAGCTGCGTCTGGCGCTTCGTATTACATTTAGGAATTTGTCGCTTTTAGGAGTATCTCTCCTTTACAATGAGGCTATTGATATTTTAATATAATCATGATAGATTTAGAGTTATTAATTATATCTTTAAATGATAATAATATTAATAATATTAATTATATAGTGCTTATAATAGCTATGAGTTATGTATGTTTATTCTATGTACATAACACCCCTCCCCCCCTGGAAAAAGAGGGTAGGTGGTTAATAATCGGGTTCGTATTGAATGTTTGCCGCTTGCTCAGGTGTGACGATAATCATGTGCGTCGGGACAACGTTGTCTGTTGCTGGGGCGGCGACGTCATCTGTTACGATGGCATTGGATGCCAATGCCTGTATTGACCTGAGTCTTGGCTTAGGTTTTGGTCTTCTGTGAAGATATCGCCAGATTATGTAAATGGTTAATCCTATGATGATTAACGTTGTAGTAGAATATGAGATGGCCATATGTTGATAGGTGTGGTGTTGTCCTAGGTTTTCGTTTTGTACATCCTTTTTCAGCTGTTTTAGCTGGATGCTGAGCGTGTTGAGGTCGTTGACCTTGTTCAAGATGTTATGCAGCCTGGGAATTTTGGTTGTGTTGATTGCTGCTACGTAGTTTTCAGGATCTATGGCTCTCAAAGAGAAATTATAGTGCGGAATATAGTTCTTATGTTTGTTGGGCTTGGAGGTTTGTACGGGTTCCAAAACAAAATCAGTAGCTGTTAGGATACAATTTTTATATAAATTAATTACTCCGGAGCCCATTAATTCTATATTATAAGTAGGTTTTTGTTTGCAGATTACTTCTACAATTTCTAATCGCGGTGTGGAGTATATCCACGAAGCTTGGTTTTTCATGGGAATTAGCATCGGTTGCACTAAATGTATAAGTTTATGCTCGCACGTATTTATATCTATGTATTTTAAGTATAATGCAATTTCGCATGGATTAATTGTCTTTATTTTGTTGGATGGTTTATCCGTTGGACAGAAATAATTATCTTTTATCGTGTAACATTTTCGTAGTTCGTCTTCGGTATATTCTGTGTATCGCTCAGCGATGCTATCTATCGCTATGTAATCTTTTCTTAAATCTATTATGGAGTGTAATGTTGTAGAATTCTGAATAGGGATTGGGATTGGATATATTTGTAAAAGATCGAATTCTTTGGGTGTTATTAGAGGTATATGGAGTACTACAATTAGTTTGTTTGTTTTGGTATAAATTGTGGGTTGCATTAGTTTGGAAATTAAATGGATGTTTAGTGTTTCTAATGGAAAAGGGAATTGCGTGCCAGGAGGGATGTGAGGAATCGCATCTTTAAGGTATTCGATAATTTTTGTGTATCGAATAATGTTCGGGTTTATTATTCCTTGGCTCGCCATTATCACGAAATTTAATAAGTGATCTGTGTCTATCATTAATTCTTCGGATGTAAGATTAATGTTATATAGAGCTTCTCGCTCGTCCGCTTGGGCTTCTAGATCACGTGCTGCTTTCATCAGCATTTTTTCGTTCGCATCTATTTTTTGTATCGTGTTATTATAGGTTTCTATGGTTTGGTCGATAATTTGTATTTGTTTTAGGAGTGCTAATCTGTTGGTTTCTACTGTTTGATCTAAATTTTGTAGATGTTTATTTATTTCTTCTTCGTCGTTACTGTCCATTATTCCGAATAAAATTTTTCCGATTGACCCTACTCCGTTTGCTAGTCCTCGTCTGTTTCTTCCTTGATGTAGCGTTACTTCATCTATTTCGTCTAGGATTTTTTCGGTTGTCTCTAATTTGTAGACGGTATCAATGACGGAGTGTTTACAGATTTTTTTTTCTTCTTGTGTGGAGCAAAGGGCGTGGTCGTATAGGAATTTGTTTAGTTGCGCGAGTCTTTGGCGGTATTCTACTATGTCGGTAGTTATCACTAATTTCCATTTCTCTTTATAAAAATTGACCGTGCCGAATTTTTCATAGAATAGTCCCGGTTGACCTTTGATGGGAATATTTTGGACTTGCTGGGAGCTTCTGTGGATCGTTATGACCATAAGGGTCAGCATGCACCTATAATAAAGGGTATGTTTGGTTAATTTTGGAATTTTAATATGTAAAATTTAAACAAGTTTTATTTCTACATGGGAGTTATTTTAGTCGGTCGCGAAGGTGCGTCTAGTTCGTAGACATTGGGTCAGCGTTTTTGCGTGAATTTGCGTGAAGTGGGGAATGCACTATATATTAGTGGTTCCCGTGCGGGTAATTTCATTTCGTCTTGATTCGACCGAAAAAGTTTCAAAGTTTCCCAGCGTTTATTGTGCAATGGCTGTCCAAGTGTACAAACGGAAGGACATGTACGACCGTGGAGAGATTGACGGCCAGGGGCGTCGCCTTTTCTTAAGGCTGGATAATGGTGAGTGTCTCTCCTTTTTTTTTTTTTTTTTTTTTAGTTTTTGTTTCTACTTAATTTTAATTTCGTTATTTCTATCCCTTTTTTTTTGTTTATTTAGTCATAATTTTCAACGTGGGTGCGGTGCAGTTCCGGAGGATGTGCCGAAAATCGGACCGCATCCAGAGGCATCACGAGTGGGATTATGACTGCCTGGAGGACAGCTTCTGGGTCGTCTTCGACTTGTTTGGGATAAGGTGGCTCCAGTACACTGGGGTGGAGCCCTACCGTGGTTGGGGGTACCCCAACCAGCAGGTTGAGGGGTGGACGGGTCCACCCTTGGAGGAAAATGATGTCCTCCGATACCATGGCTTAATTTAGCCAACAAAAAATATTTTTTTTTTTTTTATCTTAAATTTCAAACAAATGTATTTATAAAAAAAAATTCTTTGTTTAACAATTGTCAGAGACGGTGAGGTGGTTCCTTGAATAAATTTCAATTTATTTAAATGTATGTCTAATTTCTAATTTTAGTACCTTTCCCTGATATTTAAGTTTTAGAGATAGTTAGGGCAAGAGGGAGGAAGGAGAAATTAGAGAAATTCTAATAATAATAAGGGAGGGGAAAACTTATAAAAATATCTTAGGGATTAAAATTATGTATATATATCTCTTTCCCCCTTTTTTTTTTTTTTTTATCGAGCTTTACTTATTAATTGTAACGAAAATATTTAAGAGTTGATTTTGATAAAAAAAAATTGGTAAGGTTGATTATTCATAAAATTTAATTATTATGGTTAGATAATTCTAGTGGTAGTAGCATATGGAATTGATTTAATTTTAATAGTAATTATAAGAGTAAATTGTAGTAGGAAATTGATTAGGGTGATGGGAAAAAGAGTTAAGAGAGGATAGTGTATGTGAGTGTATGAGTCGGTAACTATACGTGATACGGCTTTAGCCTATTGACGTGGGTTACGATTTTCTTCTTACCTACTGCTAACTCATAATTTAACTCGCTTAGTTTTGCGGTTATGGTATAGGGACCGTCGTATAGGGGTTCCAATTTCTTCGGTCTTCCAGCGCGAATCATTTCTCGCTTTAACAATACTTGGTCTCCTACTTCGTAATTTGATTCTTGAGTATTGTGATCATAATAGATCTTCGATTTTTCCTTTTCCCGTATTAATTGGTCCTTCATGACGTTACCTGTTGAGCGAATTCTTTCGCGAAGCTCGTTATAATAATCTTCAAATGTATACGTAGGTTGCGGCGGATATTTGAGCGTGGTCGGTAATTCAACCTCGCGTCCGAATAGCAGTGAAAAAGGCGTTCGGCCTGTAGCTGTGTGTGGCGTAGTGTTATAGGTAAACATGGCGTAGGGTAACCATTCGTCCCAGTTATCTAAATCTTCGTTGACAAAGTTTTTTAAGTACGACGCCAATGTTCGGTGCGACCTTTCTAGCGCACCATTCGACTGTGGGTGGTATGCCGTGGTCTGTATTTTGTCAATTTTTAATAGCTTACAGACGTCCTTAAAGAGGTTACTTAGAAAGTTAGTGCCCTGGTCAGTTAAAACCTTTTGGGGTAGCCCGTAAGAAAAAATGATCCTTTCAACGAATAGTCGTGCCACAGTAGAGGCTGACTGGTCTTGAATTGGTAGGGCTATGCTGTACCTTGTGAAAAGGTCTTGGAAGGTTAAGGCATACTTATTTCCTTGTTTGGTCGCAGGGTATGGTCCTATTATATCTAGGGCGACCTTTTCGAAGGGTTCTACTGGCGTGTCTGTTATCTGCATTGGTGCACGTTTCACGTTGCCTGTCTTATTGCGCTGGCACTTGTCACATTTTTTTATGTATTCTTCAATGTCCTTTTTCATATTTGGCCAAACGTGTCTAATTTTAATTCTCTGCAGGGTTCTATTTACGCCTTCATGTCCTCCGAAGGGAGTATCGTGATACTCGTAAAGGATTTGGTTTATCATTGCGGGAGTATAGGTTGATGACTTCTCATCAGCTGTTTTTTCCTCGGCGTCGGAGTTAGCTGAGGTTGCATCTTCGTCTGAGTCGGTTGGCCTTGGGGCGGCTTGCCGTGCTCTTGAGCGCGTGGTCACGTATATACGACTTAGCGCATCTGCGTTTGTATTCTGAGTACCTGGTTTGTATCTAATTTCGTAATCGTACTCGGCTAGCTTTAACCTCCAACGCATCAATCTGGAGCCTGGGTTTTCTACATTGAAAAGCCAAGTAAGTGGTTGATGATCGGTGATGATGGTAAATCTAGTACCATATAAGTAAGGTCGAAAATTTTGTACAGCCCAAACTATAGCTGCTAATTCTTTTTCCGTGGTGCTGTAATTTACTTCGGCCTTGTTAAGCGTTCTGCTGGCGTAAGCAACGGGGAGGTCTTTGCCTACCTCGCCTTGCGATAACACGGCTCCTATTGCTTTATTGGAGGCGTCCGTGGTCAGAATGAAAGGAAGATGAAAGTCTGGATACTGTAAAAGTGGTGCAGTAGTCAATCTTTCCTTTAGATTTTCAAATGATGATTGTTCTAGGGAGGTCCAGTTGAACTTCACTCCTTTCTTTAATAGGTTCGTCATGGGTTTCGACAGGTCAGCAAAATGGTCAATGAACCTTCGGTAATAGCCTGCTAGGCCTAAAAAGGATTGTACGTCCTTTACGCTCTTGGGTGCTGGAAAATTTTTTACAGCTTCTATTTTAGTTGGGTCTGGAGAGATGCCTTTGTCCGTAATTATATGACCCAGGTAGCAAGTTTCTTTGCGAAGGAAACGGCATTTTTCCGGTTGCAGCTTTAGAGTATTTTCACGCAATCGAATGAACACTTGTTTTAGTCTTTTATTGTGCTCTATTAGAGTAGGGGCGTGAATTACTATGTCGTCAAGGTAAACGAAACATTGGATCCCTTGGAGTCCGGATAATACGGTGTTCATTAAACGTTGAAACGTAGCTGGCGCGTTTTTCAATCCAAAGGGCATGCGGTTGTACTCGTAGTGCCCTAGGGGTGTGGAGAAGGCTGTTTTTTCCTTGTCTTCTTCAGCCATGCCTATCTGGTGAAATCCAGAGGCTAGGTCAAGGGTGGTGAAATATTTCGAGTGGCCTAGTTGGTCCAATATTTCGGTGATGTTTGGCAATGGATAGGCATCACCTATAGTAGCTTCGTTTAGCTTGCGAAAATCTACGACGATGCGCATTTTTATATTTCCTTGTGCATCGGGTTTCTTGGGTACCACGAGCAGTGGCGCGTTCCACTGGCTTCGGCTCGGCCGTACTATTCCGTCAGCTTCTAGCTGAGAAATTTGTTTATCAATTTCCTGTTTATGCTTTTCAGGTAACCTATAGGGTTTCTTGAAGATAGGCTTGGTATTTTCTACCAAGGTAATAGTGTGTTTTACCGCTTCAGTGGTGAGGAGTTTGTCACCTTCTAAGTGAAATATATCATTGTATTCCTCACAGATTTCTGTTAGAGTGCGCAATTCTTCCCGATTTAAATGATTTAGTTCTAATTGAGACTTTAGCCGGGCGAGTCGATCGCTGGCGCAATTATTTACAGCGTATACTGTTATGGGTACAGAAGGGTCGTCGCCCTGAGTCGTTGGACTCGGAATATCTTCTAACACAACTGTAGGCAAGGGTATCTCTAGTTCTTTCTCCGTGATGTTCAAGATGCTGACGCAGCAGGTAGAGTTGGTTGGCCTAGTGGCACAGTTACCTATATACACTCCAGGTAGTATTTGGTGTCCGTTTACAATGCCGTCTTGTTTACTATCTGTTAACGCGGCTACTAATGTTTGGGATCTCGGTTTTAGTGATACCGTGCGTGATACTACTTGTTTCATTGGCCAGGTGTGTCCCAGCATCGTCAAGGACACGTCCTTTTCATAATGGAAACTGTTTCTTTTCCAGAAATCCATACCGATTAGTCCGTCGGCTATTAGCGAAAAGGTGTCTGCTACTATTTGAAATTTATGGGCTATAGTGTATTTTCCGACTTTTACGTGTAGGTAAACTGATCCAAGCGTCTTTACAGGTGTTCCACTTATTCCTGTTAGCGTAATCGGGGTTTTGTCAGCTATCGTTTCCTTGCGCAGGACTTTTATTTTAATTATGGAGACATCGGCTCCAGTATCGAAGAGTAAGGTTGCTGGTCGTATGAATTCAGCGGCTTGTACTTCGATCAGATTTTTTATGGGAGTACATAATACCATATTAGCAGTTAAATTTCCTACAGGTGTTGGTCGATTCAGGTTTTCGTTAATTGGTTGCTCTGAATTATTTGCATTCTGCTGAGCTTCTCTTTCTCGCTTTGCTTTTAATGTGCGGCACTCTTGGACGGTGTGTCCTGGTTTTTTGCAATAATTGCAAGAGGTGGATACTTTGTTAACGGAAGATGAGTGACTCTGAGTCCGTTTTGCGTTGCTAAGTCGCGCGTAGCACTTTTCGGCTACATGTCCTTTCCTATCGCAGCGTTTGCAATGGAGGTGCGAATTATTCCGTTGTCCGGAGGATCGTTGTTGTCCTTGGTTATCGCGTCTGCCATGGGTCGAGCCCTGTTGAGTTCTGTACTCTTCGTCGGAGCGAGTCAAGGATTCACGATCGATTGCGATAGCAATTGATTCTCTTAGAGTTGCACGTTCACAAGATGCTACCATAACTTGGAGTTTAAAATTCAATCCTTTTATGAATTGATGCTTCGCTTGTTGCGTTAACAATTCTTCTATGGCTTCGTTTTTAGCCGGATCATTTGCTGGCGTGATGCATCTTTCTTTCAAACCTGATAATATGTCTTCTAGTCGAGAAGCATAGGATCGCACCGATTCATCTTTTCCTTGTCGGCATTGATTTAAACTATTTTGAAGGGTCGCGGTAGACCGTCGGGGTTTGAATGCTTCTTCTAATTCTCGTATTAGTTGCTCGATATTTTCGATTACTTTGTGCTTAGTTTCGGTATAAGCTTTGCCTCTTAGTATAGTGAATCTAACCTGCCGTAGAAATTCGTCTCTATCTAACGGGTGTAGATTTTGGTTTGCCATAATTATGGAATTCACAAACGGTTCTAGCTCGTCTGGGTCTCCTTTATACTTTGGAATTCTTCCAAGAGTTACGTGTAGGGAAGCATATCCGTGGTGAGGTTCTTCTTCTTCCTCATCGTCTAGATCTGGCGCGTATCGAGGTCTTTCGCATGGAGTCACATACGATGTTCTTTGTGTCGGTCTTGCCGTGGAGGTCCTCGAGGGGAACCTATTAAAACTTTGTCGTAACCTGGAGAGTTCGTCTCTCAGTCTCGCGTTTTCTTCTTCCATTATGCTAATATCGCGGGGCCTTATGCTGTGGTGTAATCTTCTAATTTCAGCATCTATGGCGCTAGGAGGTACGCTTTCGTCAAGTGGAATCGTGTTTGTTGGTGCGTCTTCTATTCTGATAGGGGGACGTTCCGCGGTGTAACTATGGTCTAAATCTGGGGCGTCGTTATTCGCGTTGCCACGGTGAGCCATAGTTAGTCTATTCCGTCTTCGCGTATTTACGTTTCGAAATGGGGTTCCTTCGTCGGTTTCCCTAAGAGTACGCAAAGTTCTATTCCCTAATTGAGAGATGCAACTGTCTATCTCTCGGGAGATTGAAACACGATTTGGTCGAGGTACGCTATGTGTCGCGGGAGTTAGACTGGGTTCAGATTGAGTTCGGTCTAAATTATCGGGATTACGGTACATGGAAAAAATTTAGTACTACGAACGCTATGGGCTCGCGGTTACAATGTTCACAAATAAAATTGCTACTGATATGATTGGTACCGTACTCACCAAAAGCTCATTTTCACTGGTTGGCTGGCTGCAAGTTCTGCTGGTTTCCAGTCGTTGATTTCTTGTAGTCGTGAGGTAGTATGCGGGGTGAACCTCGAAGTTGTGGGTTTGTCGCTCCGTTGCTGAGAAAGGCGAAGTTGGCGGATGTCTCGTCGATCGTCCACGTCGGTTCGTCCTTGTAGAGGTTGGTCGATCGAAGAAATAGAATTTTCTTGATTTTCCTTGGGATGAAGATTTATGTAGGTTTGATCTTCACCAGTCAACGGATCCCACCGCTGCCACCAGTTTGTTGTGGTTCAATCGCTGATTCACGACAAACTCGAAATTCTTTTGTATAATAAAGTTTATTGACGTTTGATTTACAATGTTTCTTTTTATACAAATTGATAACCAGAGCTATGAGCTAGATAATTATAGTTTTAAGAGACAAAGGAATGCCTGGATAAGTTTAAGAGATAAGAGGACTGAAGGTCCTAGGAGACTCGACTGGTTCCTTCTAGCTTTTGACTCGAACTGATCTTTGGGGCTGCACGTTTGGGGCTCCTACCCTCAAAGTGCAGCGTCAAACATTACCTTATATGGTAACATTTGCGGGTCCCAATGGTCAAATGCGTCATTGTTCTAGAACATTCGACTGCCGTCGAAGTGCATTTTGCCACGTGTCGGGACTTAGCCTTGGCGACTGTGTGAACGAGCTGCGTCTGGCGCTTCGTATTACATTTAGGAATTTGTCGCTTTTAGGAGTATCTCTCCTTTACAATGAGGCTATTGATATTTTAATATAATCATGATAGATTTAGAGTTATTAATTATATCTTTAAATGATAATAATATTAATAATATTAATTATATAGTGCTTATAATAGCTATGAGTTATGTATGTTTATTCTATGTACATAACAGTACATATAAAGGGGCTAGGATAACTCACTTGGGGTCAGGGAGTACTTATAAAGGTGATATGGTAACTCACTTGGGGACAGGGAGTACTTATATGGGACTAGGGTAACTCAGTTGCGGTCAGAGAGTACATATAAAGGGGCTAGGATAACTCACTTGGGGTCAAGGAGTACATATAATGGGGCTAGGATAACTCACTTGCGGTCAGAGAGTACATATAAAGGGGCTAGGATAACTCACTTGCGGTCAGAGAGTACATATAAAGGGGCTAGGATAACTCACTTGGGGTCAGGGAGTACTTATAAAGGGGCTAGGGTAACTCACTTGCGATCAGAGAGTACATATAAAGGGGCTAGGATAACTCACTTGGGGTCAGGGAGTACATATAATGGGGCTAGGATAACTCACTTGCGGTCAGAGAGTACATATAAAGGGGCTAGGATAACTCACTTGGGGTCAGGGAGTACTTATAAAGGCGCTAGGATAACTCACTTGCGGTCAGAGAGTACATATAAAGAGGATAGGATAACTCATTTGGGGTCAGAGAGTACTTATAAAGCGGCTATTGTACCTCACTTTGGGTCAGGGAGTACTTATATGGGATTAGGGTAACTCACTTGGGGTCAGGGAGTACTTATATGGGACCAGGGTAACTCACTTGGGGCCAGGGTGTACTTATAAAGGGGCTAGGGTAACTCACTTGGGGTTAGGTAGTACTTATAAAGGGGTTAGAATATCTCACTTGCGGTTAGGGAGTACTTACAAAGGTGATATGGTAAAACACATGGGGTTAGGGAGTACTTCTATGGGACTAGGGTAACTTACTTGCGTACAGAGAGTACATATAAAGGGGCTAGGATAACTCACTTGTGGTCAGGGAGTACTTATATAGGGGCTAGGGTAACTCACTTGGGGTCAGGGAGTACTTCTATGGGACTAGCGTAACTCACTTGGGGTTAGGGAGTACTTCTATGGGACTAGGGTAACTCACTTGGGGTCAGGGTGTACTTATAAAGGGGCTAGGGTAACTCACTTTGGGTCAAGGAGTACTTATATTGGACTAGGCTAAATCACTTGGTGTCTGGGAGTACTTATATGGGACCAGGGTAACTCTCTTGGGGCCAGGGTGTACTTATAAAGGGTTAGGGTAACTCAATTTGGGTCAAGGAGTACTTGTATTGGACTAGGCTAACTCACTTGGTGTCTGGGAGTACTTATATGGGAACAGGGTAACTCCCTTGGTGCCAGGGTGTACTTATAAAGGGTCTAGGGTAACTCACTTGGGGTCAGGGAGTAGTTATAAGGGACTAGGGTAACTCACTTGGGGTCTGGGAGTACTTATATAGGGGCTATGGTAACTCACTTGGGGTCAGGGAGTACTTCGATGGGACTAGGATAACTCACTTGGGGTCAGGGAGTACTTATAAAGGGGCTATGGTAAATCACTTGGGGTCAGGAAGTACTAATATGGGACTAGGGTATTTCACTTGCCGTCAGAGAGTACATATAAACGGGCTAGGATAACTCATTTGGGGTCAGGTAGTACTTATAAAGGGGCTATGGTAACTCACTTGGGGAGAGGGAGTACTAATATGGCACTAGGGTAACTTAGGTGCGGTCAGAGAGTACATATAAGGGGGCTAGGATAACTCACTTGGGGTCAGGGAGTACATATAATGGGGCAAAGATAACTCACTTGCGGTCAGAGAGTACATATAAAGGGGCTAGGATAACTCACTTGCGGTCAGATAGTACATATAAAGGGGCTAGGATAACTCACTTGGGGTGAGGGAGTACTTATAAAGGGGCTAGGGTAACTCACTTGCGGTCAGAGAGTACATATAACGGGGCTAGGATAACTCAATTGGGGTCAGGGAGTACTTATAAAGGGGCTATGGTAACTCACTTGGGGTCAGGGAGTACTCATATGGGACTAGGGTAACTCACTTGCGGTCAGAGAGTACATATAAAGAGGATAGGATAACTCATTTGGGGTCAGAGAGTACATATAAAGGGGCTAGGATAACTCACTTGTGGTCAGGGAGTACTTATTTAGGGGCTAGGGTAACTCACTTGGGGTCAGGGAGTACTTCTATGGGACTAGGGTAACTCACTTGGGGTCAGGGTGTACTTATAAAGGGGCTAGGGTAACTCACTTTGGGTCAAGGAGTACTTATATTGGACTAGGCTAAACACTTGGTGTCTGGGAGTACTTATATGGGACCAGGGTAACACTCTTGGGGCCAGGGTGTACTTATAAAGGGTTAGGGTAACTCAATTTGGGTCAAGGAGTACTTGTATTGGACTAGGCTAACTCACTTGGTGTCTGGGAGTACTTATATGGGAACAGGGTAACTCCCTTGGTGCCAGGGTGTACTTATAAAGGGTCTAGGGTAACTCACTTGGGGTCAGGGAGTAGTTATAAGGGACTAGGGTAACTCACTTGGGGTCTGGGAGTACTTATATAGGGGCTATGGTAACTCACTTGGGGTCAGGGAGTACTTCGATGGGACTAGGATAACTCACTTGGGGTCAGGGAGTACTTATAAAGGGGCTATGGTAAATCACTTGGGGTCAGGAAGTACTAATATGGGACTAGGGTATTTCACTTGCCGTCAGAGAGTACATATAAAGGGGCTAGGATAACTCATTTGGGGTCAGGGAGTAGTTATAAAGGGGCTATGGTAACTCACTTGGGGAAAGGGAGTACTAATATGGCACTAGGGTAACTTAGGTGCGGTCAGAGAGTACATATAAAGGGGCTAGGATAACTCACTTGGGGTCAGGGAGTACATATAATGGGGCTAGGATAACTCACTTGCGGTCAGAGAGTACATATAAAGGGGCTAGGATAACTCACTTGCGGTCAGATAGTACATATAAAGGGGCTAGGATAACTCACTTGGGGTGAGGGAGTACTTATAAAGGGGCTAGGGTAACTCACTTGCGGTCAGAGAGTACATATAACGGGGCTAGGATAACTCAATTGGGGTCAAGGAGTACATATAATGGGGCTAGGATAACTCACTTGCGGTCAGAGAGTACATATAAAGGGGCTAGGATAACTCACTTGCGGTCAGAGAGTACATATAAAGGGGCTAGGATAACTCACTTGGGGTCAGGGAGTACTTATAAAGGGGCTAGGGTAACTCACTTGCGATCAGAGAGTACATATAAAGGGGCTAGGATAACTCACTTGGGGTCAGGGAGTACATATAATGGGGCTAGGATAACTCACTTGCGGTCAGAGAGTACATATAAAGGGGCTAGGATAACTCACTTGGGGTCAGGGAGTACTTATAAAGGCGCTAGGATAACTCACTTGCGGTCAGAGAGTACATATAAAGAGGATAGGATAACTCATTTGGGGTCAGAGAGTACTTATAAAGCGGCTATTGTACCTCACTTTGGGTCAGGGAGTACTTATATGGGATTAGGGTAACTCACTTGGGGTCAGGGAGTACTTATATGGGACCAGGGTAACTCACTTGGGGCCAGGGTGTACTTATAAAGGGGCTAGGGTAACTCACTTGGGGTTAGGTAGTACTTATAAAGGGGTTAGAATATCTCACTTGCGGTTAGGGAGTACTTACAAAGGTGATATGGTAAAACACATGGGGTTAGGGAGTACTTCTATGGGACTAGGGTAACTTACTTGCGTACAGAGAGTACATATAAAGGGGCTAGGATAACTCACTTGTGGTCAGGGAGTACTTATATAGGGGCTAGGGTAACTCACTTGGGGTCAGGGAGTACTTCTATGGGACTAGCGTAACTCACTTGGGGTTAGGGAGTACTTCTATGGGACTAGGGTAACTCACTTGGGGTCAGGGTGTACTTATAAAGGGGCTAGGGTAACTCACTTTGGGTCAAGGAGTACTTATATTGGACTAGGCTAAATCACTTGGTGTCTGGGAGTACTTATATGGGACCAGGGTAACTCTCTTGGGGCCAGGGTGTACTTATAAAGGGTTAGGGTAACTCAATTTGGGTCAAGGAGTACTTGTATTGGACTAGGCTAACTCACTTGGTGTCTGGGAGTACTTATATGGGAACAGGGTAACTCCCTTGGTGCCAGGGTGTACTTTTAAAGGGTCTAGGGTAACTCACTTGGGGTCAGGGAGTAGTTATAAGGGACTAGGGTAACTCACTTGGGGTCTGGGAGTACTTATATAGGGGCTATGGTAACTCACTTGGGGTCAGGGAGTACTTCGATGGGACTAGGATAACTCACTTGGGGTCAGGGAGTACTTATAAAGGGGCTATGGTAAATCACTTGGGGTCAGGAAGTACTAATATGGGACTAGGGTATTTCACTTGCCGTCAGAGAGTACATATAAACGGGCTAGGATAACTCATTTGGGGTCAGGTAGTACTTATAAAGGGGCTATGGTAACTCACTTGGGGAAAGGGAGTACTAATATGGCACTAGGGTAACTTAGGTGCGGTCAGAGAGTACATATAAGGGGGCTAGGATAACTCACTTGGGGTCAGGGAGTACATATAATGGGGCAAAGATAACTCACTTGCGGTCAGAGAGTACATATAAAGGGGCTAGGATAACTCACTTGCGGTCAGATAGTACATATAAAGGGGCTAGGATAACTCACTTGGGGTGAGGGAGTACTTATAAAGGGGCTAGGGTAACTCACTTGCGGTCAGAGAGTACATATAACGGGGCTAGGATAACTCAATTGGGGTCAGGGAGTACTTATAAAGGGGCTATGGTAACTCACTTGGGGTCAGGGAGTACTCATATGGGACTAGGGTAACTCACTTGCGGTCAGAGAGTACATATAAAGAGGATAGGATAACTCATTTGGGGTCAGAGAGTACATATAAAGGGGCTAGGATAACTCACTTGTGGTCAGGGAGTACTTATTTAGGGGCTAGGGTAACTCACTTGGGGTCAGGGAGTACTTCTATGGGACTAGGGTAACTCACTTGGGGTCAGGGTGTACTTATAAAGTGGCTAGGGTAACTCACTTTGGGTCAAGGAGTACTTATATTGGACTAGGCTAAACACTTGGTGTCTGGGAGTACTTATATGGGACCAGGGTAACACTCTTGGGGCCAGGGTGTACTTATAAAGGGTTAGGGTAACTCAATTTGGGTCAAGGAGTACTTGTATTGGACTAGGCTAACTCACTTGGTGTCTGGGAGTACTTATATGGGAACAGGGTAACTCCCTTGGTGCCAGGGTGTACTTATAAAGGGTCTAGGGTAACTCACTTGGGGTCAGGGAGTAGTTATAAGGGACTAGGGTAACTCACTTGGGGTCTGGGAGTACTTATATAGGGGCTATGGTAACTCACTTGGGGTCAGGGAGTACTTCGATGGGACTAGGATAACTCACTTGGGGTCAGGGAGTACTTATAAAGGGGCTATGGTAAATCACTTGGGGTCAGGAAGTACTAATATGGGACTAGGGTATTTCACTTGCCGTCAGAGAGTACATATAAAGGGGCTAGGATAACTCATTTGGGGTCAGGGAGTAGTTATAAAGGGGCTATGGTAACTCACTTGGGGAAAGGGAGTACTAATATGGCACTAGGGTAACTTAGGTGCGGTCAGAGAGTACATATAAAGGGGCTAGGATAACTCACTTGGGGTCAGGGAGTACATATAATGGGGCTAGGATAACTCACTTGCGGTCAGAGAGTACATATAAAGGGGCTAGGATAACTCACTTGCGGTCAGATAGTACATATAAAGGGGCTAGGATAACTCACTTGGGGTCAGGGAGTACTTATAAAGGGGCTAGGGTAACTCACTTGCGGTCAGAGAGTACATATAACGGGGCTAGGATAACTCAATTGGGGTCAGGGAGTACTTATAAAGGGGCTATGGTAACTCACTTGGGGTCAGGGAGTACTCATATGGGACTAGGGTAACTCACTTGCGGTCAGAGAGTACATATAAAGAGGATAGGATAACTCATTTGGGGTCAGAGAGTACATATAAAGGGGCTAGGATAACTCACTTGTGGTCAGGGAGTACTTATTTAGGGGCTAGGGTAACTCACTTGGGGTCAGGGAGTACTTCTATGGGACTAGGGTAACTCACTTGGGGTCAGGGTGTACTTATAAAGGGGCTAGGGTAACTCACTTTGGGTCAAGGAGTACTTATATTGGACTAGGCTAAACACTTGGTGTCTGGGAGTACTTATATGGGACCAGGGTAACACTCTTGGGGCCAGGGTGTACTTATAAAGGGTTAGGGTAACTCAATTTGGGTCAAGGAGTACTTGTATTGGACTAGGCTAACTCACTTGGTGTCTGGGAGTACTTATATGGGAACAGGGTAACTCCCTTGGTGCCAGGGTGTACTTATAAAGGGTCTAGGGTAACTCACTTGGGGTCAGGGAGTAGTTATAAGGGACTAGGGTAACTCACTTGGGGTCTGGGAGTACTTATATAGGGGCTATGGTAACTCACTTGGGGTCAGGGAGTACTTCGATGGGACTAGGATAACTCACTTGGGGTCAGGGAGTACTTATAAAGGGGCTATGGTAAATCACTTGGGGTCAGGAAGTACTAATATGGGACTAGGGTATTTCACTTGCCGTCAGAGAGTACATATAAAGGGGCTAGGATAACTCATTTGGGGTCAGGGAGTAGTTATAAAGGGGCTATGGTAACTCACTTGGGGAAAGGGAGTACTAATATGGCACTAGGGTAACTTAGGTGCGGTCAGAGAGTACATATAAAGGGGCTAGGATAACTCACTTGGGGTCAGGGAGTACATATAATGGGGCTAGGATAACTCACTTGCGGTCAGAGAGTACATATAAAGGGGCTAGGATAACTCACTTGCGGTCAGATAGTACATATAAAGGGGCTAGGATAACTCACTTGGGGTGAGGGAGTACTTATAAAGGGGCTAGGGTAACTCACTTGCGGTCAGAGAGTACATATAACGGGGCTAGGATAACTCAATTGGGGTCAAGGAGTACATATAATGGGGCTAGGATAACTCACTTGCGGTCAGAGAGTACATATAAAGGGGCTAGGATAACTCACTTGCGGTCAGAGAGTACATATAAAGGGGCTAGGATAACTCACTTGGGGTCAGGGAGTACTTATAAAGGGGCTAGGGTAACTCACTTGCGATCAGAGAGTACATATAAAGGGGCTAGGATAACTCACTTGGGGTCAGGGAGTACATATAATGGGGCTAGGATAACTCACTTGCGGTCAGAGAGTACATATAAAGGGGCTAGGATAACTCACTTGGGGTCAGGGAGTACTTATAAAGGCGCTAGGATAACTCACTTGCGGTCAGAGAGTACATATAAAGAGGATAGGATAACTCATTTGGGGTCAGAGAGTACTTATAAAGCGGCTATTGTACCTCACTTTGGGTCAGGGAGTACTTATATGGGATTAGGGTAACTCACTTGGGGTCAGGGAGTACTTATATGGGACCAGGGTAACTCACTTGGGGCCAGGGTGTACTTATAAAGGGGCTAGGGTAACTCACTTGGGGTTAGGTAGTACTTATAAAGGGGTTAGAATATCTCACTTGCGGTTAGGGAGTACTTACAAAGGTGATATGGTAAAACACATGGGGTTAGGGAGTACTTCTATGGGACTAGGGTAACTTACTTGCGTACAGAGAGTACATATAAAGGGGCTAGGATAACTCACTTGTGGTCAGGGAGTACTTATATAGGGGCTAGGGTAACTCACTTGGGGTCAGGGAGTACTTCTATGGGACTAGCGTAACTCACTTGGGGTTAGGGAGTACTTCTATGGGACTAGGGTAACTCACTTGGGGTCAGGGTGTACTTATAAAGGGGCTAGGGTAACTCACTTTGGGTCAAGGAGTACTTATATTGGACTAGGCTAAATCACTTGGTGTCTGGGAGTACTTATATGGGACCAGGGTAACTCTCTTGGGGCCAGGGTGTACTTATAAAGGGTTAGGGTAACTCAATTTGGGTCAAGGAGTACTTGTATTGGACTAGGCTAACTCACTTGGTGTCTGGGAGTACTTATATGGGAACAGGGTAACTCCCTTGGTGCCAGGGTGTACTTTTAAAGGGTCTAGGGTAACTCACTTGGGGTCAGGGAGTAGTTATAAGGGACTAGGGTAACTCACTTGGGGTCTGGGAGTACTTATATAGGGGCTATGGTAACTCACTTGGGGTCAGGGAGTACTTCGATGGGACTAGGATAACTCACTTGGGGTCAGGGAGTACTTATAAAGGGGCTATGGTAAATCACTTGGGGTCAGGAAGTACTAATATGGGACTAGGGTATTTCACTTGCCGTCAGAGAGTACATATAAACGGGCTAGGATAACTCATTTGGGGTCAGGTAGTACTTATAAAGGGGCTATGGTAACTCACTTGGGGAAAGGGAGTACTAATATGGCACTAGGGTAACTTAGGTGCGGTCAGAGAGTACATATAAGGGGGCTAGGATAACTCACTTGGGGTCAGGGAGTACATATAATGGGGCAAAGATAACTCACTTGCGGTCAGAGAGTACATATAAAGGGGCTAGGATAACTCACTTGCGGTCAGATAGTACATATAAAGGGGCTAGGATAACTCACTTGGGGTGAGGGAGTACTTATAAAGGGGCTAGGGTAACTCACTTGCGGTCAGAGAGTACATATAACGGGGCTAGGATAACTCAATTGGGGTCAGGGAGTACTTATAAAGGGGCTATGGTAACTCACTTGGGGTCAGGGAGTACTCATATGGGACTAGGGTAACTCACTTGCGGTCAGAGAGTACATATAAAGAGGATAGGATAACTCATTTGGGGTCAGAGAGTACATATAAAGGGGCTAGGATAACTCACTTGTGGTCAGGGAGTACTTATTTAGGGGCTAGGGTAACTCACTTGGGGTCAGGGAGTACTTCTATGGGACTAGGGTAACTCACTTGGGGTCAGGGTGTACTTATAAAGGGGCTAGGGTAACTCACTTTGGGTCAAGGAGTACTTATATTGGACTAGGCTAAACACTTGGTGTCTGGGAGTACTTATATGGGACCAGGGTAACACTCTTGGGGCCAGGGTGTACTTATAAAGGGTTAGGGTAACTCAATTTGGGTCAAGGAGTACTTGTATTGGACTAGGCTAACTCACTTGGTGTCTGGGAGTACTTATATGGGAACAGGGTAACTCCCTTGGTGCCAGGGTGTACTTATAAAGGGTCTAGGGTAACTCACTTGGGGTCAGGGAGTAGTTATAAGGGACTAGGGTAACTCACTTGGGGTCTGGGAGTACTTATATAGGGGCTATGGTAACTCACTTGGGGTCAGGGAGTACTTCGATGGGACTAGGATAACTCACTTGGGGTCAGGGAGTACTTATAAAGGGGCTATGGTAAATCACTTGGGGTCAGGAAGTACTAATATGGGACTAGGGTATTTCACTTGCCGTCAGAGAGTACATATAAAGGGGCTAGGATAACTCATTTGGGGTCAGGGAGTAGTTATAAAGGGGCTATGGTAACTCACTTGGGGAAAGGGAGTACTAATATGGCACTAGGGTAACTTAGGTGCGGTCAGAGAGTACATATAAAGGGGCTAGGATAACTCACTTGGGGTCAGGGAGTACATATAATGGGGCTAGGATAACTCACTTGCGGTCAGAGAGTACATATAAAGGGGCTAGGATAACTCACTTGCGGTCAGATAGTACATATAAAGGGGCTAGGATAACTCACTTGGGGTCAGGGAGTACTTATAAAGGGGCTAGGGTAACTCACTTGCGGTCAGAGAGTACATATAACGGGGCTAGGATAACTCAATTGGGGTCAGGGAGTACTTATAAAGGGGCTATGGTAACTCACTTGGGGTCAGGGAGTACTCATATGGGACTAGGGTAACTCACTTGCGGTCAGAGAGTACATATAAAGAGGATAGGATAACTCATTTGGGGTCAGAGAGTACATATAAAGGGGCTAGGATAACTCACTTGTGGTCAGGGAGTACTTATTTAGGGGCTAGGGTAACTCACTTGGGGTCAGGGAGTACTTCTATGGGACTAGGGTAACTCACTTGGGGCAGGGAGTACTTCTATGGGACTAGGGTAACTCACTTGGGGTCAGGGTGTACTTATAAAGGGGCTAGGGTAACTCACTTTGGGTCAAGGAGTACTTATATTGGACTAGGCTAAATCACTTGGTGTCTGGGAGTACTTATATGGAACCAGGGTAACTCTCTTGGGGCCAGGGTGTACTTATAAAGGGGCTAGGGTAACTTACTTGCGGTCAGGGAGTACTTATTAAGGGGCTAGGATAACTCACTTGCGGTCAGAGAGTACATATAAAGGGGCTAGGATAACTCACTTGGTGTCAGGGAGTACATATAATGGGGCTAGGATAACTCACTTGCGTTCAGAGAGTACATATAAAGGGGCTGGGATAACTCACTTTCTGTCAGAGAGTACATATAAAGGGGCTAGGATAACCCCATTGGGGTCAGGGAGTACTTATATAGGGGCTAGGATAACTCACTTGCGGTCAGAGAGTACATATAAAGGGGCTAGGATAACTCACTTGGGGTCAGGGAGTACTTATAAAGGGGCTAGGGTAACTCACTTGCGGTCAGAGAGTACATATAAAGGGGCTAGGATAACTCACTTGGGGTCAGGGAGTACATATAACGGGGCTAGGATAACTCACTTGGGGTCAGGGAGTACTTATAAAGGGGCTATGGTAACTCACTTGTGGTCAGGGAGTACTTATATGGGACTAGGGTAACTCACTTGCGGTCAGAGAGTACATATAAAGAGGATAGGATAACTCATTTGGGGTCAGAGAGTACTTATAAAGCGGCTATTGTACCTCACTTTGGGTCAGGGAGTACTTATATGGGTTTAGGGTAACTCACTTGGGGTCAGGGAGTACTTATATGGGACCAGGGTAACTCACTTGGGGCCAGGGTGTACTTATAAAGGGGCTAGGGTAACTCACTTGGGGTTAGGGAGTACTTATAAAGGGGTTAGAATATCTCACTTGCGGTTAGGGAGTACTTACAAAGGTGATATGGTAAAACACTTGGGGTCAGGGAGTACTTATAAAGCGGCTATTGTACCTCACTTTGGGTCAGGGAGTACTTATATGGGTTTAGGGTAACTCACTTGGGGTCAGGGAGTACTTATATGGGACCAGGGTAACTCACTTGGGGTCAGGGAGTACTTATAAAGGGGCTATGGTAACTCACTTGTGGTCAGGGAGTACTTATATGGGACTAGGGTAACTCACTTGCGGTCAGAGAGTACATATAAAGAGGATAGGATAACTCATTTGGGGTCAGAGAGTACTTATAAAGCGGCTATTGTACCTCACTTTGGGTCAGGGAGTACTTATATGGGTTTAGGGTAACTCACTTGGGGTCAGGGAGTACTTATATGGGACCAGGGTAACTCACTTGGGGCCAGGGTGTACTTATAAAGGGGCTAGGGTAACTCACTTGGGGTTAGGGAGTACTTATAAAGGGGTTAGAATATCTCACTTGCGGTTAGGGAGTACTTACAAAGGTGATATGGTAAAACACTTGGGGTCAGGGAGTACTTCTATGGGACTAGGGTAACTTACTTGCGTACAGAGAGTACATATAAAGGGGCTAGGGTAACTCACTTGGGGTCAGGGAGTAGTTATAAGGGACTAGGGTAACTCACTTGGGGTCTGGGAGTACTTATATAGGGGCTAGGGTAACTCACTTGGGGTAAGGGAGTACTTCGATGGGACTAGGATAACTCACTTGGGGTCAGGGAGTACTTATAAAGGGGCTAGGATAACTCACTTGCGGTCAGAGAGTACATATAAAGGGACTAGGATAACTCACTTGGGGTCAGGGGGTACTTATAAAGGGGCTATGGTAAATCACTTGGGGTCAGGAAGTACTAATATGGGACTAGGGTATTTCACTTGCCGTCAGAGAGTACATATAAAGGGGCTAGGATAACTCACTTGGGGTCAGGGAGTAGTTATAAAGGGGCTATGGTAACTCACTTGGGGTCAGGGAGTACTAATATGGCACTAGGGTAACTCACTTGCGGTCAGAGAGTACATATAAAGGGGCTAGGATAACTCACTTGGGGTCAGGGAGTACTTATAAAGGTGATATGGTAACTCACTTGGGGACAGGGAGTACTTATATGGGACTAGGGTAACTCAGTTGCGGTCAGAGAGTACATATAAAGGGGCTAGGATTACTCACTTGGGATCAAGGAGTACATATAATGGGGCTAGGATAACTCACTTGCGGTCAGAGAGTACATATAAAGGGGCTAGGATAACTCACTTGCGGTTAGAGAGTACATATAAAGGGGCTAGGATAACTCACTTGGGGTCAGGGAGTACTTATAAAGGGGCTAGGGTAACTCACTTGCGGTCAGAGAGTACATATAAAGGGGCTAGGATAACTCACTTGGGGTCAGGGAGTACATATAATGGGGCTAGGATAACTCACTTGCGGTCAGAGAGTACATATAAAGGGGCTAGGATAACTCACTTGGGGTCAGGGAGTACTTATAAAGGCGCTAGGATAACTCACTTGCGGTCAGAGAGTACATATAAAGAGGATAGGATAACTCATTTGGGGTCAGAGAGTACTTATAAAGGGGCTATGGTAAATCACTTGGGGTCAGGAAGTAATAATATGGGACTAGGGTATTTCACTTGCCGTCAGAGAGTACATATAAAGGGGCTAGGATAACTCATTTGGGGTCAGGGAGTAGTTATAAAGGGGCTATGGTAACTCACTTGGGGAAAGGGAGTACTAATATGGCACTAGGGTAACTTAGGTGCGGTCAGAGAGTACATATAAAGGGGCTAGGATAACTCACTTGGGGTCAGGGAGTACATATAATGGGGCTAGGATAACTCACTTGCGGTCAGAGAGTACATATAAAGGGGCTAGGATAACTCACTTGCGGTCAGATAGTACATATAAAGGGGCTAGGATAACTCACTTGGGGTGAGGGAGTACTTATAAAGGGGCTAGGGTAACTCACTTGCGGTCAGAGAGTACATATAACGGGGCTAGGATAACTCAATTGGGGTCAGGGAGTACTTATAAAGGGGCTATGGTAACTCACTTGGGGTCAGGGAGTACTCATTAGGGACTAGGGTAACTCACTTGCGGTCAGAGAGTACATATAAAGAGGATAGGATAACTCATTTGGGGTCAGAGAGTACATATAAAGGGGCTAGGATAACTCACTTGTGGTCAGGGAGTACTTATTTAGGGGCTAGGGTAACTCACTTGGGGTCAGGGAGTACTTCTATGGGACTAGGGTAACTCACTTGGGGTCAGGGTGTACTTATAAAGGGGCTAGGGTAACTCACTTTGGGTCAAGGAGTACTTATATTGGACTATGCTAAATCACTTGGTGTCTGGGAGTACTTATATGGAACCAGGGTAACTCTCTTGGGGCCAGGGTGTACTTATAAAGGGGCTAGGGTAACTTACTTGCGGTCAGGGAGTACTTATTAAGGGGCTAGGATAACTCACTTGCGGTCAGAGAGTACATATAAAGGGGCTAGGATAACTCACTTGGTGTCAGGGAGTACATATAATGGGGCTAGGATAACTCACTTGCGTTCAGAGAGTACATATAAAGGGGTTGGGATAACTCACTTTCTGTCAGAGAGTACATATAAAGGGGCTAGGATAACCCCATTGGGGTCAGGGAGTACTTATATAGGGGCTAGGATAACTCACTTGCGGTCAGAGAGTACATATAAAGGGGCTAGGATAACTCACTTGGGGTCAGGGAGTACTTATAAAGGGGCTAGGGTAACTCACTTGCGGTCAGATAGTACATATAAAGGGGCTAGGATAACTCACTTGGGGTCAGGGATTACATATAATGGGGCTAGGATAACTCACTTGCGGTCAGAGAGTACATATAAAGGGGCTAGGATAACTCACTTGCGGTCAGATAGTACATATAAAGGGGCTAGGATAACTCACTTGGGGTGAGGGAGTACTTATAAAGGGGCTAGGGTAACTCACTTGCGGTCAGAGAGTACATATAAAGGGGCTAGGATAACTCACTAGGGGTCAGGGAGTACTTATAAAGGGGCTAGGGAAACTCACTTGCGGTCAGAGAGTACATATAACGGGGCTAGGATAACTCAATTGGGGTCAGGGAGTACTTATAAAGGGGCTATGGTAACTCACTTGGGGTCAGGGAGTACTCATATGGGACTAGGGTAACTCACTTGCGGTCAGAGAGTACATATAAAGAGGATAGGATAACTCATTTGGGGTCAGAGAGTACATATAAAGGGGCTAGGATAACTCACTTGTGGTCAGGGAGTACATATAATGGGGCTAGGATAACTCACTTGCGGTCAGAGAGTACATATAAAGGGGCTAGGATAACTCACTTGGGGTCAGGGAGTACTTATAAAGGCGCTAGGATAACTCACTTGCGGTCAGAGAGTACATATAACGGGGCTAGGATAACTCACTTGGGGTCAGGGAGTACTTATAAAGGGGCTATGGTAACTCACTTGTGGTCAGGGAGTACTTATATGGGACTAGGGTAACTCACTTGCGGTCAGAGAGTACATATAAAGAGGATAGGATAACTCATTTGGGGTCAGAGAGTACTTATAAAGCGGCTATTGTACCTCACTTTGGGTCAGGGAGTACTTATATGGGTTTAGGGTAACTCACTTGGGGTCAGGGAGTACTTATATGGGACCAGGGTAACTCACTTGGGGCCAGGGTGTACTTATAAAGGGGCTAGGGTAACTCACTTGGGGTTAGGGAGTACTTATAAAGGGGTTAGAATATCTCACTTGCGGTTAGGGAGTACTTACAAAGGTGATATGGTAAAACACTTGGGGTCAGGGAGTACTTCTATGGGACTAGGGTAACTTACTTGCGTACAGAGAGTACATATAAAAGGGCTAGGGTAACTCACTTGGGGTCAGGGAGTAGTTATAAGGGACTAGGGTAACTCACTTGCGGTCAGAGAGTACATATAAAGGGACTAGGATAACTCACTTGGGGTCAGGGGGTACTTATAAAGGGGCTATGGTAAATCACTTGGGGTCAGGAAGTACTAATATGGGACTAGGGTATTTCACTTGCCGTCAGAGAGTACATATACAGGGGCTAGGATAACTCACTTGGGGTCAGGGAGTAGTTATAAAGGGGCTATGGTAACTCACTTGGGGTCAGGGAGTACTAATATGGCACTAGGGTAACTCACTTGCGGTCAGAGAGTACATATAAAGGGGCTAGGATAACTCACTTGGGGTCAGGGAGTACTTATAAAGGTGATATGGTAACTCACTTGGGGACAGGGAGTACTTATATGGGACTAGGGTAACTCAGTTGCGGTCAGAGAGTACATATAAAGGGGCTAGGATAACTCACTTGGGGTCAAGGAGTACATATAATGGGGCTAGGATAACTCACTTGCGGTCAGAGAGTACATATAAAGGGGCTAGTATAACTCACTTGCGGTCAGAGAGTACATATAAAGGGGCTAGGATAACTCACTTGGGGTCAGGGAGTACTTATAAAGGGGCTAGGGTAACTCACTTGCGGTCAGAGAGTACATATAAAGGGGCTAGGATAACTCACTTGGGGTCAGGGAGTACATATAATGGGGCTAGGATAACTCACTTGCGGTCAGAGAGTACATATAAAGGGTCTAGGATAACTCACTTGGGGTCAGGGAGTACTTATAAAGGCGCTAGGATAACTCACTTGCGGTCAGAGAGTACATATAAAGAGGATAGGATAACTCATTTGGGGTCAGAGAGTACTTATAAAGCGGCTATTGTACCTCACTTTGGGTCAGGGAGTACTTATATGGGATTAGGGTAACTCACTTGGGGTCAGGGAGTACTTATATGGGACCAGGGTAACTCACTTGGGGCCAGGGTGTACTTATAAAGGGGCTAGGGTAACTCACTTGGGGTTAGGGAGTACTTATAAAGGGGTTAGAATATCTCACTTGCGGTTAGGGAGTACTTACAAAGGTGATATGGTAAAACACATGGGGTTAGGGAGTACTTCTATGGGACTAGGGTAACTTACTTGCGTACAGAGAGTACATATAAAGGGGCTAGGATAACTCACTTGTGGTCAGGGAGTACTTATATAGGGGCTAGGGTAACTCACTTGGGGTCAGGGAGTACTTCTATGGGACTAGCGTAACTCACTTGGGGTTAGGGAGTACTTCTATGGGACTAGGGTAACTTACTTGGGGTCAGGGTGTACTTATAAAGGGGCTAGGGTAACTCACTTTGGGTCAAGGAGTACTTATATTGGACTAGGCTAAATCACTTGGTGTCTGGGAGTACTTATATGGGACCAGGGTAACTCTCTTGGGGCCAGGGTGTACTTATAAAGGGTTAGGGTAACTCAATTTGGGTCAAGGAGTACTTGTATTGGACTAGGCTAACTCACTTGGTGTCTGGGAGTACTTATATGGGAACAGGGTAACTCCCTTGGTGCCAGGGTGTACTTATAAAGGGTCTAGGGTAACTCACTTGGGGTCAGGGAGTAGTTATAAGGGACTAGGGTAACTCACTTGGGGTCTGGGAGTACTTATATAGGGGCTATGGTAACTCACTTGGGGTCAGGGAGTACTTCGATGGGACTAGGATAACTCACTTGGGGTCAGGGAGTACTTATAAAGGGGCTATGGTAAATCACTTGGGGTCAGGAAGTACTAATATGGGACTAGGGTATTTCACTTGCCGTCAGAGAGTACATATAAAGGGGCTAGGATAACTCATTTGGGGTCAGGGAGTAGTTATAAAGGGGCTATGGTAACTCACTTGGGGAAAGGGAGTACTAATATGGCACTAGGGTAACTTAGGTGCGGTCAGAGAGTACATATAAAGGGGCTAGGATAACTCACTTGGGGTCAGGGAGTACATATGATGGGGCAAAGATAACTCACTTGCGGTCAGAGAGTACATATAAAGGGGCTAGGATAACTCACTTGCGGTCAGATAGTACATATAAAGGGGCTAGGATAACTCACTTGGGGTGAGGGAGTACTTATAAAGGGGCTAGGGTAACTCACTTGCGGTCAGAGAGTACATATAACGGGGCTAGGATAACTCTATTGGGGTCAGGGAGTACTTATAAAGGGGCTATGGTAACTCACTTGGGGTCAGGGAGTACTCATATGGGACTAGGGTAACTCACTTGCGGTCAGAGAGTACATATAAAGAGGATAGGATAACTCATTTGGGGTCAGAGAGTACATATAAAGGGGCTAGGATAACTCACTTGTGGTCAGGGAGTACTTATTTAGGGGCTAGGGTAACTCACTTGGGGTCAGGGAGTACTTCTATGGGACTAGGGTAACTCACTTGGGGTCAGGGTGTACTTATAAAGGGGCTAGGGTAACTCACTTTGGGTCAAGGAGTACTTATATTGGACTAGGCTAAATCACTTGGTGTCTGGGAGTACTTATATGGGACCAGGGTAACGCTCTTGGGGCCAGGGTGTACTTATAAAGGGTTAGGGTAACTCAATTTGGGTCAAGGAGTACTTGTATTGGACTAGGCTAACTCACTTGGTGTCTGGGAGTACTTATATGGGAACAGGGTAACTCCCTTGGTGCCAGGGTGTACTTATAAAGGGGCTAGGGTAACTCACTTGCGGTCAGAGAGTACATATAAAGGGGCTAGGATAACTCACTAGGGGTCAGGGAGTACTTATAAAGGGGCTAGGGAAACTCACTTGCGGTCAGAGAGTACATATAACGGGGCTAGGATAACTCAATTGGGGTCAGGGAGTACTTATAAAGGGGCTATGGTAACTCACTTGGGGTCAGGGAGTACTCATATGGGACTAGGGTAACTCACTTGCGGTCAGAGAGTACATATAAAGAGGATAGGATAACTCATTTGGGGTCAGAGAGTACATATAAAGGGGCTAGGATAACTCACTTGTGGTCAGGGAGTACATATAATGGGGCTAGGATAACTCACTTGCGGTCAGAGAGTACATATAAAGGGGCTAGGATAACTCACTTGGGGTCAGGGAGTACTTATAAAGGCGCTAGGATAACTCACTTGCGGTCAGAGAGTACATATAACGGGGCTAGGATAACTCACTTGGGGTCAGGGAGTACTTATAAAGGGGCTATGGTAACTCACTTGTGGTCAGGGAGTACTTATATGGGACTAGGGTAACTCACTTGCGGTCAGAGAGTACATATAAAGAGGATAGGATAACTCATTTGGGGTCAGAGAGTACTTATAAAGCGGCTATTGTACCTCACTTTGGGTCAGGGAGTACTTATATGGGTTTAGGGTAACTCACTTGGGGTCAGGGAGTACTTATATGGGACCAGGGTAACTCACTTGGGGCCAGGGTGTACTTATAAAGGGGCTAGGGTAACTCACTTGGGGTTAGGGAGTACTTATAAAGGGGTTAGAATATCTCACTTGCGGTTAGGGAGTACTTACAAAGGTGATATGGTAAAACACTTGGGGTCAGGGAGTACTTCTATGGGACTAGGGTAACTTACTTGCGTACAGAGAGTACATATAAAAGGGCTAGGATAACTCACTTGCGGTCAGATAGTACATATAAAGGGGCTAGGATAACTCACTTGGGGTGAGGGAGTACTTATAAAGGGGCTAGGGTAACTCACTTGCGGTCAGAGAGTACATATAACGGGGCTAGGATAACTCTATTGGGGTCAGGGAGTACTTATAAAGGGGCTATGGTAACTCACTTGGGGTCAGGGAGTACTCATATGGGACTAGGGTAACTCACTTGCGGTCAGAGAGTACATATAAAGAGGATAGGATAACTCATTTGGGGTCAGAGAGTACATATAAAGGGGCTAGGATAACTCACTTGTGGTCAGGGAGTACTTATTTAGGGGCTAGGGTAACTCACTTGGGGTCAGGGAGTACTTCTATGGGACTAGGGTAACTCACTTGGGGTCAGGGTGTACTTATAAAGGGGCTAGGGTAACTCACTTTGGGTCAAGGAGTACTTATATTGGACTAGGCTAAATCACTTGGTGTCTGGGAGTACTTATATGGGACCAGGGTAACGCTCTTGGGGCCAGGGTGTACTTATAAAGGGTTAGGGTAACTCAATTTGGGTCAAGGAGTACTTGTATTGGACTAGGCTAACTCACTTGGTGTCTGGGAGTACTTATATGGGAACAGGGTAACTCCCTTGGTGCCAGGGTGTACTTATAAAGGGGCTAGGGTAACTCACTTGCGGTCAGAGAGTACATATAAAGGGGCTAGGATAACTCACTAGGGGTCAGGGAGTACTTATAAAGGGGCTAGGGAAACTCACTTGCGGTCAGAGAGTACATATAACGGGGCTAGGATAACTCAATTGGGGTCAGGGAGTACTTATAAAGGGGCTATGGTAACTCACTTGGGGTCAGGGAGTACTCATATGGGACTAGGGTAACTCACTTGCGGTCAGAGAGTACATATAAAGAGGATAGGATAACTCATTTGGGGTCAGAGAGTACATATAAAGGGGCTAGGATAACTCACTTGTGGTCAGGGAGTACATATAATGGGGCTAGGATAACTCACTTGCGGTCAGAGAGTACATATAAAGGGGCTAGGATAACTCACTTGGGGTCAGGGAGTACTTATAAAGGCGCTAGGATAACTCACTTGCGGTCAGAGAGTACATATAACGGGGCTAGGATAACTCACTTGGGGTCAGGGAGTACTTATAAAGGGGCTATGGTAACTCACTTGTGGTCAGGGAGTACTTATATGGGACTAGGGTAACTCACTTGCGGTCAGAGAGTACATATAAAGAGGATAGGATAACTCATTTGGGGTCAGAGAGTACTTATAAAGCGGCTATTGTACCTCACTTTGGGTCAGGGAGTACTTATATGGGTTTAGGGTAACTCACTTGGGGTCAGGGAGTACTTATATGGGACCAGGGTAACTCACTTGGGGCCAGGGTGTACTTATAAAGGGGCTAGGGTAACTCACTTGGGGTTAGGGAGTACTTATAAAGGGGTTAGAATATCTCACTTGCGGTTAGGGAGTACTTACAAAGGTGATATGGTAAAACACTTGGGGTCAGGGAGTACTTCTATGGGACTAGGGTAACTTACTTGCGTACAGAGAGTACATATAAAAGGGCTAGGGTAACTCACTTGGGGTCAGGGAGTAGTTATAAGGGACTAGGGTAACTCACTTGCGGTCAGAGAGTACATATAAAGGGACTAGGATAACTCACTTGGGGTCAGGGGGTACTTATAAAGGGGCTATGGTAAATCACTTGGGGTCAGGAAGTACTAATATGGGACTAGGGTATTTCACTTGCCGTCAGAGAGTACATATACAGGGGCTAGGATAACTCACTTGGGGTCAGGGAGTAGTTATAAAGGGGCTATGGTAACTCACTTGGGGTCAGGGAGTACTAATATGGCACTAGGGTAACTCACTTGCGGTCAGAGAGTACATATAAAGGGGCTAGGATAACTCACTTGGGGTCAGGGAGTACTTATAAAGGTGATATGGTAACTCACTTGGGGACAGGGAGTACTTATATGGGACTAGGGTAACTCAGTTGCGGTCAGAGAGTACATATAAAGGGGCTAGGATAACTCACTTGGGGTCAAGGAGTACATATAATGGGGCTAGGATAACTCACTTGCGGTCAGAGAGTACATATAAAGGGGCTAGGATAACTCACTTGCGGTCAGAGAGTACATATAAAGGGGCTAGGATAACTCACTTGGGGTCAGGGAGTACTTATAAAGGGGCTAGGGTAACTCACTTGCGTTCAGAGAGTACATATAAAGGGGCTAGGATAACTCACTTGGGGTCAGGGAGTACATATAATGTGGCTAGGATAACTCACTTGCGGTCAGAGAGTACATATAAAGGGGCTAGGATAACTCACTTGGGGTCAGGGAGTACTTATAAAGGCGCTAGGATAACTCACTTGCGGTCAGAGAGTACATATAAAGAGGATAGGATAACTCATTTGGGGTCAGAGAGTACTTATAAAGCGGCTATTGTACCTCACTTTGGGTCAGGGAGTACTTATATGGGATTAGGGTAACTCACTTGGGGTCAGGGAGTACTTATATGGGACCAGGGTAACTCACTTGGGGCCAGGGTGTACTTATAAAGGGGCTAGGGTAACTCACTTGGGGTTAGGGAGTACTTATAAAGGGGTTAGAATATCTCACTTGCGGTTAGGGAGTACTTACAAAGGTGATATGGTAAAACACATGGGGTTAGGGAGTACTTCTATGGGACTAGGGTAACTTACTTGCGTACAGAGAGTACATATAAAGGGGCTAGGATAACTCACTTGTGGTCAGGGAGTACTTATATAGGGGCTAGGGTAACTCACTTGGGGTCAGGGAGTACTTCTATGGGACTAGCGTAACTCACTTGGGGTTAGGGAGTACTTCTATGGGACTAGGGTAACTCACTTGGGGTCAGGGTGTACTTATAAAGGGGCTAGGGTAACTCACTTTGGGTCAAGGAGTACTTATATTGGACTAGGCTAAATCACTTGGTGTCTGGGAGTACTTATATGGGACCAGGGTAACTCTCTTGGGGCCAGGGTGTACTTATAAAGGGTTAGGGTAACTCAATTTGGGTCAAGGAGTACTTGTATTGGACTAGGCTAACTCACTTGGTGTCTGGGAGTACTTATATGGGAACAGGGTAACTCCCTTGGTGCCAGGGTGTACTTATAAAGGGTCTAGGGTAACTCACTTGGGGTCAGGGAGTAGTTATAAGGGACTAGGGTAACTCACTTGGGGTCTGGGAGTACTTATATAGGGGCTATGGTAACTCACTTGGGGTCAGGGAGTACTTCGATGGGACTAGGATAACTCACTTGGGGTCAGGGAGTACTTATAAAGGGGCTATGGTAAATCACTTGGGGTCAGGAAGTACTAATATGGGACTAGGGTATTTCACTTGCCGTCAGAGAGTACATATAAAGGGGCTAGGATAACTCATTTGGGGTCAGGGAGTAGTTATAAAGGGGCTATGGTAACTCACTTGGGGAAAGGGAGTACTAATATGGCACTAGGGTAACTTAGGTGCGGTCAGAGAGTACATATAAAGGGGCTAGGATAACTCACTTGGGGTCAGGGAGTACATATAATGGGGCAAAGATAACTCACTTGCGGTCAGAGAGTACATATAAAGGGGCTAGGATAACTCACTTGCGGTCAGATAGTACATATAAAGGGGCTAGGATAACTCACTTGGGGTGAGGGAGTACTTATAAAGGGGCTAGGGTAACTCACTTGCGGTCAGAGAGTACATATAACGGGGCTAGGATAACTCAATTGGGGTCAGGGAGTACTTATAAAGGGGCTATGGTAACTCACTTGGGGTCAGGGAGTACTCATATGGGACTAGGGTAACTCACTTGCGGTCAGAGAGTACATATAAAGAGGATAGGATAACTCATTTGGGGTCAGAGAGTACATATAAAGGGGCTAGGATAACTCACTTGTGGTCAGGTAGTACTTATTTAGGGGCTAGGGTAACTCACTTGGGGTCAGGGAGTACTTCTATGGGACTAGGGTAACTCACTTGGGGTCAGGGTGTACTTATAAAGGGGCTAGGGTAACTCACTTTGGGTCAAGGAGTACTTGTATTGGACTAGGCTAACTCACTTGGTGTCTGGGAGTACTTATATGGGAACAGGGTAACTCCCTTGGTGCCAGGGTGTACTTATAAAGGGTCTAGGGTAACTCACTTGGGGTCAGGGAGTAGTTATAAGGGACTAGGGTAACTCACTTGGGGTCAGGGAGTACTTCGATGGGACTAGGATAACTCACTTGGGGTCAGGGAGTACTTATAAAGGGGCTATGGTAAATCACTTGGGGTCAGGAAGTACTAATATGGGACTAGGGTATTTCACTTGCCGTCAGAGAGTACATATAAAGGGGCTAGGATAACTCATTTGGGGTCAGGGAGTAGTTATAAAGGGGCTATGGTAACTCACTTGGGGAAAGGGAGTACTAATATGGCACTAGGGTAACTTAGGTGCGGTCAGAGAGTACATATAAAGGGGCTAGGATAACTCACTTGGGGTCAGGGAGTACATATAATGGGGCAAAGATAACTCACTTGCGGTCAGAGAGTACATATAAAGGGGCTAGGATAACTCACTTGCGGTCAGATAGTACATATAAAGGGGCTAGGATAACTCACTTGGGGTGAGGGAGTACTTATAAAGGGGCTAGGGTAACTCACTTGCGGTCAGAGAGTACATATAACGGGGCTAGGATAACTCAATTGGGGTCAGGGAGTACTTATAAAGGGGCTATGGTAACTCACTTGGGGTCAGGGAGTACTCATATGGGACTAGGGTAACTCACTTGCGGTCAGAGAGTACATATAAAGAGGATAGGATAACTCATTTGGGGTCAGAGAGTACATATAAAGGGGCTAGGATAACTCACTTGTGGTCAGGGAGTACTTATTTAGGGGCTAGGGTAACTCACTTGGGGTCAGGGAGTACTTCTATGGGACTAGGGTAACTCACTTGGGGTCAGGGTGTACTTATAAAGGGGCTAGGGTAACTCACTTTGGGTCAAGGAGTACTTATATTGGACTAGGCTAAATCACTTGGTGTCTGGGAGTACTTATATGGGACCAGGGTAACGCTCTTGGGGCCAGGGTGTACTTATAAAGGGTTAGGGTAACTCAATTTGGGTCAAGGAGTACTTGTATTGGACTAGGCTAACTCACTTGGTGTCTGGGAGTACTTATATGGGAACAGGGTAACTCCCTTGGTGCCAGGGTGTACTTATAAAGGGTCTAGGGTAACTCACTTGGGGTCAGGGAGTAGTTATAAGGGACTAGGGTAACTCACTTGGGGTCAGGGAGTACTTCGATGGGACTAGGATAACTCACTTGGGGTCAGGGAGTACTTATAAAGGGGCTATGGTAAATCACTTGGGGTCAGGAAGTACTAATATGGGACTAGGGTATTTCACTTGCCGTCAGAGAGTACATATAAAGGGGCTAGGATAACTCATTTGGGGTCAGGGAGTAGTTATAAAGGGGCTATGGTAACTCACTTGGGGAAAGGGAGTACTAATATGGCACTAGGGTAACTTAGGTGCGGTCAGAGAGTACATATAAAGGGGCTAGGATAACTCACTTGGGGTCAGGGAGTACATATAATGGGGCTAGGATAACTCACTTGCGGTCAGAGAGTACATATAAAGGGGCTAGGATAACTCACTTGCGGTCAGATAGTACATATAAAGGGGCTAGGATAACTCACTTGGGGTGAGGGAGTACTTATAAAGGGGCTAGGGTAACTCACTTGCGGTCAGAGAGTACATATAACGGGGCTAGGATAACTCAATTGGGGTCAGGGAGTACTTATAAAGGGGCTATGGTAACTCACTTGGGGTCAGGGAGTACTCATATGGGACTAGGGTAACTCACTTGCGGTCAGAGAGTACATATAAAGAGGATAGGATAACTCATTTGGGGTCAGAGAGTACATATAAAGGGGCTAGGATAACTCACTTGTGGTCAGGGAGTACTTATTTAGGGGCTAGGGTAACTCACTTGGGGTCAGGGAGTACTTCTATGGGACTAGGGTAACTCACTTGGGGCAGGGAATACTTCTATGGGACTAGGGTAACTCACTTGGGGTCAGGGTGTACTTATAAAGGGGCTAGGGTAACTCACTTTGGGTCAAGGAGTACTTATATTGGACTAGGCTAAATCACTTGGTGTCTGGGAGTACTTATATGGAACCAGGGTAACTCTCTTGGGGCCAGGGTGTACTTATAAAGGGGCTAGGGTAACTTACTTGCGGTCAGGGAGTACTTATTAAGGGGCTAGGATAACTCACTTGCGGTCAGAGAGTACATATAAAGTGGCTAGGATAACTCACTTAGGGCCAGGGTGTACTTATAAAGGGGCTAGGGTAACACACTTGGGGTCAGGGAGTACTTCTATGGGACTAGGGTAACTTACTTGCGGTCAGAGAGTGCATATAAAGGGGCTAGGATAACTCACTTGTGGTCAGGGAGTACTTATATAGGGGCTAGGGTAACTCACTTGGGGTCAGGGAGTACTTCTATGGGACTAGGGTAACTCACTTGGGGTCAGGGTGTACTTATAAAGGGGCTAGGGTAACTCACTTGGGGTCAGGGAGTACTTATAAAGGGGCTAGGATAACCCCATTGGGGTCAGGGAGTACTTATATAGGGGCTAGGGTAACTCATTTGCGGTCAGAAAGTACATATAAAGTGGCTAGGATAACTCACTTAGGGCCAGGGTGTACTTATAAAGGGGCTAGGGTAACACACTTGGGGTCAGGGAGTACTTCTATGGGACTAGGGTAACTTACTTGCGGTCAGAGAGTGCATATAAAGGGGCTAGGATAACTCACTTGGTGTCAGGGAGTACATATAATGGGGCTAGGATAACTCACTTGCGTTCAGAGAGTACATATAAAGGGGCTGGGATAACTCACTTTCTGTCAGAGAGTACATATAAAGGGGCTAGGATAACCCCATTGGGGTCAGGGAGTACTTATATAGGGGCTAGGGTAACTCACTTGCGGTCAGAAAGTACATATAAAGTGGCTAGGATAACTCACTTAGGGCCAGGGTGTACTTATAAAGGGGCTAGGGTAACACACTTGGGGTCAGGGAGTACTTCTATGGGACTAGGGTAACTTACTTGCGGTCAGAGAGTGCATATAAAGGGGCTAGGATAACTCACTTGTGGTCAGGGAGTACTTATATAGGGGCTAGGGTAACTCACTTGGGGTCAGGGAGTACTTCTATGGGACTAGGGTAACTCACTTGGGGTCAGGGTGTACTTATAAAGGGGCTAGGGTAACTCACTTGGGGTCAGGGAGTACTTATAAAGGGGCTAGGGTAACCCATTTTCGATCAAGGAGTACTTATACTAGACTAGGCTAACTCACTTGGTGTCTGGCAGTTTTTATATGGGACCAGGGTAACTCACTTGGGGCAAGGGTGTACTTATAAAGGGGTCTAGGGTAACTCACTTGGGGTCAGGGAGTACTTATAAAGGGGCTATGGTAACATACTTGGGGTCAGGGAGTACTTATTTGGGACTAGGGTACTCACTTAGGGACAGGGAGTTCTTATATGGGACTAGTGTAACTCACTTGCGGTCAGAGAGTACATATAAAGGGGATAGGATAAATCACTTGGGGTCAGGGAGTACATTTATGTGACTAAGGTAACACACTTGGGGTCAGGGAGTACTTATAAAGGGGCTATGGTAACTCACTTGGGTTCAAGGAGTACTTATATGGGACTAGGGTAACTCACTTGCTGTCAGAGAGTACATATAAAGAAGCTAGGATAACTCACTTGGGGTCAGGGAGTAGTTATAAGGGACTAGGGTAACTGACTTGCTGTCAGAGACTACATATAAAGGGGCCAGGATAACTCACTTGGGGTCTGGGAATATATATAAAGGGGCTAGGGTAACTCATTTGGGGTCAGAGAGTACTTATAAAGGGGCTATGGTACCTCACTTTGGGTCAGGGTGTACTTATTTGGGATTAGGGTAACTCACATGGGGTCAGGGAGTACTTATACTAGACTAGGCTATCTCACTTGGTGTCTGGGAGTACATATATGGGACCAGGGTAACTCACTTGGGGCCAGGGTGTACTTATAAAGGGGCTAGGATAACTCACTTGCGGTCAGAGAGTACATATAAAGGGGCTAGGATAACTCACTTGGTGTCAGGGAGTACTTATAAAGGGGCTAGGGTAACTCACTTGCGGTCAGAGAGTACATATAAAGGGGCTAGGATAACTCACTTGCGGTCAGGGAGTACATATAATGGGGCTAGGATAACTCACTTGATTTCAGAGAGTACATATAAAGGGGCTAGGATAACTCACTTTCGGTCAGAGAGTACATATAAAGGGGCTAGGATAACTCCATTGGGGTCAGGGAGTACTTATATAGGGGCTAGGGTAACTCACTTGCGGTCAGAGAGTACATATAAAGTGGCTAGGATAACTCACTTGGGGTCAGGGAGTACTTCTATGGGACTAGGGTAACTCACTTGGGGTCAGGGAGTGCTTATATGGGACTAGGGTAACTCACTTGGGGTCAGGGTGTACTTATAAAGGGGCTAGGGTAACTCACTTGGGGTCAGGGTGTACTTATATAGGGGTTAGAATATCTCACTTGCGGTTAGGGAGTACTTACAAAGGTGATATGGTAAAACACTTGGGGTCAGAGAGTACTTCTATGGGACTAGGGTAACTTACTTGCGTACAGAGAGTACATATAAAGGGGCTAGGATAACTCACTTGTGGTCATAGAGTACTTATTTAGGGGCTAGGGTAACTCACTTGGGGTCAGGGAGTACTTCTATGGGACTAGGGTAACTCACTTGGGGCAGGGAGTACTTCTATGGGACTAGGGTAACTCACTTGGGGTCAGGGTGTACTTATAAAGGGGCTAGGATAACTCACTTGGGGTCAGGGAGTACTTATAAAGGGGCTAGGATAACTCACTTGCGGTCAGAGAGTACATATAAAGGGACTAGGATAACTCACTTGGGGTCAGGGAGTACTTATAAAGGGGCTATGGTAAATCACTTGGGGTCAGGAAGTACTAATATGGGACTAGGGTAACTCACTTGCGGTCAGAGAGTACATATAAAGGGGCTAGGATAACTCAATTGGGGTCAGGGAGTACTTATAAAGGTGATATGGTAACTCACTTGGGGTCAGGGAGTACTTATATGGGACTAGGGTAACTTAGTTGCGGTCAGAGAGTACATATAAAGGGGCTAGGATAACTCACTTGGGGTCAGGGAGTACATATAATGGGGCTAGGATAACTCACTTGCGGTCAGAGAGTACATATAAAGGGGCTAGGATAACTCACTTGCGGTCAGAGAGTACATATAAAGGGGCTAGGATAACTCGCTTGGGGTCAGGGAATACTTATAAAGGGGCTAGGGTAACTCACTTGCGGTCAGAGAGTACATATAAAGGGGCTAGGATAACTCACTTGGGGTCAGGGAGTACTTATAAAGGGGCTAGGGTAACTCACTTGCGGTCAGAGAGTACATATAAAGGGGCTAGGATAACTCACATGTGTCCAGAGAGTACATATAAAGGGGCTATGGTAACTCACTTGGTGTCAGGGAGTACTTATATGGGACTAGGGTAACTCACTTGGGGTCTGGGAGTACTTATATGGGACTAGGGTATCCCACTTAAGGTCAAGGAGTACTTATATGGGACTAGGGTAACTCTCTTGAGGTCAGGGAGTACATATAATGGGGTTAGGGTGACTCAATTTGGGTCAAGGAGTACTTGTATTGGACTAGGCTAACTCACTTGGTGTCTGGGAGTACTTATATGGGACCAGGGTAACTCCCTTGGTGCCAGGGTGTACTTATAAAGGGGCTAGGGTAACTCACTTGGGGTCAGGGAGTAGTTATAAGGGACTAGGGTAACTCACTTGGGGTCTGGGAGTACTTATATAGGGGCTAGAGTAACTCACTTGGGGTCAGGGAGTACTTATAAAGGGGCTAGGATAACTCACTTGCGGTCAGAGAGTACATATAAAGGGACTAGGATAACTCACTTGGGGTCAGGGGGTACTTATAAAGGGGCTATGGTAAATCACTTGGGGTCAGGAAGTACTAATATGGGACTAGGGTATTTCACTTGCCGTCAGAGAGTACATATAAAGGGGCTAGGATAACTCACTTGGGGTCAGGGAGTAGTTATAAAGGGGCTATGGTAACTCACTTGGGGTCAGGGAGTACTAATATGGCACTAGGGTAACTCACTTGCGGTCAGAGAGTACATATAAAGGGGCTAGGATAACTCACTTGGGGTCAGGGAGTACTTATAAATGTGATATGGTAACTCACTTGGGGACAGGGAGTACTTATATGGGACTAGGGTAACTCAGTTGCGGTCAGAGAGTACATATAAAGGGGCTAGGATAACTCACTTGGGGTCAGGGAGTACATATAATGGGGCTAGGATAACTCACTTGCGGTCAGGGAGTACTTATAAAGGGGCTAGGGTAACTCACTTGCGGTCAGAGAGTACATATAAAGGGGCTAGGATAACTCACTTGGGGTCAGGGAGTACATATAATGGGGCTAGGATAACTCACTTGCGGTCAGAGAGTATATATAAAGGGGCTAGGATAACTCACTTGGGGTCAGGGAGTACTTATAAAGGCGCTAGGATAACTCACTTGCGGTCAGAGAGTACATATAACGGGGCTAAGATAACTCACTTGGGGTCAGGGAGTACTTATAAAGGGGCTATGGTAACTCACTTGGTGTCAGGGAGTACTTATATGGGACTAGGGTAACTGACTTGCGGTCAGAGAGTACATATAAAGAGGATAGGATAACTCATTTGGGGTCAGAGAGTACTTATAAAGCGGCTATTGTACCTCACTTTGGGTCAGGGAGTACTTATATGGGATTAGGGTAACTCACTTGGGGCAAGGAGTACTTATATGGGACCAGGGTAACTCACTTGGGGCCAGGGTGTACTTATAAAGGGGCTAGGGTAACTCACTTGGGGTAAGGGAGTACTTATAAAGGGGTTAGAATATCTCACTTGCGGTTAGGGAGTACTTCTATGGGACTAGGGTAACTCACTTGGGGTCAGGGAGTACTTCTATGGGACTAGGGTAACTCACTTGGGGTCAGGGTGTACTTATAAAGGGGCTAGGGTAACTCACTTTGGGTCAAGGAGTACTTATATTGGACTAGGCTAAATCACTTGGTGTATGGGAGTACTTATATGGGACCAGGGTAACTCTCTTGGGGCCAGGGTGTACTTATAAAGGGGTTAGGGTAACTCACTTGGGGTCAGGGAGTAGTTATAAGGGACTAGGGTAACTCACTTGGGGTCTGGGAGTACTTATATAGGGGCTAGGGTAACTCACTTGGGGTCAGGGAGTACTTATAAAGGGGCTAGGATAACTCACTTGCGGTCAGAGAGTACATATAAAGGGACTAGGATAACTCACTTGGGGTCAGGGAGTACTTATAAAGGGGGTATGGTAAATCACTTGGGGTCAGGGAGTACTTCGATGGGACTAGGATAACTCACTTGGGGTCAGGGAGTACTTATAAAGGGGCTAGGATAACTCACTTGCGGTCAGGGAGTACTTATAAAGGGGCTAGGATAACTCACTTGCGGTCAGAGAGTACATATAAAGGGACTAGGATAACTCACTTGGGGTCAGGGAGTACTTATAAAGGGGCTATGGTAAATCACTTGGGGTCAGGAAGTACTAATATGGGACTAGGGTAACTCACTTGCGGTCAGAGAGTACATATAAAGGGGCTAGGATAACTCAATTGGGGTCAGGGAGTACTTATAAAGGTGATATGGTAACTCACTTGGGGTCAGGGAGTACTTATATGGGACTAGGGTAACTTAGTTGCGGTCAGAGAGTACATATAAAGGGGCTAGGATAACTCACTTGGGGTCAGGGAGTACATATAATGGGGCTAGGATAACTCACTTGCGGTCAGAGAGTACATATAAAGGGGCTAGGATAACTCACTTGCGGTCAGAGAGTACATATAAAGGGGTTAGGATAACTCACTTGGGGTCAGGGAGTACTTATTAAGGGGCTAGGGTAACTCACTTGCGGTCAGAGAGTACATATAAAGGGGCTAGGATAACTCACTTGGGGTCAGGGAGTACATATAATGGGGCTAGGATAACTCACTTGCGGTCAGAGAGTACATATAAAGGGGCTAGGATAACTCACTTGGGGTCAGGGAGTACTTATAAAGGCGCTAGGATAACTCACTTACGGTCAGAGAGTACATATAACGGGGCTAGGATAACTCACTTGGGGTCAGGGAGTACTTATAAAGGGGCTATGGTAACTCACTTGGGGTCAGGGAGTACTTATATGGGACTAGGGTAACTCACTTGCGGTCAGAGAGTACATATAAAGAGGATAGGATAACTCATTTGGGGTCAGAGAGTACTTATAAAGCGGCTATTGTACCTCACTTTGGGTCAGGGAGTACTTATATGGGTTTAGGGTAACTCACTTGGGGTCAGGGAGTACTTATATGGGACCAGGGTAACTCACTTGGGGCCAGGGTGTACTTATAAAGGGGCTAGGGTAACTCACTTGGGGTTAGGGAGTACTTATAAAGGAGTTAGAATATCTCACTTGCGGTTAGGGAGTACTTACAAAGGTGATATGGTAAAACACTTGGGGTCAGGGAGTACTTCTATGGGACTAGGGTAACTTACTTGCGTACAGAGAGTACATATAAAGGGGCTAGGGTAACTCACTTGGGGTCAGGGAGTAGTTATAAGGGACTAGGGTAACTCACTTGGGGTCTGGGAGTACTTATATAGGGGCTAAGGTAACTCACTTGGGGTAAGGGAGTACTTCGATGGGACTAGGATAACTCACTTGGGGTCAGGGAGTACTTTTAAAGGGGCTAGGATAACTCACTTGCGGTCGGAGAGTACATATAAAGGGACTAGGATAACTCACTTGGGGTCAGGGGGTACTTATAAAGGGGCTATGGTAAATCACTTGGGGACAGGAAGTACTAATATGTGACTAGGGTATTTCACTTGCCGTCTGAGAGTACATATAAAGGGGCTAGGATAACTCACTTGGGGTCAGGGAGTAGTTATAAAGGGGCTATGGTAACTCACTTGGCGTCAGGGAGTACTAATATGGCACTAGGGTAACTCACTTGCGGTCAGAGGGTACATATAAAGGGGCTAGGATAACTCACTTGGGGTCAGGGAGTACTTATAAAGGTGATATGGTAACTCACTTGGGGACAGGGAGTACTTATATGGGACTAGGGTAACTCAGTTGCGGTCAGAGAGTACATATAAAGGGGCTAGGATAACTCACTTGGGGTCAAGGAGTACATATAATGGGGCTAGGATAACTCACTTGCGGTCAGAGAGTACATATAAAGGGGCTAGGATAACTCACTTGCGGTCAGAGAGTACATATAAAGGGGCTAGGATAACTCACTTGGGGTCAGGGAGTACTTATAAAGGGGCTAGGGTAACTCACTTGCGGTCAGAGAGTACATATAAAGGGGCTAGGATAACTCACTTGGGGTCAGGGAGTACATATAATGGGGCTAGGATAACTCACTTGCGGTCAGAGAGTACATATAAAGGGGCTAGGATAACTCACTTGGGGTCAGGGAGTACTTATAAAGGCGCTAGGATAACTCACTTGCGGTCAGAGAGTAGATATAAAGAGGATAGGATAACTCATTTGGGGTCAGAGAGTACATATAAAGGGACTAGGATAACTCACTTGGGGTCAGGGGGTACTTATAAAGGGGCTATGGTAAATCACTTGGGGTCAGGAAGTACTAATATGGGACTAGGGTATTTCACTTGCCGTCAGAGAGTACATATAAAGGGGCTAGGATAACTCACTTGGGGTCAGGGAGTAGTTATAAAGGGGCTATGGTAACTCACTTGGGGTCAGGGAGTACTAATATGGCACTAGGGTAACTCACTTGCGGTCAGAGGGTACATATAAAGGGGCTAGGATAACTCACTTGGGGTCAGGGAGTACTTATAAAGGTGATATGGTAACTCACTTGGGGACAGGGAGTACTTATATGGGACTAGGGTAACTCAGTTGCGGTCAGAGAGTACATATAAAGGGGCTAGGATAACTCACTTGGGGTGAAGGAGTACATATAATGGGGCTAGGATAACTCACTTGCGGTCAGAGAGTACATATAAAGGGGCTAGGATAACTCACTTGCGGTCAGAGAGTACATATAAAGGGGCTAGGATAACTCACTTGGGGTCAGGGAGTACTTATAAAGGGGCTAGGGTAACTCACTTGCGGTCAGAGAGTACATATAAAGGGGCTAGGATAACTCACTTGGGGTCAGGGAGTACATATAATGGGGCTAGGATAACTCACTTGCGGTCAGAGAGTACATATAAAGGGGCTAGGATAACTCACTTGGGGTCAGGGAGTACTTATAAAGGCGCTAGGATAACTCACTTGCGGTCAGAGAGTAGATATAAAGAGGATAGGATAACTCATTTGGGGTCAGAGAGTACTTATAAAGCGGCTATTGTACCTCACTTTGGGTCAGGGAGTACTTATATGGCATTAGGGTAACTCACTTGGGGTCAGGGAGTACTTATATGGGACCAGGGTAACTCACTTGGGGCCAGGGTGTACTTATAAAGGGGCTAGGGTAACTCACTTGGGGTTAGGGAGTACTTATAAAGGGGTTAGAATATCTCACTTGCGGTTAGGGAGTACTTACAAAGGTGATATGGTAAAACACATGGGGTTAGGGAGTACTTCTATGGGACTAGGGTAACTTACTTGCGTACAGAGAGTACATATAAAGGGGCTAGGATAACTCACTTGTGGTCAGGGAGTACTTATATAGGGGCTAGGGTAACTCACTTGGGGTCAGGGAGTACTTCTATGGGACTAGCGTAACTCACTTGGGGTTAGGGAGTACTTCTATGGGACTAGGGTAACTCACTTGGGGTCAGGGTGTACTTATAAAGGGGCTAGGGTAACTCACTTTGGGTCAAGGAGTACTTATATTGGACTAGGCTAAATCACTTGGTGTCTGGGAGTACTTATATGGGACCAGGGTAACTCTCTTGGGGCCAGGGTGTACTTATAAAGGGTTAGGGTAACTCAATTTGGGTCAAGGAGTACTTGTATTGGACTAGGCTAACTCACTTGGTGTCTGGGAGTACTTATATGGGAACAGGGTAACTCCCTTGGTGCCAGGGTGTACTTATAAAGGGTCTAGGGTAACTCACTTGGGGTCAGGGAGTAGTTATAAGGGACTAGGGTAACTCACTTGGGGTCTGGGAGTACTTATATAGGGGCTATGGTAACTCACTTGGGGTCAGGGAGTACTTCGATGGGACTAGGATAACTCACTTGGGGTCAGGGAGTACTTATAAAGGGGCTATGGTAAATCACTTGGGGTCAGGAAGTACTAATATGGGACTAGGGTATTTCACTTGCCGTCAGAGAGTACATATAAAGGGGCTAGGATAACTCATTTGGGGTCAGGGAGTAGTTATAAAGGGGCTATGGTAACTCACTTGGGGAAAGGGAGTACTAATATGGCACTAGGGTAACTTAGGTGCGGTCAGAGAGTACATATAAAGGGGCTAGGATAACTCACTTGGGGTCAGGGAGTACATATAATGGGGCTAGGATAACTCACTTGCGGTCAGAGAGTACATATAAAGGGGCTAGGATAACTCACTTGCGGTCAGATAGTACATATAAAGGGGCTAGGATAACTCACTTGGGGTGAGGGAGTACTTATAAAGGGGCTAGGGTAACTCACTTGCGGTCAGAGAGTACATATAAAGGGGCTAGGATAACTCACTAGGGGTCAGGGAGTACTTATAAAGGGGCTAGGGAAACTCACTTGCGGTCAGAGAGTACATATAACGGGGCTAGGATAACTCAATTGGGGTCAGGGAGTACTTATAAAGGGGCTATGGTAACTCACTTGGGGTCAGGGAGTACTCATATGGGACTAGGATAACTCACTTGTGGTCAGGGAGTACATATAATGGGGCTAGGATAACTCACTTGCGGTCAGAGAGTACATATAAAGGGGCTAGGATAACTCACTTGGGGTCAGGGAGTACTTATAAAGGCGCTAGGATAACTCACTTGCGGTCAGAGAGTACATATAAGGGGGCTAGGATAACTCACTTGGGGTCAGGGAGTACTTATAAAGGGGCTATGGTAACTCACTTGGGGTCAGGGAGTACTTATAAAGGTGATATGGTAACTCACTTGGGGACAGGGAGTACTTATATGGGACTAGGGTAACTCAGTTGCGGTCAGAGAGTACATATAAAGGGGCTAGGATAACTCACTTGGGGTCAGGGAGTACATATAATGGGGCTAGGATAACTCACTTGCGGTCAGAGAGTACATATAAAGGGGCTAGGATAACTCCCTTGGGGTCAGGGAGTACTTATAAAGGCGCTAGGATAACTCACTTACGGTCAGAGAGTACATATAACGGGGCTAGGATAACTCACTTGGGGTCAGGGAGTACTTATAAAGGGGCTATGGTAACTCACTTGGGGTCAGGGAGTACTTATATGGGACTAGGGTAACTCACTTGCGGTCAGAGAGTACATATAAAGAGGATAGGATAACTCATTTGGGGTCAGAGAGTACTTATAAAGCGGCTATTGTACCTCACTTTGGGTCAGGGAGTACTTATATGGGTTTAGGGTAACTCACTTGGGGTCAGGGAGTACTTATATGGGACCAGGGTAACTCACTTGGGGCCAGGGTGTACTTATAAAGGGGCTAGGGTAACTCACTTGGGGTAAGGGAGTACTTATAAAGGAGTTAGAATATCTCACTTGCGGTTAGGGAGTACTTACAAAGGTGATATGGTAAAACACTTGGGGTCAGGGAGTACTTCTATGGGACTAGGGTAACTTACTTGCGTACAGAGAGTACATATAAAGGGGCTAGGGTAACTCACTTGGGGTCAGGGAGTAGTTATAAGGGACTAGGGTAACTCACTTGGGGTCTGGGAGTACTGATATAGGGGCTAAGGTAACTCACTTGGGGTAAGGGAGTACTTCGATGGGACTAGGATAACTCACTTGGGGTCAGGGAGTATTTTTAAAGGGGCTAGGATAACTCACTTGCGGTCGGAGAGTACATATAAAGGGACTAGGATAACTCACTTGGGGTCAGGGGGTACTTATAAAGGGGCTATGGTAAATCACTTGGGGTCAGGAAGTACTAATATGTGACTAGGGTATTTCACTTGCCGTCAGAGAGTACATATAAAGGGGCTAGGATAACTCACTTGGGGTCAGGGAGTAGTTATAAAGGGGCTATGGTAACTCACTTGGGGTCAGGGAGTACTAATATGGCACTAGGGTAACTCACTTGCGGTCAGAGGGTACATATAAAGGGGCTAGGATAACTCACTTGGGGTCAGGGAGTACTTATAAAGGTGATATGGTAACTCACTAGGGGACAGGGAGTACTTATATGGGACTAGGGTAACTCAGTTGCGGTCAGAGAGTACATATAAAGGGGCTAGGATAACTCACTTGGGGTCAAGGAGTACATATAATGGGGCTAGGATAACTCACTTGCGGTCAGAGAGTACATATAAAGGGGCTAGGATAACTCACTTGCGGTCAGAGAGTACATATAAAGGGGCTAGGATAACTCACTTGGGGTCAGGGAGTACTTATAAAGGGGCTAGGGTAACTCACTTGCGGTCAGAGAGTACATATAAAGGGGCTAGGATAACTCACTTGGGGTCAGGGAGTACATATAATGGGGCTAGGATAACTCACTTGCGGTCAGAGAGTACATATAAAGGGGCTAGGATAACTCACTTGGGGTCAGGGAGTACTTATAAAGGCGCTAGGATAACTCACTTGCGGTCAGAGAGTAGATATAAAGAGGATAGGATAACTCATTTGGGGTCAGAGAGTACATATAAAGGGACTAGGATAACTCACTTGGGGTCAGGGGGTACTTATAAAGGGGCTATGGTAAATCACTTGGGGTCAGGAAGTACTAATATGGGACTAGGGTATTTCACTTGCCGTCAGAGAGTACATATAAAGGGGCTAGGATAACTCACTTGGGGTCAGGGAGTAGTTATAAAGGGGCTATGGTAACTCACTTGGGGTCAGGGAGTACTAATATGGCACTAGGGTAACTCACTTGCGGTCAGAGGGTACATATAAAGGGGCTAGGATAACTCACTTGGGGTCAGGGAGTACTTATAAAGGTGATATGGTAACTCACTTGGGGACAGGGAGTACTTATATGGGACTAGGGTAACTCAGTTGCGGTCAGAGAGTACATATAAAGGGGCTAGGATAACTCACTTGGGGTCAAGGAGTACATATAATGGGGCTAGGATAACTCACTTGCGGTCAGAGAGTACATATAAAGGGGCTAGGATAACTCACTTGCGGTCAGAGAGTACATATAAAGGGGCTAGGATAACTCACTTGGGGTCAGGGAGTACTTATAAAGGGGCTAGGGTAACTCACTTGCGGTCAGAGAGTACATATAAAGGGGCTAGGATAACTCACTTGGGGTCAGGGAGTACATATAATGGGGCTAGGATAACTCACTTGCGGTCAGAGAGTACATATAAAGGGGCTAGGATAACTCACTTGGGGTCAGGGAGTACTTATAAAGGCGCTAGGATAACTCACTTGCGGTCGGAGAGTAGATATAAAGAGGATAGGATAACTCATTTGGGGTCAGAGAGTACTTATAAAGCGGCTATTGTACCTCACTTTGGGTCAGGGAGTACTTATATGGCATTAGGGTAACTCACTTGGGGTCAGGGAGTACTTATATGGGACCAGGGTAACTCACTTGGGGCCAGGGTGTACTTATAAAGGGGCTAGGGTAACTCACTTGGGGTTAGGGAGTACTTATAAAGGGGTTAGAATATCTCACTTGCGGTTAGGGAGTACTTACAAAGGTGATATGGTAAAACACATGGGGTTAGGGAGTACTTCTATGGGACTAGGGTAACTTACTTGCGTACAGAGAGTACATATAAAGGGGCTAGGATAACTCACTTGTGGTCAGGGAGTACTTATATAGGGGCTAGGGTAACTCACTTGGGGTCAGGGAGTACTTCTATGGGACTAGCGTAACTCACTTGGGGTTAGGGAGTACTTCTATGGGACTAGGGTAACTCACTTGGGGTCAGGGTGTACTTATAAAGGGGCTAGGGTAACTCACTTTGGGTCAAGGAGTACTTATATTGGACTAGGCTAAATCACTTGGTGTCTGGGAGTACTTATATGGGACCAGGGTAACTCTCTTGGGGCCAGGGTGTACTTATAAAGGGTTAGGGTAACTCAATTTGGGTCAAGGAGTACTTGTATTGGACTAGGCTAACTCACTTGGTGTCTGGGAGTACTTATATGGGAACAGGGTAACTCCCTTGGTGCCAGGGTGTACTTATAAAGGGTCTAGGGTAACTCACTTGGGGTCAGGGAGTAGTTATAAGGGACTAGGGTAACTCACTTGGGGTCTGGGAGTACTTATATAGGGGCTATGGTAACTCACTTGGGGTCAGGGAGTACTTCGATGGGACTAGGATAACTCACTTGGGGTCAGGGAGTACTTATAAAGGGGCTATGGTAAATCACTTGGGGTTAGGAAGTACTAATATGGGACTAGGGTATTTCACTTGCCGTCAGAGAGTACATATAAAGGGGCTAGGATAACTCATTTGGGGTCAGGGAGTAGTTATAAAGGGGCTATGGTAACTCACTTGGGGAAAGGGAGTACTAATATGGCACTAGGGTAACTTAGGTGCGGTCAGAGAGTACATATAAAGGGGCTAGGATAACTCACTTGGGGTCAGGGAGTACATATAATGGGGCTAGGATAACTCACTTGCGGTCAGAGAGTACATATAAAGGGGCTAGGATAACTCACTTGGGGTCAGGGAGTACTTATAAAGGGGCTAGGGTAACTCACTTGCGGTCAGAGAGTACATATAAAGTGGCTAGGATAACTCACTTGGGGTCAGGGAGTACTTATAAAGGGGCTATGGTAACTCACTTGGGGTCAAGGAGTACTTATATGGGACTAGGGTAACTCACTTGCGGTCAGAGAGTACATATAAAGGGGCTAGGATAACTCACTTGTGGTCAGGGAGTACATATATAGGGGCTAGGGTAACTCACTTGGGGTCAGGGAGTACTTATATAGGACTAGGGTAATTCACTTGCGGTCAGAGAGAACATATATAGGGATAGGATAACTCACTTGCGGTCAGAGAGTACATATAAAGGGGCTAGAATAACTCACTTGTTGTCAGGGAGTACTTCTATGGGACTAGGGTAACTCACTTGGGGTCTGGGAGTACTTATATGGGACTAGGGTAACCCACTTAAGGTCAAGGAGTACTTATATGGGACTAGGGTAACTCTCTTGAGGTCAGGGAGTACATATAAAGGGGTTAGGGGAACTCAATTTGGGTCAAGGAGTACTTGTATTGGACTAGGCTAACTCACTTGGTGTCTGGGAGTACTTATATGGGACCAGGGTAACTCCCTTGGTGCCAGGGTGTACTTATAAAGGGGCTAGGGTAACTCACTTGGGGTCAGGGAGTAGTTATAAGGGACTAGGGTAACTCACTTGGGGTCTGGGAGTACTTATTTAGGGGGTAGGGTAACTCACTTGGGGTCAGGGAGTACTTCGATGGGACTAGGATAACTCACTTGGGGTCAGGGAGTACTTATAAAGGGGCTAGGATAACTCACTTGCGGTCAGGGAGTAGTTATAAAGGGGCTATGGTAACTCACTTGGGGTCAGGGAGTACTAATATGGCACTAGGGTAACTCACTTGCGGTCAGAGAGTACATATAAAGGGGCTAGGATAACTCACTTGGGGTCAGGGAGTACTTATAAAGGTGATATGGTAACTCACTTGGGGACAGGGAGTACTTATATGGGGCTAGGGTAACTCAGTTGCGGTCAGAGAGTACATATAAAGGGGCTAGGATAACTCACTTGGGGTCAGGGAGTACATATAATGGGGCTAGGATAACTCACTTGCGGTCAGAGAGTACATATAAAGGGGCTAGGATAACTCACTTGCGGTCAGAGAGTACATATAAAGGGGCTAGGATAACTCACTAGGGGTCAGGGAGTACTTATAAAGGGGCTAGGGTAACTCACTTGCGGTCAGAGAGTACATATAAAGGGGCTAGGATAACTCACTTGGGGTCAGGGAGTACTTATAAAGGTGATATGGTAACTCACTTGGGGACAGGGAGTACTTATAAAGGTGATATGGTAACTCACTTGGGGACAGGGAGTACTTATATGGGGCTAGGGTAACTCAGTTGCGGTCAGAGAGTACATATAAAGGGGCTAGGATAACTCACTTGGGGTCAGGGAGTACATATAATGGGGCTAGGATAACTCACTTGCGGTCAGAGAGTACATATAAAGGGGCTAGGATAACTCACTTGCGGTCAGAGAGTACATATAAAGGGGTTAGGATAACTCACTTGGGGTCAGGGAGTACATATAATGGGGCTAGGATAACTCACTTGCGGTCAGAGAGTACATATAAAGGGGCTAGGATAACTCACTTGCGGTCAGAGAGTACATATAAAGGGGCTAGGATAACTCACTTGGGGTCAGGGAGTACTTATAAAGGGGCTAGGGTAACTCACTTGCGGTCAGAGAGTACATATAAAGGGGCTAGGATAACTCACTTGGGGTCAGGGAGTACATATAATGGGGCTAGGATAACTCACTTGCGGTCAGAGAGTACATATAAAGGGGCTAGGATAACTCACTTGGGGTCAGGGAGTACTTATAAAGGCGCTAGGATAACTCACTTGCGGTCAGAGAGTACATATAACGGGGCTATGGTAACTCACTTGGGGTCAGGGAGTACTTATATGGGACTAGGGTAACTCACTTGCGGTCAGAGAGTACATATAAAGAGGATAGGATAACTCATTTGGGGTCAGAGAATACTTATAAAGCGGCTATGGTACCTCACTTTGGGTCAGGGAGTACTTATATGGGATTAGGGTAACTCGCTTGGGGTCAGGGAGTACTTATATGGGACCAGGGTAACTCACTTGGGGCCAGGGTGTACTTATAAAGGGGCTAGGGTAACTCACTTGTGGTCAGGGTGTACTTATAAAGGGGGTAGGGTAACCCATTTTCGGTCAAGGAGTACTTATACTAGACTAGGCTAACTCACTTGGTGTCTGGGAGTACTTATATGGGACCAGGGTAACTCACTTGTTGCCGGGTGTACTTATAAAGAGGTCTAGGGTAACTCACTTGGGGTCAGGGAGTGCTTATAAAGGGGCTATGGTAACTCACTTGGGTTCAGGAACTACTTATATGGGACTAGGGTAACTCACTTGCTGTCAGAGAGTACATATAAAGGGGCTAGGATAACTCATTTGGGGTCAGAGAGTACATATAATGTGGCTAGGATAACTCTCTTGCGTTCAGAGAGTACATATAAAGGGGCTAGGATAACTCACTTTCGGTCAGAGAGTACATATAAAGGGGCTAGGATAACTCGCTTGGGGTCAGGGAGTACTTATAAAGGGGCTAGGGTAACTCACTTGCGGTGAGAGAGTACATATAAAGGGGCTAGGATAACTCACTTGGGGTCAGGGAGTACTTATAAAGGGGCTAGGATAACTCACATGCGTCCAGAGAGTACATATAAAGGGGCTAGGATAACTCACTTTCGGTCAGAGAGTACATATAAAGGGGCTAGGATAACTCACTTGGGGTCAGGGAGTACTTATAAAGGGGCTAGGGTGACTCACTTGCGGTCAGAGAGTACATATAAAGTGGCTAGGATAACTCACTTGGGGTCAGGGAGTACTTATAAAGGGGCTATGGTAAATCACTTGGGGTCAGGGAGTACTTATATGGGACTAGGGTAACTCACTTGCGGTCAGGGAATACTTATATAGGGGCTAGGGTAACTCACTTGGGGTCAGGGAGTACTTCTATGGGACCAGGGTAACTCACTTGGGTTCAGGAAGTACTTATATGGGACTAGGGTAACTCACTTGCTGTCAGAGAGTACATATAAAGGGGCTAGGATAACTCATTTGGGGTCAGAGTGTACTTATAAAGGGGCTATAGTACCTCACTTGATGTCTGGGAGTACTTATATGGGACCAGGATAACTCACTTGCGGTCAGGGAGTACATATAATGTGGCTAGGATAACTCACTTGCGTCCAGAGAGTACATATAAAGGGGCTAGGATAACTCACTTTCGGTCAGAGGGTACATATAAAGGGGCTAGGATAACTCACTTGGGGTCAGGGAGTACTTATAAAGGGGCTAGGGTGACTCACTTGCGGTCAGAGAGTACATATAAAGAGGCTAGGATAACTCACTTGGGGTCAGGGAGTACTTATAAAGGGGCTAGGGTAACTCACTTGGGGTCAGGGAGTACTTATATAGAACTAGGGTAATTCACTTGCGGTCAGAGAGAACATATATAGGGATAGGATAACTCACTTGCGGTCAGAGAGTACATATAAAGGGGCTAGGATAACTCAATTGTGTCAGGGAGTACTTATATAGGAGCTAGGGTAACTCACTTGGGGTCAGGAAGTACTAATATGGGACTAGGGTATTTCACTTGCCGTCAGAGAGTACATATAAAGGGGCTAGGATAACTCACTTGGGGTCAGGGAGTAGTTATAAAGGGGCTATGGTAACTCACTTGGGGTCAGGGAGTACTTATAAAGGGGCTAGGGTAACTCACTTGCTGTCAGAGAGTACATATAAAGGGGCTAGGATAACTCATTTGGGGTCAGAGAGTACATATAATGTGGCTAGGATAACTCTCTTGCGTTCAGAGAGTACATATAAAGGGGCTAGGATAACTCACTTTCGGTCAGAGAGTACATATAAAGGGGCTAGGATAACTCACTTGGGGTCAGGGAGTACTTATAAAGGGGCTAGGGTAACTCACTTGCGGTCAGAGAGTACATATAAAGTGGCTAGGATAACTCACTTGGGGTCAGGGAGTACTTATAAAGGGGCTATGGTAACTCACTTGGGGTCAGGGTGTACTTATATGGGACTAGGGTAACTCACTTGCGGTCAGAGAGTACATATAAAGGGGCTAGGATAACTCAATTGTGTCAGGGAGTACTTATATAGGGGCTAGGGTAACTCACTTGGGGTCAGGAAGTACTAATATGGGACTAGGGTATTTCACTTGCCGTCAGAGAGTACATATAAAGGGGCTAGGATAACTCACTTGGGGTCAGGGAGTAGTTATAAAGGGGCTATGGTAACTCACTTGGGGTCAGGGAGTACTAATATGGCACTAGGGTAACTCACTTGCGGTCAGAGAGTACATATAAAGGGGCTAGGATAACTCACTTGGGGTCAGGGAGTACTTATAAAGGCGCTAGGATAACTCACTTGCGGTCAGAGAGTACATATAACGGGGCTAGGATAACTCACTTGGGGTCTGGGAGTACTTATAAAGGGGCTAGGATAACTCACTTGCGGTCAGAGAGTACATATAAAGGGACCAGGATAACTCACTTGGAGTCAGGGGGTACTTATAAAGGGGCTATGGTAAATCACTTGGGGTCAGGAAGTACTAATATGGGACTTGGGTATTTCACTTGCCGTCAGAGAGTACATATAAAGGGGCTAGGATAACTCACTTGGGGTCAGGGAGTAGTTATAAAGGGGCTATGGTAACTCACTTGGGGTCAGGGAGTACTAATATGGCACTAGGGTAACTCAGATGCGGTCAGAGAGTACATATAAAGGGGCTAGGATAACTCACTTGGGGTCAGGGAGTACATATAATGGGGCTAGGATAACTCACTTGCGGTCAGGGAGTACTTATAAAGGGGCTAGGGTAACTCACTTGCGGTCAGAGAGTACATATAAAGGGGCTAGGATAACTCACTTGGGGTCAGGGAGTACATATAATGGGGCTAGGATAACTCACTTGCGGTCAAAGAGTACATATAAAGGGGCTAGGATAACTCACTTGGGGTCAGGGAGTACTTATAAAGGCGCTAGGATAACTCACTTGCGGTCAGAGAGTACATATAATGGGGCTAGGGTAACTCACTTGGGGTCAGGGAGTACTTATAAAGGGGCTATGGTAACTCACTTGGTGTCAGGGAGTACTTATATGGGACTAGGGTAACTGACTTGCAGTCAGAGAGTACATATAAAGAGGATAGGATAACTCATTTGGGGTCAGAGAGTACTTATAAAGCGGCTATTGTACCACACTTTGGGTCAGGGAGTACTTATATGGGATTAGGGTAACTCACTTGGGGTCAGGGAGTACTTATATGGGACCAGGGTAACTCTCTTGGGGCCAGGGTGTACTTATAAAGGGGTTAGGGTAACTCAATTTGGGTCAAGGAGTACTAGTATTGGACTAGGCTAACTCACTTGGTGTCTGGGAGTACTTATATGGGACCAGGGTAACTCCCTTGGTGCCAGGGTGTACTTATAAAGGGTCTAGGGTAACTCACTTGGGGTCAGGGATTAGTTATAAGGGACTAGGGTAACTCACTTGGGGTCTGGGAGTACTTATATAGGGGCTAGGGTAACTCACTTGGGGTCAGGGAGTACTTCGATGGGACTAGGATAACTCACTTGCGGTCAGGGAGTACATATAATGTGGCTAGGATAACTCACTTGCGTTCAGAGAGTACATATAAAGGGGCTAGGATAACTCACTTTCGGTCAGAGAGTACATATAAAGGGGCTAGGATAACTCACTTGGGGTCAGGGAGTACTTATAAAGGGGCTAGGGTAACTCACTTGCGGTCAGAGAGTACATATAAAGTGGCTAGGATAACTCACTGGGGGTCAGGGAGTACTTATAAAGGGGCTATGGTAACTCACTTGGGGTCAGGGAGTACTTATATGGGACTAGGGTAACTCACTTGCGGTCAGAGAGTACATATAAAGGGGCTAGGATAACTCATTTGGGGTCAGAGAGTACATATAAAGGGGCTAGGATAACTCACTTTCGGTCAGAGAGTACATATAAAGGGGCTAGGATAACTCGCTTGGGGTCAGGGAGTACTTATAAAGGGGCTAGGGTAACTCACTTGCGGTGAGAGAGTACATATAAAGGGGCTAGGATAACTCACTTGGGGTCAGGGAGTACTTATAAAGGGGCTAGGATAACTCACATGCGTCCAGAGAGTACATATAAAGGGGCTAGGATAACTCACTTTCGGTCAGAGAGTACATATAAAGGGGCTAGGATAACTCACTTGGGGTCAGGGAGTACTTATAAAGGGGCTAGGGTGACTCACTTGCGGTCAGAGAGTACATATAAAGTGGCTAGGATAACTCACTTGGGGTCAGGGAGTACTTATAAAGGGGCTATGGTAAATCACTTGGGGTCAGGGAGTACTTATATGGGACTAGGGTAACTCACTTGCGGTCAGGGAGTACTTATATAGGGGCTAGGGTAACTCACTTGGGGTCAGGGAGTACTTCTATGGGACCAGGGTAACTCACTTGGGTTCAGGAAGTACTTATATGGGACTAGGGTAACTCACTTGCTGTCAGAGAGTACATATAAAGGGGCTAGGATAACTCATTTGGGGTCAGAGTGTACTTATAAAGGGGCTATAGTACCTCACTTGATGTCTGGGAGTACTTATATGGGACCAGGATAACTCACTTGCGGTCAGGGAGTACATATAATGTGGCTAGGATAACTCACTTGCGTCCAGAGAGTACATATAAAGGGGCTAGGATAACTCACTTTCGGTCAGAGGGTACATATAAAGGGGCTAGGATAACTCACTTGGGGTCAGGGAGTACTTATAAAGGGGCTAGGGTGACTCACTTGCGGTCAGAGAGTACATATAAAGAGGCTAGGATAACTCACTTGGGGTCAGGGAGTACTTATAAAGGGGCTAGGGTAACTCACTTGGGGTCAGGGAGTACTTATATAGGACTAGGGTAATTCACTTGCGGTCAGAGAGAACATATATAGGGATAGGATAACTCACTTGCGGTCAGAGAGTACATATAAAGGGGCTAGGATAACTCAATTGTGTCAGGGAGTACTTATATAGGGGCTAGGGTAACTCACTTGGGGTCAGGAAGTACTAATATGGGACTAGGGTATTTCACTTGCCGTCAGAGAGTACATATAAAGGGGCTAGGATAACTCACTTGGGGTCAGGGAGTAGTTATAAAGGGGCTATGGTAACTCACTTGGGGTCAGGGAGTACTTATAAAGGGGCTAGGGTAACTCACTTGCTGTCAGAGAGTACATATAAAGGGGCTAGGATAACTCATTTGGGGTCAGAGAGTACATATAATGTGGCTAGGATAACTCTCTTGCGTTCAGAGAGTACATATAAAGGGGCTAGGATAACTCACTTTCGGTCAGAGAGTACATATAAAGGGGCTAGGATAACTCACTTGGGGTCAGGGAGTACTTATAAAGGGGCTAGGGTAACTCACTTGCGGTCAGAGAGTACATATAAAGTGGCTAGGATAACTCACTTGGGGTCAGGGAGTACTTATAAAGGGGCTATGGTAACTCACTTGGGGTCAGGGTGTACTTATATGGGACTAGGGTAACTCACTTGCGGTCAGAGAGTACATATAAAGGGGCTAGGATAACTCAATTGTGTCAGGGAGTACTTATATAGGGGCTAGGGTAACTCACTTGGGGTCAGGAAGTACTAATATGGGACTAGGGTATTTCACTTGCCGTCAGAGAGTACATATAAAGGGGCTAGGATAACTCACTTGGGGTCAGGGAGTAGTTATAAAGGGGCTATGGTAACTCACTTGGGGTCAGGGAGTACTAATATGGCACTAGGGTAACTCACTTGCGGTCAGAGAGTACATATAAAGGGGCTAGGATAACTCACTTGGGGTCAGGGAGTACTTATAAAGGCGCTAGGATAACTCACTGGCGGTCAGAGAGTACATATAACGGGGCTAGGATAACTCACATGGGGTCTGGGAGTACTTATAAAGGGGCTAGGATAACTCACTTGCGGTCAGAGAGTACATATAAAGGGACCAGGATAACTCACTTGGAGTCAGGGGGTACTTATAAAGGGGCTATGGTAAATCACTTGGGGTCAGGAAGTACTAATATGGCACTAGGGTAACTCAGATGCGGTCAGAGAGTACATATAAAGGGGCTAGGATAACTCACTTGGGGTCAGGGAGTACATATAATGGGGCTAGGGTAACTCACTTGCGGTCAGGGAGTACTTATAAAGGGGCTAGGGTAACTCACTTGCGGTCAGAGAGTACATATAAAGGGGCTAGGATAACTCACTTGGGGTCAGGGAGTACATATAATGGGGCTAGGATAACTCACTTGCGGTCAAAGAGTACATATAAAGGGGCTAGGATAACTCACTTGGGGTCAGGGAGTACTTATAAAGGCGCTAGGATAACTCACTTGCGGTCAGAGAGTACATATAATGGGGCTAGGGTAACTCACTTGGGGTCAGGGAGTACTTATAAAGGGGCTATGGTAACTCACTTGGTGTCAGGGAGTACTTATATGGGACTAGGGTAACTGACTTGCGGTCAGAGAGTACATATAAAGAGGATAGGATAACTCATTTGGGGTCAGAGAGTACTTATAAAGCGGCTATTGTACCACACTTTGGGTCAGGGAGTACTTATATGGGATTAGGGTAACTCACTTGGGGTCAGGGAGTACTTATATGGGACCAGGGTAACTCACTTGGGGCCAGGGTGTACTTATAAAGGGGCTAGGGTAACTCACTTGGGGTCAGGGAGTACTTATAAAGGGGCTAGGATAACTCGCTTGGGGTCAGGGAGTACTTATAAAGGGGCTAGGGTAACTCACTTGCGGTGAGAGAGTACATATAAAGGGGCTAGGATAACTCACTTGGGGTCAGGGAGTACTTATAAAGGGGCTAGGATAACTCACATGCGTCCAGAGAGTACATATAAAGGGGCTAGGATAACTCACTTTCGGTCAGAGAGTACATATAAAGGGGCTAGGATAACTCACTTGGGGTCAGGGAGTACTTATAAAGGGGCTAGGGTGACTCACTTGCGGTCAGAGAGTACATATAAAGTGGCTAGGATAACTCACTTGGGGTCAGGGAGTACTTATAAAGGGGCTATGGTAAATCACTTGGGGTCAGGGAGTACTTATATGGGACTAGGGTAACTCACTTGCGGTCAGGGAGTACTTATATAGGGGCTAGGGTAACTCACTTGGGGTCAGGGAGTACTTCTATGGGACCAGGGTAACTCACTTGGGTTCAGGAAGTACTTATATGGGACTAGGGTAACTCACTTGCTGTCAGAGAGTACATATAAAGGGGCTAGGATAACTCATTTGGGGTCAGAGTGTACTTATAAAGGGGCTATAGTACCTCACTTGATGTCTGGGAGTACTTATATGGGACCAGGATAACTCACTTGCGGTCAGGGAGTACATATAATGTGGCTAGGATAATTCACTTGCGTCCAGAGAGTACATATAAAGGGGCTAGGATAACTCACTTTCGGTCAGAGGGTACATATAAAGGGGCTAGGATAACTCACTTGGGGTCAGGGAGTACTTATAAAGGGGCTAGGGTGACTCACTTGCGGTCAGAGAGTACATATAAAGAGGCTAGGATAACTCACTTGGGGTCAGGGAGTACTTATAAAGGGGCTAGGGTAACTCACTTGGGGTCAGGGAGTACTTATATAGAACTAGGGTAATTCACTTGCGGTCAGAGAGAACATATATAGGGATAGGATAACTCACTTGCGGTCAGAGAGTACATATAAAGGGGCTAGGATAACTCAATTGTGTCAGGGAGTACTTATATAGGGGCTAGGGTAACTCACTTGGGGTCAGGAAGTACTAATATGGGACTAGGGTATTTCACTTGCCGTCAGAGAGTACATATAAAGGGGCTAGGATAACTCACTTGGGGTCAGGGAGTAGTTATAAAGGGGCTATGGTAACTCACTTGGGGTCAGGGAGTACTTATAAAGGGGCTAGGGTAACTCACTTGCTGTCAGAGAGTACATATAAAGGGGCTAGGATAACTCATTTGGGGTCAGAGAGTACATATAATGTGGCTAGGATAACTCTCTTGCGTTCAGAGAGTACATATAAAGGGGCTAGGATAACTCACTTTCGGTCAGAGAGTACATATAAAGGGGCTAGGATAACTCACTTGGGGTCAGGGAGTACTTATAAAGGGGCTAGGGTAACTCACTTGCGGTCAGAGAGTACATATAAAGTGGCTAGGATAACTCACTTGGGGTCAGGGAGTACTTATAAAGGGGCTATGGTAACTCACTTGCGGTCAGGGTGTACTTATATGGGACTAGGGTAACTCACTTGCGGTCAGAGAGTACATATAAAGGGGCTAGGATAACTCAATTGTGTCAGGGAGTACTTATATAGGGGCTAGGGTAACTCACTTGGGGTCAGGAAGTACTAATATGGGACTAGGGTATTTCACTTGCCGTCAGAGAGTACATATAAAGGGGCTAGGATAACTCACTTGGGGTCAGGGAGTAGTTATAAAGGGGCTATGGTAACTCACTTGGGGTCAGGGAGTACTAATATGGCACTAGGGTAACTCACTTGCGGTCAGAGAGTACATATAAAGGGGCTAGGATAACTCACTTGGGGTCAGGGAGTACTTATAAAGGCGCTAGGATAACTCACTTGCGGTCAGAGAGTACATATAACGGGGCTAGGATAACTCACTTGGGGTCTGGGAGTACTTATAAAGGGGCTAGGATAACTCACTTGCGGTCAGAGAGTACATATAAAGGGACCAGGATAACTCACTTGGAGTCAGGGGGTACTTATAAAGGGGCTATGGTAAATCACTTGGGGTCAGGAAGTACTAATATGGGACTTGGGTATTTCACTTGCCGTCAGAGAGTACATATAAAGGGGCTAGGATAACTCACTTGGGGTCAGGGAGTAGTTATAAAGGGGCTATGGTAACTCACTTGGGGTCAGGGAGTACTAATATGGCACTAGGGTAACTCAGATGCGGTCAGAGAGTACATATAAAGGGGCTAGGATAACTCACTTGGGGTCAGGGAGTACATATAATGGGGCTAGGATAACTCACTTGCGGTCAGGGAGTACTTATAAAGGGGCTAGGGTAACTCACTTGCGGTCAGAGAGTACATATAAAGGGGCTAGGATAACTCACTTGGGGTCAGGGAGTACATATAATGGGGCTAGGATAACTCACTTGCGGTCAAAGAGTACATATAAAGGGGCTAGGATAACTCACTTGGGGTCAGGGAGTACTTATAAAGGCGCTAGGATAACTCACTTGCGGTCAGAGAGTACATATAATGGGGCTAGGGTAACTCACTTGGGGTCAGGGAGTACTTATAAAGGGGCTATGGTAACTCACTTGGTGTCAGGGAGTACTTATATGGGACTAGGGTAACTGACTTGCAGTCAGAGAGTACATATAAAGAGGATAGGATAACTCATTTGGGGTCAGAGAGTACTTATAAAGCGGCTATTGTACCACACTTTGGGTCAGGGAGTACTTATATGGGATTAGGGTAACTCACTTGGGGTCAGGGAGTACTTATATGGGACCAGGGTAACTCTCTTGGGGCCAGGGTGTACTTATAAAGGGGTTAGGGTAACTCAATTTGGGTCAAGGAGTACTAGTATTGGACTAGGCTAACTCACTTGGTGTCTGGGAGTACTTATATGGGACCAGGGTAACTCCCTTGGTGCCAGGGTGTACTTATAAAGGGTCTAGGGTAACTCACTTGGGGTCAGGGATTAGTTATAAGGGACTAGGGTAACTCACTTGGGGTCTGGGAGTACTTATATAGGGGCTAGGGTAACTCACTTGGGGTCAGGGAGTACTTCGATGGGACTAGGATAACTCACTTGCGGTCAGGGAGTACATATAATGTGGCTAGGATAACTCACTTGCGTTCAGAGAGTACATATAAAGGGGCTAGGATAACTCACTTTCGGTCAGAGAGTACATATAAAGGGGCTAGGATAACTCACTTGGGGTCAGGGAGTACTTATAAAGGGGCTAGGGTAACTCACTTGCGGTCAGAGAGTACATATAAAGTGGCTAGGATAACTCACTGGGGGTCAGGGAGTACTTATAAAGGGGCTATGGTAACTCACTTGGGGTCAGGGAGTACTTATATGGGACTAGGGTAACTCACTTGCGGTCAGAGAGTACATATAAAGGGGCTAGGATAACTCATTTGGGGTCAGAGAGTACATATAAAGGGGCTAGGATAACTCACTTTCGGTCAGAGAGTACATATAAAGGGGCTAGGATAACTCGCTTGGGGTCAGGGAGTACTTATAAAGGGGCTAGGGTAACTCACTTGCGGTGAGAGAGTACATATAAAGGGGCTAGGATAACTCACTTGGGGTCAGGGAGTACTTATAAAGGGGCTAGGATAACTCACATGCGTCCAGAGAGTACATATAAAGGGGCTAGGATAACTCACTTTCGGTCAGAGAGTACATATAAAGGGGCTAGGATAACTCACTTGGGGCCAGGGAGTACTTATAAAGGGGCTAGGGTGACTCACTTGCGGTCAGAGAGTACATATAAAGTGGCTAGGATAACTCACTTGGGGTCAGGGAGTACTTATAAAGGGGCTATGGTAAATCACTTGGGGTCAGGGAGTACTTATATGGGACTAGGGTAACTCACTTGCGGTCAGGGAGTACTTATATAGGGGCTAGGGTAACTCACTTGGGGTCAGGGAGTACTTCTATGGGACCAGGGTAACTCACTTGGGTTCAGGAAGTACTTATATGGGACTAGGGTAACTCACTTGCTGTCAGAGAGTACATATAAAGGGGCTAGGATAACTCATTTGGGGTCAGAGTGTACTTATAAAGGGGCTATAGTACCTCACTTGATGTCTGGGAGTACTTATATGGGACCAGGATAACTCACTTGCGGTCAGGGAGTACATATAATGTGGCTAGGATAACTCACTTGCGTCCAGAGAGTACATATAAAGGGGCTAGGATAACTCACTTTCGGTCAGAGGGTACATATAAAGGGGCTAGGATAACTCACTTGGGGTCAGGGAGTACTTATAAAGGGGCTAGGGTGACTCACTTGCGGTCAGAGAGTACATATAAAGAGGCTAGGATAACTCACTTGGGGTCAGGGAGTACTTATAAAGGGGCTAGGGTAACTCACTTGGGGTCAGGGAGTACTTATATAGGACTAGGGTAATTCACTTGCGGTCAGAGAGAACATATATAGGGATAGGATAACTCACTTGCGGTCAGAGAGTACATATAAAGGGGCTAGGATAACTCAATTGTGTCAGGGAGTACTTATATAGGGGCTAGGGTAACTCACTTGGGGTCAGGAAGTACTAATATGGGACTAGGGTATTTCACTTGCCGTCAGAGAGTACATATAAAGGGGCTAGGATAACTCACTTGGGGTCAGGGAGTAGTTATAAAGGGGCTATGGTAACTCACTTGGGGTCAGGGAGTACTTATAAAGGGGCTAGGGTAACTCACTTGCTGTCAGAGAGTACATATAAAGGGGCTAGGATAACTCATTTGGGGTCAGAGAGTACATATAATGTGGCTAGGATAACTCTCTTGCGTTCAGAGAGTACATATAAAGGGGCTAGGATAACTCACTTTCGGTCAGAGAGTACATATAAAGGGGCTAGGATAACTCACTTGGGGTCAGGGAGTACTTATAAAGGGGCTAGGGTAACTCACTTGCGGTCAGAGAGTACATATAAAGTGGCTAGGATAACTCACTTGGGGTCAGGGAGTACTTATAAAGGGGCTATGGTAACTCACTTGGGGTCAGGGTGTACTTATATGGGACTAGGGTAACTCACTTGCGGTCAGAGAGTACATATAAAGGGGCTAGGATAACTCAATTGTGTCAGGGAGTACTTATATAGGGGCTAGGGTAACTCACTTGGGGTCAGGAAGTACTAATATGGGACTAGGGTATTTCACTTGCCGTCAGAGAGTACATATAAAGGGGCTAGGATAACTCACTTGGGGTCAGGGAGTAGTTATAAAGGGGCTATGGTAACTCACTTGGGGTCAGGGAGTACTAATATGGCACTAGGGTAACTCACTTGCGGTCAGAGAGTACATATAAAGGGGCTAGGATAACTCACTTGGGGTCAGGGAGTACTTATAAAGGCGCTAGGATAACTCACTGGCGGTCAGAGAGTACATATAACGGGGCTAGGATAACTCACTTGGGGTCTGGGAGTACTTATAAAGGGGCTAGGATAACTCACTTGCGGTCAGAGAGTTCATATAAAGGGACCAGGATAACTCACTTGGAGTCAGGGGGTACTTATAAAGGGGCTATGGTAAATCACTTGGGGTCAGGAAGTACTAATATGGCACTAGGGTAACTCAGATGCGGTCAGAGAGTACATATAAAGGGGCTAGGATAACTCACTTGGGGTCAGGGAGTACATATAATGGGGCTAGGGTAACTCACTTGCGGTCAGGGAGTACTTATAAAGGGGCTAGGGTAACTCACTTGCGGTCAGAGAGTACATATAAAGGGGCTAGGATAACTCACTTGGGGTCAGGGAGTACATATAATGGGGCTAGGATAACTCACTTGCGGTCAAAGAGTACATATAAAGGGGCTAGGATAACTCACTTGGGGTCAGGGAGTACTTATAAAGGCGCTAGGATAACTCACTTGCGGTCAGAGAGTACATATAATGGGGCTAGGGTAACTCACTTGGGGTCAGGGAGTACTTATAAAGGGGCTATGGTAACTCACTTGGTGTCAGGGAGTACTTATATGGGACTAGGGTAACTGACTTGCGGTCAGAGAGTACATATAAAGAGGATAGGATAACTCATTTGGGGTCAGAGAGTACTTATAAAGCGGCTATTGTACCACACTTTGGGTCAGGGAGTACTTATATGGGATTAGGGTAACTCACTTGGGGTCAGGGAGTACTTATATGGGACCAGGGTAACTCACTTGGGGCCAGGGTGTACTTATAAAGGGGCTAGGGTAACTCACTTGGGGTCAGGGAGTACTTATAAAGGGGTTAGAATGTCTCACTTGCGGTTAGGGAGTACTTACAAAGGTGATATGGTAAAATACTTGGGGTCAGGGAGTACTTCTATGGGACTAAGGTAACTTACTTGCGTACAGAGAGTACATATAAAGGGGCTAGGATAACTCACTTGTGGTCAGGGAGTACTTATATAGGGGCTAGGGTAACTCACTTGGGGTCAGGGAGTACTTCTATGGGACTAGGGTAACTCACTTGGGGTCAGGGAGTACTTCTGTGGGACTAGGGTAACTCACTTGGGGTCAGGGTGTACTTATAAGGGGGCTAGGGTAACTCACTTTGGGTCAAGGAGTACTTATATAGGACTAGGCTAAATCACTTGGTGTCTGGGAGTACTTATATGGGACCAGGGTAACTCTCTTGGGGCCAGGGTGTACTTATAAAGGGGTTAGGGTAACTCAATTTGGGTCAAGGAGTACTAGTATTGGACTAGGCTAACTCACTTGGTGTCTGGGAGTACTTATATGGGACCAGGGTAACTCCCTTGGTGCCAGGGTGTACTTATAAAGGGTCTAGGGTAACTCACTTGGGGTCAGGGATTAGTTATAAGGGACTAGGGTAACTCACTTGGGGTCTGGGAGTACTTATATAGGGGCTAGGGTAACTCACTTGCGGTCAGAGAGTACATATAAAGAGGCTAGGATAACTCACTTGGGGTCAGGGAGTACTTATAAAGGGGCTAGGGTAACTCACTTGGGGTCAGGGAGTACTTATATAGGACTAGGGTAATTCACTTGCGGTCAGAGAGAACATATATAGGGATAGGATAACTCACTTGCGGTCAGAGAGTACATATAAAGGGGCTAGGATAACTCAATTGTGTCGGGGAGTACTTATATAGGGGCTAGGGTAACTCACTTGGGGTCAGGAAGTACTAATATGGGACTAGGGTATTTCACTTGCCGTCAGAGAGTACATATAAAGGGGCTAGGATAACTCACTTGGGGTCAGGGAGTAGTTATAAAGGGGCTATGGTAACTCACTTGGGGTCAGGGAGTACTTATAAAGGGGCTAGGGTAACTCACTTGCTGTCAGAGAGTACATATAAAGGGGCTAGGATAACTCATTTGGGGTCAGAGAGTACATACAGAGATGAAACGGGAGATTGCTCATGCGAGGTCCCGAGGCAATCCCTACCGGTAGGCGGCGCTGGTGTTGGCAAACGCGTGTCTCAGGTCCATCTAACCCCTAACGCCATCTATCGGAAGAGACCACGAAGCACGAGCGTTAAGCTTAGAATAGGGTAAAACATATATGCATTGTTGCCAGAAAGCGGAATAAAGAGAGAGCGGAGATATTTTCTCGGACCTCTCTGTCTTTCTCGCTGTTAGCATCTAGCAGAAGAGTCGAGGCAAAATCTTTCCGTTTCGCTTTGTCGAAAATCTACCAATATTCGATGTCATTTATATTTGCAGGCCAATGCCTTTATACATGATTTTTTCAGCATATTTATTTATCAGCATTGACTTATTTAAATCAATAATAAATTAAGGAAATGCGTATTTGATATATAATAATTATTTTAACTATAATTTCATCGTTATATTTCGCTTATTTCCGTAAAATCTGCATTTCTTTAGTTTATTATTGATTATTGTAAGTCAATGGCAATTAAAAAAAATTTAATCTTAAAAAAAAAAAAAAGTACCGATCAGGAATCGAACCCGGACCCACGAATCGCCACGCGATTACCTTACCGCCTAGACCACGAGGCTTCTTCAGAGCACCGTAAACAGATAGTCTTTTTAAGGGCTTGAAATCTTCTTTTAAACCATATAAATAAACGAGCAACCGACAGCTTTATTCATTATTATTCTGTCATAATGGTACACAAATTAAGGAATAATTATATTTTGAATAGTTTTCAAAAGCTTTTCCAATAGCCAAGAACGAAGATAAATAATCAACGCTCGCAGTTTCCGTTCTTGGTTATTGGAAAAGCTTTTGAAAATCTACATTATATAATTATTCTTTAATTTGTGTACCATTATCATAGAATAATAATGAATAAAGATGTCGGTTCTTCGTTTATTTATGTTTCAATAGAAGATTTCAAGCCCTTAAAAAGACTATCTGTTTACGGTGCACTGAAGAAGCCTCGTGGTCTAGGCGGTAAGGTAATCGCGTGGCGATTCGTGGGTCCGGGTTCGATTCCTGATCGCTATTTTTCTTTTTTTTTTAAGATTAAATTTTTTTTAATTGCCATTGACTTACAATAATCAATAATAAACTAAAGAAATGCAGATTTTACGGAAATAAGCGAAATATAACGATGAAATTATAGTTAAAATAATTATTATATATCAAATACGCATTTCCTTAATTTATTATTGATTTAAATAAGTCAATGCTGATAAATAAATATGCTGAAAAAATCATGTATAAAGGCATTGGCCTGCAAATATAAATGACATCGAATATTGGTAGATTTTCGACAAAGCGAAACGGAAAGATTTTGCCTCGACTCTTCTGCTAGAAGCTAACAGCGAGAAAGACAGAGAGGTCCGAGAAAATATCTCCGCTCTCTCTTTATTCCGCTTTCTGGCAACAATGCATATATGTTTTACCCTATTCTAAGCTTAACGCTCGTGCTTCGTGGTCTCTTCCGATAGATGGCGTTAGGGGTTAGATGGACCTGAGACACGCGTTTGCCAACACCAGCGCCGCCTACCGGTAGGGATTGCCTCGGGACCTCGCATGAGCAATCTCCCGTTTCATCTCTGGTACATATAATGTGGCTAGGAAAACTCTCTTGCGTTCAGAGAGTACATATAAAGGGGCTAGGATAACTCACTTTCGGTCAGAGAGTACATATAAAGGGGCTAGGATAACTCACTTGGGGTCAGGGAGTACTTATAAAGGGGCTAGGGTAACTCACTTGCGGTCAGAGAGTACATATAAAGTGGCTAGGATAACTCACTTGGGGTCAGGGAGTACTTATAAAGGGGCTATGGTAACTCACTTGGGGTCAGGGTGTACTTATATGGGACTAGGGTAACTCACTTGCGGTCAGAGAGTACATATAAAGGGGCTAGGATAACTCAATTGTGTCAGGGAGTACTTATATAGGGGCTAGGGTAACTCACTTGGGGTCAGGAAGTACTAATATGGGACTAGGGTATTTCACTTGCCGTCAGAGAGTACATATAAAGGGGCTAGGATAACTCACTTGGGGTCAGGGAGTAGTTATAAAGGGGCTATGGTAACTCACTTGGGGTCAGGGAGTACTAATATGGCACTAGGGTAACTCACTTGCGGTCAGAGAGTACATATAAAGGGGCTAGGATAACTCACTTGGGGTCAGGGAGTACTTATAAAGGCGCTAGGATAACTCACTTGCGGTCAGAGAGTACATATAACGGGGCTAGGATAACTCACTTGGGGTCTGGGAGTACTTATAAAGGGGCTAGGATAACTCACTTGCGGTCAGAGAGAACATATAAAGGGACCAGGATAACTCACTTGGAGTCAGGGGGTACTTATAAAGGGGCTATGGTAAATCACTTGGGGTCAGGAAGTACTAATAAGGGACTTGGGTATTTCACTTGCCGTCAGAGAGTACATATAAAGGGGCTAGGATAACTCACTTGGGGTCAGGGAGTAGTTATAAAGGGGCTATGGTAACTCACTTGGGGTCAGGGAGTACTAATATGGCACTAGGGTAACTCAGATGCGGTCAGAGAGTACATATAAAGGGGCTAGGATAACTCACTTGGGGTCAGGGAGTACATATAATGGGGCTAGGATAACTCACTTGCGGTCAGGGAGTACTTATAAAGGGGCTAGGGTAACTCACTTGCGGTCAGAGAGTACATATAAAGGGGCTAGGATAACTCACTTGGGGTCAGGGAGTACATATAATGGGGCTAGGATAACTCACTTGCGGTCAAAGAGTACATATAAAGGGGCTAGGATAACTCACTTGGGGTCAGGGAGTACTTATAAAGGCGCTAGGATAACTCACTTGCGGTCAGAGAGTACATATAATGGGGCTAGGGTAACTCACTTGGGGTCAGGGAGTACTTATAAAGGGGCTATGGTAACTCACTTGGTGTCAGGGAGTACTTATATGGGACTAGGGTAACTGACTTGCGGTCAGAGAGTACATATAAAGAGGATAGGATAACTCATTTGGGGTCAGAGAGTACTTATAAAGCGGCTATTGTACCACACTTTGGGTCAGGGAGTACTTATATGGGATTAGGGTAACTCACTTGGGGTCAGGGAGTACTTATATGGGACCAGGGTAACTCACTTGGGGCCAGGGTGTACTTATAAAGGGGCTAGGGTAACTCACTTGGGGTCAGGGAGTACTTAAACAGGGGGGTTAGAATGTCTCACTTGCGGTTAGGGAGTACTTACAAAGGTGATATGGTAAAACACTTGGGGTCAGGGAGTACTTCTATGGGACTAAGGTAACTTACTTGCGTACAGAGAGTACATATAAAGGGGCTAGGATAACTCACTTGTGGTCAGGGAGTACTTATATAGGGGCTAGGGTAACTCACTTGGGGTCAGGGAGTACTTCTATGGGACTAGGGTAACTCACTTGGGGTCAGGGAGTACTTCTGTGGGACTAGGGTAACTCACTTGGGGTCAGGGTGTACTTATAAAGGGGCTAGGGTAACTCACTTTGGGTCAAGGAGTACTTATATAGGACTAGGCTAAATCACTTGGTGTCTGGGAGTACTTATAAGGGACCAGGGTAACTCTCTTGGGGCCAGGGTGTACGTATAAAGGGGTTAGGGTAACTCAATTTGGGTCAAGGAGTACTAGTATTGGACTAGGCTAACTCACTTGGTGTCTGGGAGTACTTATATGGGACCAGGGTAACTCCCTTGGTGCCAGGGTGTACTTATAAAGGGTCTAGGGTAACTCACTTGGGGTCAGGGAGTAGTTATAAGGGACTAGGGTAACTCACTTGGGGTCTGGGAGTACTTATATAGGGGCTAGGGTAACTCACTTGGGGTCAGGGAGTACTTCGATGGGACTAGGATAACTCACTTGCGGTCAGGGAGTACATATAATGTGGCTAGGATAACTCACTTGCGTTCAGAGAGTACATATAAAGGGGCTAGGATAACTCACTTTCGGTCAGAGAGTACATATAAAGGGGCTAGGATAACTCACTTGGGGTCAGGGAGTACTTATAAAGGGGCTAGGGTAACTCACTTGCGGTCAGAGAGTACATATAAAGTGGCTAGGATAACTCACTGGGGGTCAGGGAGTACTTATAAAGGGGCTATGGTAACTCACTTGGGGTCAGGGAGTACTTATATGGGACTAGGGTAACTCACTTGCGGTCAGAGAGTACATATAAAGGGGCTAGGATAACTCACTTGTGGTCAGGGAGTACTTATATAGGGGCTAGGGTAACTCACTTGGGGTCAGGGAGTACTTATATAGGAATAGGGTAATTCACTTGCGGTCAGAGAGAACATATATAGGGATAGGATAACTCACTTGCGGTCAGAGAGCACATATAAAGGGGCTAGAATAACTCACTTGGGGTCAGGGAGTACTTATAAAGGGGCTATGGTAACTCACTTGGGGTAAGGAGTACTTATATAGGACTAGGGTAATTCACTTGCGGTCAGAGAGAACATATATAGGGATAGGATAACTCACTTGCGGTCAGAGAGTACATATAAAGGGGCTAGAATAACTCACTTGTTGTCAGGGAGTACTTCTATGGGACTAGGGTAACTCACTTGGGGTCTGGGAGTACTTATATGGGACTAGGGTAACCCACTTAAGGTCAAGGAGTACTTATATGGGACTAGGGTAACTCTCTTGAGGTCAGGGAGTACATAGAAAGGGGTTAGGGTAACTCAATTTGGGTCAAGGTGTACTTGTATTGGACTAGGCTAACTCACTTGGTGTCTGCGAGTACTTATATGGGACCAGGGTAACTCCCTTGGTGCCAGGGTGTACTTATAAAGGGGCTAGGGTAACTCACTTGGGGTCAGGGAGTACTTATAAGGGACTAGGGTAACTCACTTGGGGTCTGGGAGTACTTATATAGGGGCTAGGGTAACTCACTTGGGGTAAGGGAGTACTTCGATGGGACTAGGATAACTCACTTGGGGTCAGGGAGTACTTCGATGGGACTAGGATAACTCACTTGGGGTCAGGGAGTACTTATAAAGGGGCTAGGATAACTCACTTGCGGTCAGAGAGTACATATAAAGGGACTAGGATAACTCACTTGGGGTCAGGGGGTACTTATAAAGGGGCTATGGTAAATCACTTGGGGTCAGGATGTGCTAATATGGGACTAGGGTATTTCACTTGCCGTCAGAGAGTACATATAAAGGGGCTAGGATAACTCACTTGGGGTCAGGGAGTAGTTATAAAGGGGCTATGGTAACTCACTTGGGGTCAGGGAGTACTAATATGGCACTAGGGAAACTCACTTGCGGTCAGAGAGTACATATAAAGGGACTAGGATAACTCACTTGGGGTCAGGGAGTACTTATAAAGGTGATATGGTAACTCACTTGGGGACAGGGAGTACTTATATGGGACTAGGGTAACTCAGTTGCGGTCAGAGAGTACATATAAAGGGGCTAGGATAACTCACTTGGGGTCAGGGAGTACATATAATGGGGCTAGGATAACTCACTTGCGGTCAGAGAGTACATATAAAGGGGCTAGGATAACTCACTTGCGGTCAGAGAGTACATATAAAGGGGCTAGGATAACTCACTTGGGGTCAGGGAGTACTTATAAAGGGGCTAGGGTAACTCACTTGCGGTCAGAGAGTACATATAAAGGGGCTAGGATAACTCACTTGGGGTCAGGGAGTACATATAATGGGGCTAGGATAACTCACTTGCGGTCAGAGAGTACATATAAAGGGGCTAGGATAACTCACTTGGGGTCAGGGAGTACTTATAAAGGCGCTAGGATAACTCACTTGCGGTCAGAGAGTACATATAACGGGGCTAGGATAACTCACTTGGGGTCAGGGAGTACTTATAAAGGGGCTATGGTAACTCACTTGGGGTCAGGGAGTACTTATATGGGACTAGGGTAACTCACTTGCGGTCAGAGAGTACATATAAAGAGGATAGGATAACTCATTTGGGGTCAGAGAGTACTTATAAAGCGGCTATTGTACCTCACTTTGGGTCAGGGAGTACTTATATGGGATTAGAGTAACTCACTTGGGGTCAGGGAGTACTTATATGGGACCAGGGTAACTCACTTGGGGCCAGGGTGTACTTATAAAGGGGCTAGGGTAACTCACTTGGGGTTAGGGAGTACTTATAAAGGGGTTAGAATATCTCACTTGCGGTTAGGGAGTACTTACAAAGGTGATATGGTAAAACACTTGGGGTCAGGGAGTACTTCTATGGGACTAGGGTAACTTACTTGCGTACAGAGAGTACATATAAAGGGGCTAGGGTAACTCACTTGGGGTCAGGGAGTAGTTATAAGGGACTAGGGTAACTCACTTGGGGTCTGGGAGTACTTATATAGGGGCTAGGGTAACTCACTTGGGGTAAGGGAATACTTCTATGGGACTAGGATAACTCACTTGGGGTCAGGGAGTACTTATAAAGGGGCTAGGATAACTCACTTGCGGTCAGAGAGTACATATAAAGGGACTAGGATAACTCACTTGGGGTCAGGGGGTACTTATAAAGGGGCTATGGTAAATCACTTGGGGTCAGGAAGTACTAATATGGGACTAGGGTATTTCACTTGCCGTCAGAGAGTACATATAAAGGGGCTAGGATAACTCACTTGGGGTCAGGGAGTAGTTATAAAGGGGCTATGGTAACTCACTTGGGGTCAGGGAGTACTAATATGGCACTAGGGTAACTCACTTGCAGTCAGAGAGTACATATAAAGGGGCTAGGATAACTCACTTGGGGTCAGGGAGTACTTATAAAGGTGATATGGTAACTCACTTGGGGTCTGGGAGTACTTATATAGGGGCTAGGGTAACTCACTTGGGGTAAGGGAATACTTCTATGGGACTAGGATAACTCACTTGGGGTCAGGGAGTACTTATAAAGGGGCTAGGATAACTCACTTGCGGTCAGAGAGTACATATAAAGGGACTAGGATAACTCACTTGGGGTCAGGGGGTACTTATAAAGGGGCTATGGTAAATCACTTCGGGTCAGGAAGTACTAATATGGGACTAGGGTATTTCACTTGCCGTCAGAGAGTACATATAAAGGGGCTAGGATAACTCACTTGGGGTCAGGGAGTAGTTATAAAGGGGCTATGGTAACTCACTTGGGGTCAGGGAGTACTAATATGGCACTAGGGTAACTCACTTGCAGTCAGAGAGTACATATAAAGGGGCTAGGATAACTCACTTGGGGTCAGGGAGTACTTATAAAGGTGATATGGTAACTCACTTGGGGACAGGGAGTACTTATATGGGACTAGGGTAACTCAGTTGCGGTCAGAGAGTACATATAAAGGGGCTAGGATAACTCACTTGGGGTCAGGGAGTACATATAATGGGGCTAGGATAACTCACTTGCGGTCAGAGAGTACATATAAAGGGGCTAGGATAACTCACTTGCGGTCAGAGAGTACATATAAAGGGGCTAGGATAACTCACTTGGGGTCAGGGAGTACTTATAAAGGGGCTAGGGTAACTCACTTGCGGTCAGAGAGTACATATAAAGGGGCTAGGATAACTCACTTGGGGTCAGGGAGTACATATAATGGGGCTAGGATAACTCACTTGCGGTCAGAGAGTACATATAAAGGGGCTAGGATAACTCACTTGGGGTCAGGGAGTACTTATATGGGACCAGGGTAACTCACTTGGGGCCAGGGTGTACTTATAAAGGGGCTAGGGTAACTCACTTGGGGTAAGGGAGTACTTCGATGGGACTAGGATAACTTACTTGGGGTCAGGGAGTACTTATAAAGGGGCTAGGGTAACTCACTTACGGTCAGGGAGTACTTATAAAGGGGCTATGGTAACTCACTTGGGGTCAGGGAGTACTTATATGGGACTAGGGTAACTCACTTGCGGTCAGAGAGTACATATAAAGAGGATAGGATAACTCATTTGGGGTCAGAGAGTACTTATAAAGCGGCTATTGTACCTCACTTTGGGTCAGGGAGTACTTATATGGGATTAGGGTAACTCACTTGGGGTCAGGGAGTACTTATATGGGACCAGGGTAACTCACTTGGGGTCAGGGAGTACTTATAAAGGGGCTAGGGTAACTCACTTGCGGTCAGAGAGTACATATAAAGGGGCTAGGATAACTCACTTGGGGTCAGGGAGTACATATAATGGGGCTAGGATAACTCACTTGCGGTCAGAGAGTACATATAAAGGGGCTAGGATAACTCACTTGGGGTCAGGGAGTACTTATATGGGACCAGGGTAACTCACTTGGGGCCAGGGTGTACTTATAAAGGGGCTAGGGTAACTCACTTGGGGTAAGGGAGTACTTCGATGGGACTAGGATAACTCACTTGGGGTCAGGGAGTACTTATAAAGGGGCTAGGGTAACTCACTTGCGGTCAGAGAGTACATATAAAGGGGCTAGGATAACTCACTTGGGGTCAGGGAGTACATATAATGGGGCTAGGATAACTCACTTGCGGTCAGAGAGTACATATAAAGGGGCTAGGATAACTCACTTGCGGTCAGATAGTACTTATAAAGGCGCTAGGATAACTCACTTGGGGTCAGGGAGTACTTATAAAGGGGCTAGGGTAACTCACTTGCGGTCAGAGAGTACATATAAAGGGGCTAGGATAACTCACTTGGGGTCAGGGAGTACATATAATGGGGCTAGGATAACTCACTTGCGGTCAGAGAGTACATATAAAGGGGCTAGGATAACTCACTTGGGGTCAGGGAGTACTTATAAAGGCGCTAGGATAACTCACTTGCGGTCAGAGAGTACATATAACGGGGCTAGGATAACTCACTTGGGGTCAGGGAGTACTTATAAAGGGGCTATGGTAACTCACTTGGGGTCAGGGAGTACTCATATGGGACTAGGGTAACTCACTTGCGGTCAGAGAGTACATATAAAGAGGATAGGATAACTCATTTGGGGTCAGAGAGTACATATAAAGGGGCTAGGATAACTCACTTTGGGTCAAGGAGTACTTATATTGGACTAGGCTAAATCACTTTGTGTCTGGGAGTACTTATATGGAACCAGGGTAACTCTCTTGGGGCCAGGGTGTACTTATAAAGGGGCTAGGGTAACTCACTTGCGGTCAGGGAGTACTTATTAAGGGACTAGGGTAACCCAATTTGGGTCAAGGAGTACTTATACTAGACTAGGCTATCTCACTTGGTGTCTGGGAGTACATATATGGGACCAGGGTAACTCACTTGGGGACAGGGTGTACTTATAAAGGGGCTAGGGTAGCTCACTTGGGGTCAGGGAGAACATTTATGTGACTAAGGTAACACACTTGGGGTCAGGGAGTACATATAAAGGGGCTAGGATAACTCACTTGCAGTCAGAGAGTACATATAAAGGGGCTAGGATAACTCACTTGCGTTCAGAGAGTACATATAAAGGGGCTAGGATAACTCACTTTCGGTCAGAGAGTACATATAAAGGGGCTAGGATAACTCCATTGGGGTCAGGGAGTACTTATATAGGGGCTAGGGTAACTCACTTGCGGTCAGAAAGTACATATAAAGTGGCTAGGATAACTCACTTAGGGCCAGGGTGTACTTATAAAGGGGCTAGGGTAACACATTTGGGGTCAGGGAGTACTTATATGGGACTAGGGTAACTCACTTGCGGTCAGAGAGTACATATAAAGGGGCTAGGATAACTCACTTGTGGTCAGGGAGTACTTATATAGGGGCTAGGGTAACTCACTTGGGGTCAGGGAGAACATATATAGGGATAGGATAACTCACTTGCAGTCAGAGAGCACATATAAAGGGGCTAGAATAACTCACTTGGGGTCAGGGAGTACTTATAAAAGGGCTATGGTAACTCAATTGGGGTAAGGAGTACTTATATAGGACTAGGGTAATTCACTTGCGGTCAGAGAGAACATATATAGGGATAGGATAACTCACTTGCGGTCAGAGAGTACATATAAAGGGGCTAGAATAACTCACTTGTTGTCAGGGAGTACTTCTATGGGACTAGGGTAACTCACTTGGGGTCTGGGAGTACTTATATGGGACTACGGTAACCCACTTAAGGTCAAGGAGTACTTATATGGGACTAGGGTAACTCTCTTGAGGTCAGGGAGTACATATAAAGGGGTTAGGGTGACTCAATTTGGGTCAAGGAGTACTTGTATTGGACTAGGCTAACTCACTTGGTGTCTGGGAGTACTTATATGGGACCATGGTAACTCCCTTGGTGCCAGCGTGTACTTATAAAGGGGCTAGGGTAACTCACTTGGGGTCAGGGAGTAGTTATAAGGGACTAGGGTAACTCACTTGGGGTCTGGGAGTACTTATATAGGGGCTAGGGTAACTCACTTGGGGTCAGGGAGTACTTCGATGGTACTAGGATAACTCACTTGGGGTCAGGGAGTACTTATAAAGGGGCTAGGATAACTCACTTGCGGTCAGAGAGTACATATAAAGTGACTAGGATAACTCACTTGGGGTCAGGGGGTACTTATAAAGGGGCTATGGTAAATCACTTGGGGTCAGGAAGTACTAATATGGGACTAGGGTATTACACATGCCGTCAGAGAGTACATATAAAGGGGCTAGGATAACTCACTTGGGGTCAGGGAGTAGTTATAAAGGGGCTATGGTAACTCACTTGGGGAAAGGGAGTACTAATATGGCACTAGGGTAACTTAGGTGCGGTCAGAGAGTACATATAAAGAGGCTAGGATATCTCACTTGGGGTCAGGGAGTACACATAATGGGGCTAGGATAACTCACTTGCGGTCAGAGAGTACATATAAAGGGGCTAGGATAACTCACTTGCGGTCAGAGAGTACATATAAAGGGGCTAGGATAACTCACTTGGGGTCAGGGAGTACTTATAAAGGGGCTAGGGTAACTCACTTGCGGTCAGAGAGTACATATAAAGGGGCTAGGATAACTCACTTGGGGTCAGGGAGTACATATAATGGGGCTAGGATAACTCACTTGCGGTCAGAGAGTACATATAAAGGGGCTAGGATAACTCACTTGGGGTCAGGGAGTACTTATAAAGGCGCTAGGATAACTCACTTGCGGTCAGAGAGTACATATAACGGGGCTAGGATAACTCACTTGGGGTCAGAGAGTACATATAACGGGGCTAGGATAACTCACTTGGGGTCAGGGAGTACTTATAAAGGGGCTATGGTAACTCACTTGGGGTCAGGGAGTACTCATATGGGACTAGGGTAACTCACTTGCGGTCAGAGAGTACATATAAAGAGGATAGGATAACTCATTTGGGGTCAGAGAGTACATATAAAGGGGCTAGGATAACTCACTTGTGGTCAGGGAGTACTTATTTAGGGGCTAGGGTAACTCACTTGGGGTCAGGGAGTACTTCTATGGGACTAGGGTAACTCACTTGGGGCAGGGAGTACTTCTATGGGACTAGGGTAACTCACTTGGGGTCATGGTGTACTTATAAAGGGGCTAGGGTAACTCACTTTGGGTCAAGGAGTACTTATATTGGACTAGGCTAAATCACTTTGTGTCTGGGAGTACTTATATGGAACCAGGGTAACTCTCTTGGGGCCAGGGTGTACTTATAAAGGGGCTAGGGTAACTCACTTGCGGTCAGGGAGTACTTATTAAGGGACTAGGGTAACCCAATTTGGGTCAAGGAGTACTTATACTAGACTAGGCTATCTCACTTGGTGTCTGGGAGTACATATATGGGACCAGGGTAACTCACTTGGGGCCAGGGTGTACTTATAAAGGGGCTAGGGTAGCTCACTTGGGGTCAGGGAGTACATTTATGTGACTAAGGTAACACACTTGGGGTCAGGGAGTACATATAAAGGGGCTAGGATAACTCACTTGCGGTCAGAGAGTACATATAAAGGGGCTAGGATAACTCACTTGCGTTCAGAGAGTACATATAAAGGGGCTAGGATAACTCCATTGGGGTCAGGGAGTACTTATATAGGGGCTAGGGTAACTCACTTGCGGTCAGAAAGTACATATAAAGTGGCTAGGATAACTCACTTAGGGCCAGGGTGTACTTATAAAGGGGCTAGGGTAACACATTTGGGGTCAGGGAGTACTTATATGGGACTAGGGTAACTCACTTGCGGTCAGAGAGTACATATAAAGGGGCTAGGATAACTCACTTGTGGTCAGGGAGTACTTATATAGGGGCTAGGGTAACTCACTTGGGGTCAGGGAGAACATATATAGGGATAGGATAACTCACTTGCAGTCAGAGAGCACATATAAAGGGGCTAGAATAACTCACTTGGGGTCAGGGAGTACTTATAAAGGGGCTATGGTAACTCAATTGGGGTAAGGAGTACTTATATAGGACTAGGGTAATTCACTTGCGGTCAGAGAGAACATATATAGGGATAGGATAACTCACTTGCGGTCAGAGAGTACATATAAAGGGGCTAGAATAACTCACTTGTTGTCAGGGAGTACTTCTATGGGACTAGGGTAACTCTCTTGAGGTCAGGGAGTACATATAAAGGGGTTAGGGTAACTCAATTTGGGTCAAGGAGTACTTGTATTGGACTAGGCTAACTCACTTGGTGTCTGGGAGTACTTATATGGGACCATGGTAACTCCCTTGGTGCCAGCGTGTACTTATAAAGGGGCTAGGGTAACTCACTTGGGGTCAGGGAGTAGTTATAAGGGACTAGGGTAACTCACTTGGGGTCTGGGAGTACTTATATAAGGGCTAGGGTAACTCACTTGGGGTCAGGGAGTACTTCGATGGTACTAGGATAACTCACTTGGGGTCAGGGAGTACTTATAAAGGGGCTAGGATAACTCACTTGCGGTCAGAGAGTACATATAAAGTGACTAGGATAACTCACTTGGGGTCAGGGGGTACTTATAAAGGGGCTATGGTAAATCACTTGGGGTCAGGAAGTACTAATATGGGACTAGGGTATTACACTTGCCGTCAGAGAGTACATATAAAGGGGCTAGGATAACTCACTTGGGGTCAGGGAGTAGTTATAAAGGGGCTATCGTAACTCACTTGGGGAAAGGGAGTACTAATATGGCACTAGGGTAACTTAGGTGCGGTCAGAGAGTACATATAAAGGGGCTAGGATAACTCACTTGGGGTCAGGGAGTACTTATAAAGGCGCTAGGATAACTCACTTGCGGTCAGAGAGTACATATAACGGGGCTAGGATAACTCACTTGGGGTCAGAGAGTACATATAACGGGGCTAGGATAACTCACTTGGGGTCAGGGAGTACTTATAAAGGGGCTATGGTAACTCACTTGGGGTCAGGGAGTACTCATATGGGACTAGGGTAACTCACTTGCGGTCAGAGAGTACATATAAAGAGGATAGGATAACTCATTTGGGGTCAGGGAGTACATATAAAGGGGCTAGGATAACTCACTTGCGGTCAGAGAGTACATATAAAGGGGCTAGGATAACTCACTTGCGTTCAGAGAGTACATATAAAGGGGCTAGGATAACTCACTTTCGGTCAGAGAGTACATATAAAGGGGCTAGGATAACTCCATTGGGGTCAGGGAGTACTTATATAGGAGCTAGGGTAACTCACTTGCGGTCAGAGAGTACATATAAAGGGGCTAGGATAACTCACTTGGGGTCAGGGAGTACTTATAAAGGCGCTAGGATAACTCACTTGCGGTCAGAGAGTACATATAACGGGGCTAGGATAACTCACTTGGGGTCAGAGAGTACATATAACGGGGCTAGGATAACTCACTTGGGGTCAGGGAGTACTTATAAAGGGGCTATGGTAACTCACTTGGGGTCAGGGAGTACTCATATGGGACTAGGGTAACTCACTTGCGGTCAGAGAGTACATATAAAGAGGATAGGATAACTCATTTGGGGTCAGAGAGTACATATAAAGGGGCTAGGATAACTCACTTGTGGTCAGGGAGTACTTATTAAGGGACTAGGGTAACCCAATTTGGGTCAAGGAGTACTTATACTAGACTAGGCTATCTCACTTGGTGTCTGGGAGTACATATATGGGACCAGTGTAACTCACTTGGGGCCAGGGTGTACTTATAAAGGGGCTAGGGTAGCTCACTTGGGGGCAGGGAGTACATTTATGTGACTAAGGTAACACACTTGGGGTCAGGGAGTACATATAAAGGGGCTAGGATAACTCACTTGCGGTCAGAGAGTACATATACAGGGGCTAGGATAACTCACTTGGTGTCAGGGAGTACTTATAAAGGGGCAAGGGTAACTCACTTGCGGTCAGAGAGTACATATAAAGGGGCTAGGATAACTCACTTGCGGTCAGGGAGTACATATAATGGGGCTAGGATAACTCACTTTCGGTCAGAGAGTACATATAAAGGGGCTAGGATAACTCCATTGGGGTCAGGGAGTACTTATATAGGGGCTAGGGTAACTCACTTGCGGTCAGAGAGTACATATAAAGTGGCTAGGATAACTCACTTGGGGTCAGGGAGTACTTCTATGGGACTAGGGTAACTCACTTGGGGTCAGGGTGTACTTATAAAGGGGCTAGGGTAACTCACTTGGGGTCAGGGAGTACTTATAAATGGGCTAGGGTAACCCATTTTCGGTCAAGGAGTACTTATACTAGACTAGGCTAACTCACTTGGTGTCTGGGAGTACTTATATGGGACCAGGGTAACTCACTTGTGGCCGGGTGTACTTATAAAGGGGTCTAGGGTAACTCACTTGGGGTCAGGGAGTACTTATAAAGGGGCTATGGTAACTCACTTGGGTTCAGGGAGTACTTATATGGAACTAGGGTAACTCACTTGCGGTCAGGGAATACTTATATAGGGGCTAGGGAAACCCACTTGGGGTCAGTGAGTACTTCTATGGGACTAGGGTATCTCACTTGGGGTCAGGGTGTACTTATAAAGGGGCTAGGGTAACTCACTTGTGGTCAGGGAGTACTTATTTAGGGGCTATGGTACCTCACTTTGGGTCAGGGAGTACTTATAAGGGATTAGGGTAACTCACTTGGGGTCAGGGAGTACTTATATATGACCAGGGTAACTCACTTGGGGCCAGGGTGTACTTATAAGGGACTAGGGTAACTCACTTGCCGTCAGAGAGTACTTATATGGGATTAGGGTAACTCACTTGGGGTCAGGGAGTACTTATATGGGACCAGGGTAACTCACTTGGGGCCAGGATGTACTTATAAAGGGTCTAGGGTAACTCACTTGGGGTCAGGGTGTACTTATAAAGGGGTTAGAATATCTCACTTGCAGTTAGGGAGTACTTACAAAGGTGATATGGTAAAACACTTGGGGCCAGGGAGTACTTCTACGGGACTAGGGTAACTCACTTGGGGTCAGGGAGAACATTTATGTGACTAAGGTAACACACTTGGGGTCAGGGAGAACATATAAATGGGTTAGGATAACTCACTTCCGGTCAGAGATTACATATAAAGGGGCTAGGATAACTCACTTGCGGTCAGAGAGTACATATAAAGGGGCTAGGATAACTCACTTGGGGTCAGGGAGTACTTATAAAGGGGCTATGGTAACTCACTTGGGGTCAGGGAGTACTTATATGGGACTAGGGTAACTCACTTGCGGTCAGAGAGTACATATAAAGGGGCTAGGATAACTCACTTGCGGTCAGGGAGTACATATAATGGGGCTAGGATAACTCACTTGCGTTCAGAGAGTACATATAAAGTGGCTAGGATAACTCACTTGGGGTCAGGGAGTACTTATAAAGGGGCTATGGTAACTCACTTGGGGTCAGGGAGTACTTATATGGGACTAGGGTAACTCACTTGCGGTCAGAGAGTACATATAAAGGGGCTAGGATAACTCACTTGTGGTCAGGGAGTACTTATATAGGGGCTAGGGTAACTCACTTGGGGTCAGGGAGTACTTATATAGGACTAGGGTAATTCACTTGCGGTCAGAGAGAACATATATAGTGATAGGATAACTCACTTGCGGTCAGAGAGCACATATAAAGGGGCTAGAATAACTCACTTGGGGTCAGGGAGTACTTATAAAGGGGCTATGGTAACTCAATTGGGGTAAGGAGTACTTATATAGGACTAGGGTAATTCACTTGCGGTCAGAGAGAACATATATAGGGATAGGATAACTCACTTGCGGTCAGAGAGTACATATAAAGGGGCTAGAATAATTCACTTGTTGTCAGGGAGTACTTCTATGGGACTAGGGTAACTCACTTGGGGTCTGGGAGTACTTATATGGGACTAGGGTAACCCACTTAAGGTCAAGGAGTACTTATATGGGACTAGGGTAACTCTCTTGAGGTCAGGGAGTACATATAAAGGGGTTAGGGTAACTCAATTTGGGTCAAGGAGTACATTTATCTGACTAAGTTAACACACTTGGGGTCAGGGAGTACTTATAAAGGGGCTAGGGTAACTCTCATAGGGACAGGAAGTACTTATATGGGACTAGGGTAACTCACTTGCGGTCAGTGAGTACATATAAAGGGGCTAGGATAACTCACTAGTGGTTGGGGAGTACATATAAAGGGGCTAAGGTAACACACTTGGGTTCAGGGAGTAGTTATAAAGGGGCTATGGTAACTCACTTGGGGTCAGGGATTACATATAAAGGGGCTAGGGTAACTCACTTGGGGTCAGGGAGTACTTATAAAGGGGTTAGAATAACTCACTTGGGGTCACGGAGTACTTATAAAGGGGCTATGGTAACTCACTTGGGGCCAGGGAGTACTTATAAAGGGGTTATGTTAACTCACTTGGGGTCAGGGAGTACATATAAAGGAGCTAGGATAACTCACTTGGGGTCAGGGTGTACTTATTTGGGACTAGGGTACTCACTTGGGGTCAGGGAGTACTTCTATGGGACTAGGGTAACTCACTTGGGGTCAGGGAGTACTTCTATGGGACTAGGGTAACTCACTTGGGGTCAGGGATTACTTATATAGGGGCTAGTGTAACTCATTGGGGGTCAGGGAGTACTTATATGGGACTAGGGTAAGTCACTTGCGGTCAGAGAGTTCATATAAAGCGGCTAGAGTAACTCACTTTGGGTCAAGGAGTACTTATATTGGACTAGGCTAAATCACTTGGTGTCTGGGAGTACTTATATGGGACCAGGGTAACTCCCTTGGGGCCAGGGTGTACTTATAAAGGGGCTAGGGTAACTCACTTGCGGTCAGAGAGTACATATAAAGGGGATAGGATAACTCACTTGCGGGCAGAGAGTACATATAAAGGGGATAGGATAACTCACTTGCGGGCAGAGAGTACATATAAAGGGGATAGGATAACTCACATGGGGTCAGGGAGTACTTATAAAGGGGCTATGGTAACACACTTGGGGTCAGGGAGTACTACTATGGGACTAGGGTAACTCACTTGCGGTCAGAGAGTACATATAATGGGGCTAGGATAACTCACTTGGGGTCAGGGAGTACTTCTTTGGGACTAGGGTAACTCATTGGGGTCAGGGAGTACTTCTATGGGACTAGGGTAACTCACTTGGGGTCAGGGAGTACTTATAAAGGGGCTATGTTAACTCAGTTGGGGTAAGGAGTACTTATATAGGACTAGGGTAACTCACTTGCGCTCAGAGAATACATATAAAGGGGCTAGAATAACTCACTTGTTGTCAGGGAGTACTTATATGGGACTAGGGTAACTCACTTTCTGTCAAAGAGTACATATAAGGGGGCTATGATAAATCACTTGGGGTCAGGGAGTACTTATTTGGGACTAGGCTACTCACTTGGGGACAGGGAGTTCTTATATGGGACTAGGGTAACTCACTTGCGGTCAGAGAGTACATATAAAGAGGATAGGATAAATCACTTGAGGTCAGGGAGTACATTTATGTGACTAAGTTAACACACTTGGGGTCAGGGAGTACTTATAAAGGGGCTATGGTAACTCACTTGGGGTCAGGGAGTACATATAAAGGGGCTAGGGTAACTCACTTGCGGTCAGAGAGTACATATAAAGGGGCTAGGATAACTCACTTGGGGTCAGGGAGTACTTATAAAGGTGATATGGTAACTCACTTGGGGTCAGGGAGTACTTATAAAGGGGCTATGGTAACTCACTTGGGGTCAGGGTGTACTTATATGGGACTAGGGTAACTCACTTGCGGTCAGGGAGTACATATAAAGGGGCTAGGATAACTCACTTGGGGTCAGGGTGTACTTATAAAGCGGCTATGGTACCTCACTTGGGGCCAGGGAGTACTTATATGGGACTAGGGTAACTCACTTGCGGTCAGGGAGTACTTATAAAGGGGCTATGGTAACACACTTGGGGTCAGGGAGTACTTATTTGGGACAAGGGTACTCACTTAGGGACAGGGAGTTCTTATATGGGACTAGGGTAACTCAATTGCGGTCAGAGAGTACATATAATGGGGCTAGGATAACTCACTTGGGGTCAGGGAGTACTTCTATGGGACTAGGGTAACACACTTGGGGTCAGGGAGTACTTCTATGGGACTAGGGTAACTCACTTGGGGTCAGGGATTACTTATATAGGGGCTAGTGTAACTCATTAGGGGTCAGGGAGTACTTATATGGGATTAGGGTAAGTCACTTGCGGTCAGAGAGTACATATAAAGGGACTAGGATAACTCACTTGGGGTCAGGGGGTACTTATAAAGGGGCTATGGTAAATCACTTGGGGTCAGGAAGTACTAATATGGGACTAGGGTATTTCACTTGCCGTCAGAGAGTACATATAAAGGGGCTAGGATAACTCACTTGGGGTCAGGGAGTAGTTATAAAGGGGCTATGGTAACTCACTTGGGGCCAGGGAGTACTTGTAAAGGGGCTAGGGTACTTCACTTGGGTTCAGGGAGTACTTATAAAGGGGCTAGGGTAACTCACTTGCGGTCAGAGAGTACATATAAAGGGGCTAGGATAACTCACATGGGGTCAGGGAGTACTTATAAAGGTGATATGGTAACTCACTTGGGGTCAGGGAGTACTTATAAAGGGGCTATGGTAACTCACTTGGGGTCAGGGTGTACTTATATGGGACTAGGGTAACTCACTTGCGGTCAGGGAGTACATATAAAGGGGCTAGGATAACTCACTTGGGGTCAGGGTGTACTTATAAAGCGGCTATGGTACCTCACTTGGGGCCAGGGAGTATTTATATGGGACTAGGGTAACTCACTTGCGGTCAGGGAGTACTTATAAAGGGGCTATGGTAACACACTTGGGGTCAGGGAGTACTTATTTGGGACTAGGGTACTCACTTAGGGACAGGGAGTTCTTATATGGGACTAGGGTAACTCACTTGCGGTCAGAGAGTACATATAATGGGGCTAGGATAACTCACTTGGGGTCAGGGGGTACTTATAAAGGGGCTATGGTAAATCACTTGGGGTCAGGAAGTACTAATATGGGACTAGGGTATTTCACTTGCCGTCAGAGAGGACATATAAAGGGGCTAGGATAACTCACTTGGGGTCAGGGAGTAGTTATAAAGGGGCTATGGTAACTCACTTGGGGCCAGGGAGTACTTGTAAAGGGGCTAGGGTACTTCACTTGGGGTCAGGGAGTACTTATAAAGGGGCTATGGTAACTCACTTGGGGTCAGGGAGTACATATAAAGTGGCTAGGGTAAATCACTTGCGGTCAGAGAGTACATATAAAGGGGCTAGGATAACTCACTTGGGGTCAGGGAGTACTTATAAAGGTGATATGGTAACTCACTTGGGGTCAGGGAGTACTTATAAAGGGGCTATGGTAACTCACTTGGGGTCAGGGTGTACTTATATGGGACTAGGGTAACTCACTTGCGGTCAGGGAGTACATATAAAGGGGCTAGGATAACTCACTTGGGGTCAGGGTGTACTTATAAAGCGGCTATGGTACCTCACTTGGGGCCAGGGAGTATTTATATGGGACTAGGGTAACTCACTTGCGGTCAGGGAGTACTTATAAAGGGGCTATGGTAACACACTTGGGGTCAGGGAGTACTTATTTGGGACTAGGGTACTCACTTAGGGACAGGGAGTTCTTATATGGGACTAGGGTAACTCACTTGCGGTCAGAGAGTACATATAATGGGGCTAGGATAACTCACTTGGGGTCAGGGAGTACTTCTATGGGACTAGGGTAACACACTTGGGGTCAGGGAGTACTTCTATGGGACTAGGGTAACTCACTTGGGGTCAGGGATTACTTATATAGGGGCTAGTGTAACTCATTGGGGGTCAGGGAGTACTTATATGGGATTAGGGTAAGTCACTTGCGGTCAGAAAGTACATATAAAGGGACTAGGATAACTCACTTGGGTCAGGGGGTACTTATAAAGGGGCTATGGTAAATCACTTGGGGTCAGGAAGTACTAATATGGGACTATGGTATTTCACTTGCCGTCAGAGAGTACATATAAAGGGGCTAGGATAACTCACTTGGGATCAGGGAGTAGTTATAAAGGGGCTATGATAACTCACTTGGGGTCAGGGAGTACTAATATGGCACTAGGGTAACTCACTTGCGGTCAGAGAGTACATATAAAGGGGCTAGGATAACTCACTTGGGGTCAGGGAGTACTTATAAAGGTGATATGGTAACTCACTTGGGGACAGGGAGTACTTATATGGGACTAGGGTAGCTCAGTTACGGTCAGAGAGTACATATAAAGGGGCTAGGATAACTCACTTTGGGTCAGGGAGTACATATAATGGGGCTAGGATAACTCAGTTGCGGACAGAGAGTACATATAAAGGGGCTAGGATAACTCACTTGCGGTCAGAGAGTACACATAAAGGGGCTAGGATAACTCACTTGGGGTCAGGGAGTACTTATAAAGGGGCTAAGGTAACTCCCTTGCGGTCAGAGAGTACATATAAAGGGGCTAGGATAACTCACCTGGGGTCAGGGAGTACATATAATGGGGCTAGGATAACTCACTTGCGGTCAGAGAGTACATATAAAGGGGCTAGGATAACTCACTTGGGGTCAGGGAGTACTTATAAAGGCGCTAGGATAACTCACTTGCGGTCAGAGAGTACATATAAGGGGGCTAGGATAACTCACTTGGGGTCAGGGAGTACTTATAAAGGGGCTATGGTAACTCACTTGGGGTCAGGGAGTACTTATATGGGACTAGGGTAACTCACTTGCGGTCAGAGAGTACATATAAAGAGGATAGGATAACTCATTTGGGGTCAGAGAGTACTTATAAAGCGGCTATGGTACTTCACTTTGGGTCAGGGAGTACTTATATGGGATTAGGGTAACTCACTTGTGGTCAGGGAGTACTTATAAAGGGGCTAGGGTAACTCACTTGGGGTCAGGGAGTACTTATAAAGGGGTTAGAATATCTCACTTGCGGTTAGTGAGTACTTACAAAGGTGATATGGTAAAACACTTGGGGTCAGGGAGTACTTCTATGGGACTAGGGTAACTTACTTGCGTACAGAGAGTACATATAAAGGGGCTAGGATAACTCACTTGTGGTCAGGGAGTACTTATATAGGGGCTAGGGTAACTCACTTGGGGTCAGGGAGTACTTCTATGGGACTAGGGTAACTCACTTGGGGTCAGGGAGTACTTCTATGGGACTAGGGTAACTCACTTGGGGTCAGGGTGTACTTATAAAGGGGCTAGGGTAACTCACTTTGGGTCAAGGAGTACTTATATTGGACTAGGCTAAATCACTTGGTGTCTGGAAGTACTTATATGGGACCAGGGTAACTCTCTTGGGGCCAGGGTGTACTTATAAAGGGGTTAGGGTAACTCAATTTGGGTCAAGGAGTACTTGTATTGGACTAGGCTAACTCACTTGGCGTCTGGGAGTACTTATATGGGACCAGGGTAACTCCCTTGGTGCCAAGGTGTACTTATAAAGGGGCTAGGGTAACTCACTTGGGGTCAGGGAGTAGTTATAAGGGACTAGGGTAACTCACTTGGGGTCTGGGAGTACTTATATAGGGGCTAGGATAACTCACTTGGGGTCAGGGAGTACTTCGATGGGTCTAGGATAACTCACTTGGGGTCAGGGAGTACTTATAAAGGGGCTATGGTAAATCACTTGGGGTCCGGAAGTACTAATATGGGACTAGGGTATTTCACTTGCCATCAGAGAGTACATATAAAGGGGCTAGGATAACTCACTTGGGGTCAGGGGGTAGTTATAAAGGGGCTATGGTATCTCACTTAGGGTCAGGGAGTACTAATATGGTACTAGGGTAACTTAGTTGCGGTCAGAGAGTACATATAAAGGGGATAGGATAACTCACTTGGGGTCAGGGAGTACATATAATGGGGCTGGGATAACTCACTTGCGGTCAGAGAGTACATATAAAGGGGCTAGGATAACTCACTTGCGGTCAGAGAGTACATATAAAGGGGCTAGGATAACTCACTTGGGGTCAGGGAGTACTTATAAAGGGGCTAGGGTAACTCACTTGCGGTCAGAGAGTACATATAAAGGGGCTAGGATAACTCACTTGGGGTCAGGGAGTACATATAATGGGGCTAGGATAACTCACTTGGGGTCAGGGAGTACTTATAAAGGGGCTAGGATAACTCACTTGCGGTCAGAGAGTACATATAAAGGGACTAAGATAACTCACTTGGGGTCAGGGAGTACTTATAAAGGGGCTATGGTAAATCACTTAGGGTCAGGAAGTACTAATATGGGACTAGGTTAACTCACTTGCGGTCAGAGAATACATATAAAGAGGATAGGATAACTCATTTGGGGTCAGGGAGTACATATAAAGGGGCTAGGATAATTCACTTGCGGTCAGAGAGTACATATAAAGGGGCTAGAATAATTCACTTGTTGTCAGGGAGTACTTCTATGGGACTAGGGTAACTCACTTGGGGTCTGGGAGTACTTATATGGGACTAGGGTAACCCACTTAAGGTCAAGGAGTACTTATATGGGACTAGGTTAACTCTCTTGAGGTCAGGGAGTACATATAAAGGGGTTAGGGTAACTCAATTTGGGTCAAGGAGTACATTTATCTGACTAAGTTAACACACTTGGGGTCAGGGAGTACTTATAAAGGGGCTAGGGTAACTCTCATAGGGACAGGAAGTACTTATATGGGACTAGGGTAACTCACTTGCGGTCAGTGAGTACATATAAAGGGGCTAGGATAACTCACTAGTGGTTGGGGAGTACATATAAAGGGGCTAAGGTAACACACTTGGGTTCAGGGAGTAGTTATAAAGGGGCTATGGTAACTCACTTGGGGTCAGGGATTACATATAAAGGGGCTAGGGTAACTCACTTGGGGTCAGGGAGTACTTATAAAGGGGTTAGAATAACTCACTTGGGGTCACGGAGTACTTATAAAGGGGCTATGGTAACTCACTTGGGGCCAGGGAGTACTTATAAAGGGGTTATGTTAACTCACTTGGGGTCAGGGAGTACATATAAAGGAGCTAGGATAACTCACTTGGGGTCAGGGTGTACTTATTTGGGACTAGGGTACTCACTTGGGGTCAGGAAGTACTTCTATGGGACTAGGGTAACTCACTTGGGGTCAGGGAGTACTTCTATGGGACTAGGGTAACTCACTTGGGGTCAGGGATTACTTATATAGGGGCTAGTGTAACTCATTGGGGGTCAGGGAGTACTTATATGGGACTAGGGTAAGTCACTTGCGGTCAGAGAGTTCATATAAAGCGGCTAGAGTAACTCACTTTGGGTCAAGGAGTACTTATATTGGACTAGGCTAAATCACTTGGTGTCTGGGAGTACTTATATGGGACCAGGGTAACTCCCTTGGGGCCAGGGTGTACTTATAAAGGGGCTAGGGTAACTCACTTGCGGTCAGAGAGTACATATAAAGGGGATAGGATAACTCACTTGCGGGCAGAGAGTACATATAAAGGGGATAGGATAACTCACTTGCGGGCAGAGAGTACATATAAAGGGGATAGGATAACTCACATGGGGTCAGGGAGTACTTATAAAGGGGCTATGGTAACACACTTGGGGTCAGGGAGTACTACTATGGGACTAGGGTAACTCACTTGCGGTCAGAGAGTACATATAATGGGGCTAGGATAACTCACTTGGGGTCAGGGAGTACTTCTTTGGGACTAGGGTAACTGATTGGGGTCAGGGAGTACTTCTATGGGACTAGGGTAACTCACTTGGGGTCAGGGAGTACTTATAAAGGGGCTATGTTAACTCAGTTGGGGTAAGGAGTACTTATATAGGACTAGGGTAACTCACTTGCGCTCAGAGAATACATATAAAGGGGCTAGAATAACTCACTTGTTGTCAGGGAGTACTTATATGGGACTAGGGTAACTCACTTTCTGTCAAAGAGTACATATAAGGGGGCTATGATAAATCACTTGGGGTCAGGGAGTACTTCTATGGGACTAGGGTAACTCACTTGGGGTCAGGGAGTACTTCTATGGGACTAGGGTAACTCACTTGGGGTCAGGGTGTACTTCTAAAGGGGCTAGGGTAACTCACTTTGGGTCAAGGAGTACTTATATTGGACTAGGCTAAATCACTTGGTGTCTGGAAGTACTTATATGGGACCAGGGTAACTCTCTTGGGGCCAGGGTGTACTTATAAAGGGGTTAGGGTAACTCAATTTGGGTCAAGGAGTACTTGTATTGGACTAGGCTAACTCACTTGGCGTCTGGGAGTACTTATATGGGACCAGGGTAACTCCCTTGGTGCCAAGGTGTACTTATAAAGGGGCTAGGGTAACTCACTTGGGGTCAGGGAGTAGTTATAAGGGACTAGGGTAACTCACTTGGGGTCTGGGAGTACTTATATAGGGGCTAGGATAACTCACTTGGGGTCAGGGAGTACTTCGATGGGTCTAGGATAACTCACTTGGGGTCAGGGAGTACTTATAAAGGGGCTATGGTAAATCACTTGGGGTCCGGAAGTACTAATATGGGACTAGGGTATTTCACTTGCCATCAGAGAGTACATATAAAGGGGCTAGGATAACTCACTTGGGGTCAGGGGGTAGTTATAAAGGGGCTATGGTATCTCACTTAGGGTCAGGGAGTACTAATATGGTACTAGGGTAACTTAGTTGCGGTCAGAGAGTACATATAAAGGGGATAGGATAACTCACTTGGGGTCAGGGAGTACATATAATGGGGCTGGGATAACTCACTTGCGGTCAGAGAGTACATATAAAGGGGCTAGGATAACTCACTTGCGGTCAGAGAGTACATATAAAGGGGCTAGGATAACTCACTTGGGGTCAGGGAGTACTTATAAAGGGGCTAGGGTAACTCACTTGCGGTCAGAGAGTACATATAAAGGGGCTAGGATAACTCACTTGGGGTCAGGGAGTACATATAATGGGGCTAGGATAACTCACTTGGGGTCAGGGAGTACTTATAAAGGGGCTAGGATAACTCACTTGCGGTCAGAGAGTACATATAAAGGGACTAAGATAACTCACTTGGGGTCAGGGAGTACTTATAAAGGGGCTATGGTAAATCACTTAGGGTCAGGAAGTACTAATATGGGACTAGGTTAACTCACTTGCGGTCAGAGAATACATATAAAGAGGATAGGATAACTCATTTGGGGTCAGGGAGTACATATAAAGGGGCTAGGATAATTCACTTGCGGTCAGAGAGTACATATAAAGGGGCTAGAATAATTCACTTGTTGTCAGGGAGTACTTCTATGGGACTAGGGTAACTCACTTGGGGTCTGGGAGTACTTATATGGGACTAGGGTAACCCACTTAAGGTCAAGGAGTACTTATATGGGACTAGGTTAACTCTCTTGAGGTCAGGGAGTACATATAAAGGGGTTAGGGTAACTCAATTTGGGTCAAGGAGTACATTTATCTGACTAAGTTAACACACTTGGGGTCAGGGAGTACTTATAAAGGGGCTAGGGTAACTCTCATAGGGACAGGAAGTACTTATATGGGACTAGGGTAACTCACTTGCGGTCAGTGAGTACATATAAAGGGGCTAGGATAACTCACTAGTGGTTGGGGAGTACATATAAAGGGGCTAAGGTAACACACTTGGGTTCAGGGAGTAGTTATAAAGGGGCTATGGTAACTCACTTGGGGTCAGGGATTACATATAAAGGGGCTAGGGTAACTCACTTGGGGTCAGGGAGTACTTATAAAGGGGTTAGAATAACTCACTTGGGGTCACGGAGTACTTATAAAGGGGCTATGGTAACTCACTTGGGGCCAGGGAGTACTTATAAAGGGGTTATGTTAACTCACTTGGGGTCAGGGAGTACATATAAAGGAGCTAGGATAACTCACTTGGGGTCAGGGTGTACTTATTTGGGACTAGGGTACTCACTTGGGGTCAGGAAGTACTTCTATGGGACTAGGGTAACTCACTTGGGGTCAGGGAGTACTTCTATGGGACTAGGGTAACTCACTTGGGGTCAGGGATTACTTATATAGGGGCTAGTGTAACTCATTGGGGGTCAGGGAGTACTTATATGGGACTAGGGTAAGTCACTTGCGGTCAGAGAGTTCATATAAAGCGGCTAGAGTAACTCACTTTGGGTCAAGGAGTACTTATATTGGACTAGGCTAAATCACTTGGTGTCTGGGAGTACTTATATGGGACCAGGGTAACTCCCTTGGGGCCAGGGTGTACTTATAAAGGGGCTAGGGTAACTCACTTGCGGTCAGAGAGTACATATAAAGGGGATAGGATAACTCACTTGCGGGCAGAGAGTACATATAAAGGGGATAGGATAACTCACTTGCGGGCAGAGAGTACATATAAAGGGGATAGGATAACTCACATGGGGTCAGGGAGTACTTATAAAGGGGCTATGGTAACACACTTGGGGTCAGGGAGTACTACTATGGGACTAGGGTAACTCACTTGCGGTCAGAGAGTACATATAATGGGGCTAGGATAACTCACTTGGGGTCAGGGAGTACTTCTTTGGGACTAGGGTAACTGATTGGGGTCAGGGAGTACTTCTATGGGACTAGGGTAACTCACTTGGGGTCAGGGAGTACTTATAAAGGGGCTATGTTAACTCAGTTGGGGTAAGGAGTACTTATATAGGACTAGGGTAACTCACTTGCGCTCAGAGAATACATATAAAGGGGCTAGAATAACTCACTTGTTGTCAGGGAGTACTTATATGGGACTAGGGTAACTCACTTTCTGTCAAAGAGTACATATAAGGGGGCTATGATAAATCACTTGGGGTCAGGGAGTACTTATTTGGGACTAGGCTACTCACTTGGGGACAGGGAGTTCTTATATGGGACTAGGGTAACTCACTTGCGGTCAGAGAGTACATATAAAGAGGATAGGATAAATCACTTGAGGTCAGGGAGTACATTTATGTGACTAAGTTAACACACTTGGGGTCTGGGAGTACTTATAAAGGGGCTAGGGTAACTCTCATAGGGACAGGAAGTACTTATATGGGACTAGGGTAACTCACTTGCGGTCAGTGAGTACATATAAAGGGGCTAGGATAACTCACTAGTGGTTGGGGAGTACATATAAAGGGGCTAGGATAACTCACTTGGGGTCAGGGTGTACTTATAAAGCGGCTATGGTAACTCACTTGGGGCCAGGGAGTACTTATAAAGGGGCTAGGGTAACTCACTTGGGGTCAGGGAGTACTTATAAAGGGGCTATGGTAACTCACTTGGGGTCAGGGAGTACATATAAAGGGGCTAGGGTAACTCACTTGCGGTCAGAGAGTACATATAAAGGGGCTAGGATAACTCACTTGGGGTCAGGGAGTACTTATAAAGGTGATATGGTAACTCACTTGGGGTCAGGGAGTACTTATAAAGGGGCTATGGTAACTCACTTGGGGTCAGGGTGTACTTATATGGGACTAGGGTAACTCACTTGCGGTCAGGGAGTACATATAAAGGGGCTAGGATAACTCACTTGGGGTCAGGGTGTACTTATAAAGCGGCTATGGTACCTCACTTGGGGCCAGGGAGTACTTATATGGGACTAGGGTAACTCACTTGCGGTCAGGGAGTACATATAAAGGGGCTATGGTAACACACTTGGGGTCAGGGAGTACTTATTTGGGACTAGGGTACTCACTTAGGGACAGGGAGTTCTTATAAGGGACTAGGGTAACTCAATTGCGGTCAGAGAGTACATATAATGGGGCTAGGATAACTCACTTGGGGTCAGGGAGTACTTCTATGGGACTAGGGTAACACACTTGGGGTCAGGGAGTACTTCTATGGGACTAGGGTAACTCACTTGGGGTCAGGGATTACTTATATAGGGGCTAGTGTAACTCATTAGGGGTCAGGGAGTACTTATATGGGATTAGGGTAAGTCACTTGCGGTCAGAGAGTACATATAAAGGGACTAGGATAACTCACTTGGGGTCAGGGGGTACTTATAAAGGGGCTATGGTAAATCACTTGGGGTCAGGAAGTACTAATATGGGACTAGGGTATTTCACTTGCCGTCAGAGAGTACATATAAAGGGGCTAGGATAACTCACTTGGGGTCAGGGAGTAGTTATAAAGGGGCTGTGGTAACTCACTTGGGGCCAGGGAGTACTTGTAAAGGGGCTAGGGTACTTCACTTGGGTTCAGGGAGTACTTATAAAGGGGCTATGGTAACTCACTTGGGGTCAGGGAGTACATATAAAGTGGCTAGGGTAACTCACTTGCGGTCAGAGAGTACATATAAAGGGGCTAGGATAACTCACTTGGGGTCAGGGAGTACTTATAAAGGTGATATGGTAACTCACTTGGGGTCAGGGAGTACTTATAAAGGGGCTATGGTAACTCACTTGGGGTCAGGGTGTACTTATATGGGACTAGGGTAACTCACTTGCGGTCAGGGAGTACATATAAAGGGGCTAGGATAACTCACTTGGGGTCAGGGTGTACTTATAAAGCGGCTATGGTACCTCACTTGGGGCCAGGGAGTATTTATATGGGACTAGGGTAACTCACTTGCGGTCAGGGAGTACTTATAAAGGGGCTATGGTAACACACTTGGGGTCAGGGAGTACTTATTTGGGACTAGGGTACTCACTTAGGGACAGGGAGTTCTTATATGGGACTAGGGTAACTCACTTGCGGTCAGAGAGTACATATAATGGGGCTAGGATAACTCACTTGGGGTCAGGGGGTACTTATAAAGGGGCTATGGTAAATCACTTGGGGTCAGGAAGTACTAATATGGGACTAGGGTATTTCACTTGCCGTCAGAGAGGACATATAAAGGGGCTAGGATAACTCACTTGGGGTCAGGGAGTAGTTATAAAGGGGCTATGGTAACTCACTTGGGGCCAGGGAGTACTTGTAAAGGGGCTAGGGTACTTCACTTGGGGTCAGGGAGTACTTATAAAGGGGCTATGGTAACTCACTTGGGGTCAGGGAGTACATATAAAGTGGCTAGGGTAACTCACTTGCGGTCAGAGAGTACGTATAAAGGGGCTAGGATAACTCACTTGGGGTCAGGGAGTACTTATAAAGGTGATATGGTAACTCACTTGGGGTCAGGGAGTACTTATAAAGGGGCTATGGTAACTCACTTGGGGTCAGGGTGTACTTATATGGGACTAGGGTAACTCACTTGCGGTCAGGGAGTACATATAAAGGGGCTAGGATAACTCACTTGGGGTCAGGGTGTACTTATAAAGCGGCTATGGTACCTCACTTGGGGCCAGGGAGTATTTATATGGGACTAGGGTAACTCACTTGCGGTCAGGGAGTACTTATAAAGGGGCTATGGTAACACACTTGGGGTCAGGGAGTACTTATTTGGGACTAGGGTACTCACTTAGGGACAGGGAGTTCTTATATGGGACTAGGGTAACTCACTTGCGGTCAGAGAGTACATATAATGGGGCTAGGATAACTCACTTGGGGTCAGGGAGTACTTCTATGGGACTAGGGTAACACACTTGGGGTCAGGGAGTACTTCTATGGGACTAGGGTAACTCACTTGGGGTCAGGGATTACTTATATAGGGGCTAGTGTAACTCATTGGGGGTCAGGGAGTACTTATATGGGATTAGGGTAAGTCACTTGCGGTCAGAAAGTACATATAAAGGGACTAGGATAACTCACTTGGGTCAGGGGGTACTTATAAAGGGGCTATGGTAAATCACTTGGGGTCAGGAAGTACTAATATGGGACTATGGTATTTCACTTGCCGTCAGAGAGTACATATAAAGGGGCTAGGATAACTCACTTGGGATCAGGGAGTAGTTATAAAGGGGCTATGGTAACTCACTTGGGGTCAGGGAGTACTAATATGGCACTAGGGTAACTCACTTGCGGTCAGAGAGTACATATAAAGGGGCTAGGATAACTCACTTGGGGTCAGGGAGTACTTATAAAGGTGATATGGTAACTCACTTGGGGACAGGGAGTACTTATATGGGACTAGGGTAACTCAGTTACGGTCAGAGAGTACATATAAAGGGGCTAGGATAACTCACTTTGGGACAGGGAGTACATATAATGGGGCTAGGATAACTCAGTTGCGGACAGAGAGTACATATAAAGGGGCTAGGATAACTCACTTGCGGTCAGAGAGTACACATAAAGGGGCTAGGATAACTCACTTGGGGTCAGGGAGTACTTATAAAGGGGCTAAGGTAACTCCCTTGCGGTCAGAGAGTACATATAGAGGGGCTAGGATAACTAACCTGGGGTCAGGGAGTACATATAATGGGGCTAGGATAACTCACTTGCGGTCAGAGAGTACATATAAAGGGGCTAGGATAACTCACTTGGGGTCAGGGAGTACTTATAAAGGCGCTAGGATAACTCACTTGCGGTCAGAGAGTACATATAAGGGGGCTAGGATAACTCACTTGGGGTCAGGGAGTACTTATAAAGGGGCTATGGTAAATCACTTAGGGTCAGGAAGTACTAATATGGGACTAGGTTAACTCACTTGCGGTCAGAGAATACATATAAAGAGGATAGGATAACTCATTTGGGGTCAGAGAGTACTTATAAAGGGACTATGGTACCTCACTTTGGGTCAGGGAGTACTTATATGGGATTAGGGTAACTCACTTGGGGTCAGGGAGTACTTATATGGGACCAGGGTAACTCATTTGGGGCCAGGGTGTACTTATAAAGGGGCTAGGGTAACTCACTTGTGGTCAGGGTGTACTTATAAAGGGGTTAGAATATCTCACTTGCGGTTAGGGAGTACTTACAAAGGTGATATGGTAAAACACTTGGGGTCAGAGAGTACTTCTATGGGACTAGGGTAACTTACTTGCGTACAGAGAGTACATATAAAGGGGCTAGGATAACTCACTTGTGGTCAGGGAGTACTTATTTAGGGGCTAGGGTAACTCACTTGGGGTCAGGGAGTACTTCTATGGGACTAGGGTAACTCACTTGGGGCAGGGAGTACCTCTATGGGACTAGGGTAACTCACTTGGGGTCAGGGTGTACTTATAAAGGGGCTAGGATAACTCACTTGGGGTCAGGGAGTACTTACAAAGGGGCTAGGATAACTCACTTGCGGTCAGAGAGTACATATAAAGGGACTAGGATAACTCACTTGGGGTCAGGGAGTACTTATAAAGGGGCTATGGTAAATCACTTGGGGTCAGGAAGTACTAATATGGGACTAGGGTAACTTAGTTGCGGTCAGAGAGTACATATAAAGGGGCTAGAATAACTCACTTGGGGTCAGGGAGTACATATAATGGGGCTAGGATAACTCACTTGCGGTCAGAGAGTACATATAAAGGGGCTAGGATAACTCACTTGCGGTCAGAGAGTACATATAAAGGGGCTAGGATAACTAACTTGGGGTCAGGGAGTACTTATAAAGGGGCTAGGGTAACTCACTTGCGGTCAGAGAGTACATATAAAGGGGCTAGAATAACTCACTTGGGGTCAGGGAGTACATATAAAGTGGCTAGGGTAACTCACTTGCGGTCAGAGAGTACATATAAAGGGGCTAGGATAACTCACTTGGGGTCAGGGAGTACTTATAAAGGTGATATGGTAACTCACTTGGGGTCAGGGAGTACTTATAAAGGGGCTATGGTAACTCACTTGGGGTCAGGGTGTACTTATATGGGACTAGGGTAACTCACTTGCGGTCAGGGAGTACATATAGAGGGGCTAGGATAACTCACTTGGGGTCAGGGTGTACTTATAAAGCGGCTATGGTACCTCACTTGGGGCCAGGGAGTATTTATATGGGACTAGGGTAACTCACTTGCGGTCAGGGAGTACTTATAAAGGGGCTATGGTAACACACTTGGGGTCAGGGAGTACTTATTTGGGACTAGGGTACTCACTTAGGGACAGGGAGTTCTTATATGGGACTAGGGTAACTCACTTGCGGTCAGAGAGTACATATAATGGGGCTAGGATAACTCACTTGGGGTCAGGGAGTACTTCTATGGGACTAGGGTAACACACTTGGGGTCAGGGAGTACTTCTATGGGACTAGGGTAACTCACTTGGGGTCAGGGATTACTTATATAGGGGCTAGTGTAACTCATTGGGGGTCAGGGAGTACTTATATGGGATTAGGGTAAGTCACTTGCGGTCAGAAAGTACATATAAAGGGACTAGGATAACTCACTTGGGTCAGGGGGTACTTATAAAGGGGCTATGGTAAATCACTTGGGGTCAGGAAGTACTAATATGGGACTATGGTATTTCACTTGCCGTCAGAGAGTACATATAAAGGGGCTAGGATAACTCACTTGGGATCAGGGAGTAGTTATAAAGGGGCTATGGTAACTCACTTGGGGTCAGGGAGTACTAATATGGCACTAGGGTAACTCACTTGCGGTCAGAGAGTACATATAAAAGGGCTAGGATAACTCACTTGGGGTCAGGGAGTACTTATAAAGGTGATATGGTAACTCACTTGGGGACAGGGAGTACTTATATGGGACTAGGGTAACTCAGTTACGGTCAGAGAGTACATATAAAGGGGCTAGGATAACTCACTTTGGGTCAGGGAGTACATATAATGGGGCTAGGATAACTCAGTTGCGGACAGAGAGTACATATAAAGGGGCTAGGATAACTCACTTGCGGTCAGAGAGTACACATAAAGGGGCTAGGATAACTCACTTGGGGTCAGGGAGTACTTATAAAGGGGCTAAGGTAACTCCCTTGCGGTCAGAGAGTACATATAAAGGGGCTAGGATAACTCACCTGGGGTCAGGGAGTACATATAATGGGGCTAGGATAACTCACTTGCGGTCAGAGAGTACATATAAAGGGGCTAGGATAACTCACTTGGGGTCAGGGAGTACTTATAAAGGCGCTAGGATAACTCACTTGCGGTCAGAGAGTACATATAAGGGGGCTAGGATAACTCACTTGGGGTCAGGGAGTACTTATAAAGGGGCTATGGTAACTCACTTGGGGTCAGGGAGTACTTATATGGGACTAGGGTAACTCACTTGCGGTCAGAGAGTACATATAAAGAGGATAGGATAACTCATTTGGGGTCAGAGAGTACTTATAAAGCGGCTATGGTACTTCACTTTGGGTCAGGGAGTACTTATATGGGATTAGGGTAACTCACTTGTGGTCAGGGAGTACTTATAAAGGGGCTAGGGTAACTCACTTGGGGTCAGGGAGTACTTATAAAGGGGTTAGAATATCTCACTTGCGGTTAGTGAGTACTTACAAAGGTGATATGGTAAAACACTTGGGGTCAGGGAGTACTTCTATGGGACTAGGGTAACTTACTTGCGTACAGAGAGTACATATAAAGGGGCTAGGATAACTCACTTGTGGTCAGGGAGTACTTATATAGGGGCTAGGGTAACTCACTTGGGGTCAGGGAGTACTTCTATGGGACTAGGGTAACTCACTTGGGGTCAGGGAGTACTTCTATGGGACTAGGGTAACTCACTTGGGGTCAGGGTGTACTTATAAAGGGGCTAGGGTAACTCACTTTGGGTCAAGGAGTACTTATATTGGACTAGGCTAAATCACTTGGTGTCTGGAAGTACTTATATGGGACCAGGGTAACTCTCTTGGGGCCAGGGTGTACTTATAAAGGGGTTAGGGTAACTCAATTTGGGTCAAGGAGTACTTGTATTGGACTAGGCTAACTCACTTGGCGTCTGGGAGTACTTATATGGGACCAGGGTAACTCCCTTGGTGCCAAGGTGTACTTATAAAGGGGCTAGGGTAACTCACTTGGGGTCAGGGAGTAGTTATAAGGGACTAGGGTAACTCACTTGGGGTCTGGGAGTACTTATATAGGGGCTAGGATAACTCACTTGGGGTCAGGGAGTACTTCGATGGGTCTAGGATAACTCACTTGGGGTCAGGGAGTACTTATAAAGGGGCTATGGTAAATCACTTGGGGTCCGGAAGTACTAATATGGGACTAGGGTATTTCACTTGCCATCAGAGAGTACATATAAAGGGGCTAGGATAACTCACTTGGGGTCAGGGAGTAGTTATAAAGGGGCTATAGTAACTCACTTAGGGTCAGGGAGTACTAATATGGTACTAGGGTAACTTAGTTGCGGTCAGAGAGTACATATAAAGGGGATAGGATAACTCACTTGGGGTCAGGGAGTACATATAATGGGGCTGGGATAACTCACTTGCGGTCAGAGAGTACATATAAAGGGGCTAGGATAACTCACTTGCGGTCAGAGAGTACATATAAAGGGGCTAGGATAACTCACTTGGGGTCAGGGAGTACTTATAAAGGGGCTAGGGTAACTCACTTGCGGTCAGAGAGTACATATAAAGGGGCTAGGATAACTCACTTGGGGTCAGGGAGTACATATAATGGGGCTAGGATAACTCACTTGGGGTCAGGGAGTACTTATAAAGGGGCTAGGATAACTCACTTGCGGTCAGAGAGTACATATAAAGGGACTAAGATAACTCACTTGGGGTCAGGGAGTACTTATAAAGGGGCTATGGTAAATCACTTAGGGTCAGGAAGTACTAATATGGGACTAGGTTAACTCACTTGCGGTCAGAGAATACATATAAAGAGGATAGGATAACTCATTTGGGGTCAGAGAGTACTTATAAAGGGACTATGGTACCTCACTTTGGGTCAGGGAGTACTTATATGGGATTAGGGTAACTCACTTGGGGTCAGCGAGTACTTATATGGGACCAGGGTAACTCATTTGGGGCCAGGGTGTACTTATAAAGGGGCTAGGGTAACTCACTTGTGGTCAGGGTGTACTTATAAAGGGGTTAGAATATCTCACTTGCGGTTAGGGAGTACTTACAAAGGTGATATGGTAAAACACTTGGGGTCAGAGAGTACTTCTATGGGACTAGGGTAACTTACTTGCGTACAGAGAGTACATATAAAGGGGCTAGGATAACTCACTTGTGGTCAGGGAGTACTTATATAGGGGCTAGGGTAACTCACTTGGGGTCAGGGAGTACTTCTATGGGACTAGGGTAACTCACTTGGGGCAGGGAGTACCTCTATGGGACTAGGGTAACTCACTTGGGGTCAGGGTGTACTTATAAAGGGGCTAGGATAACTCACTTGGGGTCAGGGAGTACTTACAAAGGGGCTAGGATAACTCACTTGCGGTCAGAGAGTACATATAAAGGGACTAGGATAACTCACTTGGGGTCAGGGAGTACTTATAAAGGGGCTATGGTAAATCACTTGGGGTCAGGAAGTACTAATATGGGACTAGGGTAACTCACTTGCGGTCAGAGAGTACATATAAAGGGGCTAGGATAACTCACTTGGGGTCAGGGAGTACTTATAAAGGTGATATGGTAACTCACTTGTGGTCAGGGAGTACTTATATGGGACTAGGGTAACTTAGTTGCGGTCAGAGAGTACATATAAAGGGGCTAGAATAACTCACTTGGGGTCAGGGAGTACATATAATTGGGCTAGGATAACTCACTTGCGGTCAGAGAGTACATATAAAGGGGCTAGGATAACTCACTTGCGGTCAGAGAGTACATATAAAGGGGCTAGGATAACTAACTTGGGGTCAGGGAGTACTTATAAAGGGGCTAGGGTAACTCACTTGCGGTCAGAGAGTACATATAAAGGGGCTAGGATAACTCACTTGGGGTCAGGGAGTACATATAATGGGGCTAGGATAACTCACTTGCGGTCAGAGAGTACATATAAAGGGGCTAGGATAACTCACTTGGGGTCAGGGAGTACTTATAAAGGCGCTAGGATAACTCACTTGTGGTCAGAGAGTACATATAACGGGGCTAGGATAACTCACTTGGGGTCAGGGAGTACTTATAAAGGGGCTATGGTAACTCACTTGGGGTCAGGGAGTACTTATATGGGACTAGGGTAACTCACTTGCGCTCAGAGAGTACATATAAAGAGGATAGGATAACTCATTTGGGGTCAGAGAGTACTTATAAAGGGGCTATGGTACCTCACTTTGGGTCAGGGAGTACTTATATGGGATTAGGGTAACTCACTTGGGGTCAGGGAGTACTTATAAAGGGGCTATGGTAAATCGCTTGGGGTCAGGAAGTACTAATATGGGACTAGGGTAACTCACTTGCGGTCAGAGAGTACATATAAAGGGGCTAGGATAACTCACTTGGGGTCAGGGAGTACTTATAAAGGTGATATGGTAACTCACTTGGGGTCAGGGAGTACTTATATGGGACTAGGGTAACTTAGTTGCGGTCAGAGAGTACATATAAAGGGGCTAGGATAACTCACTTGGGGTCAGGTAGTACATATAATGGGGCTAGGATAACTCACTTGCGGTCAGAGAGTACATATAAAGGGGCTAGGATAACTCACTTGCGGTCAGAGAGTACATATAAAGGGGCTAGGATAACTCACTTGTGGTCAGAGAGTACTTATATAGGGGCTAGGGTAACTCACTTGGGGTCAGGGAGTACTTATATAGGACTAGGGTAATTCACTTGCGGTCAGAGAGAACATATATAGTGATAGGATAACTCACTTGCGGTCAGAGAGCATATATAAAGGGGCTAGAATAACTCAATTGGGGTCAGGGAGTACTTATAAAGGGGCTATGGTAACTCAATTGGGGTAAGGAGTACTTATATAGGACTAGGGTAATTCACTTGCGGTCAGAGAGAACATATATAGGGATAGGATAACTCACTTGCGGTCAGAGAGTACATATAAAGGGGCTAGAATAACTCACTTGTTGTCAGGGAGTACTTCTATGGGACTAGGGTAACTCACTTGGGGTCTGGGAGTACTTATATGGGACTAGGGTAACCCACTTAAGGTCAAGGAGTACTTATATGGGACTAGGGTAACTCTCTTGAGGTCAGGGAGTACATATAAAGGGGTTAGGGTAACTCAATTTGGGTCAAGGAGTACATTTATCTGACTAAGTTAACTCACTTGCGGTCAGTGAGTACATATAAAGGGGCTAGGATAACTCACTAGTGGTTGGGGAGTACATATAAAGGGGCTAAGGTAACACACTTGGGTTCAGGGAGTACTTATAAAGGGGCTATGGTAACTCACTTGGGGTCAGGGATTACATATAAAGGGGCTAGGGTAACTCACTTGCGGTCAGAGAGTACATATAAAGGGGATAGGATAACTCACTTGCGGGCAGAGAGTACATATAAAGGGGATAGGATAACTCACATGGGGTCAGGGAGTACTTATAAAGGGGCTATGGTAACACACCTGGGGTCAGGGAGTACTTATATGGGACTAGGGTAACTCACTTGCGGTCAGAGAGTACATATAAAGAGGCTAGGATAACTCACTTGGGGTCAGGGAGTACTTCTATGGGACTAGGGTAACTCACTTGGGGTCAGGGATTACTTATATAGGGGCTAGTGTAACTCATTGGGGGTCAGGGAGTACTTATATGGGACTAGGGTAAGTCACTTGCGGTCAGAGAGTTCATATAAAGCGGCTAGAGTAACTCACTTTGGGTCAAGGAGTACTTATATTGGACTAGGCTAAATCACTTGGTGTCTGGGAGTACTTATATGGGACCAGGGTAACTCCCTTGGGGCCAGGGTGTACTTATAAAGGGGCTAGGGTAACTCACTTGCGGTCAGAGAGTACATATAAAGGGGATAGGATAACTCACTTGCGGGCAGAGAGTACATATAAAGGGGATAGGATAACTCACATGGGGTCAGGGAGTACTTATAAAGGGGCTATGGTAACACACCTGGGGTCAGGGAGTACTTATATGGGACTAGGGTAACTCACTTGCGGTCAGAGAGTACATATAAAGAGGCTAGGATAACTCACTTGGGGTCAGGGAGTACTTATAAAGGGGCTAGGGTACCTCTCTTCGGGTCAAGGAGTACTTATATTGGACTAGGCTAACACACTTGGTGTCTGGGAGTACTTATATGGGACCAGGGTAACTCCCTTGGGGCCAGGGTGTACTTATAAAGGGGCTAGGGTAACTCACTTGCGGTCAGAGAGTACATATAAAGGGGATAGGATAACTCACTTGCGGGCAGAGAGTACATATAAAGGGGATAGGATAACTCACTTGCGGGCAGAGAGTACATATAAAGGGGATAGGATAACTCACATGGGGTCAGGGAGTACTTATAAAGGGGCTATGGTAACACACTTGGGGTCAGGGAGTACTTATATGGGACTAGGGTAACTCACTTGCGGTCAGAGAGTACATATAAAGAGGCTAGGATAACTCACTTGGGGTCAGGGAGTACTTATAAAGGGGCTAGTGTACCTCTCTTCGGGTCAAGGAGTACTTATATTGGACTAGGCTAACACACTTGGTGTCTGGGAGTACTTATATGGGACCAGGGTAACCCACTTGGGGCCAGGGTGTACTTATAATGGGGCTAGGGTAACTCACTTGGGGTCAGGGAGTACTTATAAAGGGGTTAGAATAACTCACTTGCGGTCAGGAAGTACTTATAAAGGTGATATGGTAACTCAATTGGAGTCAGGGAGTACTTCTATGAAACTAGGGTAACTCACTTGCGGTCAGAGAGTACATATAAAGGGGCTAGGATAACTCACTTGTGGTCAGGGAGTACTTATACGGGACTATGGTAACTCACTTGGTGTTTTTGAGTACTTATATGGGATTAGGGTAACTCACTTGGGGTCAGGGAGTACTTATTTGGGACTAGGGTACTCACTTAGGGACAGGGAGTTCTTATATGGGACTAGGGTAACTCACTTCCGGTCAGAGAGTACAAATAAAGGGGATAGGATAACTCACTTGGGGTCAGGGAGTACATTTATGTGACTAAGGTAACACACTTGGGGTCAGGGAGTACTTATAAAGGGGTTTGAATAACTCACTTGCAGCCAGAGAGTACATAGAAAGGGGCTAGGATAACTCACTTGGGTCAGGGAGTACTTATAAGGGGCCTATGGTAACTCACTTGGGGTCTGGGAGTACTTATTGGCCTAGGGTAACTCACTTGCCGCCAGAGAGTACATATAAAGTTCTAGGTTAACTCACTTGGGGTCAGGGAGTACTACTATGGGACTAGGGTAACTCACTTGCGGTCAGAGAGTACATATATTGGGGCTAGGATAACTCACTTGGGGTCAGGGAGTACTTCTATGGGACTAGGGTAACTCATTGGGGTCAGGGAGTACTTCTATGGGACTAGGGTAACTCACTTGGGGTCAGGGAGTACATATAAAGGGGCTAGGATAACTCACTTGGGGTCAGGGAGTACTTATAAAGGGGCTATGTTAACTCAGTTGGGGTAAGGAGTACTTATATAGGACTAGGGTAACTCACTTGCGCTTAGAGAATACATATAAAGGGGCTAGAATAACTCACTTGTTGTCAGGGAGTACTTATATGGGACTAGGGTAACTCACTTTCTGTCAAAGAGTACATATAAGGGGGCTATGATAACTCACTTGGGGTCAAGGAGTACTTATAAAGGGGCTATGGTAACTCACTTGGGGTAAGGAGTACTTATATAGGACTAGGATAACTCACTTGCGGTCAGAGAGTACATATAGAGGGGCTAGAATAACTCACTTGGGGTCAGGGAGTACATTTATGTGACTAAGTTAACACACTTGGGGTCAGGGAGTACTTATAAAGGGGCTAGGGTAACTCTCATAGGGACAGGAAGTACTTATATGGGACAAGGGTAACTACTTGGGGTCTGGGAGTAAATATATGGGACTAGGGTAACTCACTTGGGGTCAGGGAGTACTTATAAAGGGGCTAGGGTAACTCACTTTGGGTAAAGGAGTACTTATATTGGACTAGGGTAACTCACTTGGGGTCTGGGAGTACATATAAAAGGGCTGGGATAACTCACTTGCGGTCAGAGAGTACATTTATGTGACTAAGTTAACACACTTGAGGTCAGGGAGTACTTATAAAGGGGCTAGGGTAACTCTCATAGGGACAGGAAGTACTTATATGAGACTAGGGTAACTCACTTGCGGTAAGTGAGTACATATAAAGGGGCTAAGATAACTCACTAGTGGTTGGGGAGTACATATAAAGGGGCTAAGGTAACACACTTGGGTTCAGGGAGTGCTTATATGAGACTAGGGTAACTCACTTGGGGTCAGGGTGTACTTATAAAGGGGTTAGAATATCTCACTTGCAGTTAGGGAGTACTTACAAAGGTGATATGGTAAAACACTTGGGGTCAGGGAGTACTTCTATGGGACTGGGGTAACTTACTTGCGTACAGCGAGTACATATAAAGGGGCTAGGATAACTCACTTGTGGTCAGGGAGTGCTTATTTAGGGGCTAGGGTAACGCACTTGGGGTCAGGGAGTACTTCTATGGGACTAGGGTAACTCACTTGGGGTCAGGGAGAACATTTATGTGACTAAGGTAACACACTTGGGGTCAGGGAGAACATATAAATGGGCTAGGATAACTCACTTCCGGTCAGAGATTACATATAAAGGGGCTAGGATAACTCACTTGCGGTCAGAGAGTACATATAAAGGGGCTAGGATAACTCACTTGGGGTCAGGGAGTACTTATAAAGGGGCTATGGTAACTCACTTGGGGTCAGGGAGTACTTATATGGGACTAGGGTAACTCACTTGCGGTCAGAGAGTACATATAAAGGGGTTAGGATAACTCACTTGCGGTCAGGGAGTACATATAATGGGGCTAGGATAACTCACTTGTGGTCAGAGAGTACTTATATAGGGGCTAGGGTAACTCACTTGGGGTCAGGGAGTACTTATATAGGACTAGGGTAATTCACTTGCGGTCAGAGAGAACATATATAGTGATAGGATAACTCACTTGCGGTCAGAGAGCACATATAAAGGGGCTAGAGTAACTCACTTGGGGTCAGGGAGTACTTATAAAGGGGCTATGGTAACTCAATTGGGGTAAGGAGTACTTATATAGGACTAGGGTAATTCACTTGCGGTCAGAGAGAACATATATAGGGATAGGATAACTCACTTGCGGTCAGAGAGTACATATAAAGGGGCTAGAATAACTCACTTGTTGTCAGGGAGTACTTCTATGGGACTAGGGTAACTCACTTGCGGTCAGGGAGTACATATAAAGGAGCTAGGATAACTCACTTGGGGTCAGGGTGTACTTATTTGGGACTAGGGTACTCACTTGGGGTCAGGGAGTACTTCTATGGGACTAGGGTAACTCACTTGGGGTCAGGGAGTACTTCTATGGGACTAGGGTAACTCACTTGGGGTCAGGGAGTACTTATAAAGGGGCTATGGTAACTCACTTGGGGTCAGGGAGTACATATAAAGTGGCTAGGGTAACTCACTTGCGGTCAGAGAGTACATATAAAGGGGCTAGGATAACTCACTTGGGGTCAGGGAGTACTTATAAAGGTGATATGGTAACTCACTTGGGGTCAGGGAGTACTTATAAAGGGCCTATGGTAACTCACTTGGGGTCAGGGTGTACTTATATGGTACTAGGGTAACTCACTTGCGGTCAGGGAGTACATATAAAGGGGCTAGGATAACTCACTTGGGGTCAGGGTGTACTTATAAAGCGGCTATGGTACCTCAATTGGGGCCAGGGAGTATTTATATGGGACTAGGGTAACTCACTTGCGGTCAGGGAGTACTTATAAAGGGGCTATGGTAACACACTTGGGGTCAGGGAGTACTTATTTGGGACTAGGGTACTCACTTAGGGACAGGGAGTTCTTATATGGGACTAGGGTAACTCACTTGCGGTCAGAGAGTACATATAATGGGGCTAGGATAACTCACTTGGGGTCAGGGAGTACTTCTATGGGACTAGGGTAACACACTTGGGGTCAGGGAGTACTTCTATGGGACTAGGGTAACTCACTTGGGGTCAGGGATTACTTATATAGGGGCTAGTGTAACTCATTGGGGGTCAGGGAGTACTTATATGGGATTAGGGTAAGTCACTTGCGGTCAGAAAGTACATATAAAGGGACTAGGATAACTCACTTGGGTCAGGGGGTACTTATAAAGGGGCTATGGTAAATCACTTGGGGTCAGGAAGTACTAATATGGGACTATGGTATTTCACTTGCCGTCAGAGAGTACATATAAAGGGGCTAGGATAACTCACTTGGGGTCAGGGAGTAGTTATAAAGGGGCTATGGTAACTCACTTGGGGTCAGAGAGTACATATAAAGGGGCTAGGATAACTCAGTTGCGGACAGAGAGTACATATAAAGGGGCTAGGATAACTCACTTGCGGTCAGAGAGTACACATAAAGGGGCTAGGATAACTCACTTGGGGTCAGGGAGTACTTATAAAGGGGCTAAGGTAACTCCCTTGCGGTCAGAGAGTACATATAAAGGGGCTAGGATAACTCACCTGGGGTCAGGGAGTACATATAATGGGGCTAGGATAACTCACTTGCGGTCAGAGAGTACATATAAAGGGGCTAGGATAACTCACTTGGGGTCAGGGAGTACTTATAAAGGCGCTAGGATAACTCACTTGCGGTCAGAGAGTACATATAAGGGGGCTAGGATAACTCACTTGGGGTCAGGGAGTACTTATAAAGGGGCTATGGTAACTCACTTGGGGTCAGGGAGTACTTATATGGGACTAGGGTAACTCACTTGCGGTCAGAGAGTACATATAAAGAGGATAGGATAACTCATTTGGGGTCAGAGAGTACTTATAAAGCGGCTATGGTACTTCACTTTGGGTCAGGGAGTACTTATATGGGATTAGGGTAACTCACTTGTGGTCAGGGAGTACTTATATGGGACCAGGGTAACTCACTTGGGGCCAGGGTGTACTTATAAAGGGGCTAGGGTAACTCACTTGGGGTCAGGGAGTACTTATAAAGGGGTTAGAATATCTCACTTGCGGTTAGTGAGTACTTACAAAGGTGATATGGTAAAACACTTGGGGTCAGGGAGTACTTCTATGGGACTAGGGTAACTTACTTGCGTACAGAGAGTACATATAAAGGGGCTAGGATAACTCACTTGTGGTCAGGGAGTACTTATATAGGGGCTAGGGTAACTCACTTGGGGTCAGGGAGTACTTCTATGGGACTAGGGTAACTCACTTGGGGTCAGGGAGTACTTCTATGGGACTAGGGTAACTCACTTGGGGTCAGGGTGTACTTATAAAGGGGCTAGGGTAACTCACTTTGGGTCAAGGAGTACTTATATTGGACTAGGCTAAATCACTTGGTGTCTGGAAGTACTTATATGGGACCAGGGTAACTCTCTTGGGGCCAGGGTGTACTTATAAAGGGGTTAGGGTAACTCAATTTGGGTCAAGGAGTACTTGTATTGGACTAGGCTAACTCACTTGGCGTCTGGGAGTACTTATATGGGACCAGGGTAACTCCCTTGGTGCCATGGTGTACTTATAAAGGGGCTAGGGTAACTCACTTGGGGTCAGGGAGTAGTTATAAGGGACTAGGGTAACTCACTTGGGGTCTGGGAGTACTTATATAGGGGCTAGGGTAACTCACTTGGGGTCAGGGAGTACTTCGATGGGTCTAGGATAACTCACTTGGGGTCAGGGAGTACTTATAAAGGGGCTATGGTAAATCACTTGGGGTCCGGAAGTACTAATATGGGACTAGGGTATTTCACTTGCCGTCAGAGAGTACATATAAAGGGGCTAGGATAACTCACTTGGGGTCAGGGAGTAGTTATAAAGGGGCTATGGTAACTCACTTAGGGTAAGGGAGTACTAATATGGCACTAGGGTAACTTAGTTGCGGTCAGAGAGTACATATAAAGGGGATAGGATAACTCACTTGGGGTCAGGGAGTACATATAATGGGGCTGGGATAACTCACTTGCGGTCAGAGAGTACATATAAAGGGGCTAGGATAACTCACTTGCGGTCAGAGAGTACATATAAAGGGGCTAGGATAACTCACTTGGGGTCAGGGAGTACTTATAAAGGGGCTAGGGTAACTCACTTGCGGTCAGAGAGTACATATAAAGGGGCTAGGATAACTCACTTGGGGTCAGGGAGTACATATAATGGGGCTAGGATAACTCACTTGGGGTCAGGGAGTACTTATAAAGGGGCTAGGATAACTCACTTGCGGTCAGAGAGTACATATAAAGGGACTAAGATAACTCACTTGGGGTCAGGGAGTACTTATAAAGGGGCTATGGTAACTCACTTGGGGTCAGGGAGTACTTATATGGGACTAGGGTAACTCACTTGCGGTCAGAGAGTACATATAAAGAGGATAGGATAACTCATTTGGGGTCAGAGAGTACTTATAAAGCGGCTATGGTACTTCACTTTGGGTCAGGGAGTACTTATATGGGATTAGGGTAACTCACTTGTGGTCAGGGAGTACTTATAAAGGGGCTAGGGTAACTCACTTGGGGTCAGGGAGTACTTATAAAGGGGTTAGAATATCTCACTTGCGGTTAGTGAGTACTTACAAAGGTGATATGGTAAAACACTTGGGGTCAGGGAGTACTTCTATGGGACTAGGGTAACTTACTTGCGTACAGAGAGTACATATAAAGGGGCTAGGATAACTCACTTGTGGTCAGGGAGTACTTATATAGGGGCTAGGGTAACTCACTTGGGGTCAGGGAGTACTTCTATGGGACTAGGGTAACTCACTTGGGGTCAGGGAGTACTTCTATGGGACTAGGGTAACTCACTTGGGGTCAGGGTGTACTTATAAAGGGGCTAGGGTAACTCACTTTGGGTCAAGGAGTACTTATATTGGACTAGGCTAAATCACTTGGTGTCTGGAAGTACTTATATGGGACCAGGGTAACTCTCTTGGGGCCAGGGTGTACTTATAAAGGGGTTAGGGTAACTCAATTTGGGTCAAGGAGTACTTGTATTGGACTAGGCTAACTCACTTGGCGTCTGGGAGTACTTATATGGGACCAGGGTAACTCCCTTGGTGCCAAGGTGTACTTATAAAGGGGCTAGGGTAACTCACTTGGGGTCAGGGAGTAGTTATAAGGGACTAGGGTAACTCACTTGGGGTCTGGGAGTACTTATATAGGGGCTAGGATAACTCACTTGGGGTCAGGGAGTACTTCGATGGGTCTAGGATAACTCACTTGGGGTCAGGGAGTACTTATAAAGGGGCTATGGTAAATCACTTGGGGTCCGGAAGTACTAATATGGGACTAGGGTATTTCACTTGCCATCAGAGAGTACATATAAAGGGGCTAGGATAACTCACTTGGGGTCAGGGAGTAGTTATAAAGGGGCTATGGTAACTCACTTAGGGTCAGGGAGTACTAATATGGTACTAGGGTAACTTAGTTGCGGTCAGAGAGTACATATAAAGGGGATAGGATAACTCACTTGGGGTCAGGGAGTACATATAATGGGGCTGGGATAACTCACTTGCGGTCAGAGAGTACATATAAAGGGGCTAGGATAACTCACTTGCGGTCAGAGAGTACATATAAAGGGGCTAGGATAACTCACTTGGGGTCAGGGAGTACTTATAAAGGGGCTAGGGTAACTCACTTGCGGTCAGAGAGTACATATAAAGGGGCTAGGATAACTCACTTGGGGTCAGGGAGTACATATAATGGGGCTAGGATAACTCACTTGGGGTCAGGGAGTACTTATAAAGGGGCTAGGATAACTCACTTGCGGTCAGAGAGTACATATAAAGGGACTAAGATAACTCACTTGGGGTCAGGGAGTACTTATAAAGGGGCTATGGTAAATCACTTAGGGTCAGGAAGTACTAATATGGGACTAGGTTAACTCACTTGCGGTCAGAGAATACATATAAAGAGGATAGGATAACTCATTTGGGGTCAGAGAGTACTTATAAAGGGACTATGGTACCTCACTTTGGGTCAGGGAGTACTTATATGGGATTAGGGTAACTCACTTGGGGTCAGGGAGTACTTATATGGGACCAGGGTAACTCATTTGGGGCCAGGGTGTACTTATAAAGGGGCTAGGGTAACTCACTTGTGGTCAGGGTGTACTTATAAAGGGGTTAGAATATCTCACTTGCGGTTAGGGAGTACTTACAAAGGTGATATGGTAAAACACTTGGGGTCAGAGAGTACTTCTATGGGACTAGGGTAACTTACTTGCGTACAGAGAGTACATATAAAGGGGCTAGGATAACTCACTTGTGGTCAGGGAGTACTTATTTAGGGGCTAGGGTAACTCACTTGGGGTCAGGGAGTACTTCTATGGGACTAGGGTAACTCACTTGGGGCAGGGAGTACCTCTATGGGACTAGGGTAACTCACTTGGGGTCAGGGTGTACTTATAAAGGGGCTAGGATAACTCACTTGGGGTCAGGGAGTACTTACAAAGGGGCTAGGATAACTCACTTGCGGTCAGAGAGTACATATAAAGGGACTAGGATAACTCACTTGGGGTCAGGGAGTATTTATAAAGGGGCTATGGTAAATCACTTGGGGTCAGGAAGTACTAATATGGGACTAGGGTAACTCACTTGCGGTCAGAGAGAACATATATAGGGATAGGATAACTCACTTGCGGTCAGAGAGTACATATAAAGGGGCTAGAATAACTCACTTGTTGTCAGGGAGTACTTCTATGGGACTAGGGTAACTCACTTGGGGTCTGGGAGTACTTATATGGGACTAGGGTAACCCACTTAAGGTCAAGGAGTACTTATATGGGACTAGGGTAACTCTCTTGAGGTCAGGGAGTACATATAAAGGGGTTAGGGTAACTCAATTTGGGTCAAGGAGTACATTTATCTGACTAAGTTAACTCACTTGCGGTCAGTGAGTACATATAAAGGGGCTAGGATAACTCACTAGTGGTTGGGGAGTACATATAAAGGGGCTAAGGTAACACACTTGGGTTCAGGGAGTACTTATAAAGGGGCTATGGTAACTCACTTGGGGTCAGGGATTACATATAAAGGGGCTAGGGTAACTCACTTGCGGTCAGAGAGTACATATAAAGGGGATAGGATAACTCACTTGCGGGCAGAGAGTACATATAAAGGGGATAGGATAACTCACATGGGGTCAGGGAGTACTTATAAAGGGGCTATGGTAACACACCTGGGGTCAGGGAGTACTTATATGGGACTAGGGTAACTCACTTGCGGTCAGAGAGTACATATAAAGAGGCTAGGATAACTCACTTGGGGTCAGGGAGTACTTCTATGGGACTAGGGTAACTCACTTGGGGTCAGGGATTACTTATATAGGGGCTAGTGTAACTCATTGGGGGTCAGGGAGTACTTATATGGGACTAGGGTAAGTCACTTGCGGTCAGAGAGTTCATATAAAGCGGCTAGAGTAACTCACTTTGGGTCAAGGAGTACTTATATTGGACTAGGCTAAATCACTTGGTGTCTGGGAGTACTTATATGGGACCAGGGTAACTCCCTTGGGGCCAGGGTGTACTTATAAAGGGGCTAGGGTAACTCACTTGCGGTCAGAGAGTACATATAAAGGGGATAGGATAACTCACTTGCGGGCAGAGAGTACATATAAAGGGGATAGGATAACTCACATGGGGTCAGGGAGTACTTATAAAGGGGCTATGGTAACACACCTGGGGTCAGGGAGTACTTATATGGGACTAGGGTAACTCACTTGCGGTCAGAGAGTACATATAAAGAGGCTAGGATAACTCACTTGGGGTCAGGGAGTACTTATAAAGGGGCTAGGGTACCTCTCTTCGGGTCAAGGAGTACTTATATTGGACTAGGCTAACACACTTGGTGTCTGGGAGTACTTATATGGGACCAGGGTAACTCCCTTGGGGCCAGGGTGTACTTATAAAGGGGCTAGGGTAACTCACTTGCGGTCAGAGAGTACATATAAAGGGGATAGGATAACTCACTTGCGGGCAGAGAGTACATATAAAGGGGATAGGATAACTCACTTGCGGGCAGAGAGTACATATAAAGGGGATAGGATAACTCACATGGGGTCAGGGAGTACTTATAAAGGGGCTATGGTAACACACTTGGGGTCAGGGAGTACTTATATGGGACTAGGGTAACTCACTTGCGGTCAGAGAGTACATATAAAGAGGCTAGGATAACTCACTTGGGGTCAGGGAGTACTTATAAAGGGGCTAGGGTACCTCTCTTCGGGTCAAGGAGTACTTATATTGGACTAGGCTAACACACTTGGTGTCTGGGAGTACTTATATGGGACCAGGGTAACCCACTTGGGGCCAGGGTGTACTTATAATGGGGCTAGGGTAACTCACTTGGGGTCAGGGAGTACTTATAAAGGGGTTAGAATAACTCACTTGCGGTCAGGAAGTACTTATAAAGGTGATATGGTAACTCAATAGGAGTCAGGGAGTACTTCTATGAAACTAGGGTAACTCACTTGCGGTCAGAGAGTACATATAAAGGGGCTAGGATAACTCACTTGTGGTCAGGGAGTACTTATAAAGGGGCTATGGTAACTCACTTGGTGTTTTTGAGTACTTATATGGGACCAGGGTAACTCACTTGGGGTCAGGGAGTACTTATTTGGGACTAGGGTACTCACTTAGGGACAGGGAGTTCTTATATGGGACTAGGGTAACTCACTTCCGGTCAGAGAGTACAAATAAAGGGGATAGGATAACTCACTTGGGGTCAGGGAGTACATTTATGTGACTAAGGTAACACACTTGGGGTCAGGGAGTACTTATAAAGGGGTTTGAATAACTCACTTGCAGCCAGAGAGTACATAGAAAGGGGCTAGGATAACTCACTTGGGTCAGGGAGTACTTATAAGGGGCCTATGGTAACTCACTTGGGGTCTGGGAGTACTTATTGGCCTAGGGTAACTCACTTGCCGCCAGAGAGTACATATAAAGTTCTAGGATAACTCACTTGGGGTCAGGGAGTACTACTATGGGACTAGGGTAACTCACTTGCGGTCAGAGAGTACATATATTGGGGCTAGGATAACTCACTTGGGGTCAGGGAGTACTTCTATGGGACTAGGGTAACTCATTGGGGTCAGGGAGTACTTCTATGGGACTAGGGTAACTCACTTGGGGTCAGGGAGTACATATAAAGGGGCTAGGATAACTCACTTGGGGTCAGGGAGTACTTATAAAGGGGCTATGTTAACTCAGTTGGGGTAAGGAGTACTTATATAGGACTAGGGTAACTCACTTGCGCTTAGAGAATACATATAAAGGGGCTAGAATAACTCACTTGTTGTCAGGGAGTACTTATATGGGACTAGGGTAACTCACTTTCTGTCAAAGAGTACATATAAGGGGGCTATGATAACTCACTTGGGGTCAAGGAGTACTTATAAAGGGGCTATGGTAACTCACTTGGGGTAAGGAGTACTTATATAGGACTAGGATAACTCACTTGCGGTCAGAGAGTACATATAGAGGGGCTAGAATAACTCACTTGGGGTCAGGGAGTACATTTATGTGACTAAGTTAACACACTTGGGGTCAGGGAGTACTTATAAAGGGGCTAGGGTAACTCTCATAGGGACAGGAAGTACTTATATGGGACAAGGGTAACTACTTGGGGTCTGGGAGTAAATATATGGGACTAGGGTAACTCACTTGGGGTCAGGGAGTACTTATAAAGGGGCTAGGGTAACTCACTTTGGGTAAAGGAGTACTTATATTGGACTAGGGTAACTCACTTGGGGTCTGGGAGTACATATAAAAGGGCTGGGATAACTCACTTGCGGTCAGAGAGTACATTTATGTGACTAAGTTAACACACTTGAGGTCAGGGAGTACTTATAAAGGGGCTAGGGTAACTCTCATAGGGACAGGAAGTACTTATATGAGACTAGGGTAACTCACTTGCGGTAAGTGAGTACATATAAAGGGGCTAAGATAACTCACTAGTGGTTGGGGAGTACATATAAAGGGGCTAAGGTAACACACTTGGGTTCAGGGAGTACTTATATGAGACTAGGGTAACTCACTTGGGGTCAGGGTGTACTTATAAAGGGGTTAGAATATCTCACTTGCAGTTAGGGAGTACTTACAAAGGTGATATGGTAAAACACTTGGGGTCAGGGAGTACTTCTATGGGACTAGGGTAACTTACTTGCGTACAGAGAGTACATATAAAGGGGCTAGGATAACTCACTTGTGGTCAGGGAGTGCTTATTTAGGGGCTAGGGTAACGCACTTGGGGTCAGGGAGTACTTCTATGGGACTAGGGTAACTCACTTGGGGTCAGGGAGAACATTTATGTGACTAAGGTAACACACTTGGGGTCAGGGAGAACATATAAATGGGCTAGGATAACTCACTTCCGGTAAGAGATTACATATAAAGGGGCTAGGATAACTCACTTGCGGTCAGAGAGTACATATAAAGGGGCTAGGATAACTCACTTGGGGTCAGGGAGTACTTATAAAGGGGCTATGGTAACTCACTTGGGGTCAGGGAGTACTTATATGGGACTAGGGTAACTCACTTGCGGTCAGAGAGTACATATAAAGGGGTTAGGATAACTCACTTGCGGTCAGGGAGTACATATAATGGGGCTAGGATAACTCACTTGTGGTCAGAGAGTACTTATATAGGGGCTAGGGTAACTCACTTGGGGTCAGGGAGTACTTATATAGGACTAGGGTAATTCACTTGCGGTCAGAGAGAACATATATAGTGATAGGATAACTCACTTGCGGTCAGAGAGCACATATAAAGGGGCTAGAATAACTCACTTGGGGTCAGGGAGTACTTATAAAGGGGCTATGGTAACTCAATTGGGGTAAGGAGTACTTATATAGGACTAGGGTAATTCACTTGCGGTCAGAGAGAACATATATAGGGATAGGATAACTCACTTGCGGTCAGAGAGTACATATAAAGGGGCTAGAATAACTCACTTGTTGTCAGGGAGTACTTCTATGGGACTAGGGTAACTCACTTAAGGTCAAGGAGTACTTATATGGGACTAGGGTAACTCTCTTGAGGTCAGGGAGTACATATAAAGGGGTTAGGGTAACTCAATTTGGGTCAAGGAGTACATTTATCTGACTAAGTTAACACACTTGGGGTCAGGGAGTACTTATAAAGGGGCTAGGGTAACTCTCATAGGGACAGGAAGTACTTATATGTGACTAGGGTAACTCACTTGCGGTCAGTGAGTACATATAAAGGGGCTAGGATAACTCACTAGTGGTTGGGGAGTACATATAAAGGGGCTAAGGTAACACACTTGGATTCAGGGAGTACTTATAAAGGGGCTATGGTAACTCACTTGGGGTCAGGGATTACATATAAAGGGGCTAGGGTAACTCACTTGGGGTCAGGGAGTACTTATAAAGGGGTTAGAATAACTCACTTGGGGTCACGGAGTACTTATAAAGGGGCTATGGTAACTCACTTGGGGCCAGGGAGTACTTATAAAGGGGTTATGTTAACTCACTTGGGGTCAGGGAGTACTTATAAAGGGGCTATGGTAACTCACATGGGGTCAAGGAGTACATATAAAGGGGCTAGGGTAACTCACTTGCGGTCAGAGAGTACATATAAAGGGGCTAGGGTAACTCACTTGCGGTCAGAGAGTACATATAAAGGGGCTAGGATAACTTACTTGGGGTCAGGGAGTACTTATAAAGGGGTTAGAATAACTCACTTGCGGTCAGGAAGTACTTATAAAGGTGATATGGTAACTCAATTGGAGTCAGGGAGTACTTCTATGAAACTAGGGTAACTCACTTGCGGTCAGGGAGTACATATAAAGGAGCTAGGATAACTCACTTGGGGTCAGGGTGTACTTATTTGGGACTAGGGTACTCACTTGGGGTCAGGGAGTACATATAAAGTGGCTAGGGTAACTCACTTGCGGTCAGAGAGTACATATAAAGGGGCTAGGATAACTCACTTGGGGTCAGGGAGTACTTATAAAGGTGATATGGTAACTCACTTGGGGTCAGGGAGTACTTATAAAGGGCCTATGGTAACTCACTTGGGGTCAGGGTGTACTTATATGGGACTAGGGTAACTCACTTGCGGTCAGGGAGTACATATAAAGGGGCTAGGATAACTCACTTGGGGTCAGGGTGTACTTATAAAGCGGCTATGGTACCTCAATTGGGGCCAGGGAGTATTTATATGGGACTAGGGTAACTCACTTGCGGTCAGGGAGTACTTATAAAGGGGCTATGGTAACACACTTGGGGTCAGGGAGTACTTATTTGGGACTAGGGTACTCACTTAGGGACAGGGAGTTCTTATATGGGACTAGGGTAACTCACTTGCGGTCAGAGAGTACATATAATGGGGCTAGGATAACTCACTTGGGGTCAGGGAGTACTTCTATGGGACTAGGGTAACACACTTGGGGTCAGGGAGTACTTCTATGGGACTAGGGTAACTCACTTGGGGTCAGGGATTACTTATATAGGGGCTAGTGTAACTCATTGGGGGTCAGGGAGTACTTATATGGGATTAGGGTAAGTCACTTGCGGTCAGAAAGTACATATAAAGGGACTAGGATAACTCACTTGGGTCAGGGGGTACTTATAAAGGGGCTATGGTAAATCACTTGGGGTCAGGAAGTACTAATATGGGACTATGGTATTTCACTTGCCGTCAGAGAGTACATATAAAGGGGCTAGGATAACTCACTTGGGGTCAGGGAGTAGTTATAAAGGGGCTATGGTAACTCACTTGGGGTCAGGGAGTACTAATATGGCACTAGGGTAACTCACTTGCGGTCAGAGAGTACATATAAAGGGGCTAGGATAACTCACTTGGGGTCAGGGAGTACTTATAAAGGTGATATGGTAACTCACTTGCGGTCAGAGAGTACATATAAAGGGGCTAGGATAACTCAGTTGCGGACAGAGAGTACATATAAAGGGGCTAGGATAACTCACTTGCGGTCAGAGAGTACACATAAAGGGGCTAGGATAACTCACTTGGGGTCAGGGAGTACTTATAAAGGGGCTAAGGTAACTCCCTTGCGGTCAGAGAGTACATATAAAGGGGCTAGGATAACTCACCTGGGGTCAGGGAGTACATATAATGGGGCTAGGATAACTCACTTGCGGTCAGAGAGTACATATAAAGGGGCTAGGATAACTCACTTGGGGTCAGGGAGTACTTATAAAGGCGCTAGGATAACTCACTTGCGGTCAGAGAGTACATATAAGGGGGCTAGGATAACTCACTTGGGGTCAGGGAGTACTTATAAAGGGGCTATGGTAACTCACTTGGGGTCAGGGAGTACTTATATGGGACTAGGGTAACTCACTTGCGGTCAGAGAGTACATATAAAGAGGATAGGATAACTCATTTGGGGTCAGAGAGTACTTATAAAGCGGCTATGGTACTTCACTTTGGGTCAGGGAGTACTTATATGGGATTAGGGTAACTCACTTGTGGTCAGGGAGTACTTATATGGGACCAGGGTAACTCACTTGGGGCCAGGGTGTACTTATAAAGGGGCTAGGGTAACTCACTTGGGGTCAGGGAGTACTTATAAAGGGGTTAGAATATCTCACTTGCGGTTAGTGAGTACTTACAAAGGTGATATGGTAAAACACTTGGGGTCAGGGAGTACTTCTATGGGACTAGGGTAACTTACTTGCGTACAGAGAGTACATATAAAGGGGCTAGGATAACTCACCTGTGGTCAGGGAGTACTTATATAGGGGCTAGGGTAACTCACTTGGGGTCAGGGAGTACTTCTATGGGACTAGGGTAACTCACTTGGGGTCAGGGAGTACTTCTATGGGACTAGGGTAACTCACTTGGGGTCAGGGTGTACTTATAAAGGGGCTAGGGTAACTCACTTTGGGTCAAGGAGTACTTATATTGGACTAGGCTAAATCACTTGGTGTCTGGAAGTACTTATATGGGACCAGGGTAACTCTCTTGGGGCCAGGGTGTACTTATAAAGGGGTTAGGGTAACTCAATTTGGGTCAAGGAGTACTTGTATTGGACTAGGCTAACTCACTTGGCGTCTGGGAGTAGTTATAAGGGACTAGGGTAACTCACTTGGGGTCTGGGAGTACTTATATAGGGGCTAGGGTAACTCACTTGGGGTCAGGGAGTACTTCGATGGGTCTAGGATAACTCACTTGGGGTCAGGGAGTACTTATAAAGGGGCTATGGTAAATCACTTGGGGTCCGGAAGTACTAATATGGGACTAGGGTATTTCACTTGCCGTCAGAGAGTACATATAAAGGGGCTAGGATAACTCACTTGGGGTCAGGGAGTAGTTATAAAGGGGCTATGGTAACTCACTTAGGGTAAGGGAGTACTAATATGGCACTAGGGTAACTTAGTTGCGGTCAGAGAGTACATATAAAGGGGATAGGATAACTCACTTGGGGTCAGGGAGTACATATAATGGGGCTGGGATAACTCACTTGCGGTCAGAGAGTACATATAAAGGGGCTAGGATAACTCACTTGCGGTCAGAGAGTACATATAAAGGGGCTAGGATAACTCACTTGGGGTCAGGGAGTACTTATAAAGGAGCTAGGGTAACTCACTTGCGGTCAGAGAGTACATATAAAGGGGCTAGGATAACTCACTTGGGGTCAGGGAGTACATATAATGGGGCTAGGATAACTCACTTGGGGTCAGGGAGTACTTATAAAGGGGCTAGGATAACTCACTTGCGGTCAGAGAGTACATATAAAGGGACTAAGATAACTCACTTGGGGTCAGGGAGTACTTATAAAGGGGCTATGGTAAATCACTTAGGGTCAGGAAGTACTAATATGGGACTAGGTTAACTCACTTGCGGTCAGTGAATACATATAAAGAGGATAGGATAACTCATTTGGGGTCAGAGAGTACTTATAAAGGGACTATGGTACCTCACTTTGGGTCAGGGAGTACTTATATGGGATTAGGGTAACTCACTTGGGGTCAGGGAGTACTTATGTGGGACCAGGGTAACCCATTTGGGGCCAGGGTGTACTTATAAAGGGGCTAGGGTAACTCACTTGTGGTCAGGGTGTACTTATAAAGGGGTTAGAATATCTCACTTGCGGTTAGGGAGTACTTACAAAGGTGATATGGTAAAACACTTGGGGTCAGAGAGTACTTCTATGGGACTAGGGTAACTTACTTGCGTACAGAGAGTACATATAAAGGGGCTAGGATAACTCACTTGTGGTCAGGAAGTACTTATTTAGGGGCTAGGGTAACTCACTTGGGGTCAGGGAGTACTTCTATGGGACTAGGGTAACTCACTTGGGGCAGGGAGTACCTCTATGGGACTAGGGTAACTCACTTGGGGTCAGGGTGTACTTATAAAGGGGCTAGGATAACTCACTTGGGGTCAGGGAGTACTTACAAAGGGGCTAGGATAACTCACTTGCGGTCAGAGAGTACATATAAAGGGACTAGGATAACTCACTTGGGGTCAGGGAGTACTTATAAAGGGGCTATGGTAAATCACTTGGGGTCAGGAAGTACTAATATGGGACTAGGGTAACTCACTTGCGGTCAGAGAGTACATATAAAGGGGCTAGGATAACTCACTTGGGGTCAGGGAGTACTTATAAAGGTGATATGGTAACTCACTTGGGGTCAGGGAGTACTTATATGGGACTAGGGTAACTTAGTTGCGGTCAGAGAGTACATATAAAGGGGCTAGAATAACTCACTTGGGGTCAGGGAGTACATATAATGGGGCTAGGATAACTCACTTGCGGTCAGAGAGTACATATAAAGGGGCTAGGATAACTCACTTGCGGTCAGAGAGTACATATAAAGGGGCTAGGATAACTAACTTGGTGTCAGGGAGTACTTATAAAGGGGCTAGGGTAACTCACTTGCGGTCAGAGAGTACATATAAAGGGGCTAGGATAACTCACTTGGGGTCAGGGAGTACATATAATGGGGCTAGGATAACTCACTTGCGGTCAGAGAGTACATATAAAGGGGCTAGGATAACTCACTTGGGGTCAGGGAGTACTTATAAAGGCGCTAGGATAACTCACTTGTGGTCAGAGAGTACATATAACGGGGCTAGGATAACTCACTTGGGGTCAGGGAGTACTTATAAAGGGGCTATGGTAACTCACTTGGGGTCAGGGAGTACTTATATGGGACTAGGGTAACTCACTTGCGCTCAGAGAGTACATATAAAGAGGATAGGATAACTCATTTGGGGTCAGAGAGTACTTATAAAGGGGCTATGGTACCTCACTTTGGGTCAGGGAGTACTTATATGGGATTAGGGTAAATCACTTGGGGTCAGGGAGTACTTATAAAGGGGCTATGGTAAATCGCTTGGGGTCAGGAAGTACTAATATGGGACTAGGGTAACTCACTTGCGGTCAGAGAGTACATATAAAGGGGCTAGGATAACTCACTTGGGGTCAGGGAGTACTTATAAAGGTGATATGGTAACTCACTTGGGGTCAGGGAGTACTTATATGGGACTAGGGTAACTTAGTTGCGGTCAGAGAGTACATATAAAGGGGCTAGGATAACTCACTTGGGGTCAGGGAGTACATATAATGGGGCTAGGATAACTCACTTGCGGTCAGAGAGTACATATAAAGGGGCTAGGATAACTCACTTGCGGTCAGAGAGTACATATAAAGGGGATAGGATAACTAACTTGGGGTCAGTGAGTACTTATAAAGGGGCTAGGGTAACTCACTTGCGGTCAGAGAGTACATATAAAGGGGCTAGGATAACTCACTTGGGGTCAGGGAGTACATATAATGGGGCTAGGATAACTCACTTGCGGTCAGAGAGTACATATAAAGGGGCTAGGATAACTCACTTGGGGTCAGGGAGTACTTATAAAGGCGCTAGGATAACTCACTTGCGGTCAGAGAGTACATATAACGGGGCTAGGATAACTCACTTGGGGTCAGGGAGTACTTATATGGGACTAGGGTAACTCACTTGCGGTCAGAGAGTACATATAAAGAGGATAGGATAACTCATTTGGGGTCAGAGAGTACTTATAAAGGGGCTATGGTACCTCACTTTGGGTCAGGGAGTACTTATATGGGATTAGGGTAACTCACTTGGGGTCAGGGAGTACTTATAAAGGGGCTATGGTAAATCACTTGGGGTCAGGAAGTACTAATATGGGACTAGGGTCACTCACTTGCGGTCAGAGAGTACATATAAAGGGGCTAGGATAACTCACTTGGGGTCAGGGAGTACTTATAAAGGTGATATGGTAACTCACTTGGGGTCAGGGAGTACTTATATGGGACTAGGGTAACTTAGTTGCGGTCAGAGAGTACATATAAAGGGGCTAGGATAACTCACTTGGGGTCAGGGAGTACATATAATGGGGCTAGGATAACTCACTTGCGGTCAGAGAGTACATATAAAGGGCCTAGGATAACTCACTTGCGGTCAGAGAGTACATATAAAGGGGCTAGGATAACTAACTTGGGGTCAGGGAGTACTTATAAAGGGGCTAGGGTAACTCACTTGCGGTCAGAGAGTACATATAAAGGGGCTAGGATAACTCACTTGGGGTCAGGGAGTACATATAATGGGGCTAGGATAACTCACTTGCGATCAGAGAGTACATATAAAGGGGCTAGGATAACTAACTTGGGGTCAGGGAGTACTTATAAAGGGGCTAGGGTAACTCACTTGCGGTCAGAGAGTACATATAAAGGGGCTAGGATAACTCACTTGGGGTCAGGGAGTACTTATATGGGACTAGGATAACTCACTTGCGGTCAGAGAGTACATATAAAGAGGATAGGATAACTCATTTGGGGTCAGAGAGTACTTATAAAGGGGCTATGGTACCTCACTTTGGGTCAGGGAGTACTTATATGGGATTAGGGTAACTCACTTGGGGTCAGGGAGTACTTATATGGGACCAGGGTATCTCACTTGGGGCCAGGGTGAACTTATAAAGGGGTTAGGGTAACTCACTTGGGGTCAGGGTGTACTTATAAAGGGGTTAGAATATCTCACTTGCGGTTAGGGAGTACTTACAAAGGTGATATGGTAAAACACTTGGGGTCAGAGAGTACTTCTATGGGACTAGGGTAACTTACTTGCGTACAGAGAGTACATATAAAGGGGCTAGGATAACTCACTTGTGGTCAGGGAGTACTTATTTAGGGGCTAGAGTAACTCACTTGGGGTCAGGGAGTACTTCTATGGGACTAGGGTAACTCACTTGGGGCAGGGAGTACTTCTATGGGACTAGGGTAACTAACTTGGGGTCAGGGTGTACTTATAAAGGGGCTAGGGTAACTCACTTTGGGTCAAGGAGTACTTATATTGGACTAGGCTAAATCACTTGGTGTCTGGGAGTACTTATATGGGACCAGGGTAACTCTCTTGGGGCCAGGGTGTACTTATAAAGGGGCTAGGGTATCTCACTTGCGGTCAGGGAGTACATATTAAGGGGCTAGGGTAACCCAATTTGGGTCAAGGAGTACTTATACTAGACTAGGCTATCTCACTTTGTGTCTGGGAGTACATATATGGGACCAGGGTAACTCACTTGGGGCCAGGGTGTACTTATAAAGGGGCTAGGGTAGCTCACTTGGGGTCAGGGAGTATATTTATGTGACTAAGGTAACACACTTGGGGTCAGGGAGTACATATAAAGGGGCTAGGATAACTCCATTGGGGTCAGGGAGTACTTATATAAGGGCTAGGGTAACTCACTTGCGGTCAGCAAGTACATATAAAGTGGCTAGGATAACTCACTTGGGGTCAGGGAGTACATATAAAGGGGCTAGGATAACTCACTTGTGGTCAGGGAGTACTTATATAGGGGCTAGGGTAACTCACTTGGGGCCAGGGTGTACTTATAAAGGGGCTAGGGTAACTCACTTGGGGTCAGGGAGTACTTATAAAGGGATTAGAATATCTCACTTGCGGTTAGGGAGTACTTACAAAGGTGATATGCTAAAACACTTGGGGTCAGGGTGTACTTATAAAGCGGCTATGGTACCTCACTTGGGGCCAGGGAGTATTTATATGGGACTAGGGTAACACACTTGCGGTCAGGGAGTACTTATAAAGGGGCTATGGTAACACACTTGGGGTCAGGGAGTACTTATTTGGGACTAGGGTACTCACTTAGGGACAGGGAGTTCTTATATGGGACTAGGGTAACTCACTTGCGGTCAGAGAGTACATATAATGGGGCTAGGATAACTCACTTGGGGTCAGGGAGTACTTCTATGGGACTAGGGTAACACACTTGGGGTCAGGGAGTACTTCTATGGGACTAGGGTAACTCACTTGGGGTCAGGGATTACTTATATGGGATTAGGGTAAGTCACTTGCGGTCAGAAAGTACATATAAAGGGACTAGGATAACTCACTTGGGTCAGGGGGTACTTATAAAGGGGCTATGGTAAATCACTTGGGGTCAGGAAGTACTAATATGGGACTATGGTATTTCACTTGCCGTCAGAGAGTACATATAAAGGGGCTAGGATAACTCACTTGGGGTCAGGGAGTAGTTATAAAGGGGCTATGGTAACTCACTTGGGGTCAGGGAGTACTTATATGGGACTAGGGTAACTCACTTGCGGTCAGAGAGTACATATAAAGAGGATAGGATAACTCATTTGGGGTCAGAGAGTACTTATAAAGCGGCTATGGTACTTCACTTTGGGTCAGGGAGTACTTATATGGGATTAGGGTAACTCACTTGTGGTCAGGGAGTACTTATATGGGACCAGGGTAACTCACTTGGGGCCAGGGTGTACTTATAAAGGGGCTAGGGTAACTCACTTGGGGTCAGGGAGTACTTATAAAGGGGTTAGAATATCTCACTTGCGGTTAGTGAGTACTTACAAAGGTGATATGGTAAAACACTTGGGGTCAGGGAGTACTTCTATGGGACTAGGGTAACTTACTTGCGTACAGAGAGTACATATAAAGGGGCTAGGATAACTCACCTGTGGTCAGGGAGTACTTATATAGGGGCTAGGGTAACTCACTTGGGGTCAGGGAGTACTTCTATGGGACTAGGGTAACTCACTTGGGGTCAGGGAGTACTTCTATGGGACTAGGGTAACTCACTTGGGGTCAGGGTGTACTTATAAAGGGGCTAGGGTAACTCACTTTGGGTCAAGGAGTACTTATATTGGACTAGGCTAAATCACTTGGTGTCTGGAAGTACTTATATGGGACCAGGGTAACTCTCTTGGGGCCAGGGTGTACTTATAAAGGGGTTAGGGTAACTCAATTTGGGTCAAGGAGTACTTGTATTGGACTAGGCTAACTCACTTGGCGTCTGGGAGTAGTTATAAGGGACTAGGGTAACTCACTTGGGGTCTGGGAGTACTTATATAGGGGCTAGGGTAACTCACTTGGGGTCAGGGAGTACTTCGATGGGTCTAGGATAACTCACTTGGGGTCAGGGAGTACTTATAAAGGGGCTATGGTAAATCACTTGGGGTCCGGAAGTACTAATATGGGACTAGGGTATTTCACTTGCCGTCAGAGAGTACATATAAAGGGGCTAGGATAACTCACTTGGGGTCAGGGAGTAGTTATAAAGGGGCTATGGTAACTCACTTAGGGTAAGGGAGTACTAATATGGCACTAGGGTAACTTAGTTGCGGTCAGAGAGTACATATAAAGGGGATAGGATAACTCACTTGGGGTCAGGGAGTACATATAATGGGGCTGGGATAACTCACTTGCGGTCAGAGAGTACATATAAAGGGGCTAGGATAACTCACTTGCGGTCAGAGAGTACATATAAAGGGGCTAGGATAACTCACTTGGGGTCAGGGAGTACTTATAAAGGAGCTAGGGTAACTCACTTGCGGTCAGAGAGTACATATAAAGGGGCTAGGATAACTCACTTGGGGTCAGGGAGTACATATAATGGGGCTAGGATAACTCACTTGGGGTCAGGGAGTACTTATAAAGGGGCTAGGATAACTCACTTGCGGTCAGAGAGTACATATAAAGGGACTAAGATAACTCACTTGGGGTCAGGGAGTACTTATAAAGGGGCTATGGTAAATCACTTAGGGTCAGGAAGTACTAATATGGGACTAGGTTAACTCACTTGCGGTCAGTGAATACATATAAAGAGGATAGGATAACTCATTTGGGGTCAGAGAGTACTTATAAAGGGACTATGGTACCTCACTTTGGGTCAGGGAGTACTTATATGGGATTAGGGTAACTCACTTGGGGTCAGGGAGTACTTATGTGGGACCAGGGTAACCCATTTGGGGCCAGGGTGTACTTATAAAGGGGCTAGGGTAACTCACTTGTGGTCAGGGTGTACTTATAAAGGGGTTAGAATATCTCACTTGCGGTTAGGGAGTACTTACAAAGGTGATATGGTAAAACACTTGGGGTCAGAGAGTACTTCTATGGGACTAGGGTAACTTACTTGCGTACAGAGAGTACATATAAAGGGGCTAGGATAACTCACTTGTGGTCAGGAAGTACTTATTTAGGGGCTAGGGTAACTCACTTGGGGTCAGGGAGTACTTCTATGGGACTAGGGTAACTCACTTGGGGCAGGGAGTACCTCTATGGGACTAGGGTAACTCACTTGGGGTCAGGGTGTACTTATAAAGGGGCTAGGATAACTCACTTGGGGTCAGGGAGTACTTACAAAGGGGCTAGGATAACTCACTTGCGGTCAGAGAGTACATATAAAGGGACTAGGATAACTCACTTGGGGTCAGGGAGTACTTATAAAGGGGCTATGGTAAATCACTTGGGGTCAGGAAGTACTAATATGGGACTAGGGTAACTCACTTGCGGTCAGAGAGTACATATAAAGGGGCTAGGATAACTCACTTGGGGTCAGGGAGTACTTATAAAGGTGATATGGTAACTCACTTGGGGTCAGGGAGTACTTATATGGGACTAGGGTAACTTAGTTGCGGTCAGAGAGTACATATAAAGGGGCTAGAATAACTCACTTGGGGTCAGGGAGTACATATAATGGGGCTAGGATAACTCACTTGCGGTCAGAGAGTACATATAAAGGGGCTAGGATAACTCACTTGCGGTCAGAGAGTACATATAAAGGGGCTAGGATAACTAACTTGGTGTCAGGGAGTACTTATAAAGGGGCTAGGGTAACTCACTTGCGGTCAGAGAGTACATATAAAGGGGCTAGGATAACTCACTTGGGGTCAGGGAGTACATATAATGGGGCTAGGATAACTCACTTGCGGTCAGAGAGTACATATAAAGGGGCTAGGATAACTCACTTGGGGTCAGGGAGTACTTATAAAGGCGCTAGGATAACTCACTTGTGGTCAGAGAGTACATATAACGGGGCTAGGATAACTCACTTGGGGTCAGGGAGTACTTATAAAGGGGCTATGGTAACTCACTTGGGGTCAGGGAGTACTTATATGGGACTAGGGTAACTCACTTGCGCTCAGAGAGTACATATAAAGAGGATAGGATAACTCATTTGGGGTCAGAGAGTACTTATAAAGGGGCTATGGTACCTCACTTTGGGTCAGGGAGTACTTATATGGGATTAGGGTAAATCACTTGGGGTCAGGGAGTACTTATAAAGGGGCTATGGTAACTCACTTGGGGTCAGGGAGTACTTATATGGGACTAGGGTAACTTAGTTGCGGTCAGAGAGTACATATAAAGGGGCTAGGATAACTCACTTGGGGTCAGGGAGTAGATATAATGGGGCTAGGATAACTCACTTGCGGTCAGAGAGTACATATAAAGGGGCTAGGATAACTCACTTGCGGTCAGAGAGTACATATAAAGGGGATAGGATAACTAACTTGGGGTCAGTGAGTACTTATAAAGGGGCTAGGGTAACTCACTTGCGGTCAGAGAGTACATATAAAGGGGCTAGGATAACTCACTTGGGGTCAGGGAGTACATATAATGGGGCTAGGATAACTCACTTGCGGTCAGAGAGTACATATAAAGGGGCTAGGATAACTCACTTGGGGTCAGGGAGTACTTATAAAGGCGCTAGGATAACTCACTTGCGGTCAGAGAGTACATATAACGGGGCTAGGATAACTCACTTGGGGTCAGGGAGTACTTATATGGGACTAGGGTAACTCACTTGCGGTCAGAGAGTACATATAAAGAGGATAGGATAACTCATTTGGGGTCAGAGAGTACTTATAAAGGGGCTATGGTACCTCACTTTGGGTCAGGGAGTACTTATATGGGATTAGGGTAACTCACTTGGGGTCAGGGAGTACTTATAAAGGGGCTATGGTAAATCACTTGGGGTCAGGAAGTACTAATATGGGACTAGGGTCACTCACTTGCGGTCAGAGAGTACATATAAAGGGGCTAGGATAACTCACTTGGGGTCAGGGAGTACTTATAAAGGTGATATGGTAACTCACTTGGGGTCAGGGAGTACTTATATGGGACTAGGGTAACTTAGTTGCGGTCAGAGAGTACATATAAAGGGGCTAGGATAACTCACTTGGGGTCAGGGAGTACATATAATGGGGCTAGGATAACTCACTTGCGGTCAGAGAGTACATATAAAGGGCCTAGGATAACTCACTTGCGGTCAGAGAGTACATATAAAGGGGCTAGGATAACTAACTTGGGGTCAGGGAGTACTTATAAAGGGGCTAGGGTAACTCACTTGCGGTCAGAGAGTACATATAAAGGGGCTAGGATAACTCACTTGGGGTCAGGGAGTACATATAATGGGGCTAGGATAACTCACTTGCGATCAGAGAGTACATATAAAGGGGCTAGGATAACTAACTTGGGGTCAGGGAGTACTTATAAAGGGGCTAGGGTAACTCACTTGCGGTCAGAGAGTACATATAAAGGGGCTAGGATAACTCACTTGGGGTCAGGGAGTACTTATATGGGACTAGGATAACTCACTTGCGGTCAGAGAGTACATATAAAGAGGATAGGATAACTCATTTGGGGTCAGAGAGTACTTATAAAGGGGCTATGGTACCTCACTTTGGGTCAGGGAGTACTTATATGGGATTAGGGTAACTCACTTGGGGTCAGGGAGTACTTATATGGGACCAGGGTATCTCACTTGGGGCCAGGGTGAACTTATAAAGGGGTTAGGGTAACTCACTTGGGGTCAGGGTGTACTTATAAAGGGGTTAGAATATCTCACTTGCGGTTAGGGAGTACTTACAAAGGTGATATGGTAAAACACTTGGGGTCAGAGAGTACTTCTATGGGACTAGGGTAACTTACTTGCGTACAGAGAGTACATATAAAGGGGCTAGGATAACTCACTTGTGGTCAGGGAGTACTTATTTAGGGGCTAGAGTAACTCACTTGGGGTCAGGGAGTACTTCTATGGGACTAGGGTAACTCACTTGGGGCAGGGAGTACTTCTATGGGACTAGGGTAACTAACTTGGGGTCAGGGTGTACTTATAAAGGGGCTAGGGTAACTCACTTTGGGTCAAGGAGTACTTATATTGGACTAGGCTAAATCACTTGGTGTCTGGGAGTACTTATATGGGACCAGGGTAACTCTCTTGGGGCCAGGGTGTACTTATAAAGGGGCTAGGGTATCTCACTTGCGGTCAGGGAGTACATATTAAGGGGCTAGGGTAACCCAATTTGGGTCAAGGAGTACTTATACTAGACTAGGCTATCTCACTTTGTGTCTGGGAGTACATATATGGGACCAGGGTAACTCACTTGGGGCCAGGGTGTACTTATAAAGGGGCTAGGGTAGCTCACTTGGGGTCAGGGAGTATATTTATGTGACTAAGGTAACACACTTGGGGTCAGGGAGTACATATAAAGGGGCTAGGATAACTCCATTGGGGTCAGGGAGTACTTATATAAGGGCTAGGGTAACTCACTTGCGGTCAGCAAGTACATATAAAGTGGCTAGGATAACTCACTTGGGGTCAGGGAGTACATATAAAGGGGCTAGGATAACTCACTTGTGGTCAGGGAGTACTTATATAGGGGCTAGGGTAACTCACTTGGGGCCAGGGTGTACTTATAAAGGGGCTAGGGTAACTCACTTGGGGTCAGGGAGTACTTATAAAGGGATTAGAATATCTCACTTGCGGTTAGGGAGTACTTACAAAGGTGATATGCTAAAACACTTGGGGTCAGGGTGTACTTATAAAGCGGCTATGGTACCTCACTTGGGGCCAGGGAGTATTTATATGGGACTAGGGTAACACACTTGCGGTCAGGGAGTACTTATAAAGGGGCTATGGTAACACACTTGGGGTCAGGGAGTACTTATTTGGGACTAGGGTACTCACTTAGGGACAGGGAGTTCTTATATGGGACTAGGGTAACTCACTTGCGGTCAGAGAGTACATATAATGGGGCTAGGATAACTCACTTGGGGTCAGGGAGTACTTCTATGGGACTAGGGTAACACACTTGGGGTCAGGGAGTACTTCTATGGGACTAGGGTAACTCACTTGGGGTCAGGGATTACTTATATGGGATTAGGGTAAGTCACTTGCGGTCAGAAAGTACATATAAAGGGACTAGGATAACTCACTTGGGTCAGGGGGTACTTATAAAGGGGCTATGGTAAATCACTTGGGGTCAGGAAGTACTAATATGGGACTATGGTATTTCACTTGCCGTCAGAGAGTACATATAAAGGGGCTAGGATAACTCACTTGGGGTCAGGGAGTAGTTATAAAGGGGCTATGGTAACTCACTTGGGGTCAGGGAGTACTAATATGGCACTAGGGTAACTCACTTGCGGTCAGAGAGTACATATAAAGGGGCTAGGATAACTCACTTGGGGTCAGGGAGTACTTATAAAGGTGATATGGTAACTCACTTGGGGACAGGGAGTACTTATATGGGACTAGGGTAACTCAGTTGCGGTCAGAGAGTACATATAAAGGGGCTAGGATAACTCACTTTGGGTCAGGGAGTACATATAATGGGGCTAGGATAACTCAGTTGTGGACAGAGAGTACATATAAAGGGGCTAGGATAACTCACTTGCGGTCAGAGAGTACACATAAAGGGGCTAGGATAACTCACTTGGGGTCAGGGAGTACTTATAAAGGGGCTAAGGTAACTCCCTTGCGGTCAGAGAGTACATATAAAGGGGCTAGGATAACTCACCTGGGGTCAGGGAGTACATATAATGGGGCTAGGATAACTCACTTGCGGTCAGAGAGTACATATAAAGGGGCTAGGATAACTCACTTGGGGTCAGGGAGTACTTATAAAGGCGCTAGGATAACTCACTTTCGGTCAGAGAGTACATATAACGGGGCTATGATAACTCACTTGGGGTCAGGGAGTACTTATAAAGGGGCTATGGTAACTCACTTGGGGTCAGGGAGTACTTATATGGGACTAGGGTAACTCACTTGCGGTCAGAGAGTACATATAAAGAGGATAGGATAACTCATTTGGGGTCAGAGAGTACTTATAAAGCGGCTATGGTACTTCAGTTTGGGTCAGGGAGTACTTATATGGGATTAGGGTAACTCACTTGTGGTCAGGGAGTACTTATATGTGACCAGGGTAACTCACTTGGGGCCAGGGTGTACTTATAAAGGGGCTAGGGTAACTCACTTGGGGTCAGGGAGTACTTATAAAGGGGTCAGAATATCTCACTTGCGGTTAGGGAGTACTTACAAAGGTAATATGGTAAAACACTTGGGGTCAGGGAGTACTTCTATGGGACTAGGGTAACTTACTTGCGTACAGAGAGTACATATAAAGGGGCTAGGATAACTCACTTGTGGTCAGGGAGTACTTATATAGGGGCTAGGGTAACTCACTTGGGGTCAGGGAGTACTTCTATGGGACTAGGGTAACTCACTTGGGGTCAGGGAGTACTTCTATGGGACTAGGGTAACTCACTTTGGGTCAGGGTGTACTTATAAAGGGGCTAGGGTAACTCACTTTGGGTCAAGGAGTACTTATATTGGACTAGGCTAAATCACTTGGTGTCTGGAAGTACTTATATGGGACCAGGGTAACTCTCTTGGGGCCAGGGTAACTCTCTTGGGGCCAGGGTGTACTTATAAAGGGGTTAGGGTAACTCAATTTGGGTCAAGGAGTACTTGTATTGGACTAGGCTAACTCACTTGGTGTCTGGGAGTACTTATATGGGACCAGGGTAACTCCCTTGGTGCCAAGGTGTACTTATAAAGGGGCTAGGGTAACTCACTTGGGGTCAGGGAGTAGTTATAAGGGACTAGGGTAACTCACTTGGGGTCTGGGAGTACTTATATAGGGGCTAGGGTAACTCACTTGGGGTCAGGGAGTACTTCGATGGGTCTAGGATAACTCACTTGGGGTCAGGGAGTACTTATAAAGGGGCTATGGTAAATCACTTGGGGTCCGGAAGTACTTATAAAGGGGCTATGGTAAATCACTTAGGGTCAGGAAGTACTAATATGGGACTAGGTTAACTCACTTGCGGTCAGAGAATACATATAAAGAGGATAGGATAACTCACTTGGGGTCAGGGAGTAGTTATAAAGGGGCTATGGTAACTCACTTGGGGTCAGGGAGTACTAATATGGCACTAGGGTAACTCACTTGCGGTCAGAGAGTACATATAAAGGGGCTAGGATAACTCACTTGGGGTCAGGGTGTACTTATAAAGGTGATATGGTAACTCACTTGGGGACAGGGAGTACTTATATGGGACTAGGGTAACTCAGTTGCGGTCAGAGAGTACATATAAAGGGGCTAGGATAACTCACTTTGGGTCAGGGAGTACATATAATGGGGCTAGGATAACTCAGTTGCGGACAGAGAGTACATATAAAGGGGCTAGGATAACTCACATGCGGTCAGAGAGTACACATAAAGGGGCTAGGATAACTCACTTGGGGTCAGGGAGTACTTATAAAGGGGCTAAGGTAACTCCCTTGCGGTCAGAGAGTACATATAAAGGGGCTAGGATAACTCACTTGGGGTCAGGGAGTAGTTATAAAGGGGCTATGGTAAATCACTTGGGGTCAGGAAGTACTAATATGGGACTAGGGTATTTCACTTGCCGTCAGAGAGTACATATAAAGGGGCTAGGATAACTCACTTGGGGTCAGGGAGTAGTTATAAAGGGGCTATGGTAACTCACTTGGGGCCAGGGAGTACTTGTAAAGGGGCTAGGATAACTCACTTGGGGCCAGGGAGTACTTATAAAGGGGCTAGGGTAACTCACTTGGGGTCAGGGAGTACTTATAAAGGGGCTATGGTAACTCACTTGGGGTCAGGGAGTACATATGAAGGGGCTAGGGTAACTCACTTGCGGTCAGAGAGTACATATAAAGGGGCTAGGATAACTCACTTGGGGTCAGGGAGTACTTATAAAGGTGATATGGTAACTCACTTGGGGTCAGGGAGTACTTATAAAGGGGCTATGGTAACTCACTTGGGGTCAGGGTGTACTTATATGGGACTAGGTTAACTCACTTGCGGTCAGGGAGTACATATAAAGGGGCTAGGATAACTCACTTGGGGTCAGGGTGTACTTATAAAGCGGCTATGGTACCTCACTTGGGGCCAGGGAGTACTTATATGGGACTAGGGTAACTCACTTGCGGTCAGGGAGTACTTATAAAGGGGCTATGGTAACACACTTGGGGTCAGGGAGTACTTATTTGGGACTAGGGTACTCACTTAGGGACAGGGAGTTCTTATATGGGACTAGGGTAACTCAATTGCGGTCAGAGAGTACATATAAAGGGGCTAGGATAACTCACTTGGGGTCAGGGAGTAGTTATAAAGGGGCTATGGTAAATCACTTGGGGTCAGGAAGTACTAATATGGGACTAGGGTATTTCACTTGCCGTCAGAGAGTACATATAAAGGGGCTAGGATAACTCACTTGGGGTCAGGGAGTAGTTATAAAGGGGCTATGGTAACTCACTTGGGGCCAGGGAGTACTTGTAAAGGGGCTAGGGTACTTCACTTGGGGTCAGGGAGTACTTATAAAGGGGCTATGGTAACTCACTTGGGGTCAGGGAGTACATATAAAGTGGCTAGGGTAACTCACTTGCGGTCAGAGAGTACATATAAAGGGGCTAGGATAACTCACTTGGGGTCAGGGAGTACTTATAAAGGTGATATGGTAACTCACTTGGGGTCAGGGAGTACTTATAAAGGGCCTATGGTAACTCACTTGGGGTCAGGGTGTACTTATATGGGACTAGGGTAACTCACTTGCGGTCAGGGAGTACATATAAAGGGGCTAGGATAACTCACTTGGGGTCAGGGTGTACTTATAAAGCGGCTATGGTACCTCAATTGGGGCCAGGGAGTATTTATATGGGACTAGGGTAACTCACTTGCGGTCAGGGAGTACTTATAAAGGGGCTATGGTAACACACTTGGGGTCAGGGAGTACTTATTTGGGACTAGGGTACTCATTTAGGGACAGGGAGTTCTTATATGGGACTAGGGTAACTCACTTGCGGTCAGAGAGTACATATAATGGGGCTAGGATAACTCACTTGGGGTCAGGGAGTACTTCTATGGGACTAGGGTAACACACTTGGGGTCAGGGAGTCCTTCTATGGGACTAGGGTAACTCACTTGGGGTCAGGGATTACTTATATAGGGGCTAGTGTAACTCATTGGGGGTCAGGGAGTACTTATATGGGATTAGGGTAAGTCACTTGCGGTCAGAAAGTACATATAAAGGGACTAGGATAACTCACTTGGGTCAGGGGGTACTTATAAAGGGGCTATGGTAAATCACTTGGGGTCAGGAAGTACTAATATGGGACTATGGTATTTCACTTGCCGTCAGAGAGTACATATAAAGGGGCTAGGATAACTCACTTGGGGTCAGGGAGTAGTTATAAAGGGGCTATGGTAACTCACTTGGGGTCAGGGAGTACTAATATGGCACTAGGGTAACTCACTTGCGGTCAGAGAGTACATATAAAGGGGCTAGGATAACTCACTTGGGGTCAGGGAGTACTTATAAAGGTGATATGGTAACTCACTTGGGGTCAGGGAGTACTTATAAAGGGGCTAAGGTAACTCCCTTGCGGTCAGAGAGTACATATAAAGGGGCTAGGATAACTCACCTGGGGTCAGGGAGTACATATAATGGGGCTAGGATAACTCACTTGCGGTCAGAGAGTACATATAAAGGGGCTAGGATAACTCACTTGGGGTCAGGGAGTACTTATAAAGGCGCTAGGATAACTCACTTGCGGTCAGAGAGTACATATAAGGGGGCTAGGATAACTCACTTGGGGTCAGGGAGTACTTATAAAGGGGCTATGGTAACTCACTTGGGGTCAGGGAGTACTTATATGGGACTAGGGTAACTCACTTGCGGTCAGAGAGTACATATAAAGAGGATAGGATAACTCATTTGGGGTCAGAGAGTACTTATAAAGCGGCTATGGTACTTCACTTTGGGTCAGGGAGTACTTATATGGGATTAGGATAATTCACTTGTGGTCAGGGAGTACTTATATGGGACCAGGGTAACTCACTTGGGGCCATGGTGTACTTATAAAGGGGCTAGGGTAACTCACTTGGGGTCAGGGAGTACTTATAAAGGGGTTAGAATATCTCACTTGCGGTTAGTGAGTACTTACAAAGGTGATATGGTAAAACACTTGGGGTCAGGGAGTACTTCTATGGGACTAGGGTAACTTACTTGCGTACAGAGAGTACATATAAAGGGGCTAGGATAACTCACTTGTGGTCAGGGAGTACTTATATAGGGGCTAGGGTAACTCACTTGGGGTCAGGGAGTACTTCTATGGGACTAGGGTAACTCACTTGGGGTCAGGGAGTACTTCTATGGGACTAGGGTAACTCACTTGGGGTCAGGGTGTACTTATAAAGGGGCTAGGGTAACTCACTTTGGGTCAAGGAGTACTTATATTGGACTAGGCTAAATCACTTGGTGTCTGGAAGTACTTATATGGGACCAGGGTAACTCTCTTGGGGCCAGGGTGTACTTATAAAGGGGTTAGGGTAACTCAATTTGGGTCAAGGAGTACTTGTATTGGACTAGGCTAACTCACTTGGCGTCTGGGAGTACTTATATGGGACCAGGGTAACTCCCTTGGTGCCAAGGTGTACTTATAAAGGGGCTAGGGTAACTCACTTGGGGTCAGGGAGTAGTTATAAGGGACTAGGGTAACTCACTTGGGGTCTGGGAGTACTTATATAGGGGCTAGGGTAACTCACTTGGGGTCAGGGAGTACTTCGATGGGTCTAGGATAACTCACTTGGGGTCAGGGAGTACTTATAAAGGGGCTATGGTAAATCACTTGGGGTCCGGAAGTACTAATATGGGACTAAGGTATTTCACTTGCCGTCAGAGAGTACATATAAAGGGGCTAGGATAACTCACTTGGGGTCAGGGAGTAGTTATAAAGGGGCTATGGTAACTCACTTAGGGTAAGGGAGTACTAATATGGCACTAGGGTAACTTAGTTGCGGTCAGAGAGTACATATAAAGGGGATAGGATAACTCACTTGGGGTCAGGGAGTACATATAATGGGGCTGGGATAACTCACTTGCGGTCAGAGAGTACATATAAAGGGGCTAGGATAACTCACTTGCGGTCAGAGAGTACATATAAAGGGGCTAGGATAACTCACTTGGGGTCAGGGAGTACTTATAAAGGGGCTAGGGTAACTCACTTGCGGTCAGAGAGTACATATAAAGGGGCTAGGATAACTCACTTGGGGTCAGGGAGTACATATAATGGGGCTAGGATAACTCACTTGGGGTCAGGGAGTACTTATAAAGGGGCTAGGATAACTCACTTGCGGTCAGAGAGTACATATAAAGGGACTAAGATAACTCACTTGGGGTCAGGGAGTACTTATAAAGGGGCTATGGTAAATCACTTAGGGTCAGGAAGTACTAATATGGGACTAGGTTAACTCACTTGCGGTCAGTGAATACATATAAAGAGGATAGGATAACTCATTTGGGGTCAGAGAGTACTTATAAAGGGACTATGGTACCTCACTTTGGGTCAGGGAGTACTTATATGGGATTAGGGTAACTCACTTGGGGTCAGGGAGTACTTATATGGGACCAGGGTAACTCATTTGGGGCCAGGGTGTACTTATAAAGGGGCTAGGGTAACTCACTTGTGGTCAGGGTGTACTTATAAAGGGGTTAGAATATCTCACTTGCGGTTAGGGAGTACTTACAAAGGTGATATGGTAAAACACTTGGGGTCAGAGAGTACTTCTATGGGACTAGGGTAACTTACTTGCGTACAGAGAGTACATATAAAGGGGCTAGGATAACTCACTTGTGGTCAGGGAGTACTTATTTAGGGGCTAGGGTAACTCACTTGGGGTCAGGGAGTACTTCTATGGGACTAGGGTAACTCACTTGGGGCAGGGAGTACCTCTATGGGACTAGGGTAACTCACTTGGGGTCAGGGTGTACTTATAAAGGGGCTAGGATAACTCACTTGGGGTCAGGGAGTACTTACAAAGGGGCTAGGATAACTCACTTGCGGTCAGAGAGTACATATAAAGGGACTAGGATAACTCACTTGGGGTCAGGGAGTACTTATAAAGGGGCTATGGTAAATCACTTGGGGTCAGGAAGTACTAATATGGGACTAGGGTAACTCACTTGCGGTCAGAGAGTACATATAAAGGGGCTAGGATAACTCACTTGGGGTCAGGGAGTACTTATAAAGGTGATATGGTAACTCACTTGGGGTCAGGGAGTACTTATATGGGACTAGGGTAACTTAGTTGCGGTCAGAGAGTACATATAAAGGGGCTAGAATAACTCACTTGGGGTCAGGGAGTACATATAATGGGGCTAGGATAACTCACTTGCGGTCAGAGAGTACATATAAAGGGGCTAGGATAACTCACTTGCGGTCAGAGAGTACATATAAAGGGGCTAGGATAACTAACTTGGTGTCAGGGAGTACTTATAAAGGGGCTAGGGTAACTCACTTGCGGTCAGAGAGTACATATAAAGGGGCTAGGATAATTCACTTGGGGTCAAGGAGTACATATAATGGGGCTAGGATAACTCACTTGCGGTCAGAGAGTACATATAAAGGGGCTAGGATAACTCACTTGGGGTCAGGGAGTACTTATAAAGGCGCTAGGATAACTCACTTGTGGTCAGAGAGTACATATAACGGGGCTAGGATAACTCACTTGGGGTCAGGGAGTACTTATAAAGGGGCTATGGTAACTCACTTGGGGTCAGGGAGTACTTATATGGGACTAGGGTAACTCACTTGCGCTCAGAGAGTACATATAAAGAGGATAGGATAACTCATTTGGGGTCAGAGAGTACTTATAAAGGGGCTATGGTACCTCACTTTGGGTCAGGGAGTACTTATATGGGATTAGGGTAACTCACTTGGGGTCAGGGAGTACTTATAAAGGGGCTATGGTAAATCGCTTGGGGTCAGGAAGTACTAATATGGGACTAGGGTAACTCACTTGCGGTCAGAGAGTACATATAAAGGGGCTAGGATAACTCACTTGGGGTCAGGGAGTACTTATAAAGGTGATATGGTAACTCACTTGGGGTCAGGGAGTACTTATATGGGACTAGGGTAACTTAGTTGCGGTCAGAGAGTACATATAAAGGGGCTAGAATAACTCACTTGGGGTCAGGGAGTACATATAATGGGGCTAGGATAACTCACTTGCGGTCAGAGAGTACATATAAAGGGGCTAGGATAACTCACTTGCGGTCAGAGAGTACATATAAAGGGGCTAGGATAACTAACTTGGTGTCAGGGAGTACTTATAAAGGGGCTAGGGTAACTCACTTGCGGTCAGAGAGTACATATAAAGGGGCTAGGATAATTCACTTGGGGTCAAGGAGTACATATAATGGGGCTAGGATAACTCACTTGCGGTCAGAGAGTACATATAAAGGGGCTAGGATAACTCACTTGGGGTCAGGGAGTACTTATAAAGGCGCTAGGATAACTCACTTGTGGTCAGAGAGTACATATAACGGGGCTAGGATAACTCACTTGGGGTCAGGGAGTACTTATAAAGGGGCTATGGTAACTCACTTGGGGTCAGGGAGTACTTATATGGGACTAGGGTAACTCACTTGCGCTCAGAGAGTACATATAAAGAGGATAGGATAACTCATTTGGGGTCAGAGAGTACTTATAAAGGGGCTATGGTACCTCACTTTGGGTCAGGGAGTACTTATATGGGATTAGGGTAACTCACTTGGGGTCAGGGAGTACTTATAAAGGGGCTATGGTAAATCGCTTGGGGTCAGGAAGTACTAATATGGGACTAGGGTAACTCACTTGCGGTCAGAGAGTACATATAAAGGGGCTAGGATAACTCACTTGGGGTCAGGGAGTACTTATAAAGGTGATATGGTAACTCACTTGGGGTCAGGGAGTACTTATATGGGACTAGGGTAACTTAGTTGCGGTCAGAGAGTACATATAAAGGGGCTAGGATAACTCACTTGGGGTCAGGGAGTACATATAATGGGGCTAGGATAACTCACTTGCGGTCAGAGAGTACATATAAAGGGGCTAGGATAACTCACTTGCGGTCAGAGAGTACATATAAAGGGGATAGGATAACTAACTTGGGGTCAGGGAGTACTTATAAAGGGGCTAGGGTAACTCACTTGCGGTCAGAGAGTACATATAAAGGGGCTAGGATAACTCACTTGGGGTCAGGGAGTACATATAATGGGGCTAGGATAACTCACTTGCGGTCAGAGAGTACATATAAAGGGGCTAGGATAACTCACTTGGGGTCAGGGAGTACTTATAAAGGCGCTAGGATAACTCACTTGCGGTCAGAGAGTACATATAACGGGGCTAGGATAACTCACTTGGGGTCAGGGAGGACTTATAAAGAGGCTATGGTAACTCACTTGGGGTCAGGGAGTACTTATATGGGACTAGGGTAACTCACTTGCGGTCAGAGAGTACATATAAAGAGGATAGGATAACTCATTTGGGGTCAGAGAGTACTTATAAAGGGGCTATGGTACCTCACTTTGGGTCAGGGAGTACTTATATGGGATTAGGGTAACTCACTTGGGGTCAGGGAGTACTTATAAAGGGGCTATGGTAAATCACTTGCGGTCAGAGAGTACATATAAAGGGACTAAGATAACTCACTTGGGGTCAGGGAGTACTTATAAAGGGGCTATGGTAAATCACTTAGGGTCAGGAAGTACTAATATGGGACTAGGTTAACTCACTTGCGGTCAGTGAATACATATAAAGAGGATAGGATAACTCATTTGGGGTCAGAGAGTACTTATAAAGGGACTATGGTACCTCACTTTGGGTCAGGGAGTACTTATATGGGATTAGGGTAACTCACTTGGGGTCAGGGAGTACTTATATGGGACCAGGGTAACTCATTTGGGGCCAGGGTGTACTTATAAAGGGGCTAGGGTAACTCACTTGTGGTCAGGGTGTACTTATAAAGGGGTTAGAATATCTCACTTGCGGTTAGGGAGTACTTACAAAGGTGATATGGTAAAACACTTGGGGTCAGAGAGTACTTCTATGGGACTAGGGTAACTTACTTGCGTACAGAGAGTACATATAAAGGGGCTAGGATAACTCACTTGTGGTCAGGGAGTACTTATTTAGGGGCTAGGGTAACTCACTTGGGGTCAGGGAGTACTTCTATGGGACTAGGGTAACTCACTTGGGGTCAGGGAGTACTTCTATGGGACTAGGGTAACTCAGTTGCGGTGAGAGAGTACATATAAAGGGGCTAGGATAACTCACTTTGGGTCAGGGAGTACATATAATGGGGCTAGGATAACTCAGTTGTGGACAGAGAGTACATATAAAGGGGCTAGGATAACTCACTTGCGGTCAGAGAGTACACATAAAGGGGCTAGGATAACTCACTTGGGGTCAGGGAGTACTTATAAAGGGGCTAAGGTAACTCCCTTGCGGTCAGAGAGTACATATAAAGGGGCTAGGATAACTCACCTGGGGTCAGAGAGTACATATAATGGGGCTAGGATAACTCACTTGCGGTCAGAGAGTACATATAAAGGGGCTAGGATAACTCACTTGGGGTCAGGGAGTACTTATAAAGGCGCTAGGATAACTCACTTTCGGTCAGAGAGTACATATAACGGGGCTATGATAACTCACTTGGGGTCAGGGAGTACTTATAAAGGGGCTATGGTAACTCACTTGGGGTCAGGGAGTACTTATATGGGACTAGGGTAACTCACTTGCGGTCAGAGAGTACATATAAAGAGGATAGGATAACTCATTTGGGGTCAGAGAGTACTTATAAAGCGGCTATGGTACTTCAGTTTGGGTCAGGGAGTACTTATATGGGATTAGGGTAACTCACTTGTGGTCAGGGAGTACTTATATGGGACCAGGGTAACTCACTTGGGGCCAGGGTGTACTTATAAAGGGGCTAGGGTAACTCACTTGGGGTCAGGGAGTACTTATAAAGGGGTTAGAATATCTCACTTGCGGTTAGGGAGTACTTACAAAGGTAATATGGTAAAACACTTGGGGTCAGGGAGTACTTCTATGGGACTAGGGTAACTTACTTGCGTACAGAGAGTACATATAAAGGGGCTAGGATAACTCACTTGTGGTCAGGGAGTACTTATATAGGGGCTAGGGTAACTCACTTGGGGTCAGGGAGTACTTCTATGGGACTAGGGTAACTCACTTGGGGTCAGGGAGTACTTCTATGGGACTAGGGTAACTCACTTGAGGTCAGGGTGTACTGATAAAGGGGCTAGGGTAACTCACTTTGGGTCAAGGAGTACTTATATTGGACTAGGCTAAATCACTTGGTGTCTGGAAGTATTTATATGGGACCAGGGTAACTCTCTTGGGGCCAGGGTGTACTTATAAAGGGGTTAGGGTAACTCAATTTGGGTCAAGGAGTACTTGTATTGGACTAGGCTAACTCACTTGGCGTCTGGGAGTACTTATATGGGACCAGGGTAACTCCCTTGGTGCCAAGGTGTACTTATAAAGGGGCTAGGGTAACTCACTTGGGGTCAGGGAGTAGTTATAAGGGACTAGGGTAACTCACTTGGGGTCTGGGAGTACTTATATAGGGGCTAGGGTAACTCACTTGGGGTCAGGGAGTACTTATTTAGGGGCTAGAGTAACTCACTTGGGGTCAGGGAGTACTTCTATGGGACTAGGGTAACTCACTTGGGGCAGGGAGTACTTCTATGGGACTAGGGTAACTCACTTGGGGTCAGGGTGTACTTATAAAGGGGCTAGGGTAACTCACTTTGGGTCAAGGAGTACTTATATGGGACCAGGGTATCTCACTTGGGGCCAGGGTGTACTTATAAAGGGGTTAGGGTAACTCACTTGGGCTCAGGGTGTACTTATAAAGGGGTTAGAATATCTCACTTGCGGTTAGGGAGTACTTACAAAGGTGATATGGTAAAACACTTGGGGTCAGAGTGTACTTCTATGGGACTAGGGTAACTTACTTGCGTACAGAGAGTACATATAAAGGGGCTAGGATAACTCACTTGTGGTCAGGGAGTACTTATTTAGGGGCTAGAGTAACTCACTTGGGGTCAGGGAGTACTTCTATGGGACTAGGGTAACTCACTTGGGGCAGGGAGTACTTCTATGGGACTAGGGTAACTCACTTGGGGTCAGGGTGTACTTATAAAGGGGCTAGGGTAACTCACTTTGGGTCAAGGAGTACTTATATTGGACTAGGCTAAATCACTTGGTGTCTGGGAGTACTTATATGGGACCAGGGTAACTCTCTTGGGGCCAGGGTGTACTTATAAAGGGGCTAGGGTATCTCACTTGCGGTCAGGGAGTACATATTAAGGGGCTAGGGTAACCCAATTTGGGTCAAGGAGTACTTATACTAGACTAGGCTATCTCACTTTGTGTCTGGGAGTACATATATGGGACCAGGGTAACTCACTTGGGGCCAGGGTGTACTTATAAAGGGGCTAGGGTAGCTCACTTGGGGTCAGGGAGTATATTTATGTGACTAAGGTAACACACTTGGGGTCAGGGAGTACATATAAAGGGGCTAGGATAACTCCATTGGGGTCAGGGAGTACTTATATAGGGGCTAGGGTAACTCACTTGCGGTCAGCAAGTACATATAAAGTGGCTAGGATAACTTACTTGGGGTCAGGGAGTACATATAAAGGGGCTAGGATAACTCACTTGTGGTCAGGGAGTACTTATATAGGGGCTAGGGTAACTCACTTGGGGTCAGGGAGTACTTATATGGGACTAGGGTAACTCACTTGTGGTCAGAGAGTACATATAAAGAGGATAGGATAACTCATTTGGGGTCAGAGAGTACTTATAAAGCGGCTATGGTACTTCAGTTTGGGTCAGGGAGTACTTATATGGGATTAGGGTAACTCACTTGTGGTCAGGGAGTACTTATATGGGACCAGGGTAACTCACTTGGGGCCAGGGTGTACTTATAAAGGGGCTAGGGTAACTCACTTGGGGTCAGGGAGTACTTATAAAGGGGTTAGAATATCTCACTTGCGGTTAGGGAGTACTTACAAAGGTGATATGGTAAAACACTTGGGGTCAGGGAGTACTTCTATGGGACTAGGGTAACTTACTTGCGTACAGAGAGTACATATAAAGGGGCTAGGATAACTCACTTGTGGTCAGGGAGTACTTATATAGGGGCTAGGGTAACTCACTTGGGGTCAGGGAGTACTTCTATGGGACTAGGGTAACTCACTTGGGGTCAGGGAGTACTTCTATGGGACTAGGCTAAATCACTTGGTGTCTGGAAGTACTTATATGGGACCAGGGTAACTCTCTTGGGGCCAGGGTGTACTTATAAAGGGGTTAGGGTAACTCAATTTGGGTCAAGGAGTACTTGTATTGGACTAGGCTAACTCACTTGGCGTCTGGGAATACTTATATGGGACCAGGGTAACTCCCTTGGTGCCAAGGTGTACTTGTAAAGGGGCTAGGGTAACTCACTTGGGGTCAGGGAGTAGTTATAAGGGACTAGGGTAACTCACTTGGGGTCTGGGAGTACTTATATAGGGGCTAGGGTAACTCACTTGGGGTCAGGGAGTACTTCGATGGGTCTAGGATAACTCACTTGGGGTCAGGGAGTACTTATAAAGGGGCTATGGTAAATCACTTGGGGTCCGGAAGTACTAATATGGGACTAGGGTATTTCACTTGCCGTCAGAGAGTACATATAAAGGGGCTAGGATAACTCACTTGGGGTCAGGGAGTAGTTATAAAGGGCTATGGTAACTCACTTAGGGTCAGGGAGTACTAATATGGCACTAGGGTAACTTAGTTGCGGTCAGAGAGTACATATAAAGGGGATAGGATAACTCACTTGGGGTCAGGGAGTACATATAATGGGGCTGGGATAACTCACTTGCGGTCAGAGAGTACATATAAAGGGGCTAGGATAACTCACTTGCGGTCAGAGAGTACATATAAAGGGGCTAGGATAACTCACTTGGGGTCAAGGAGTACTTATAAAGGGGCTAGGGTAACTCACTTGCGGTCAGAGAGTACATATAAAGGGGCTAGGATAACTCACTTGGGGTCAGGGAGTACATATAATGGGGCTAGGATAACTCACTTGGGGTCAGGGAGTACTTATAAAGGGGCTAGGATAACTCACTTACGGTCAGAGAGTACATATAAAGGGACTAAGATAACTCACTTGGGGTCAGGGAGTACTTATAAAGGGGCTATGGTAAATCACTTAGGGTCAGGAAGTACTAATATGGGACTAGGTTAACTCACTTGCGGTCAGAGAATACATATAAAGAGGATAGGATAACTCATTTGGGGTCAGAGAGTACTTAATAAGGGACTATGGTACCTCACTTTAGGTCAGGGAGTACTTATATGGGATTAGGGTAACTCACTTGGGGTCAGGGAGTACTTATATGGGACCAGGGTAACTCATTTGGGGCCAGGGTGTACTTATAAAGGGGATAGGGTAACTCACTTGTGGTCAGGGTGTACTTATAAAGGGGTTAGAATATCTCACTTGCGGTTAGGGAGTACTTACAAAGGTGATATGGTAAAACACTTGGGGTCAGAGAGTACTTCTATGGGACTAGGGTAACTTACTTGCGTACAGAGAGTACATATAAAGGGGCTAGGATAACTCACTTGTGGTCAGGGAGTACTTATTTAGGGGCTAGGGTAACTCACCTGGGGTCAGGGAGTACTTCTATGGGACTAGGGTAACTCACTTGGGGCAGGGAGTACTTACAAAGGGGCTAGGATAACTCACTTGCGGTCAGAGAGTACATATAAAGGGACTAGGATAACTCACTTGGGGTCAGGGAGTACTTATAAAGGCGCTAGGATAATTCACTTGTGGTCAGAGAGTACATATAACGGGGCTAGGATAACTCACTTGGGGTCAGGGAGTACTTATATGGGACTAGGGTAACTCACTTGCGGTCAGAGTGTACATATAAAGGGGCTAGGATAACTCACTTGGGGTCAGGGAGTACTTATAAAGGTGATATGGTAACTCACTTGGGGTCAGGGAGTACTTATATGGGACTAGGGTAACTCACTTGCGGTCAGAGTGTACATATAAAGGGGCTAGGATAACTCACTTGGGGTCAGGGAGTACTTATAAAGGTGATATGGTAACTCACTTGGGGTCAGGGAGTACTTATATGGGACTAGGGTAACTTAGTTGCGGTCAGAGAGTACATATAAAGGGGCTAGAATAACTCACTTGGGGTCAGGGAGTACATATAATGGGGCTAGGATAACTCACTTGCGGTCAGAGAGTACATATAAAGGGGCTAGGATAACTCACTTGCGGTCAGAGAGTACATATAAAGGGGCTAGGATAACTAACTTGGGGTCAGGGAGTACTTATAAAGGGGCTAGGGTAACTCACTTGCGGTCAGAGAGTACATATAAAGGGGCTAGGATAACTCACTTGGGGTCAGGGAGTACATATAATGGGGCTAGGATAACTCACTTGCGGTCAGAGAGTACATATAAAGGGGCTAGGATAACTCACTTGGGGTCAGGGAGTACATATAATGGGACTAGGGTAACTCACTTGGGGTCAGGGTGTACTTATAAAGGGGCTAGGATAACTCACTTGGGGTCAGGGAGTACTTACAAAGGGGCTAGGATAACTCACTTGCGGTCAGAGAGTACATATAAAGGGACTAGGATAACTCACTTGGGGTCAGGGAGTACTTATAAAGGGGCTAGGATAACTCACTTGCGGTCAGAGAGTACATATAAAGGGGCTAGGATAACTCACTTGGGGTCAGGGAGTACTTATAAAGGCGCTAGGATAACTCACTTGTGGTCAGAGAGTACATATAACGGGGCTAGGATAACTCACTTGGGGTCAGGGAGTACTTATAAAGGGGCTATGGTAACTCACTTGGGGTCAGGGAGTACTTATATGGGACTAGGGTAACTCACTTGCGGTCAGAGAGTACATATAAAGGGGCTAGGATAACTCACTTGGGGTCAGGGAGTACTTATAAAGGTGATATGGTAACTCACTTGGGGTCAGGGAGTACTTATATGGGACTAGGGTAACTCACTTGCGGTCAGAGAGTACATATAAAGGGGCTAGGATAACTCACTTGGGGTCAGGGAGTACTTATAAAGGTGATATGGTAACTCACTTGGGGTCAGGGAGTACTTATATGGGACTAGGGTAACTTAGTTGCGGTCAGAGAGTACATATAAAGGGGCTAGAATAACTCACTTGGGGTCAGGGAGTACATATAATGGGGCTAGGATAACTCACTTGCGGTCAGAGAGTACATATAAAGGGGCTAGGATAACTCACTTGCGGTCAGAGAGTACATATAAAGGGGCTAGGATAACTAACTTGGGGTCAGGGAGTACTTATAAAGGGGCTAGGGTAACTCACTTGCGGTCAGAGAGTACATATAAAGGGGCTAGGATAACTCACATGGGGTCAGGGAGTACATATAATGGGGCTAGGATAACTCACTTGCGGTCAGAGAGTACATATAAAGGGGCTAGGATAACTCACTTGGGGTCAGGGAGTACTTATAAAGGCGCTAGGATAACTCACTTGTGGTCAGAGAGTACATATAACGGGGCTAGGATAACCCACTTGGGGTCAGGGAGTACTTATAAAGGGGCTATGGAAACTCACTTGGGGTCAGGGAGTACTTATATGGGACTAGGGTAACTCACTTGCGCTCAGAGAGTACATATAAAGAGGATAGGATAACTCATTTGGGGTCAGAGAGTACTTATAAAGGGGCTATGGTACCTCACTTTGGGTCAGGGAGTACTTATATGGGATTAGGGTAACTCACTTGGGGTCAGGGAGTACTTATAAAGGGGCTATGGTAAATCGCTTGGGGTCAGGAAGTACTAATATGGGACTAGGGTAACTCACTTGCGGTCAGAGAGTACATATAAAGGGGCTAGGATAACTCACTTGCGGTCAGAGAGTACATATAAAGGGGATAGGATAACTAACTTGGGGTCAGGGAGTACTTATAAAGGGGCTAGGGTAACTCACTTGCGGTCAGAGAGTACATATAAAGGGGCAAGGATAACTCACTTGGGGTCAGGGAGTACATATAATGGGGCTAGGATAACTCACTTGCGGTCAGAGAGTACATATAAAGGGGCTAGGATAACTCACTTGCGGTCAGAGAGTACATATAAAGGGGATAGGATAACTAACTTGGGGTCAGGGAGTACTTATAAAGGGGCTAGGGTAACTCACTTGCGGTCAGAGAGTACATATAAAGGGGCAAGGATAACTCACTTGGGGTCAGGGAGTACATATAATGGGGCTGGGATAACTCACTTGCGGTCAGAGAGTACATATAAAGGGGCTAGGATAACTCACTTGCGGTCAGAGAGTACATATAAAGGGGCTAGGATAACTCACTTGGGGTCAGGGAGTACTTATAAAGGGGCTAGGGTAACTCACTTGCGGTCAGAGAGTACATATAAAGGGGCTAGGATAACTCACTTGGGGTCAGGGAGTACATATAATGGGGCTAGGATAACTCACTTGGGGTCAGGGAGTACTTATAAAGGGGCTAGGATAACTCACTTGCGGTCAGAGAGTACATATAAAGGGACTAAGATAACTCACTTGGGGTCAGGGAGTACTTATAAAGGGGCTATGGTAAATCACTTAGGGTCAGGAAGTACTAATATGGGACTAGGTTAACTCACTTGCGGTCAGTGAATACATATAAAGAGGATAGGATAACTCATTTGGGGTCAGAGAGTACTTATAAAGGGACTATGGTACCTCACTTTGGGTCAGGGAGTACTTATATGGGATTAGGGTAACTCACTTGGGGTCAGGGAGTACTTATATGGGACCAGGGTAACTCATTTGGGGCCAGGGTGTACTTATAAAGGGGCTAGGGTAACTCACTTGTGGTCAGGGTGTACTTATAAAGGGGTTAGAATATCTCACTTGCGGTTAGGGAGTACTTACAAAGGTGATATGGTAAAACACTTGGGGTCAGAGAGTACTTCTATGGGACTAGGGTAACTTACTTGCGTACAGAGAGTACATATAAAGGGGCTAGGATAACTCACTTGTGGTCAGGGAGTACTTATTTAGGGGCTAGGGTAACTCACTTGGGGTCAGGGAGTACTTCTATGGGACTAGGGTAACTCACTTGGGGCAGGGAGTACCTCTATGGGACTAGGGTAACTCACTTGGGGTCAGGGTGTACTTATAAAGGGGCTAGGATAACTCACTTGGGGTCAGGGAGTACTTACAAAGGGGCTAGGATAACTCACTTGCGGTCAGAGAGTACATATAAAGGGACTAGGATAACTCACTTGGGGTCAGGGAGTACTTATAAAGGGGCTATGGTAAATCACTTGGGGTCAGGAAGTACTAATATGGGACTAGGGTAACTCACTTGCGGTCAGAGAGTACATATAAAGGGGCTAGGATAACTCACTTGGGGTCAGGGAGTACTTATAAAGGTGATATGGTAACTCACTTGGGGTCAGGGAGTACTTATATGGGACTAGGGTAACTTAGTTGCGGTCAGAGAGTACATATAAAGGGGCTAGAATAACTCACTTGGGGTCAGGGAGTACATATAATGGGGCTAGGATAACTCACTTGCGGTCAGAGAGTACATATAAAGGGGCTAGGATAACTCACTTGCGGTCAGAGAGTACATATAAAGGGGCTAGGATAACTAACTTGGTGTCAGGGAGTACTTATAAAGGGGCTAGGGTAACTCACTTGCGGTCAGAGAGTACATATAAAGGGGCTAGGATAACTCACTTGGGGTCAGGGAGTACATATAATGGGGCTAGGATAACTCACTTGCGGTCAGAGAGTACATATAAAGGGGCTAGGATAACTCACTTGGGGTCAGGGAGTACTTATAAAGGCGCTAGGATAACTCACTTGTGGTCAGAGAGTACATATAACGGGGCTAGGATAACTCACTTGGGGTCAGGGAGTACTTATAAAGGGGCTATGGTAACTCACTTGGGGTCAGGGAGTACTTATAAAGGGGCTATGGTAAATCGCTTGGGGTCAGGAAGTACTAATATGGGACTAGGGTAACTCACTTGCGGTCAGAGAGTACATATAAAGGGGCTAGGATAACTCACTTGGGGTCAGGGAGTACTTATAAAGGTGATATGGTAACTCACTTGGGGTCAGGGAGTACTTATATGGGACTAGGGTAACTTAGTTGCGGTCAGAGAGTACATATAAAGGGGCTAGGATAACTCACTTGGGGTCAGGGAGTACATATAATGGGGCTAGGATAACTCACTTGCGGTCAGAGAGTACATATAAAGGGGCTAGGATAACTCACTTGCGGTCAGAGAGTACATATAAAGGGGATAGGATAACTAACTTGGGGTCAGGGAGTACTTATAAAGGGGCTAGGGTAACTCACTTGCGGTCAGAGAGTACATATAAAGGGGCTAGGATAACTCACTTGGGGTCAGGGAGTACATATAATGGGGCTAGGATAACTCACTTGCGGTCAGAGAGTACATATAAAGGGGCTAGGATAACTCACTTGGGGTCAGGGAGTACTTATAAAGGCGCTAGGATAACTCACTTGCGGTCAGAGAGTACATATAACGGGGCTAGGATAACTCACTTGGGGTCAGGGAGTACTTATAAAGAGGCTATGGTAACTCACTTGGGGTCAGGGAGTACTTATATGGGACTAGGGTAACTCACTTGCGGTCAGAGAGTACATATAAAGAGGATAGGATAACTCATTTGGGGTCAGAGAGTACTTATAAAGGGGCTATGGTACCTCACTTTGGCTCAGGGAGTACTTATATGGGATTAGGGTAACTCACTTGGGGTCAGGGAGTACTTATAAAGGGGCTATGGTAAATCACTTGGGGTCAGGAAGTACTAATATGGGACTAGGGTCACTCACTTGCGGTCAGAGAGTACATATAAAGGGGCTAGGATAACTCACTTGGGGTCAGGGAGTACTTATAAAGGTGATATGGTAACTCACTTGGGGTCAGGGAGTACTTATATGGGACTAGGGTAACTTAGTTGCGGTCAGAGAGTACATATAAAGGGGCTAGGATAACTCACTTGGGGTCAGGGAGTACATATAATGGGGCTGGGATAACTCACTTGCGGTCAGAGAGTACATATAAAGGGGCTAGGATAACTCACTTGCGGTCAGAGAGTACATATAAAGGGGCTAGGATAACTCACTTGGGGTCAGGGAGTACTTATAAAGGGGCTAGGGTAACTCACTTGCGGTCAGAGAGTACATATAAAGGGGCTAGGATAACTCACTTGGGGTCAGGGTGTACTTATAAAGGGGCTAGGGTAACTCACTTGTGGTCAGGGTGTACTTATAAAGGGGTTAGAATATCTCACTTGCGGTTAGGGAGTACTTACAAAGGTGATATGGTAAAACACTTGGGGTCAGAGAGTACTTCTATGGGACTAGGGTAACTTACTTGCGTACAGAGAGTACATATAAAGGGGCTAGGATAACTCACTTGTGGTCAGGGAGTACTTATTTAGGGGCTAGGGTAACTCACTTGGGGTCAGGGAGTACTTCTATGGGACTAGGGTAACTCACTTGGGGCAGGGAGTACCTCTATGGGACTAGGGTAACTCACTTGGGGTCAGGGTGTACTTATAAAAGGGCTAGGATAACTCACTTGGGGTCAGGGAGTACTTACAAAGGGGCTAGGATAACTCACTTGCGGTCAGAGAGTACATATAAAGGGACTAGGATAACTCACTTGGGGTCAGGGAGTACTTATAAAGGGGCTATGGTAAATCACTTGGGGTCAGGAAGTACTAATATGGGACTAGGGTAACTCACTTGCGGTCAGAGAGTACATATAAAGGGGCTAGGATAACTCACTTGGGGTCAGGGAGTACTTATAAAGGTGATATGGTAACTCACTTGGGGTCAGGGAGTACTTATATGGGACTAGGGTAACTTAGTTGCGGTCAGAGAGTACATATAAAGGGGCTAGGATAACTCACTTGGGGTCAGGGAGTACATATAATGGGGCTAGGATAACTCACTTGCGGTCAGAGAGTACATATAAAGGGCCTAGGATAACTCACTTGCGGTCAGAGAGTACATATAAAGGGGCTAGGATAACTAACTTGGGGTCAGGGAGTACTTATAAAGGGGCTAGGGTAACTCACTTGCGGTCAGAGAGTACATATAAAGGGGCTAGGATAACTCACTTGGGGTCAGGGAGTACATATAATGGGGCTAGGATAACTCACTTGCGATCAGAGAGTACATATAAAGGGGCTAGGATAACTAACTTGGGGTCAGGGAGTACTTATAAAGGGGCTAGGGTAACTCACTTGCGGTCAGAGAGTACATATAAAGGGGCTAGGATAACTCACTTGGGGTCAGGGAGTACTTATATGGGACTAGGATAACTCACTTGCGGTCAGAGAGTACATATAAAGAGGATAGGATAACTCATTTGGGGTCAGAGAGTACTTATAAAGGGGCTATGGTACCTCACTTTGGGTCAGGGAGTACTTATATGGGATTAGGGTAACTCACTTGGGGTCAGGGAGTACTTATATGGGACCAGGGTATCTCACTTGGGGCCAGGGTGTACTTATAAAGGGGTAAGGGTAACTCACTTGGGGTCAGGGTGTACTTATAAAGGGGTTAGAATATCTCACTTGCGGTTAGGGAGTACTTACAAAGGTGATATGGTAAAACACTTGGGGTCAGAGAGTACTTCTATGGGACTAGGGTAACTTACTTGCGTACAGAGAGTACATATAAAGGGGCTAGGATAACTCACTTGTGGTCAGGGAGTACTTATTTAGGGGCTAGAGTAACTCACTTGGGGTCAGGGAGTACTTGTATGGGACTAGGGTAACTCACTTGGGGCAGGGAGTACTTCTATGGGACTAGGGTAACTCACTTGGGGTCAGGGTGTACTTATAAAGGGGCTAGGGTAACTCACTTTGGGTCAAGGAGTACTTATATTGGACTAGGCTAAATCACTTGGTGTCTGGGAGTACTTATATGGGACCAGGGTAACTCTCTTGGGGCCAGGGTGTACTTATAAAGGGGCTAGGGTATCTCACTTGCGGTCAGGGAGTACATATTAAGGGGCTAGGGTAACCCAATTTGGGTCAAGGAGTACTTATACTAGACTAGGCTATCTCACTTTGTGTCTGGGAGTACATATATGGGACCAGGGTAACTCACTTGGGGCCAGGGTGTACTTATAAAGGGGCTAGGGTAGCTCACTTGGGGTCAGGGAGTATATTTATGTGACTAAGGTAACACACTAGGGGTCAGGGAGTACATATAAAGGGGCTAGGATAACTCCATTGGGGTCAGGGAGTACTTATATAAGGGCTAGGGTAACTCACTTGCGGTCAGCAAGTACATATAAAGTGGCTAGGATAACTCACTTGGGGTCAGGGAGTACATATAAAGGGGCTAGGATAACTCACTTGTGGTCAGGGAGTACTTATATAGGGGCTAGGGTAACTCACTTGGGGCCAGGGTGTACTTATAAAGGGGCTAGGGTAACTCACTTGGGGTCAGGGAGTACTTATAAAGGGATTAGAATATCTCACTTGCGGTTAGGGAGTACTTACAAAGGTGATATGCTAAAACACTTGGGGTCAGGGTGTACTTACAAAGCGGCTATGGTACCTCACTTGGGGCCAGGGAGTATTTATATGGGACTAGGGTAACACACTTGCGGTCAGGGAGTACTTATAAAGGGGCTATGGTAACACACTTGGGGTCAGGGAGTACTTATTTGGGACTAGGGTACTCACTTAGGGACAGGGAGTTCTTATATGGGACTAGGGTAACTCACTTGCGGTCAGAGAGTACATATAATGGGGCTAGGATAACTCACTTGGGGTCAGGGAGTACTTCTATGGGACTAGGGTAACACACTTGGGGTCAGGGAGTACTTCTATGGGACTAGGGTAACTCACTTGGGGTCAGGGATTACTTATATGGGATTAGGGTAAGTCACTTGCGGTCAGAAAGTACATATAAAGGGACTAGGATAACTCACTTGGGTCAGGGGGTACTTATAAAGGGGCTATGGTAAATCACTTGGGGTCAGGAAGTACTAATATGGGACTATGGTATTTCACTTGCCGTCAGAGAGTACATATAAAGGGGCTAGGATAACTCACTTGGGGTCAGGGAGTAGTTATAAAGGGGCTATGGTAACTCACTTGGGGTCAGGGAGTACTAATATGGCACTAGGGTAACTCACTTGCGGTCAGAGAGTACATATAAAGGGGCTAGGATAACTCACTTGGGGTCAGGGAGTACTTATAAAGGTGATATGGTAACTCACTTGGGGACAGGGAGTACTTATATGGGACTAGGGTAACTCAGTTGCGGTCAGAGAGTACATATAAAGGGGCTAGGATAACTCACTTTGGGTCAGGGAGTACATATAATGGGGCTAGGATAACTCAGTTGTGGACAGAGAGTACATATAAAGGGGCTAGGATAACTCACTTGCGGTCAGAGAGTACACATAAAGGGGCTAGGATAACTCACTTGGGGTCAGGGAGTACTTATAAAGGGGCTAAGGTAACTCCCTTGCGGTCAGAGAGTACATATAAAGGGGCTAGGATAACTCACCTGGGGTCAGGGAGTACATATAATGGGGCTAGGATAACTCACTTGCGGTCAGAGAGTACATATAAAGGGGCTAGGATAACTCACTTGGGGTCAGGGAGTACTTATAAAGGCGCTAGGATAACTCACTTTCGGTCAGAGAGTACATATAACGGGGCTATGATAACTCACTTGGGGTCAGGGAGTACTTATAAAGGGGCTATGGTAACTCACTTGGGGTCAGGGAGTACTTATATGGGACTAGGGTAACTCACTTGCGGTCAGAGAGTACATATAAAGAGGATAGGATAACTCATTTGGGGTCAGAGAGTACTTATAAAGCGGCTATGGTACTTCAGTTTGGGTCAGGGAGTACTTATATGGGATTAGGGTAACTCACTTGTGGTCAGGGAGTACTTATATGGGACCAGGGTAACTCACTTGGGGCCAGGGTGTACTTATAAAGGGGCTAGGGTAACTCACTTGGGGTCAGGGAGTACTTATAAAGGGGTTAGAATATCTCACTTGCGGTTAGGGAGTACTTACAAAGGTAATATGGTAAAACACTTGGGGTCAGGGAGTACTTCTATGGGACTAGGGTAACTTACTTGCGTACAGAGAGTACATATAAAGGGGCTAGGATAACTCACTTGTGGTCAGGGAGTACTTATATAGGGGCTAGGGTAACTCACTTGGGGTCAGGGAGTACTTCTATGGGACTAGGGTAACTCACTTGGGGTCAGGGAGTACTTCTATGGGACTAGGGTAACTCACTTTGGGTCAGGGTGTACTTATAAAGGGGCTAGGGTAACTCACTTTGGGTCAAGGAGTACTTATATTGGACTAGGCTAAATCACTTGGTGTCTGGAAGTACTTATATGGGACCAGGGTAACTCTCTTGGGGCCAGGGTAACTCTCTTGGGGCCAGGGTGTACTTATAAAGGGGTTAGGGTAACTCAATTTGGGTCAAGGAGTACTTGTATTGGACTAGGCTAACTCACTTGGTGTCTGGGAGTACTTATATGGGACCAGGGTAACTCCCTTGGTGCCAAGGTGTACTTATAAAGGGGCTAGGGTAACTCACTTGGGGTCAGGGAGTAGTTATAAGGGACTAGGGTAACTCACTTGGGGTCTGGGAGTACTTATATAGGGGCTAGGGTAACTCACTTGGGGTCAGGGAGTACTTCGATGGGTCTAGGATAACTCACTTGGGGTCAGGGAGTACTTATAAAGGGGCTATGGTAAATCACTTGGGGTCCGGAAGTACTTATAAAGGGGCTATGGTAAATCATTTAGGGTCAGGAAGTACTAATATGGGACTAGGTTAACTCACTTGCGGTCAGAGAATACATATAAAGAGGATAGGATAACTCACTTGGGGTCAGGGAGTAGTTATAAAGGGGCTATGGTAACTCACTTGGGGTCAGGGAGTACTAATATGGCACTAGGGTAACTCACTTGCGGTCAGAGAGTACATATAAAGGGGCTAGGATAACTCACTTGGGGTCAGGGTGTACTTATAAAGGTGATATGGTAACTCACTTTGGGACAGGGAGTACTTATATGGGACTAGGGTAACTCAGTTGCGGTCAGAGAGTACATATAAAGGGGCTAGGATAACTCACTTTGGGTCAGGGAGTACATATAATGGGGCTAGGATAACTCAGTTGCGGACAGAGAGTACATATAAAGGGGCTAGGATAACTCACATGCGGTCAGAGAGTACACATAAAGGGGCTAGGATAACTCACTTGGGGTCAGGGAGTACTTATAAAGGGGCTAAGGTAACTCCCTTGCGGTCAGAGAGTACATATAAAGGGGCTAGGATAACTCACCTGGGGTCAGGGAGTACATATAATGGGGCTAGGATAACTCACTTGCGGTCAGAGAGTACATATAAAGGGGCTAGGATAACTCACTTGGGGTCAGGGAGTACTTATAAAGGCGCTAGGATAACTCACTTGCGGTCAGAGAGTACATATAACGGGGCTAGGATAACTCACTTGGGGTCAGGGAGTACTTATAAAGGGGCTATGGTAACTCACTTGGGGTCAGGGAGTACTTATATGGGACTAGGGTAACTCACTTGCGGTCAGAGAGTACATATAAAGAGGATAGGATAACTCATTTGGGGTCAGAGAGTACTTATAAAGCGGCTATGGTACTTCAGTTTGGGTCAGGGAGTACTTATATGGGATTAGGGTAACTCACTTGTGGTCAGGGAGTACTTATATGGGACCAGGGTAACTCACTTGGGGCCAGGGTGTACTTATAAAGGGGCTAGGGTAACTCACTTGGGGTCAGGGAGTACTTATAAAGGGGTTAGAATATCTCACTTGCGGTTAGGGAGTACTTACAAAGGTGATATGGTAAAACACTTGGGGTCAGGGAGTACTTC